>NW_022884364.1:2455068-3068836 GCF_011952205.1 Bombus bifarius
GTCGTTCTACTTGTATATAAGCCGCGTAAAATAAATAAAGAGAGCGTCGCAAGACTCGTACATGCGGAATGATAAGAGCGACGGAAAGTGAATCGGTGGCAGAAGACCTTTTGCATAAAGCCCCTGCCACTTTGCATATCTCCCCATCGTGGCGTGTTTGCGTCCTGATTTTAAGCGAGAGATTTGCAGAACAGTCCTTCGTCTGCACCATCTTCTTTATTTTTACCCTCAGCCTTCCGTTTTTTGTCCCTTCTGTCTTTTGTCCTTACTTTTGTTTCCATGGCCCACCAACGGCCTTATTTCTTATTCTTTAGAACCGGAACGGGTCTACCACGCGCAGGTATCAGATTGTAAAACGGTACGGCCGTTCGTCGTTTCATTTTCTTTATAGCACGCGTATTGCAGTATTGTAATATCCGCGGGAGCAACAGGGGATCTTGGAAACCCCCTGTGGTGGCGGAATACGAACCCACCACGCGTTCAAACAAAGTAGGTTCTCGTTCATTCTTGTTTCCACGCGGCAACATTTCCTTTTCGCAAATACTACTGGCTACATCGTGGGTAATTAATAATTATCTGTTTGATGGTACAGAAAAGTCGCGCGTTGGGTAGTAATTAAAATGACCACAGAGTGCAACTACTGTTTGCGAGATGCGGTAGCTTTTAGATACTACAAAGTAAGAAGTATGTGCGACTCATAATTCAGAAAGTTAAGGTGTTTGTAATTATTTTTAAAGTATTCGTTTACTCGATATATCATATCTTGGTCTTTTTTACGGACAATTATTGAAAGATGTTGAAGACGTTGCCAGAAAAACGAATAAAGATTAATTCCGTATTGAAAATAAAATATTCTCGTTCTACACTACGTCAGTGTGTGTTTTTAATTACAAGCCGGCGATCAATGAACAAACAGGAGGCTCGTAAAACCACTCCCGTCCAGCGGAAGAAAGTTTTCAGGGGCGAGTTTCTACTTGCGGTATTCAGACTGCAGCTTATTCATTCCCAGACATTCACACGGCTAATTTTATGCTCGGCACAATATCTCGGATTTAATTAGCCACTCGAACGAGAGAGTGGAAACAAGATGCTCCCTTTCCGGACGGAGAGCTGCAACTGATGCGCATGTAATTGCCATCTCGCAAATTCTTGTGCGTCCCTGCTCTTTCTCAATGTCTACGACGAGATCTTCCACACCAGCAAAAATTCTTACGAATTGATAGAAGAATCGTGTATTCTTCATCTTTGAAATCACTGTTCATACTGCTCGTATATACGAATAAATAGATCCTCCAAAGATCTTTCTCTAAATTGCTCTATTTTGTCATTCTAGGACAACGAGCGCGAACGAATTTCAAGTTGTACAGTCTGTCGTGACAAACGTGTATTACCGTTCTGCATATCGACTGACACGGGTAAATAATATCGCCGAGCTGGCTTCAATCGCGTAATTTATTCTTTTGTGCCAGCGATCGGGGACAATGCAACGAAACTCTCGTATCCTGGGTCGCGTTTGTTCGTCGTTGCGCGAAAGGAAACGACCAACAGGGTAGCGACAAAAAAAATAATAGGTCGCTGGTACGACAACCGGAAACTCGTTTCAAACGCGTAAGCTCTCGCACAGGAGAACACTGACCATTGTTCGACACAACGCATTATCGCTATCGTTAATTACGTCGCGGTCAAACCGACGATTTTCGTGTTGTTAATGGCAAGAAACGGCAGAATCAAGCCCCTGAAAATCAACTGAATTTATGAGAGAACACGTTGAATTGAAACGCATTGTAAATCTAGTCTTAATACGGTTGGCAGAAGGAAAGTATATAGAGAAGTTTCTGGTGGAAGATTGATGGAGAGAAGAATCGAGAATACTGTTGGAACAAGGTTTGCGTTTCTTTAAACGGAGTCGACAGATTCTTTTTAGCGTGTATCGGAGAGTATCGGTAAACGAATCGTTCGTTCGTGTGTTGGACAAGGATGACAAGTTCGACTGTACGAAAGAGATCCGCTGACGGTTTGATAAACGTGATTCGTAGCCAAGTGAAATGCGATTCGTAGCCGAGAGAAACGCGGGTCCAAATAGGCATCCTATCAATGAACGCGAAATTTTGAGCACGGCACGAGCGGCTGATAGCGCACGCAGCGTGAAATTTCAATTAAATGTGATCAGAGCTTGGAAGTACCTGGTAATAAGCAGCCGCAGAATCAAAGGGTTAAACGATTCCAGTGGATGGCGTCCATGAAACTCTTTGATTTAGAAATTCGACGCTCCGACAATGGCGACTGTACCATGGAAAAGGTATTGTTGGAAAGGAAAAAATAAACAGTTACTATCGTCCAATGATCCACACCAGTTGATGAATTTATCAAGTGAAAACGTACTCAATGCTGTGGAAATAACGTTTAAAGCCAGCGTGGCTACGAAAACAGCAGCTGGCAGTGCGAAAAAATGAGCAAAAGTGTGGTTATCGATTTTCGACTAATCCAAAAAAGAAAAAAAAAAGAAAAGGGATAAAAATACGAGAAAAGAAGTAACGTGTGGAACATTGAATTCCACTGCGTTACCTGTTTGCTAATGCAATTCCCACGCCATCAGAGATGCGGCATTATTGATTCGCAGTTGACACAACAGTAGTATCGGTAACAATGACGATACGTAAAGGATATACCTCTGTAAACTGGGTGAATTCGCACGCACAAGCAAGTGGAATGCGTATCTCTTGTAAATTCGAATAACTCGGCCATAAAATTTACGGTGATCTCGTTTCGCGTAACATCCACATTCGGCTATCGGGTATTCGCTGATTAATAGTTCTGCTGATAAGAGTGCCTTGTAATTCAATATATGTTCGACAGCCGGTCCGTATCACGGCGCGTATCGATCGCTTTCACAATTTGCTCGAAAGATTACGACACTTAAACGCTGTTCGAAGTTGTTTTCAACGATCGTGCTTGACAGTCTGGTTATAAAATACGCCAGCTAGTCGTTGGCGTCGTTAACGAATCGCGTTCTATTTGTCAATAATTGGTCTATTTGTTGCTGATTCAACGACAAATTTTTATTAATCAATTTCCCAATGAACGGAAATTGTAAACTCGATGAAAATCGCGTAGATTTTTGACGAGTTAATTGTATATGACTATTAACGGACTATTTTCACGTCGTCGTTTCTAAACCAGGTTTCTAGGTTCCGATGTAGAACCTTTAGAAACCTTCAGAAACCTATTGATTTCTATTTAATTATCAAATACGCAATTTACTCGAAAAGTAGACTACATACGCTTTCTGAGTAAAATATCATTATTTTATCTTCGGCTACAAAAATTATTATATTCCTTCTTTCCACTTTTTATCAGCTACTTTTCTCTCTACACAAATAGCGACGATTTATTCAAACAATGCCAGCATCCCTCGAGCATCAGTCAAGGTAGTAGATACTGCGTCATCATTGACGCATAACTTACCTCACTCGTTGAACCAAGAAATCTCTCCTTCGCCAGAACGGTCGTCCAATCTAAACGTCACCGCGAAAAAATATTACAGCAATTTCCGGAACGCTGTAAAAACCTTCGGAAGAATTTCTATTCAACCGTTCCCTGACCCATCTGACTATTCCCTTACGCGTAAGATCCGCGAACGTAATCCGACAAGGGGTAGATGACGTGGTATGGGCGCGGCTGACCAAAACGTAATTTATATTCGACCAGAAACGCCGGTCATTTGGATCGGGCTTCTGTTTCGCGCTGCTAATATCACGGCCAAACATCAGTGTGGCATTTACATGTTAAGCATTCAAATCGCTTATACCCTTCCGCACGGTCTCATCCAATCGCCTCTTTTCAGCATCGGCCGCATTATTTGATGCGTTTCTAAATTCTTTCGACAAACGCAATAATACGATGCGTGTGTGTTGGATATCGATGAACCCCGGAGTGAGATCAAGCGTGCATTAAATGTTCTTCAATGTAATTAATGGGAAATTTTAGATAACGCATCAGAAATCGGCGGATTTATCGAATAAACGTGTTTTAGGTTAATTAGAGCTCTAACTGAAATCCGATACCAGAATTGAACAGAATCCGGCTGTAATTTTGTTTAATACCTTGCAATTAGGTTCGATTATTTCGTCGACTTTTCTCAGAGCTTGGAAATAGAGAAATCGCCGGTTTTCACCGACTAATTGTATCTGGCCGTGTAAGACGATTCTCTTTGCTATAAACTTTCGTTCATTCGCGCAAAGTAAAATATCCTAGATGAGAATCAGATAACGCGACAACCGAGATAACCGGGGGCTCATGTTTGAACAAGTAGGATGAAGCTGGTCCCTGGTGCGCCCTTCAAAACATTCAAGCCCAGTTTCCAGCTAAATCAGCCTCTACAGCCAGGCAGGTCCAGTTTTCGCGCGTTATTATTAATATTACTATCAGTCCACATCAGGCTGGTTTAAATTATTCCAAGCTTCAGCTTTTGTCCTCCTATGAGATCTGCATTACGTTGAAATCCCTATCCGACCCCTGAAGCATAATTATATTGACTTTATACCATTGTACAGGACTAACCTGTTTCCCTGCCGACGTGTATGCGTGCATCCGGATAGCACGCATAGCGGATATCCGTACGAATATATACATACAAGAGCAACGTAACGAGATATCCGATCCATTGTCGGATAAAAAGGATATTGCTCGCCTAATGGAACTACTATGGCCACGATGCAACATTCTCTGATGTGAAAAATTATTTGGGGGCGGGATGGGATCAGGGGCTTTTGTTACATTAAAAGGGTCGGGATAATTTTTGAAACGCTTTCATTCACTTTTCCGAACCACTTGCGCGTTTATGTATAAAAAAAAAGGAAAGGATTGCACAGATTCTTCAATTATATCGCACTTCTAGGAGTTCGAAGAGACAAGTCGAATCAAATTAAAAAACTCTCGAACAAATCTTACGGTTCTTTATGCGGCTTCTTTCAAACTTGTAGGGCACCAACACACTGTCTTGTTCTACTTCTTCCTGAGCAGAGATCGTCATCAAGTAGTTCGTGACTGTTAGAACGAATAATCGTACTCCCTTTAACAATCAACGAGCCTAATGGGATTTCAACAAAAGCTTTCGTAAGATGATGGACCACCGTGTTGCACATGTCAGGATGAATTTTATTGTTCCGCGAACATTGTTCGTATCCGGTAGCTGGACTAACGTTGCATCGTCGTGAAATGAAAATGACCGTGAAAAATGCAACGACGCGTTCGACTTTATTTAAAAGATAGCTCGTTAAAAGAAACTTTTAACCGAATACGGTCTGATGATTAATTTCACTTGTATTTTATTTCATAGATACTGTCGTTTGGTCGTTTATCTTCTTCGATTCGTTATATTTTTCACTCAACATTTACCTCTTTCTAGACGCTTATTTTTCACGGACAGCTTACAATATTCCATCATATTCTATGAAATATCCAACAAATTCGTGATTTATTTGATTAGAAAATAGAAACCTGCCGATACGCTCCGGCAGGAAATTACATATCGAAAAAAAATTGTTTTCCATAAATATCTCGAACCAATGGAATATCACTATTTCCCGCAGAACGACCAGCTACCCCTAAACCAACCGATTCATATTTATTATCAACTCTGGCCGATAAGGGACGATACATAATCTATAAACACTTAATACTCGACGAAAATACCGTTTTAATGGTGAACGTTCGTCGGCGTTAATCGGCAGCCAGCCGGTGCTCTATTATATCCTAATCGATATCATCCCTCTTCCGGAGTACAGCAGCCTCTCGCGCACGCCAAATTAGCGCGCGAAAGAATTGTACCACGTACACACTGTACACGGACCACCCCTCATCATCGTCTCCACGATAATATTCGAAATGACTGCGTCGAACTCTCCCCTTTTATCCTGTTTCACGACGTAGAAGGGGACCACCCTTTTCAGACGGTTTAATCTCGCGTGGAAAATGTGTTCGTGCGCGTGTGCACGGCGTATTACACGGTCGCCACGAGGTATCTATACTTCGTCGATAGGATGTATGGCGCGCAGAACGTTACGAGCAGTTGCCCCAATTTATCCCACTTTTTTGTGCCGAGAGCTTTTCAGCTTTTTTTCTCTTTCTACTCCTAGCCCCTCGTCCCACTCCCTTTGCTCTCCGATGTTCCGTGGCCGTTGGCTTTTTACTCCATCTCAGCCGGTACTTTTAAGTGCACGTACAGTTTAGTGCACTCTGACCGCGCCAAGCAACACCGATGCGGGAGACATTTTTATTGCCGCGGCTTAGCGAATGTGTTGCCGATAAATGTTTCATTCCGGGTGACTAATGCCGTACATATATGTGCACATATCCATACACCTTGCAGCACCAGGATTAATAAAATATTCACGACAAATTCGTTCTTGCTGTGAACGATACTATAGATCCATTATCGCGATCAACACGAGGATCGAAAGAAGAGCTCGTTACACGTAAGCCCGCTGTTCAATTCTTACGATCAGGAGTATCGCTGTCTCGTTTAGTCACGATAGGAACTTCAATTTACCTGTTGCCTTCGCTAGCTCTTAGGACGCTTTGAGTACCTCTAACAAGTCAGCGAAGCGAGTTCCGATCCTCGTTTATGGATGTTTAATTAAACGCCGTCGTAAATATCAATTTTACGAACTTCTCAGTCTACCTATTCCCAACATAATTTCTCGTTAATCCTTCAAAAATATACAACGCGGGTACTTTATTCTATAAACAAAATAAATCTAATCTACTAATGCAATCTAAATTGCAAAGGAGTCTTAAACAATAGAGCAACACATCCACTTTCCATGCTAGAGGCATCGGACCTCGCACAGAACACGGAGGGTGTTGGCTGATCGAAAGCAGGGGCCTGGCCTTTGAGGATGGCGACGCGACTTTGATTTCGTCGCCTCGAATAAAAAACAGGGACTTTGTAGCCTGTCACTGGTAATCAATGGGTGGGCAGCCTTTGCAAATTTAACGAGAGACATGGCCACGCGTCGTGTATTTCTTCTCCGACCATTTGGCCTTTTTCGATCGGCGTCCCTCGTTTCGCCGCGTGTTCGCCTCGCCTCTGCGTAAGTCTCGAATCACGTTCACCCCTTCCCTCTCCGCAGATTCCTGTTTCGCTTTCACGTTTGCTGTGTTCGTTTGATTAGTCACCGACCCTCTATTCGGGTATTTGGTTGCTGTGTTTTGTTTTTACTACATCCTCTGCGACCCGGAGAATACATTCCACGATACGATTCATTTCGTTCTAATCTCTTCTATACATCCTCGTTAATGACGTATGATATCCTCCGAGCTTTAATTATTTTTTTAGCGGCCTCCTATAGATTGAACAAGCTCGTGATTTAGGAGAGAATCACAAAAAGTTCTGGCGCTATGTAACTAACTCCGCAAGCTACTTTCTACTTGCTTTAACATATTAATTAGTTCGTTAGTAAATTCCTTCGTTGTAAAGTACATGCTTTATATAGCTGACGACACGTGTATGTCAATGGAACGTCTAAGGGTAGCTCGATTCCATTGAGTCTCTCCTTTGTTACACAAAGGACGCGAACCTAAGTTCCGAATAGTTCGAATCCCTTTCTCTCTCCTCTTGGAATGGTTACGCGTAGCATCGAGTAACTAATTGGACAACTATCGTATTCAAAATGACTATAAATTATTGGAACAAAGCGTGGCACAATGAGAACCGAAAGAAACGTTTAAAATAGAAAGTAAAGTCCTCTACAAAGGAGTCTGCTTGAAAAAAATGTTTAATGAATTGCGAGTTGCTGGAATAGTCGGTGGCTGTGTAGGGAGCATAAAAGACAGGGAGAAAAGAGGTAATCGTGGGAGATTAAGAACAGAGTCGATATTCGCGACGTTGAATTTTCAAGAGCACAGTGTCGTTTATGCGTTCCGACTGAATGGTGTTTGCGGTCTTCTGACTCTCTTTTGACGTCATCGATTTGCACCGGCGCAACAATGCCGGGACGCGTGACTCCCGTAAACTGACGCTCGATCTCCCAGCGGTAAGATCGGTTTGCTGGGAAAAGGCTGGAAAACTGATTTTATCGAAGCTTCGCAAACGAAAGTCTGATTACGCATAATTCGCATTGTAGCATTGAACAGTGTTTCAGAGAAATCCGCGTGAACTCTGAATGCGTCGTTCAATGATAAAGCAATAGGAATTCTTGACGGCCCGTTTAAGTTATTTAGACGGGGAAAACATCCAAGCAACGGATAATTGCGATATTCTCTACGTAATAACTACTGGAACTTTGAAAAGAGTTTCGCGTCCTTGGGTATCGAGGCGCTTAACAATGCTTAATCTTTCAAACTCAACGTCACTGTTCAACAAATAGCACTCGCCTTTTGAGATATCGTTATCGCTAAAACGCAGTGTTTAAGAGAAACTGCAAGTTCCCACGGTTCGTTTGCGAGTTGACCAAACTGTGGCGTCGCAGTGGTTTGATATTTATTGTCCGTACAGGAAGGACGATTGCAAAATGGCCACGGCTTTCCTTCTTTACGATCTAAGTTAGCATCGCGTTTCGGAGTTGTAAACGTCGGCCAAGGAGAAAAAGCGCGACATTACTTTAATTCTGACCAACTTTGCCGGTCGTTAAGGCGGCTCTTGCGATCGTTGCGTCACAGTCACCGGAAGTGGCGAACGTTGCTTTTAATCTCACGACTTGCGGTTTTTATTATCAGCCACGGGAACGTTCTTCGTTGCTTCTTCGATGAAATTTCTTCATCTCGGTGTCGATGTGCCATTTTAGTTCTGAAACTCGCGGTGAAATTAAATATCGATTATTTCCAGCAAGGAATCAAGTGAAATACGTCGAGCTTTCATTTGTTATGGAACTCGATATAGAGGAAACTAGCAGTTTTAGCGCGTCCAATGCTAATTAGCTCGAAGAAGAAGCGTCTGGGCGGAGCTTAGTTTTTTGCAGTTGGTAATCGAAGCTGTAGGAGATAATGATTTTCGTTTGTGCGCTGTTACTTCAATTTCCCATCTTAATTCCGCCTTAAACCCTTCATCTTTATCCTTCTTACGAAACAAAGTTTCGAAACGAAGAAAGGAGCGCCGGATACTTTAGTACCGATTATCTCAACTTCGACGGGGATGGAAGGCTTGTTTGGAGCTTACTCCAGTCGCGATTCGGTCCTCTGATTTCTGTAATTAAGTCTGCTACAATTCGACGGCGTTAAAATACCTCGCGTTTAGTAAAAATCTGGGTATCAAAACTTACAAATCCTCGCTTTCTTCGTATTGTACCAAAGCAAATCTTTCTGCGATTCGTTCAAACAAAAACCGCGCGTCTATTTGTACTTGCAGCGAAAAAGAAGCGAGAAGATATTTGTTGCATATATATAAAGGAAAACCCCTAAGCTCCAGTGGATTCAACGTGTCGACAAGCTAGTCGTGAAGTTATTTATCGTGTTATGCATACAGTAAGGGAGAGCGGGGGCTAGCCCGTTTTGTCAAGTACGCCAGCAGATTCCTTTATTTGAGAAGAACTTTGGAGCCAACAAAGAATGGCACGTGTGCCAACCTTCCGGCTAAATTCCATAATGGAGAAATTTTTCAGTAGCCAGTTGCTAAGCAACCAACTTATTATTCATTTCGACGTCATTTTCTCGCAAATTGCGCTCCTGAACCGGAGCCATCCGTGTGAACTGAGGCCCGACGAGTCGGACTCGTTCGAATGGAAAATCTTCATCCTTCGAGGCATTAATGTCGTCTGGCCAGTTTCTCGTTTCCACGAACGGAAGAAAACCGCAGAGAACCAACTGCTCGGTACTTCGGTTCGAAATTCCGCGTAATTACATCGACTTCAATTCGCTAATGAGGAATCTTCGGCGCGGAACATTCCGATTCCGTTGAAACTGCGTTCCATTTCATCGCTCGAATCCGGAGCTGTTATTTTTAACCGCTTATAACACAACAACTTCATGTAGTTCACGTAGTTCGTTCACGGAAATCCTTCGACCTGTAATCAGCGTGGAAACTAACGAGCACCCTTCAACGTCGTAGTCTTTGATAACTCGCGAATCGTGTTCTTTAAGTTTACTGGACGTATTCTCCATCTGAACAACGAGCTCGCAATCTCTTCGTGAAGTGACCATAATTCGAGAAGCCTCGAAGAAAACCGCAAGAGCTGCGCCAAGTAGCTGTTATATCCACTTTCGTGAAGCAAATTATACTAACTACGGACCTACTTTTAGATCAATATTGCTAAAAGAAACTTGGCAGGCAGCATTAACGCGTGAACAATGAAAAATTGATGCAGTTTCTACTCTTCGCGTCAGTTTACCGTCGACAGCCTCGTGTCATTGCGTAAAATAACCGAACGGACTATGAAATCCCCGTCAGAATTACCGCTTATCCTGTCCGTAAATCAGCCGTCGATTGGTCGTAGCGATTCGCCGTGCCTTTGTCGTTGTGCTCGTAATAAGGAACTTGATATCTTTTATCAAAGTACCCGAGGGAAATGAGCGCGTCACGGCTTTGCGAGTGAAGAAGCACAGAAAAAAGCAGGCTACCCGAGGGGACTGGGGTTGGAAAAGTAGTAGAAAGACAGGGGAAGGGGAGGGGGCAGGCGGAGTGCACGCGAGATTGCAATTTAATCAATCTGTGCCCGAGGTTGTGTGCACCAGTCGACAACGGTCACTGTTCGATCGTGTAGCCTTCGTTCAGTAGGCTTTGGCGCGAAGTGTCAAAGAAGACGACGCGCATATCGCCAATTAGTGTGCTCGCCGTTTATCGATCATCCGATCGATGATTGGGTTATATTCAGCGAACGTGCTTCGCCTCGACTGAGATGAATTTCACGCGCACGCACGCACGCTCTCGTTACGTCGCCGTCGTCATCGTCATCGTCGTGTCGGGTTCATTAATCGCGACCGAACGTATGTACTCGCTTGGTTCGGTGTTTCGTATGCAAGCTTTGAAATATCTGGGCTATGACGAGATTCCAGACGAAACGAACAGCGATTGTCTTTGCCGTAGCCTGTGTACACGTGCAAGCAACGCAACGCGCAGCACGACCAGCTGTAATTACGACGCGAACGTGTCTGACAGGATAGAAATTATTCGACGAATTTCACACAAGCTTCGAGGCTGATGGAACGAAACGTTGATAAATGCTACGTTATTTTGATCGAATGTTGGCGAATTTTAAACCGATTACGAACCCTGAGTTTGTCAGTTTCTATCAACGGTAGAATGAACGAAGTAATCTTGCGAATAATACCAACATACGTATATCGGAAAGGGAAGTACAGGGGTTGCCACGGAGACGCATTATTACCCAACGGAAGCTTTCCCGTCTGCTTCTAGCTTCGAATTATAGTTCCTCGAGCTATCGGAATTGCACAGGGTATTAAAATAATACTTAAAAACAGATAGAGCCTAGTAACTAAATCGATATCTTATAATTATAAATAAATAAATAAATCCGAAACTCGGTATATTGGATTCGATCTGGACGATGGTTAACAGTGCACGCTGCCCGCTCGTAAACTCCTCCAGTTTCTTGGTCCTTGTTCATGCGCAAAGGACGATCAGAGACCTGCGAATGAGTCCGATGGGAGTACGTTGAAATAGATTAGTCAGCGATGCGCGGTTGCGATTGCCTTTCTTCGCACAGCAAACTTTGCCAGCGCAACATGCGTCCTCCCGCGCCGTGAATACGTAATGTACGAGCAATTTACGGCAGTTCGACGTTATCTTTCCTGCATGCACGCGTGCATTATGCACGTAGAATGGCGCGCCACGACCGATTCCCCTCGGGCACGGTGATCCACCGACCCACTTCGCATTTAACCCTCGTTTTGTCGGTTTCGCTGCCTATTTCCGGCGTGATCGTCAGCCAGAAACCTCATCGTTGAAGCTTCTGCCACGATTCTTCGACAGCTGAAAACGGAGAAATGGTAACGAGCAAGAAGAAATCGTTTTTTAAAGAGCTGATCACCTTCAGCACTTCTTGGAATGGATTCGTTCTTACAAAAAATTTAGCTTAGAACTTCAAAAGATAAGGTCGAACGTCTAACGTGTTAGGGTTGAATCTTGGGACGCCGGGGCCGTTATTGTAAAAAACAAAAGTAAAGAAACGAGGGAGAAATCGTTTTCCAATCTGTCTTTGGTCGTGAGCAAAATTCAAATCACCAGGGAAACGTGGACGAGCGCCAAGCAGCTTATTCAAATGTATCGGCTAAACGTTTGCATTGATTAAAAACCACCAGTCAGGGTAGGGAGATGACTGTCATTAGCATCGAAGCAGCCGTTCGGATTAAAAGTGACTGTGTGTTCCACGTCGGTGAATCGTTCTGGTCTCGTACAAGAAAGGGAAATCGTTAGGCAGGATGGTCGTTAGCGTGAGTTTTTCCGTTCGACCGAGGGGGTAAACCAACCCCTCAGCTTCGCAGTCGTCTCGCTATTTCCCGGCGAAATCTCGTTCTCTTCTTTCTACAAAGCCGACAAGCTGACTTAAATGGTGAGAAAAGTTCGAGGTATGGTACGCGTGAAAACATGGTTTTTTGTTGCGCAGAGTAATTTGAATCCGAGAGAAATTGAATCGAAACATCGCCGCTGAATAATAAATGAAACAAGTTTATCTATCGAAATGGGAAAATGCTCTTTCGAGATTAATTCTCCGTGACGACACAAAGTGGCGATTCATTTCCTTCTAATCGTATCAACGACTACTACTACAAACAAACCTAATTCCGTGAACGAAAATTGCTTCTGGCGCATTTTTTTTCATCTTTTATGATCGTGATACCTCTCGAAATTTTTCCACGAACAGTGGACAACTCATCACAGGAAAAGTTAAACGATCGCTCAACATCGACGAAATTGTATTCACCCGTCGTTGTTACCACGAAACTCGCCCCGTTCTTGTTCCGGCATTCATTTTTAGATTCACTCGATTTTCTCTCTTAATGGTGCCATCGGAGGTTGTTCACACGAGAGGTGAATATCCATCCGTCGTCAGCTGGGAAAAGGATATTCAGGCATTAAGTATGTAATAATTAGACGAGTTTTATCGCACTCTTCCTCGCCAAGGTGCACAAGGATACTTTAATGTCCGTTTAACCATCTAATTAATGCTGTCCGAGCGTTGGACTTACGGTTCGTTGTTCCTTGAACACTGGAGGGACCCTTAAGTTAAAGTTGGAATAATTTAGCAGCGGAATTTCTACGCGAAAGATTGGCCATTTTCATCGGTGAAAAATTAATTAATATATCGAAATTAATTAAAAAGGTTAGAAGTTGGCCAAGTTGGAAAGCGAAGCGGACGTATGGAAAGATTTGTTCACGGGCGATCGATGAAACGTTTCAGCAAGTATTTTTGTGGAAAGCAACGTTAACTTCGTTCGATGGACGAAGAGGAAGTATGCAACGAGACCGGCACCTTCGGCGCTCGCGTCAAACTTGGTAATTATGAAAGTTTGCGGCACGGAATTCTTGGACGAAGAAGCTTGAATCTCGAATTACTTCCGAGGCCGATGATGTTATCTCTTCCGCAATGCCGCTGAATGATCAACTATTTACATGTTCTCTCTTTTCCGATGAGATTCGCGATGTGAACGCGCTGACGCGATAGGACGACGTTAGCTTGTAATTAACTTGTCAGAACTAGACCCACGATTGTACCGGGGAATCGTGCAATTTAACCAAAACTAGGGGTAGTAGCTCTTAATTTATTCTGATCTTGGTTCTAATCTTAATCTCGCTTTTAACCTAAAGTAGTTTCCCTCTCTCCAACTGCGGCAAGATGTATGTGGATCGCACGAGGAAATTACTAGGAATTTTATAGTCCACTTCCTAATTTTGACGGATCTGGTACTCTTATTAAAGAAATATACTAGCATCGAAATATCAAGAAAATATATATATATATATATATAGTGAAGCTATCGAAGAGAAAATCTGCAGCAAAGTAGAAAAATTGGATTAATTTCGAAGAGAGATAGCTACTTATAAACTACCGAGGGTTCATCGGTCGATATAAGAATGTTTTTAACATAGTTCGACCACCTATATATAGTTGGATATTTAATCAACGGTATCACTAAGTGATCCAGCTCGTTAATCGCACTAAAACTTCTGGGAAACTTATCACATTTTCGACGAACTCGACGTTCTCGATGAAGAAGTATTCAGGTTAGTTGATATATTAACATCATCCAACGTCATCGAGATGCTTCGAGGAAATCGACATTTTTCAATAAACAGAATCGTTTCGAACGCAATAAGAATTTCTGTAGCTTTATTGAAAAACAAGACAGCGTACTTTCGAATATACTTGGAGCCTTTCATGCACTTTGGCGAACATCGTTTGTGGCATCGTAAAAGAGGGGAAACTATTCCTATCAATTGCTCCGGCCGCCCTTTCGTAGGAAGTAACAACGTTGAGAGTAATCGGTGCACTGCAGTCACTCGACGCTTCACCCTCGTTATTTTTATGCGAGAGTGCTTTGCGAAACATGCTCCCCCGTGTCCTGTACAGGCTCAATCCATAAAAAGGCCACGTAGAACCGATCACCCATTCATTTTCGAGCGTAGTTGTCAGTCACGTACGGAGGCTGACCGACAAAGCGATATCGATTAGATCACGCTCCGTAAGTCCGTATCAGCTGTGGGCGGTCGGTTATATCCATAAACAGGTCGGCGTACTTTCTTCGAGTTCAAGAAAAAAAAGAGAAATATTTTAACCGGTAACCTGCGAGGCCTTTGCTTCGTACGTCGATTCAGAATAGCACGACGTCCCGTTGCTCGCCGTTATTTATAAAAGTGAGATAAAAATTGCAGTGGCGTTCACGGCATCCGGTGTATTTAAAAGTCTCTTTTACATGGTCTTTTACGTAATCAGAGACTTTGCCTTTTTACAGAGTATTTCTTCCTTTAAAAATAAATTTTTATCATTTTTTCATAGATTCCAAATAGGTAAGGATAACGAGAATAGAATATTAACATTTAGAAATCTATTAATTAATATTTAGCACTGTAAGTGATCGGATAGTAGATCGCTTAACGGTAATCTCTCAAATGTTCTGCTATCTATTAATGTTAATGTCGATACATAACTTTTACAAATACTTCGAAGCCCCGTCATCTTTAGCAGATAATTTATCGTTATAGAAACTTCAAACAGCGTTATTTCATTATATCCTTCGTACATTCTCGCTGTCGATGACAGCTGAAGGAACATCATCCCCAGACACGCGAACAACGTCGAACAGTGACAACCCTTCAGCGTGGAACTACCACGAACTCAACGAACGGCATTCTCTCAATCAGTAGAATAGTCGGCGCTGTGTCAGGCACGCGCAAACACGCCCATCGCCTCTGCACAATGAATTATATGAGGCCGCTGATCTCCTTCCACGAAGCCTCGGGCTGAGCCACATCCATAAACCATTCACGGTGTTTCGCTAGAACGGCCGGATAACGCGGCAGCGGACTATGAGGGTGAGATTCGACTGAGTGCATCGTCGATTGAACGCACGACCAATCGATCAATCAACGTTAAACGATCGTCAAACGGTAGCTCCTTGCTTGGCAAGATTTGCACGTGCCAACAAGTGCCCGCACCTCCTGCTTAATGATTGGTCAAATACGCGAGTTGCATTCTTCGCCGACAATTGTATTCTGACGAATTCGGACATTTATACATAAAACGTACATTTATACGTTTAGAACGTCAACCGAGTAAGTTCAGGAAATTTGCAATAGACAAAGCAATTAGGCGCGAACGTTCAAATTACATGGTCCATTGAAAAAGATATCTCTCAATGTCACGATGATGTAACATTGTTCGTCCCGAAGGAACTGTTATCGATGCAGCACTTTCCTCGATCCAAAATCTCGAAAGAAAAAAAAGACAGCGTCGAATGGTCGAACGTATACACACGCGAATCGTTTCACGGCTGAACGAGTGGCAACGAAAAGAGCGCATCGATCACAGGCCACCGATAATGAACAGGGTATGCGGGTCAAATTTTCCATTCGGTTAATTATCTGGGTGACGACGATATTCTGGCTCTCGGTATTGGCCCGCAGACAAAAGCGTATACCCAACAGCCAGAGCATGGGATAAACACTAAGATTGGGTCGTGTTATTGGTCGCAACAATGATGCCAGTAGTTACAGAAACGTTGAGATTGAAGCAAGTTCTATCTCTTTTCTTTCTATTTGTTCCTACGATAAAATTGGTAAGGAACTGAGAATATACATTTAGAAAAGAAGATCTTTCAACTCGGCAAACCTTAGAAATTCATTCGAATACGCAGCATATAGAAAACGAAATATAAGAGCACTTTCTGCATTCGTTATTATAGATATATATAGTGTACATAGCACAGTACAGAGGAGCCCGTACAAAAAATCTGGATTCGCGGAATGTCAAAGTGCAAACATCAAAGAAGTCTCGATTAAACGTCTTCGTAGCAGAAGTTTCACGCATTCTTTTCAAACATTACAAAAGAAGAGAGAGACAAAAGCTCGTTGCCGGAAAGTCAGCGGTGAAACGCGAACGAAAAAATAAAAAGAGATGGGAGCGGCCCGGACCCAACAAAAGCGGGTTAATTTGGTAGCAGCGCGCGAACCATGTCGCGTGCAGTCGCGTTGTAGCGTGAATACTGTTCCGTCCTCGTGACTAGTCTACAATTTTTTCAAGCTCGTCGCTGCAACGACGTGCACCAACACCCTTCACCCCGTACATGGAACGCGTTCGTAACAAGCGTAAGCTCGGAGAGCTACACGATACGCGTTTGCAAATGGAGTGAACACCGCCGCCGGGAAATATTGAAAAAATCTTCCGGTCCAGATAGCCAATGTGTACACGCGTCGTCGAGAATCGTTTATCTATGTGCACGTCGTCCGAGAAATACACCCCGCCTGTGTTTTCAGTTCGTTAAAGCCAGCAATTCTTAATATCGGCGCGTACAATAGTCATAGCAGCTAAACTAGTTACTTCGAACTTCGAGATTGCAAGTTTTCTACTTTACTAATTAATATCCAATAATTATTTTTTCTCTGACTTTTCTCGCCAGAACTGACGGTAAAATCAAGTAAAAACTTGCCTGATCCCCGATCGTTTGGTAATAAATTTAGGAGAGCTGTTACAGCAGACGAAATGTGGCCAAAGTTACTACGAAGCACATGATGTTACGGGATCAGCTGTGGCTTTAGACCTGTGTTCAATCAAGACCCGACGATTTCAAAATGAAATCACCATCGGCAATTTTCGCGTGCGCCAACCGATTGAGCTTGCCAGCACACCGATTCCCCGGCTGCTCGAATACAGCATCGATACTCAAAGCAGCCAGTAGCACGCAACCCTCCGCCGAATTTCATTACCGTTTCCTAGCAGCGGACGTTTGTTTCCCGTCGTTCAGACGTCTCCATTTTCAAAGACGCCGCGATTGGATCGATGCCGATACGCCCAAATGAGTTTACTGAAATATTCAATTTGCCATTTTCTTCGAAAGATTCGCAAATAAAATGTTAATCTCGAATAATAAATTGTTTCCTCGACTAGCTTTTAGATTAGCGACGAAGGTTTTAGCTTTTCGCTTTTATTTCTCCAGACGTGTAATTCCAGTTTCTTCTTCGATGACCACGAAAACCAACGTCTATAAATATCGAAGCTAGTCCAAGTTCGAGCATACGGTAGCTTTTCTGCAAATGGAAAACTTTTCTGACGAGGTGAATCGTGTTGCTCTTGCCTTGAAACAGATAACTCTGGGAGTGCAGAGGAATAACGTTGAAAGAAAACAAACGAGCGAAATTTATAGATTCACGTAAAAAAAAAAAAAAAAAAACTTCGGGCAATTAAAAATGAAGAGGATTTATAAGGAAATTCAGTCGAAATTGTACGTCCCCGAGAGCAACAGTAGTATAATTTTCCACCCTCCAAATTCCCAAGAAATCGATAATCCGATAGGTTATCGCAATATTTCACGAACATCGTTTCCCTTCCCTTCCAGGAAGCTTTACCCAGTAAAGTCAGTAAACCTTAGCGATCGTGCCCCGTGCTATTTCAAATGGACATATAAAATTTCGCTGGAACTTCGCTACATAAAAATCAAAAGTCTGTCCGAACGTCTGCTGATACTACTCGCTACTGTCACTTCAGCTCGAGAGTGTACCTTCCTTCCTTCCTTCCCTCATGCTTCAACTTTCATCTTGGTATCATTGTTTATCTTCGCCTCGTTTTTATTAATTTTATTTGCGACCATTTCATCTATCATTGATTTCTTGTATTATTTTAACAGTAAATTGCAGCAGTTGTAGTAATTTCAATTTGCAGATAAACAAATGATAAAATACTTTAATTATTTTGGTTGTATAAATTCATATTTTGCTCGCATGTTGTGTGGTATTAATTTAGCAACTAATAGCTACGAAAACTATCCTTTTGGGGATCAAAATCCATGATCGCTTTTTGGGTCAATGGGTGCGACGCTATCTATGTTCATGCATACGCAATACGTAACGCGCAGAAGTATTACCATCGAGCGAATCTGACACGTGTATAGAATTTACGTCGTTCAGAAAACCGAAGAATTCGTATGTACGTCTCAAAGACCTTTTGAAAATTAAGCTCTTGAAAAGCCTCAATCTCCGTGAACACCGATATTGGGGTTTCAACGAAAACTCGTTAACGGATCCCAGTTTTCTCAGGTATGTGCGCATATAGCGGTCTTTTTATTACTTTTTTCTGCTTTTTTTAAAAGCTCGTCCCTGTCCTGTTTGAAAATTCTTTTCAAGGTCTCTATCTTTTTCCAACTCGTCGCAGCCTATTAACTTTTTGCAAGCCACCAAAGCCGGAGAAATTTTTGCAAAATCCGGCTCGTCTGGCTTCCGCCTGGTCGACGAACAGAGGACCAGACGGATCGATAACGTGTAGGCCGTATGCAACAAAACGCTTCACCCTTTGCGATCGGTGAAAGTTCCAACGGGAATGTTCCAGCCGACTGGCCGGCAAATTTTTTAATCGTTCGTTTGTTCATCGTGAAACTTCGTAACAGCAATTTACGTTGCTGAATCCTCGTGTCGCGCTCTCTCCATCGACGCGTATCGAGTGCTGTTAGTTTTGATACCGTGCAATCGATTTTACAACGCTCGTGAACAATTACCAGAGTCCCCGTGCTTGTACGAGTAAGTTAACCAACGTTTCTAAGTGGCATTTGTATTACTAAAAGATAGAGATTCTCGGAAAATGCAATCGTTCGATATAACGCTATAGATCGTCCTCTGTTCTTCGCTAGTAATTCTATGGTGCTATGTGATAAATTATATTTATGATGTGACGTACCAAAACCCACAAATCAAACCTTATACGAGGAAAAATGGAAAACATTTTGCAAGTCAAAGTGAAATTATTGCAGAGAGATATTGTAGATCACTCTGAAACCGAAAAGAAAAACTAGAATGGAAAGGAAAAGCACGAAGGAAAGGGCACACGTTACAGAACATACAGCATATGAGTCCGAAGGAGAACTTGGAGAGTTTGGTCGGAAATACCGGCGAATTAGTGCAGAAACTTTTCAAGCCTGAAAGTCATTTCGAATATTGGATTTGATCTCTCATCGCGACGTCCAGGCTACAACTTTCCCAAGCAATATTCTATCGAATTACCGTGCACTCCCAATCGGCAAGGTGCTCGTCATGATGCATTGGAATTAGGTAGAAAGTCGTTCTCTGCAAAAGCGACCTGTCTCACTCGGGATTTATTTGACTCGCAGCTCGAATCGATTGTTTCGTTTGATATTCTCCTGTGACGTTTCCTTTCTCACTTTCTTAATTCTCTTATATTTCCGAACGAAATAAGACTATATGGATAGAAGTTATTCTAATCTTATACTCGAAAATCATCGCAGCTATTATTTAAAAACTGAATGCAATTTAATAGAAAATTTTGTGTTACGTGAGCTACAGTATGGACATAGAGATAAAAATTTAAATTTGGATCGAACAAAATCCAGCCTCTGTCTCTGTTACGTATGGATTACATTTGGATTAGATTCAGATTAGATTTGGTTTAGGTTTGATCTAGGGATGAACGTAGCGTTAAATCCAAATAGGGTCAAGATCTAGGCCTGCATCTGTGTCTCAGTTAGGCCTTGACTAGGTTTGAGTTAGGTTTACTACGAAACTAACAGATTATTGCAAACGATAGGTCTGTCGTGGCCCTACTTCTTTGGTCTAAAAATATTCTTCCCAATCGATATAGAAATTTCAGAACCTGAAGCTTACGATTTCTTTGGCAGAGTAGTTTCACCGGAAATTCTTTATATTCGCTGTACTGCGATTCGAATATTATGGCTTAGCTTCGCGAAAAATCAACTGTTTCCCCCTCGATTCCGATGTTTGCACTGGATTTCTGACGCATCACAAATGTAACATGCATATGCGTACTTAGTAATCGTCGAGCAGCGTCATCTTTCATGGATAACGGTAATACGACATTAGAGATTTATTTCAAATAAATATCTGTACCTTTATATCCTCAATATTCTTCGTGTATTACGGCAAAAGTTTCGATTCATCATCGAAATCAATCTTGATAAGCAACAATTACTTTCCAGACCAAGAATTTGTCCCAATTAGCATCATGGAGTTATTTAAACTAAGAATTATTTTAATCTGCACACGGTTACAATTAGGTCTAAGTTCAGGAAGAAATTCTTACTTTGATATATTGCAAAACACTCCACTTCCCACTACCTCACATTCGATATACGCATACTTTATCCCAATGTTGCAATCCTGATAAAACTTGGTCCGAAGCGAAGGACAATTTTCGCATTTCTCTTTCAAACTTCTGAAGCAACATTCATCCGGAATCTTATTAGCATTTTTACATGATTCGCGTTTTTCAGTAGCGGATGGAAATGAGTAGCCGAAAGCGAACCGCTGGCTAAACAGTGGGTGGTCGGTTGGGCCGCTTGTTACACCAACTTCCGGCATTATCTAAATTACTTTGTACTCGACCGTGCAGAAATTATAGCAGATATCGCAGAGTTTCGACATTAGAGCGCGGCCTCAATGGAACAGTGGTCTGAAACGATAAAGATGCGGCTAATTCCATTCTGGCTCTTTCCGAAAGATCCTACCGTTCAACTGCCGCATTTCGAGTACCAGTTACGTGGCGAATCTTCTTCGTGGAGATAATGTCACGGAATTGTTTCGCCTGCGGTGTTCACGTAGATAATTAAAATGATTTTACTCAGGGGGACTGGCCATGGGCACTCTTTAATTAATGCATGTTACTCTAACACGGAAGTATCCACACGACCGGACTTTATTGTATCCGTCCAACATGACCATTGCTCGCGGCGAAAATTTCGATCAATTTGCACTCACCAATTAACAACTCCAATTACTGGTCACGATAATGTCGAAACGTCAGGATGTTCCTAAACCAAAGGCACACGTGTATAACATAGAACGTTTGTTACAGTCCGTAAGTGATTTTGAAGGTTTAGTTGAATGAAAATCTGCACATACGTGTCGACTAAAACTATTCCTCAAAGACCTCTTAAGACGAAGATCTTGGAACCGTGTGAATGATAGGCCGTATTCGATGCTCTGAACTATGAAACTATGTATATGCTTTCACAAGATTATTTATAGATTACGATGGAAATTAAACGAGTTATAATTAAAAAGTATAAGGGACCCAGGTTTCCTTCGCAAAAAAGCCATAACTCTTCGCAGGATTGTAACACGGTGGTAACAGCCGTATCGATCGGCTCACCTTGTCAAGGGGGTCTCGAAAAATTGCACGGGAAAGAACGTCCCTCCTCGTCCTTCGAGTAGACGGATACGCGAGAGATCGAATAGGTGGGTCGGCTGAAAGGAACGAACACGAAAAGATGAAGGGGAGAAACAGGGGGGGGGGTCGGGGCAGGACAAAAAACATGGAGGAAAAGTAGAAAAAGCCCGGATGAAATATGGGTGAGGAGAGTCCGGAATGGGGGTGGCGGAGGTGGCGAGCAATGCTAAGGCAATATCACAGTCGACTAGCGACGGCCCGAACCGGCATACTAAGCGAGTTGGAGTGATTTTTAAAACAGAAGACGGGGCGCCCGCGGGAATCTTAAATAACCGTCGCGGCTGGGCAAAGGGAAGAGTGGCGGCTGAAGGGATAAGACCGAGGAAAAGAAATCGCAACGTCGTCGAGGAATATTCGAGCGAACGACCGCGACGGGAAGAGTGACAGGCCGGGAAATTGGGAAATTGAACCTGAACCCTTTTATCGAATGCGAATGCCACCCGAGATACTGAAGCCTCTCTCGCGTTGCCGCGCTTCGATTCTCAATGCACTCGAACCGGGATTTGACTGGCGTCACCCCTCTCCCGTAGCTTGGCTTCGCGATTGTTCGTTGGTTCAATTAAACGGTATTTTAGGAAATTCTTTGTACTTCCTATTACTTCGAGGAACAATCAGAGGCGCGAAGTTAGTTTTCTTAGCTGTATGGTTTCTTGAATATATTTGAATATACTATTTGATCAACCTGTATCTTTGTGGCCTCGAATTTGCCCCAACGTGCTGATATTTTACAATGATGTATGGATCTGAGATTCAACTGTAGTAGAAAGGGTTGAGTTAGACATGGATTACCTATCAAGTTTGGGTTAAGTTTAAGCCCGGATAAGCTTTACGAGGTATTAGTTCCGCTATTAAGTTCGGTGTATTCATACGGACTAGGATATACACAGGTCTCCCCGAGATGCTCAGATGTATAGCTGTCAAGCAGCGCAGTAGAATTTTAAATATCGGCGGTGCAACCGTATAGAGCTGGGGCTGACATGGTGAAATGATGGTTAAGAATTCAAAACATGGGAAAATATACGGAAACCCGGTACACGGCCATAAAATACAGGAGTAGCGTGGTACAACTGAAAAATGATGCATCAAAAAGTATGAAAAATTCTAGTTTCGAGAGAGTTGCAATACAATTTACGGGACACGAAATTTGAAAAGTTAATGTTTCCACGTCGTCAAGCGAAAATGTTTGAAAATCCGTCGCGTCCGCGGCAAAAAATTCGCAAGTGAAATTGCTAAAATGTTCCAGCTCGTTAAAAAAACTACAATGTGTGTTCACTATGACGATAATTAATGTTCCAAGAATCGCAGCGAATAATAATATCATAATTGGAATATCAGCGTTCTCTGGAATCTCAGATACTCATAAATTGATTTAACAATATTTAATCGTCGATCTCTTGATATCTGCGTTTATTATCACAAAAGATTCTATGATCTTTCTCATTTATTCTGTTCCATCGGATGAACAGTTAAGGATCCTTGGAAAATTGCAATCGCTGGCGATGGACGTCTTTGAAATTCCTCCAAGGGTTTCCAATTCCCTTGGAAGACACGTCTTGGCAATTTTTCCTCGATGAGGACAGAGTTTCGAACGAATTTTCGGTATCCGGCTTCTTCACTTGTCAACGCCTTATCCCTTCGTATCCCCTGTCCCTGGATCTTCGGAATCGTGGCAGATTTTAAATTTTCATATAATCCAGAAAACTCGTTGTCTCGTCCTGATGAAGTTTCGTTCGATAGAGTTTCTGAAATAGGACAGTACGATTCAAATTTTCCAAGAAGCTACACCGATCAATTCACTCTTTCTATGTATCTACGAAGCGTCTTTGCTTCGTAACCTTTAATTAGATGTGACTTTTCGAAAGCACGTTGGGCGAGTTCGTTAATTGCATTGGAAAATGTGAAATTGTCAAGAAAATTATGCGCAAGCAATCGATCGGAAATATGAACAAGTAAGCGGGAAACGCAAACAAATAACCAGGTTATGTAAATCAACAATTCGAGAGTAGAAACAGCCGGACGAAAAAAGTTAACAAACACATGGAACAAAAAGGTGTACTATAAAAAAGAGTATAAATATTTTGCATTATGTACGCTCAAAATCATTCGTCTGAACATACATCATTGTCTAACATAATCAAAAAGTATAAGAGGAGGGAACATGGTAAGATACAACGCGAACTAGACGTCTCTGAAAGAATTCAATTAGAACGAAGAAAGTTGTCGAGAAAACTCACTTACGCTATACCATTTTTCCGACTTACACACAAAGAACGGAGTTGTCCGCGATAGTTTCAACGTTTTTCCACCTTCGGCTCTTACATGTTGGCTGTTTCTTGTATTTCGACACGCATAACTTTTAAAAAGCTACTTTAATCGAATCGGTTAGGTTGTTGACGATTCAAACTTCGTTCGACTTGTGCCATCGTTGTCATCGATTAGCTGCGTGATTCCTATTTTCGTAACATACGCTATCGCCTTTCGAAGGGACGAAACAACGTCGTACATCCGAAAAACTAAAGTAATAAAAGCAACAGGATACTTTTCTGCGGGATGGAACTTTGGTGAAACCAACGACTCATCAATCTCCCTTAATAATTAAAAAACTTTGATGCATGGGATATCTTTTTAATATCTGATAATCAGTTGTGACGTATTTCCAGCATTCAACCTATTAATTAAACGACCTTTGCGGTAATCCAAGTTATTTATTATTTTACAATTCATGCAGAACGTAAGTCTATTTTTTACACTGTTAAGAAAGATCTATTGCGATCCTTTGACTTTTCCAAGTAATTCTATGCACCTACGATCTCCGTAGAAAGGGCTTCCGTTACCGCATGACACCACAATGTTACGCAATTGTTCCATTTCAGGAAGTAAAAGTTCAAAGGATACGGATGAAACCCACAGCAAGGTATCATTTAACCATAATTGATTCGCGATAGACGTTCGATATATTTTTACAGCCGACCAAGCTACGTTGCAATTTTTCATTTCAATCTCACACTCAACTAACATTTCCATCAACGCTGTACAAAAGGGGAAACAAGAATCAACCTATCTTCGATCGAAAGCAACTTCCAAACCCCGCCCCATCTCTCTCTACGTGACTACACGCGCGAGCTGATCGCGCTGATTCGCGCGTGAACGAGCTGCAAGCGTAACCGTTGCTGAATTTCAACGAAGATCCGGCGTCGTCGCTTCGGATCCGGCGTTGGCTCGCGATGAACAAGCGCAGGATGCTCTGTTTTTAGGCGGCCAGTCGTTTCCTCGACTTTCGTCCGGGGCACGTAATGGCCTGGATGCGGCGCATTCGCGTATTCCAACCAGTCGGTCCTCCTATCAGCTCCGACCGTCACGCGTCAGGAATTGCAAATTAGATTCGAGCGATTTACTCCGAGCGTCTAACACGGAGACGTAGAATCTAAGGTAGCCCAGGCCCGAGGTATCGCTCGCGTCCTCTCTTCCCTGTATCCGCGTTAGATTCCACGGATTCCACGACGATTGTTCAGAGGGCGAGAGACGCGACGCCAGCTAAACCGGAAATTTTACTTATTTCCCTTAGAATTGCTACGTTGTTTGAAAGAAACGATCGGAAAAGAACATCAGGAGAAAACGGTCACAATTGCCTAGAGGAAGGTTTTGAAATTTTAATTTGCCTGCAGCAGCTATTAAAAAATCGTTTTTCATATTCAATTTCGTATTTCATTTCAAGAATAACAGAGTTAACTTATGATCCGCCATTACATAGTTTGCCGAAATAAACACACGTGTTTCGTATGCTACAATTTCCGAGGTGAAGTATTAGGACCTTTAATCTTCGAATGGCCGAATAGCAATCGTTGTTGTTGTTTGCAGCCGGTCAGTTGAAATATCAGAGAGAAGGGGATAGCTAGACCGAATGCCGTTCAAATTGCAGCCATTACCCCGATTGGAGTCACTTCGGATATTTCCGTGTTTTTGTAAGATTCAAGAGTCGACTACCAACATACGAAACGCAGTGAAGTTCGAAGACCTACGCTCTTAAAATTCCATCGTAGCTTTTTGTTCCCGAAACTCGTCAGAAACTACAAACGTTTTCTCTCATTTTTGCCATAGATTCTGCAAAAATCTCCCAACGAGTAGCGCGCTACTAATTACGCAAAGGTAATCTCGAATCTCGTTAATTTTCCCTAACAAAAACTATGTGGTAGGAAACAAGAGCTGTAGGTGGAATCAAAAAGAGATATATGACGAGCACTGCGACCGATAATTTTTATATCAAAAAGTATTTGTAAGAACTACCATCGCTAAGAGCAGCGTAATCTTGTACCGGTAGACAAAATTGGTTTACTTCGCGTCTTGGAATTAACTTTCCTTTTAAATAAAGTGAGATTTTAGCGCGTCGAAGAAATGGCTCGTAGGAAACTCGATCTTCTTCATCTTCTTCGATGACTACTCGGCTGTACTTTTTAGTCCCCATTGCCACCATTTCGAAGCATGTAGTTCCTTTCCGTCAACTAGTAGTTTATCGATCACCGCATCGAAGCGTCGCGAAACTACAAATGAGTTTACCCTGCAACTCTCGCAAGAAGGAAAAGAAGATTGATCGAGCGCCTGACCTACGCACTGTCGATTCAATTGGTCGCAGAGCCTTCTAGTAATAAATCATCGAGCCGCGACATGTCGCGGAACGACTCGTACGAGGCATGTTCTTTATCCGCTCAAAATCGGCCGGAATAGAACAAGGCGCATGGTTCAACCCGAAGATCGTGACAGCTTTGGTGAAAAGCTTTAGAAGGATGATGGACGTTCGTGTTATTTATAATCGGGCCAATCGATAACGATGAATCTCGAGTTAAAAAAGACAGGAAAATCATTTTGCACCGATGCAGCATCAAATGGAAAATATATTTCTCGTTGTGCCTTAAAAATAATTGTAACGACAAGGAATTGTTTTCAATTCGTTTTAACAGTTCCATGTCATTTGAAGAATGGCTTTAAAACACGTGCAACGTTAGCTGGCTTCTGGCATCGAAATTTATTGCACGATAGAACGATCGAAAGGAATTTTTCGATCAAACGTAGCATTAGTTAGAGTTTCCTGTATCGTTTCCTCTCATTATCGTCCTAGCATGCCTTCACCACTACTAATGCGCTATAAAGCAAATTTAATTAGCTTTTCCGATTCATCGATTAATACTACGTTAATTCTATGTTAATATTGTTGTAAACGTAGATTAACAAGTACACATAGCGTGTAAGGAATTATATAATACAATTAGATATTGATCAAACGTTATCTACCTAGACGCTTGCACGCAAACTCTACTAAATACTCAGTAGTACAAACAGATACTAATTAGACAAACATTGGAATATTCACTCTGCACCTAATTTCTCGCGTATCTGTCTTTGCTCAACGTTAGTTTTTATTACACCGATAAAGAGTGACTGTGTCAATTGAAAATTATTTTCTTTATACGTGTCAGTCGGCAAGTTTCCCTATTAGTTGTTCATCTTCAGTGACAATGGGGAAACAGAAAGTGCGATTCAACCACACGTTACGTATATCTCAGAACGTTTCGGATGGACAGGAATGTAGCAACTCACGTTCCTTGCTTGCATTCCAGAAGCAGGAATGTCTCGGCTTGAGTCGCGAGATGTAAAATGGGAAATGAAGTAAACTTTCGCACAAACAGAGGAATAGAACGTCGAAATTTAAGTTCCGCGACAGGATTCTTTTTTTTTTTTTTTAATTCGGCTGCGTTTTCCACGTCTTCGTGGTCCAAAACCTCGTTTCTCAGTGACGCGTTACAGAAAAGCGATGGGATTTAAAATGTATGAGCCACACCGCACGAAGCGATATTTTATTCAAAAACCCGAGCGACGCCAGGAACACGTCACCAGGTATTAGGATTCGATAATACGGCCGTGAAGCGTTTTTAACACTGGGGTAAAAGCCAGGGGAAGAGAGGGTTTTGCGCGGACCTCGTTTATTATGGGCGCGGCTCGTGCAAGGAGCGGTTCCGCAATTTCAGCGTTGCTCCTAACGAAATTCGGAGCTTAAGAACGAAATCCAATTTGGCCATTTGAGCATGAAGCGAGGCCGCGAACCACTCCGCCTTAATGCGATTTGCGATATCGCGCGCAGTTTATGGTAAGATAGTCGGCGTCCTTTCGCGATTAGAAGAAAACACTAAGGGAAGACCATAAGGGCGACAAGTTTCCTCGATAATTTCATTCTTTGTTTGTATTTTTGGCTTAAGATCGTCATACGTAATATTACAAAATACAATGGTAATATCTGAAAAAACTAACGTCATTTTCCAGCAGGAAGATCAAACACGAAGTTCTTTCTCACCGGTTAAAGAATTCTTACTATTTCAATTCGCATTTCCATTTCTATATCTTCCTCTAACCGGTCGTTCTAACGAAGTGGTGGTTTCAATTTTGGGGGAAAATCCACCGCCAAGCGGTAACCACCCCAATAAAGAAAACTCTCGCCCTCCCCCTCGGTCTCGTGTCGCTCGATTATTCACGCCAGTTGATCCCAGAATTACACGGACTCCCGAATAAATTTCCGGCGAATACGTAACGAGGATTCGGCCTTTCGCTGCCGATAGAGCCATGAATTTCTGCGCAAATAGCCGCTTATTATCAAAGAGGATCATCGTCGGGCGATAGGGCCGATGCAAGGAACACCGATGCAACACGCTTCGCTTGTGCAACGTGTTTCTGGCCAGCTAACTTTGTTACCCGATCAAACAAAACGTGTAATGCGATGTTAAATCGTGCGGTTCGATCGATCGGATCGCGCGTTGCGCCTTGTAATCGGAACAGTTCTTGTACTGTCAGGAGAATACATATAGAAGCTTATGATTATCATAATTGTCAATAAATCAAGCTTTAACAGTCTAGCGTTTTTCTTCCACAGAAATCATCACCGTTTTTTTGCTCTTTTTCGCTCTAATTAAACGTTCAAATCAGCCGAGTTAATAACTTGAACAAGAAGTTTACTTCATAGCATCATAAAAAGCACATAAATGTTCCAATTTCCTAGCTATCACGGTAATCCATCTCGCCGTTTATATTATCAACTCTCTGAGGAATAAAAATCGGTAACCGCGTTTAAGGTGGGAAAATTGCGCTGAAGAAACACGGGAGATGGCAAATGTACAGACGGTACAAAGGGGGTAAACGAGAAACGAAAGTGAAACGCACGAGATTCCAAACGGTTTGCCGCAAAGAAACGAGAGCGCGAGCTCAGTGGATTTTCTGTCACACAATTCCTACTTTTGCTAGAGTCGAGCAGGTATGCAAGTTCTCGCTTTAATTAGAAAATACAGCAAACGGCGAAAGGTCGGGATGGCGTCGAATCACGGATCGTCTGGTCAAAGGGAAAGAATTCTGAGCGTCGGTATGCCAGAACTATCCGGCGGTGAATTAAAATACTTGGCAAACGACGAACGTTTACCCTGCGCATCTGTCCGCTCGAACTTTTCAGCGAATGGAAATTCGCAAATCATTCTGACCAGCTGCTGGCGAAAGTATCGGAAAAGAAGAAGGAAAGACACGAAAAATATGAGAAATATCTAGAGTATCTGGCGAGTGACTTACAGATTCACTTGCTTTGACTCCGCGTACGATCACAAAACTCATGGCTGTTCGACGTTTGGTCCCTAGCCTTCATCCAATTTTCGCTCCCAATATTGCTTCTAATGCACGACGATCTTCAAGTTTGCAGTTGCTAGTGATGCATGAATAATCCAATAACTCACCTCAGAAAACTGGGTTATCGCACGATATTCTCGTTGGAAAGATTTCGTGTTGCGTTGATCGTTATTAGATGAAAGAACGATTCGAAATAATGCTCTGATTTAAATCACTCTTATCAACACCGAGAACATTCTATTCCTGGACATTTTCAAACAAAAGAAGAACTCCAGAATTACATACGCGAGCAAAAGACAAAAGGTAGCAAGCAACGCGAGAAAATCGAGCGAGTAGGTACGTTAAACCAGATTACGTGTTCCACGAGCAGATTGCAGTCGTTGTGTCCGCTGGATTTATTAAGCAGCGTCATATATATTCAGCTGTCAGGCTAGTGTGGTCCACGAACTGAAGAATCGCTATTTCCGATGACGAAAGAGGACAATCGCTACTAGACGTGCACACAATCGGCTGGATACTCCAGAGGAGCGCAAAAAATGGTGGCTGGCATCGATCAAACCTAGCTTCACGCTGTGATAAAGTACCTAAAACGAACATAGCTCTTCGCGATAACTTCTGCGAACGTAGGAGAGGCGGGCTGACAGAGAGGTACAAGACGATGAAGACTGCACCCGTCACGTGTAATTGCGATTCGATTAGAAGCGTAAATCACCGATCTTCGTTGCGGTAACTGACCTCAGCGATTTCTACTCTTAGCTTCGTTCTCGATCGCCATTTATAAAGTTACACGAACAATGGCGAAATTGGTGAAGAATGAAAACAACCATGTAATAAGATTGGTAATAAACTCGAATATATCAAGACTGGAATACATTTGTACGAGTCAGACAGAAAATAGATGAATCTAGACGATACCAGTATTTAAAAAAGATGTTAAACATTTCCAAGTGTTCCTAATTTTATCGATGTACCGAACGTGATGTTTAACAACGTTTTTATCACTTTGTATAATTACCTACGAGCAGCCGCTCACTAAGTTAATTCCTTAGATAAGATAGACGTATGGATCAGGCCCAAGGGGAAACTCCATGTCTACTGATTACCGATGTGCCGATAAACCAGGCTACCGGTTTATGGCATGTCGTTACTATCGAGTGTGCAGAAGCGAGAACCTAACAAATTATCCGGCCTGCGAACGTGCGAATTCGACAGCCATAAATAATTTCAAGATCTCCACTTCCAGCTTCGACGAGACCCAGTAGACGGTGTAATGATTATTTAGAAATTTTCAAAAATAGCAATATCTGACGTCCATGTCGTAAATCCGAGCAACTTAATCGTAGAGATTTAACAAAAGATTTTCAACCACAGGTAAAATAGAAATATAAAGAAATAGCACGTTATCGTACGTACAACGCAATTTCAAGTAACACCGAACCGTCTGGGACCAACAATTTTTCTTTGCTATCAAACGCGTTGCTCAAAACATGGGAGCCCAACACATAATTCCCATGATTCTCAAACAATCCATCACCGACAACCTTCTTACTCCAAACATTCTACTTTCGTTAGCCGGGCATTTTTTTCATTATCCCTTTTGGAGCACGGAACTCGCGAGTTGATCGCATAATGCAAACTTACGCTTTAATCTCAGTCTTGGTCTAAAGCTTCCGGACGGTAATCCTGGAACGACATGGAAATATGAACTCGTAAAGCTATTGAGCAACCGACCGGAAACGGACGGCCATGTAGGTGTGTAGCGGAGCACGGGACAAGGGGCCACTAATGCTCCTGCGAAGATTTATCGTCACACGCCGCTGGGAATGTTACGTAAGGTTAAGCTCAGGGTCGAGGCGTTAGGATTCGACCTCACCCAGCGATCCCAATGGTGTTGCACTCGTGTAAATCCCAACAAGCCGCTTCTCTTTACAATTATATCACGCAAACAGTCTACGAACTTTGGAAAACGACATTTTCATCTTTACGTCAGTTACAATGTGACTTCTGGTTTGTAAATCATCACGGACTTACAGAGTTTAAATTGCACCGGACCGGCTAACTAATCCGGAAACTAAGTACTGCAACACGTTACTAAGCACACCGTAATTGTCTCGAGTTGGAATTTTGCTTGGTTGGGAAATTTCATGTACTGACAGTAGAAGTTATTCGAATTACGCTACTCTGTAGAAATATTTTGAGAACGAATGTTTCGCAGTAGACGAGTAATTCGTGATCGTTCTATTTAATAAATAAATCTCTTACATGGCTTCTTACGTTAAGTATCCTTCACGGTACGATTAAAGTCTCTCCTATTCTATTCTCGTACTAATCAAACTTATCGTCTTATGCATTACGCAGTATACATTACCATCTTCTTCAGTCGCATGGAACGGTGGTCTGGACACAAACTCCAAGGATTACCTGGACCATGTTACGTAAACGTTGGTCAGGGAACAAGACGGTCGGAGCCGAGTCAGGGACTTATGCCTAACTAATCATTGCTTTGGCGATTAAAGCGGAGACACGATCGAGGAATGCGAACTCTCCTGATGATTCTCCAACGGGTAGCTCCGTGAGCGAACTTGGCCGCCGCGCAACCGACCGCAGATCCGCTCTTCCGTAAAGTTTGCATCAAACGGGTGCTCTAGCTGGCCAGAGCATCGACGAAACTCAGCCTGTGAACTCTCCTAATGTCGTTTACACGTCTGCCTGTGGAGGTTTTTCAGGCCACAGACAAACAGAGTCCGCTAGCCAAACAAGGGGGAAGAAGGAGGAGATGTAGCGGCAGTAGCAAGGCAGAGAGAAAGAGAGAAGGAAAAGGGAAAAAGCGAACTGGCTAATTACAGAGACTTCTCTGTTCGGGCTACTAAATTTGAAGCAAAGCTGGCGCGTTGGAGCGGACTAATTGTAGTGTGAATGATTTACCGCCATCTATGGCTGGTCTTCTTACAAAATTGCCGTACGAGGTATCACGGCTTTATGCTCCTGTGATCATCGCGAGTTGGAAAGTTGACGGACCAGTTCGTTTTCTCTCAAAGTAATCGAAGAAACAGGCAACGTTACAAATTGAATTGCTGATTAAACTAAAACGTACAATAAACGCGAATGTTGGATAATATTTGTTTAACGTAGACAGACGATGATATCGAAGGTTTGTTTTCAGAAGTGTAATAACACGACGCTTCGTACGAGGTTCGTTTAAAGAGTGCATCATTCTCTCCTCTTAACCTCTTTCACCTGCAATTGTGTTACGCGTCGATCGAAATACTTAAAATAGTACATATAGTACATTATAGCGCGTAAAGCAAAGGGAACGAATACGAAATCTGCGTCGGTCCAACGCACAACTACATACTCGTCCGTTTAAATAATTTTATCGGTTGTTCAGGTAGCAGAAACGAGAATCAGAAACTACGTTGCAGGTGTTCATGTCGACCAGAAAAACCTGACCAAAATAATAATACGGGAAACCCGTACGAACGCTAGGAACAGATATAAGCTGCCTATTAAATCCAGCTTTGAGTCTGAAACTACCAAAAACTAGTCATCGATAAAAACTGCACGATATCTCCATCGTGCTGCCCCATAAACTAACTTTGCCAAACAATTGTACCTTTATATACATTGGTGTTAATCAGAGTTGTGAAAAAACCAAAGCAGAATTTTTGCGTGCTGAACTTCCTGCCGTGTACACGTTCAACTTTCGACACAGATCTCGATAGATTCAAGTTTCGATTTTACGTCCCGAGAGAATTCGGCTGTCCCGTTTATCGCGGTTCACCGTCACCACGTATTTCGCATTATGGTCGATCCCGGCTGCCTGCCACCGGAAACCTGACGATTTAAATTTAAACGAGTTCGCCATGATGCGTGTATGCGTCTCGTTCAACCACTCCTCGTTTGTGGTAAGATTATTCGCCACTTGTTTCATGGATCATTATATGCGTTTTCGAGTTCAGAAAAGCGAAAATCGAGTAGCCTTCAAACCGCTCTAACACGCGTTGAATTGCCCTTTCAGTTCGGTTGTAGAGGAACGAAACCGATTCAATTCCTGAATTTTGAATATGCAATTTTTCATCTAAACTGGTTCTCGACCAAAACTAGGGAAATTTGGCATCGATTACTGCTCATAACCTGCGATCTTAGAGCAAGCTGCGCACCCTTGGTAAAGATCATAGGTGATACTTCTATTAAAAAGTACGCCTTTTTCATAGAACCATTCGCTTGAAGATGCGACAATAATATCGACTTTCAGCACACTATGAGCTCTCAGTCTGTTTATAAAAAAGGCACTATGACGCAATTAAGGGATAATAATATTTCCATCGACAGTTTCTTTGAAGTTAAATCTACGCTGAAGCAATAAGCGATATAAGCAAGGAATCGACGACCGTATGCATTATTCGACCGCAAATCACGCGCATTCTAGACATCCTCGGCAAACCGCAGCTGAGGCGTTAATTTTACTATTATAACACTTCTATGGAAGGCGGTGGAATCCCATCTCTGGTAAGCGGTATGCACTTGCCGGAGAACGAAGCTGCCAACGACAGAAGTCGATCCATCCCGACGTTTCAGGTAGAATACTGATAAAGGAATTATCTCGGCGATATTCCATAGCGCGGTACACCTACGACATCATTTCTTATAATACCACCCCGTTGATCCCTCCAAGTGCAAAGGTAAGCTGTTTTTGCCAGCTGAATTCTTCACAACACGCTCGAAATCCTTGCGGAAAGCTGTTTAAGTTGTAACCCCTGGCTGAGCCTAGTAACTGTTTGATGCGAGAAAATTGCGAATAGGATTTTAGGGGTGGATTCCTTAACATATTTCCTTTGCCGTCATACTTAACTATCTTTTTATTTTCTTTTCGATAATGCATTATTCTAAAAAATAATACGACAGGTAGGTCAGTGGGCACAACTCTCCTCTAACAATATTCAAGCGTTAATATTCACCGAGAATTTGGTAATTCGTTAGAGTGCGCGGTCACGACATCGTAAAGACGACGGGGAGGCTCGTAAACATTGGCGAATTCATTTTCCCTGTTATTCCCTCATACATATTCGATGGTCTAAGTGAAGGGACAGGCGGCGCGACGGGGATTATGCAAAAGTAGATATTCGCACGTCGTTCATACAGTCGATCTCGCGATCGTAGGACCCTCAAACCTCCGCACAGACGCGTATGTGCTGGTAATCGTTTAATGACGTTAAACGCCGTTCCATGATCCGTATTCAATTAGCGCTAATTCCGCTGGCGAATAAATTTGTGTACAGCTTTTAACAACCAGCGCGCGCTTGTTCCAAACAGAAAGACGGACGAAAGCGATATAACATATTAGGTACTATAATTAATTCGTACCGTTATAATCTATAACGCATCGATGCTAATGCCATTATCTAGTTGAAAATAGATATCTTGAACATGGTAAAAAATTGTTACGTTGGACGACAGGCGGAATCGCTGATTAGCGAAGGCTGTGTTAATCAGCTGCATGATGACTATTAAATTACGCTCAGGGGTAGCGTATTCGAGCATTCCTTGCGTGTAATTAACACGAAGCACTGAGCATTTGCGAAGCACAGTCTGTACCGAATACTCGAATCAATGCGTCCCCTACTTATTCATTTCCTTTAATCAAAGACAGCAGCCTGCGAATGTTCTATGTAGCGAAACACGTTCGCTCTCAAAGGATTAATTTCCCTGCGATTATCCATGCTCCAGAGAATCTTTCATTTGCACGTATATATTGTAGTAATCCTCGGCGAAAAAAATGTACTTTATCTAATCGATAGATGTAAATTTGTAAGAAATCTTCTTAATTAAGCAGATGCCAACTCCTCCCAGCTGGTTTATCATCTACACGTTTTCCAGTTCCAAACTGCCCATTGCAACGAGCAATTTGCATCTTAAGAAGCCACGGTTGACAGGTATTCCCCTGGAAGGTATAATTCATCTTCCTTTCGCTGACAAAATTTGTTAGTAGAAACGTCGCCGTAGAGTTTCGGCCGAGTTCACAAAGATCCAGTCGCGCAACAATCATCACAGAAAGAGAGACGACAGTCCCTTCTATGCCGTTGCTTGATGCAAGACGAGGACGGACGCATTGTGTTAAAATGCCCGTTCCCAGGGATTGGTCCGAAAGGAGCTTACTACGTGTACGCAGACGCGGCACGCCAGGTCAGTTCCGCATGGCGGATAGACGCTGGATTTATTGCTTTTGTCGCGGAAATCCCTATGGCACAAAGGCTTGGAAAAATTGCGGGATGACGCGACACACCTAAAGGAACACCGACCGGCCTTTCTTTCTTCCCGGATGATGCATTGGAAATTAGTGGATGTCGCAACTTCCTGCCCGTTGTTTTGTCGTAAAATCTTGTACAGCGGAATCCGCGAGCATAGATCAAATTTCAAAACGAAGAATTAATAGAATTGCACAGAGAATCTCGTGTTCTACTTTGAAGAATCAAGGTGATCGAACTTGAAGCTCGAGTATGTATCTCGAACGTGCACCAGCATCCTCTCCATCCCTAACATCACGACAGAGAAACAATTCCATCGTAAATATCAATGACTAGAGGTTGCGCAAACACGCGGTCCATCAGAATTCATCGGCATCAGAATACTCCCTGTTTCGCTGTCTCGCTCATTCTCTCTCTGTTTCCGTCTACTCGTAGAAGATAGGATCGAGGACATTTCCGAGATGTTCTCGAAAATCACCGGAGTATCTTGAGGCCGATGCTAATGCCCTGATGCGACATCTGCACCCTCGAGACGTCACGCAGATATGTCGAGTATCTCCTGGACATTACTGCATATATGCGACGGCAGACATTTCGCGGCCGGAGCAAGAACAGCAGGAACAAGTGGAAGCTCGAGTGTCGGATGGGGGATAGAGGTTGGTGGGAGGACAGGAACGTGTTATTGCACGGCGAAGAACTCATCAACGTGTTCCAGGCCGCGTGTTCGTGCTCGTTCGTGTGCACGTAGACCAGGGCTAAGCACAAAGGCATCAGCCAGCTCGTCGAACCGCTCGCGAACTGAAAATCCATGTGGCTGTGAGAGATGTATATAGATAGGAAGCTACGGTTACGTGTTCATCCTCTTCCTGTCTTTCTCTGCTATATGTGTATGTACATTGTACATTCTATGCAACAGCCGTATCTTAGTCTCTTCATCGACGAGGAGCGTTATCGCCCACTTAAGGCAATTTACTTCTCGGATCACTTGCCAAAAGCGAAAGGAGCCGGCCGATCGATGCCACCTGAGAGACGAATTCTGAGTTATCTTCTATATCAAAGGCATTTGAAAACGTTCCTGGTGATCTTTCACTCTAACCATATACTCTACACTCCACCTGGCTACTTCTACTGCCACGCTATGTTTGCTACTCCTATCCGTAGTAGAGACGCCCGGTGATTTTAACTAGTAGCAACTTAACTCGAATAATAATTCTATCTGCAAGCAGCCACGTGTAACTATCTCTCGATTCGTTTCTTTTTCCAAAATATCCGACACGAAAGGTCGAAATGGATCCTCTTATGAATTGATCTTCTCTTAAAATCGAAGATATTAAAGAGCCACGTGGATTCGCTTTCCACCAGACGTCTATTATTCTCAATTGACACAGTAGAGAACGAGCGAACAATGACTTTTCCTATTCTTTCGTACAGAGAAGAAGAGCCAAATTAGTCGGCATCTATTTTTTTAGCAACAAAACTGAGCACGATATATCGACTGCACTCCGTTTCGGAAATCACCGCTTTATCAGAGATCAACATCGAATTCGAACCTTTATTCGTTTACGATATCAGATTTCTACGAAGAAACACGAAACTCTGGGAGTACTCGATATTTATCAATCTATGAAAACTTTTGAAATATTACTAGAAGATAAACTAGAATAGCAACCGGAAAAATTGTAGACGTCAAACTTTTCCATTTCTTTCGAAAGGTCTATAGAATTCGTCTATTCAATGGAAAATTCGTGAAACGTCTCGACATTGGTCCAAGATGTGCTGGATTAAATGTTCCATCCAGTTCTGTAGTCTCTATGAGAGACGATCGCTGATTTATAGAAAAAGTTGCCGGATTGCTCGAAAGCTTATTTGGTGGGGTGCTTGGAAAGCTGCAAGAGGACTTTGCCGGAGCTCGATGACCCGCGTTCAAGAAAAGTTTGTCGCACGGAAGAGCCTCAAAACTGTTCCAGGTTCTCCACTACAGAATTCGAGGGTCAGCGATCGAAACACAAAGACCACAAGATCGATGCAGTGCCGAAAATTTTACGATTTAATTTCCATCGGTCGTGACACGCGATAGTTCTATTCGTGACTTCCAGCTAACATGGCAACTGGCCAAACGCGAAATGCACGAAATGACGTGGCACCATCGCTCTTTCTCTCTTCGTCTCCCGGTGAAAAATGTTTCGTTTTACGGTCTAACTTTAGATCACCGTTTAAGCAACATATCGTGAACACGACCGCTGAAAGCTCTGACGATTTCTGGCCGATCGAACTCGGCAAAACACTGTAGCAAACCCCATCTACTCTCCTCCCGTCCGTTCCTAGAATTGTTTTACTCTGATTGTGGCATGAACATTTAGGGACCAAATGTTTTTCGACGTTTATCGACAACTCACGAATGATGAAGCTTTGAGAAATGCAATTTTTCAGAGAAAAGAGATTTTAATTACGACGACGATAAACTACGAGGTTTTTACACATTCTATGTGTCAGAAGTATGAAATTTGTTTGGTAAATCCAGCACAGCAGGAAATTATTCGCTTGAAATCGTTATTTCGTTTGTATATAGTAATACAAAGTACTTTTAAAAACGTTATATTCGTTTTGGGCATCGTTGTCTATTAACCAAAATGGGTAGAATGGATTCCACGATCGAGGGAGCACATCGAAATCACGAGAACGATCTTCCACTAACCGGTTGGCGGCGAGTTACGATCGATGGAACAGTAAAAATAATCTCTCGCCACGCGGAAAGCGAGAGACGAGATAGCGACAGGTATGGCGAGAAAAATAGAAAAACAGAGGAACAGGGGAATGGCCCATAGCGTTGAAATTTTAAAGCGACCGGGGAACCAACGACGAGGTCATAAACTTTCATTCCGATTTGGTAGTGGTAGCGAAAGGTGAAAAATTACCGACTGTACTCAACTCTTTGTCTGCCGATTCGTTTCGCACAGTAGAACTTGATCGAGTTCGATTTGAATCGAATCCAGCACTTTAAACATTGGTGAGAAATTGTCCTATCGATTTGAATTTAAATGCTCGATATGATGCTTCCATGATTCGAAATCGAAATTTCACGATTTGAGACGAGTTTCGACAAAACTTCTCAACTTTTGTTACTACCAGTTCGTTCATACACAACGTTCATTTTAATAGCTTTTGCGATCGTACGCGATGATCACGTTGGACCCACCCGTTTAATCGTCGTAAATGATGGCGTGAGTCCAATGGCGATTTCGACGATAGAACAAAATTTCTCCTGTCTACGTATAGAGAACGGCTCATTTATCTTCGACGACACACGGTGGAGCATGGATTACGTGCTTCGAATGCTTACGATCCCTTCTGTCGGGGATCTCGTTGGGAAAGTGCCGCAATATTCTCCGGTGTATGTTAAACTTTAGAAAACAGGCAACCTAGAAGAGCGGATTTCAATATCTATCGTTGAGACATCGATGGAACAAGAAGTGTTCGAGTAGCGAAGCTTACGCGTAGATATGCATCGATTTAAGTGACATTCCGCTCGAACAGACACAAAAAATGATTAAAAACGAGGAAATACGGTACTTAACGGAAGGATTAACTGGTATCTTGATGCTGGCTTGAGTATTCTAATCGCGAGGTTTATCGATTGTAGAGGGATTCGATGGTCTAGTGGTCTACCGATAGAGATGTACAATTATCGAGGACTCTAAGGTTGAAGCGGTGTAGTCATCAAGTGCTTCGTGACTGAATATTGCAGTTAGTTGAAAGTTCTAATTGCGGCGTATTATCCACTTTGAGAACTCTAATTGCATTTCCTGCTACTGCAGCTTCTGAAGATTCTTTCTGCTTCGATTGCCGAAACATCGAGTACCCTTTCATGACGATTTTCAAAAGTGTTATTGCTAATTATGTGCTTAATTATCGCGATACTTCAATCGCCAAACAACCGAGTCTGCCAGTCAAACTTTCAGCAAAATTCATCAAAACTCTACCAATTCATCCTGTACTTTATATTCGTTATTCGATTCGCATAACTCCATTTATATTCCATTGTGCGTTTAAATTCCAAGATCCTCGCATCCTTCTAAACTACGAACTGAATAAAGCTTACCATGGGATGGTATACACACAAACCGCAAGTTTTGATGAAATGCGTCTCTCCAACGATGACTCGAGTAACTCGAGTTCCTACGTCTCGCAGAATCGAGACACGAGCATGCGTCTCAACGACAAGACCGAAGACGAACTGCCTCTTTGACTTTGCTCTCTCTAACCTTTCTTTGATGGCTGCTTCACGACTTCGTTCTCCTGAAACGGATTGCTTCTCGCCGCATAATCATACCCCAGGCTTGTTCCTTTCATTGCCGCCTCCGCTCCGATATTGATTCAACATCCCCTTTGTTTTGTTTGATCTAATACCAGCCAGCGTGAACGCGAGACTTAACTTTCCGGCCCAATACACTACCCCTCGAAAGATATTGCGTCTGTATCAATATCCAGTTCTGATAGCGAACGGTTGGGATATACCAGTGGGAATATTCCCCCGATATATCATGCCGATATTTGTCCTACGTTTTATCTAAATTGACGTCTCAAGCGACGTTTTTGCTGGTTTTTTTTTGTGGTACTACCGTTAAAAACAAGCGAATTACTGCGAATTTTTAAACGAACGAATCAAACCGTAAAGGAATCAGCTTACTGTGCGGTTTAACAAGATTCCCCACATTACTTTCTATTTTTCGAGAACATAGTGTTTATCGAGTTCTATGTGTATCTACATACGCATAGAAATACATTAATGATATCAACTGTTGAATAATATAATTAAAATAATTCCATGTGCAATTACGAATATTCTGAACGTATCATTTCATTTCGGTAACCCTTCCAATGTATATGGAATATTAAATATGTCTTTGAAATATTACATTACATTGGGTAAATTAATGGATTTCAATTCGGGTGTATGTAACCATGTTTGTTGTAACAGAGATTCATCCGGTAGGCAAATATAAGCAACCACAAAAATATAAATATTTGTCGAGACCATGCCCCGTATCTCGTCGATCAAGTATGTGGATGAATATCCAAATAAAAAACTGTATCGAATCCATGCGTATTTCGTGTTTTCAAAGGAATGTCTTCTACGATAAATTCGAGAGATTCTTAAACTGCGTCCTGAACAACTGCAGTGGTTGACGTTTCTCACATTTTCAGATGTTAACGTTCCGAAACGGACAAATCGTTGTGTATATTTGTCGACAAATGTTTGGCATACATTTATAACTCGGATGAAAACTTGCAACTTGCCATCGAATGCTCGACGTAGTCGACTTTTAATTTAGGATGTTTCACGTTCTAATGAGGCGAATCATAAGCAGAGTATAAGTTTAATACCTCGATCGTAGAGTTCTTGATATCGATACGAAGTATTGATACACTTGAATGATTAATTAGAATGAATCATGCGTAAATCAAATATGAGATATTAAACGTTTCGCTACCAATTATTGCAAGCTTCACAGCGATTGTTCAATATTTCACATAACATCGATTATAAATTAAAGCATGTAATTGAATCCGAGTCAGCGATATAAACTAAACTAAATGAATTTTGGACAAACCTACACGGAAAAATACTACCGTGTTTTATAACGAAACGTTGCAATTTCGGAGCGTCGAAGAATCCTGGTTCGAGCTTACGACTATGACATTCGGTACATCTCTACCAATCGAATGTCTAACTAAATTTTCAGTAGACGATGCTGCATCGAATTCGACTCGATTTCGCGTTTCGATTCGACTATACAGCACAAGGAATCTAAGTCGAACTCCTCTTATGTATGTAGTTACACAGAAATACGGTTGTATTTCTCCGAATCTAGTTAACAAAATTTGCCGATGCAACATGCACCATAAACTACACATATCTATAAAATGTAAATAGCGAGATTCAATTCACTTGCACGAATCTAATATCGGGAAAGCTAACAATTGCTAGCGACAATTTTTGCAACTGGTAACAATATAATAAGTAATATCGTTCGACCATTGAACGCTAGCTTCGAGCGTCTGCCTTGTCGCATACCGAAAGCATCTACTTCGTACTTTCTTTCTTCCCGCTTTACCAAGTAAGCGACATCGAAATTCTTCACGTCGAAAAGTTTCCGGCGCGAGTAATTAAGACCTTACAGGCGTGTAATGGCCGCATAAATCGGCCGGCCGTAACTTGTAATCCACTTTCGAGTTCGCGAGGAACATCGCGCCACCACCGCCACCTCCGCCGCGTTACACGTAAATTTCCCTGCCGGTTTATGCAAATTATTGATGGAACCCGGGGCTAATACATTGTCGCGCGTGCAACCGGAACCGCCGACGAACTCACACATTTATACAAGGGGAAAGGGGGCAACAGGGAGGGAGGGAGAGGTCTGGGTGTCGATACATTTTCCGAAGGAATTACGAAAGCTCGCCTTCTTCCCCTTCCATTTAAATACCGCATAATAGCCCGATAAATAAACATCGCGCGATACCATAGCTTCGCAGACCGTGCGAAATTTATTTTCGACCGAGCTGGATCGAAAATACGACGCCAAAGGGGATGAGATCTGGAATAGAGCTTGTATGGGTTACGATCGCGGGACCGATGATAAATGGTAATATTACCAGATATAATATACTATCGTGTTGAAAACTGGTAAAATATGATTTTCGGTTTATCCCCTGTAAAAAACACGTGTAGAATATGATTAACTGATCGAGTATATGATAAAATATCATAGGCGTTCGGATTAAATCCCTCTTTACTTGAAACACACTGTATACACGTGTATATGTATAGAACGACAAACAATCAAAAAATTTCTGATAACCGCTCTAGAATGAGTAGACATGTGATTAAAGAGTCGCAAGAGCAAATGGTAAAATATATCGATGGTAGGACCGTTCGATGTATAGGCATAATTCTCGAATCTCAAGCGGCCGAGCAAAATCAGTTTCACGCAGACGCGCCGAAACTTGAACGCGAACGAGTCTCCGAGGCCGAATCCATCACTGTCAACGATCCGATTGCATTAGAGAGACCGCGAGGCGGACGATCAATTCCGAAACATTCTTACCGTGTACCAAGTACTACTCCGAATACCGTATGGGCGATCGGGCGTTTCTGCTAATTAACCTGCGCACCTAGTAGGCTATCGAATCTACCACCACAAATGTAGAATCACTTTATTGTCTCAGACTCACCTTCAGATGCTCACGATGCTAGCTCCGCCGTGTCTGCACTATACAACACATATACACACGAGGAAGCGGGGTATGGTTGCACGAAGCACGCGATCCACGAGATTCCAATGTCGAAGGGTAGATCGAAGCTATGTTTTCGATACTCTTGTCGACTGTTGCTGAACGATTCGTGCTTGATTTGCATAAATGCTTCGTCGTCACGACACTGTTTCTCGGTTCCCGCTACGCGAATCACAGCTTCACGAAAATTATCACACGACACTGATGACCAACAAGCGAACACAATCACCGAGTGAGAGCAGCTCTATATATACATATACATATGTATATATGTAACGAGCGTGTCACGTTGTCGTTCCACGATTGCCGGATTGTTCACTGTTCGCGCGAGTAACTCTATCGTTTGATCCAGCCTGTGCTGCCAATGAGAAGAACGTTTCCGGCTTGAACAACAGCCTCGACTGGATCAAACGTCATCTTGTTGCAGAAATCCGTGCATCGTTCCGTCACGTTATTGCCGATACGTACGCGACGTGTCGCCGCGAACTGTCTCCGCGACAGTACACGATATCCGACTGAAATATTTCGAAAAGTAACACCGATATGCGCAAGACGAGGGATATATGAACACTGTGGCACACCGAGGAAACACGGACACGGAAACAACAAGCCAAGTAACGCGGTACACAACACGTAACGTCGCCTCGAAGCTCACGAGACGGACTACGGTACGAGAATGAGAAGGTCTGCGAGCATTCGCGCATCGCGACGCCAGAGACACCACACTATCCCCGGCGAGGCGAAGCGCGCCACGGTCGATTCTGCGGTTCCCACCTACCGACCGAACTGTACCTACCCTTCCTTATAGCGGTTCTTTTAATTTATGTTACACATTTGCCTTTTTTTTGCCAGCCATTTATTTTCGATGATCTTTCTAATTTCCTTTCAAGTTTTTCGGACAGGAAGAGAAATTCCGTTATGGTTCTTGAAAATTTCGCACCGCTATATTTTTTAGTTTCCATTTTCGGTTAGGATCAGTTTAGCATACATCGATGTAGTGTAAATATTTACTAGCTATTTAAAGTTATATATATATATATATATCCTTCGAATTCTATTCATTTTGCGTATGTTGAAAGTAACTGTTTGGATTGAACATACGATAATAGCAAGGATAATTCTGCATTTGTTTACGTTTTAACCCATACAATTTTTCGTATCTGCTAAAGTTCTAGAGGAAGTAGTTTAGTGCAATCCATTGACATCTTTGAAACAGGATGAAATATTCAAGAAAAAATACAAAAACCAGTCTTGGATAGTGAAACATCGGCAAAGCTGATCGAATCGCGCCGCGCAGACTCCACTAGAGGAGAGACAGCTGGTATTGATTCAGTTCTACCAACGGAAGGATACTTTTTGGTAACTTTGTCGTATATCTAGGGACACTAATACGAAACACTTACAGATTGAAGTTCTTCAAATAAAGTTCAATCGATTTTCTTGCATACATTTTACAAAAGGTACTCTTTTTGATTAGAAAAGCTGAAAGTCGCTTGATAAGTAGATTTACGTTCGGATCATTAATTAACTTGTTCTATTGGGATCAATGGTTCAATGTACTTTGAACGTACCCAAGAATCGTGATTAATATGCCAGAGGTGTATTATTTTGAACTAGGCCGATTCTTTTAGATCGAAAGTAATTCGAAGAATCTATCTTGTGTCTAGAATCTAAAAAATAAGGTACTTTTCAACAAATTTTTACAGGAAATTTAAAACGTCAAACGCATATCTTTCGATACAAAGAATTATCAGCCGTCCAGTGGAAAATTAAAGTGAAAAGTTTTATTAGCCGGAAAGTTCAATGAATGAAAGTTTGCTGCAACTTCCCATAGAAGTTCCTTTAAATGCTGTTCCTTATCACGAATTCTTGTGTCGGCTGGAGTTACGATGGGTTTCAACGACGAAGGGGAACCGAGACAGTTTAAACGTTTCCTCATTCAACATGGCGCTGTTTTGCGCGATCACGGCGCGTGAATTTACCAAATCTCAAGGAAATATACACGACAAAGGCACCCAGATGTTGGTAAAGAAACCGCAACTTCGTCGCCTTTCCCCTCTGGTAGTTTTGTTGAACTCGCACCGGATTAAAATTTCATAGATTCAAGGCAGATTTCAATTTTTGATTGCTTCTCTTACAGCTCGGTTTTTCGTCCACACGAAGCATGACACAAAGGCGTAGTCTGCTAACTTTCCAAGGCTCACGGTTGTCTCTTAAGTTATCAAACTAAACTTCCTCCTTGCTAAAGCACGAGACCAAAGAACACTTAACCGCGGAGATTTTAACCAGGAATTTAAAACAATTACAACTTTCAAGTAATTTTAAATTTCCTTTATAAACCTCTTTTTAATGTAATAAAATGCCCCAAGTGAATTTATCCATCATGCTCCAACTACACCCTGAATCTATCCGGTGATTTAAATTTCTTAAAAAGTCGTAGTCTCTCGCTACGCGTACAGTATGTTCGAAAAAAACCTTCGATACGACCCATTTTCCCACCTTTTGGTTCCCACCTGGGGTTTTTAGGAAGAAGCTGCATCTCTGGCAGAAGTTGAAGAATCCCGTCTAATATAGAAGGGCTGCTGGATGGCATTCGTGCGTCTTTCGAACGAAAGAAATAACGAAGTATTGTGGTGGCATTTGGGCTGCGATTCCTACCCACTTTCAGCGAGTTTCTGTCTGCCGTTGTCTACGGAAAAACCGCGGATCTTGTGGTATTTCTTTATCAAAATCCGTGGTCTTTGCTGAAAGGAAGATTCAAGCGGCAACGGTCCTTAGTCGTCTCGTGTTTTCAATGAATCTTCTATTCTTTCCTTTGCACTTTTCTTTTGCTCTTTTTATATGACATTGGCGTTATCGTCCATTTTATACGAATCGAAGAAACTTTTAAGAAGATACGAGATATATCCGTGTTACAAGAGCTAAAAATTAATGGCCGAGGAAAAAGTTCCGTGATTAATACTTGGATATTAATATGTGTACATATCATGAAGTGTAAACGAACACGCGATCATATTCATAATGACGCTGCCAACTTCCAGATGGTTCCAGTTAGCTGACGGGGACCTGCATGGCAGTCGACGCGAAATCATTTCGTGAAACTAGCAAACAACTCACGTGTTGGTGTCAGTTTCTTAAACTCGTCCCAACGGTTGTTCCCGTGGCCGAATTGTTGGGACGTAGAGACGCGCCGGCTGGTTCGACTTCCGATCGACATCTCGGCGCACGGTCTTCTCGGGAGAATCTGAACTTACTACTTAGTTCTTGGTCATCTGCGAACACCTGTACCCGTAGTATTTTAATTAAACGCGTCGTCTATATCTTTGTCTGATCGATAAACGACAATTGCTCGTCGGTGAGAATAGGTAACACGCTTCTCTCATTGTTGCCATATTCCTTGTAGCTTCCATCGTTGTTCGTCCAACGGAAACAACATGGAGGTGTAGCTTAAACGCGTTAAACAACAACTGTACGAAATCCAGGTCTTTATGGAGTTCACATATGGAACTCATTTTTAATCGTTGGGGAAGAGCATATATACACATGGCTTTTACATAGAAAAATTGTAAATGACGTCTTCCTTTACAATATCTAGCACATTTTCATTTTATTATTCGTTAGCGAGTATGGTCTCTGATATAAATAGTTATAAAATTTCTACCAGGATATTTTATCTTATTAACCGTTTTGTTGAAGTTTTCTGCAAGGTTAATTTAACTTATATTAGAAATAACTTTCTACACCGCATACGTTGTTTTGCGCGTTTAATATACTACTAAATTCGTACACATTGTACAGAAATTCGATTATATTATTTTCGATTACTAAAGTTTATGTTTTCCTGAAATCAAATATCCTCTATGTTTATTTTAGCTAGCCATTTGATAATTTCAAAAGGCAGCATTCTCTTTATACACTAAAACGAAGTAGCGATCGCGAGGATTAGAATTATCCGAAGAGTAAGGGTTTCACAGGGAATCACGGGAAACGAAGTCGACGTTCCGAACGTCGAACGGCCGCGGTTTAACGAGAGAAATCCTTGGGGATGTGTTCCGGAAAGGTGAGTCGTGGTCATCGAGCTCCTGGTACGGGATCAGTACAACGAAGGACGTGGCAGAAAGAAAAAGAAGACTAGCAGCACTACGACCACGAAGAAGAAGAAGAAGAAGAAGAAGCGCGTAAAGCTGACACGAGAAGACGGGCAACAGGAAGCTTTCGGCTACAGCCAGCCCACAATAATCCCCTCCCGGAAGATGAATCACCCTGTCGACCGTCTCTCAAGATACGCTGATGGCGAGATAGAAGCAACTGAAAGAAGGTGTCTGGCTTCAGAAACAGCTGCTGCCACTACCTAACGTAAACTCTTTGTGTTGGACGCGAAATTCAGCAACAGTAGCAACAGCAATCTCCAAAGTCCGAAGAAAATAAATGAAAACGCAGCGTGAGATTCAATTTAGAGGGGCGAAGGTGAAACAAGACGTAAGGCAGAGGGTGTAGGTAGAACGAAAGGTACCTCTGCGAAAGAATAGTATCTGACCGACTGTCAACTACTAGCCAAGTAATTCCGCTTCTACTACCGACCCGTTGAAAGCTCACTCGCCAGCGTTCATGTAATATAATTAAATGAAATTGCGCACCACTACCTCCTTTGAGTTCACTTGGTCAGCTACATGGAGCTCCTTCATCCGCTGTAAATAATTCTAGAACGAGTACGCTATAGCTGTATTTTGAGAGACATTTTGAGAAGTGAAAAGCATGGTCGATATAGAAATTTGAGAGAATAATGTCCAGGAACCGATTAAATCGATAAACGGAAATAATAGGTGGTCCTTAATTTTTGGTTTCCTATTGTTTGTTAATATACGGGCTTCATTTATTTTGTAGGTTCTCCATTCGTTTCATTATAATACATTTATAATCATAAATAATTCTTTTACATAATGAAGCAGAAATTCTGTGAAACATGCGTTCAAACAGTGTTCTTTTTATATAATACAATTCATACTCTGTCCAAGTCAAAGGGATAGTAATAAAGGGAATGAGAGCGTAAAAAATGAAACGGGCGGGAAATAGTTAAGAGAATGTTGATTTGCAATATTCTCTCGAATGGACTGTTCGTAATCCAATTTCTTGCAAAATAAGCCATAACCTATATAAATTAATGTAATAATCAATTACTTGCAAAACGAATTACTGCAACTCTTTCGTCATTCTCGTTCTGCACATTACGTGAAATTATACTTAATTTCACATTCGACGATGTAGCTATGCGTCTCTAAAAAAAAAATGTTGACTAGCTTACCGGAGATACGGGAAAGCTAATGTCCTACGGAGAAATGTACGAAACCCCAGAGAAAAGGGATTTGCGTGTAGTAACGGACTGGGGGAGTGACAGCAACGTTGTACGCGGCTCTTGTATCCGCTGCCAAAGTGGAAATAGAATGAAACACGAGGGCTCCGATTCGACACAAACAACTAAATAGAAATTTGTAACGAACGGCCAGCAAGGGAGGCGGAATGAAACAGAAACGAAAGCAAGCTTTCCGATGATTCAGATACGTAAGCTAGTTTTGGTAACGAGCAAAGGAAAAACGTGGATCTCTAACAAGCATCCCTTTTTCTCTGTCAACCTACAACAAGGTATCAGCCTGATCGTTAGCACTGCTTGCACTAAATGTATAAAGATGCTTCTACTCGTAAATTTATAGCAGCTTGCATGTTTATTATTTTAAAATCCTTTCATCTTCTGACATAAATTCGACAGATCTGTATTGAAATTTCTAACGTTGTTTCTTGGTTGCAATCGTATTTATTAGAAAATTTAAATACTCTATGAAAATTAAATTTCCCGGCATATAGCGTTTTAACGAATTTATCCTCCTTTTTTCTACCGGGAAGCTTTCAAGTTGTTAGTATTGAAGAAATCCCCGAGAAATCGTGCGAATTTTCAATTTCTTCCGCTCTAAAAAAACAGGATTTTCATCGCACGGAGGAAGCCGTGGATAAAGGGGGGTTGGCAAAAGGCGTCCCGATGAAATTCAAAGTTTACCAAGCGACGGGATTACAGCAGGAGGAACATTAGCTTGGCTCCCAGCATCGCCACATTGCTGGCCGAGTCACCGCGATGAAAATATTGCTGGAGATTTCATTATAGATAGACGACGACCGTGTCTCCAGAATTGCCGCGTCGCGTTCTTTCGTCTACTTCTTTTTGTCTGCCACTTTTTTTGCCGTCTACCCGTTCCAGTCTCTCCTTCCGTAGGCCGCTCCATCATTCGCCATATGAGTGATTTTCAGCGTTCTGTATTAATTACCTATCGAAAGAACCACTGGAATGTCGACGATGGAAAAGAAACACCCACGCGGTTACGATCCGCGGAATTCTAACCGATAAACGGAATTTTGTTGTCCCGTTTAGTGTAATTTACGCCTCACGAGATCCTGGAATTTCACCGCTAGCTGGAAGGGAAGATTTTTGTGGCAAATCGGAACGTTTTAGGTTCAGCGGTAATCGTCGGGATGATCGATGAGTTTTCGCCGATTACCACCGGTCTCGTCGCATTTCAGTTATCCAGGGTATCTTTATGTGTTGTAATTTGGTGTAATTTATTGCTGCTTCTTTTGAACTATGATACATTTATAATAATTTGGCAGCCGCTTACGTTTCTTTTCATTAGGCCAATCCTCCTTTCTTCCACTGCCAATGAATTCATTCCGTCCGGTTCCTTCTTTTACAGGGCTTCAATTTATTCGAGTTTTATCGTGCGATCACGCAGAATTCTTAAATTCCGAACAAAGAAATTGGTGCGATTGGTCGTACGACAAGCGAGCTCTCGCCATTTCGTAAATTAGCGGTCGTGAAAATTTTATTTGGGTTTTGACCTTACGGTAGCATTTTCAGATACGATCTCGTATAACTCGGCACTCAAATGGTACTTACCCTTGGCAAGATAAGACATACTTTTACGAGGCAGCCAGATCGGCAGCGAAACGTAAAAGCACTAAGTGAAGAAACTGTCCATTCCCTGAGCCTGAAGGAAATTTAATTTACGAACAAGATCCATTCCGCCATGTTTAAACATGAGTCGGACGCGCGAGAAAGATCATCCGCCCATGAAGGGCAAAAATAAATTCCAGAGAAAGTTAACGACTGGAAGTTAAAGAAGAAGACTGCCGGTCGTTCGAAAAGGACAGCTATGATTCTTTGTAAGCTCTAAATATTAGGGTCTTCAATTTCTACGGTCGCTATAATCGAATCGGGAAGCCACGAAGCAAGTTGGTACATCTGCCAACCTCAAATTTTAATATAAGTACGCCCCAAAATGAAGGTTGTCAACGTGGTGTATGAAAAACGAAGAATAATTATTATTACTTGCAGATTATCCTTCTGTCTCGCATTCCCAAGCAATTAAAAATAAATTCAGCAGAGCGACAAGAAGCTATTTCGTGGTTAATGACTCAAGGGACTGAATTGACACGTGCACGATTCGCAACGTATACTCGCCTTGATCTTCCTGTGATATACAGCGAATACCGAGATGCGATAACGCAGTCGATCGATATATGTAGATCTTACCGTCTGGCTTTTGAATACACGTAATCGATATTATCTAATTAGCGAAGGTAATTTCAGCGAGCTATTGAACGACAAAGGTGATATAGATGAACGCAAGATGGCGAGAAAAGAAACGAAACGTTCAAAAACGTCGCGTTTTCATGATTTACAAACAGATCGGGTCGTTTAGTGGCGAGCACCGAACTGCTACGCCTCGCAGATGTGTTTAATCACTCGAATATCCGATAATCGATATTTCCTGTGGATATGTCGTTGGAAACACCGTTCGGAATGCTATTGCGAGGTCGCGAGATTCTCGATCGAGCCGCGAACAGTGTCGTCGGAACGCGCGTTCCTTTCGTTCTCTTTCTTACCGCCACCCGCTTTTCAACACGCGAAAATAATCGGCTGCGAAAATAGAAAGTTCCAACGAGAAATTGAACGGTCGAAAATGTCTGGTTACTTGCTTTTCTGATATTACACTGTGGCGGATGTTTACTGAAACTTTTGCTTGAATTTCTATTTTTTAAGCTCGAAAATTGCGCCAGGTGAGATCGAATTCAAATTACATTCTAACTTTTTAGCCTGTAAGGAAAATAACTTTATTTTTGGAACGTTTAATTTTAAATGCAAGGTCATCGATGAATGTGCAAAGGACAGCTAGAAGCACAGCTGTTTGAATCTCAACAGCGGCAAAGCTTCTGGTTGAACTTTCTGAAAATGAGCCCCTTGAAACTACCTTCCTTGAATCCATTCCGCTTTCCTCCTCCGTGTCTGCGAAATTACATCCCGAAGCAATCGAGACACAAATGATTAACGACGTATCACCACCAACAGGAAACCGCGTACATCCTGGTGATCTCACGTATTCACGGAGAAATTGATCACGAAGCACGAACCAGCGATGTCGTTCGCCGTGAAAGAAATCACGAAATTCTGTCGATAGAAGTCAGCGTTAGCGTTTGCTCGTCGTGGTTTTCGAGTATTTTTCCATGAACGCAGACCTCTGACTGCCATCGTCGACGATATTTCTCGACTGGCACTCGAACTATGGCTGATTAAACAGAGTTCAGCCCCTTTCGATGCGTTCCCTTTGAAATCTAATTAATCTGACATCGCACACGATCGTTACCGCGGACAGTTAGGTAGTCTAACTAGCAAGTAGCCGGCATTGTCTCGACAACAATGGATATCTCTTGAAGCAGAAGCGGAGACAGAGGCCTGTTCTATGGCCAGCCGACCGGTACAAATTTATTAATTGGCTCAGCCTCGAAGGCTGGGAATTAGACTACCACTACTCTCACCGAACCCGCTACGGGACACGATAACGAGAGGTCGATCTACTACAGGACTATTTAGAGGCTGATTTGCACTTCGAGGGCGCTGATTATACTGCAGAATGATTTTAATAGATCCCCTTCACGCGGTCAGGCAGCCTTGAAATGGATTTCCTGAAGCACGCTTGTCTCCTCTCTTGTGATTTGCCCTATTTACATAGTAGTACGAAATTATTTCACTATGAAATTGAAGTTATTCGAAGAACGAATTATATTTTGACATGGAATTTTCGTATAGAACTGAAGCATAAGAAAATGGTGCTCGCGTAATTTATTTATTTACTTGTTTATTTATTTACATGTGGGTATAAATATACATATAAAGGAAAAACCCTTTGGAATAATCCGTAATACTCGAGACTGAATTCAGCTTACAAATATCGGATTTTACAAACGGAAGCTAATAGATTATGGATTCGAATTTCGAATTTCTAAAACTTGGGGAGGTTGTATCCGAATTAAGGCATCATCGATATATACGAGGCAGAACCACCCGTAGATTTATAGATTCTTTCGTAACGTGACGCTACTCAAAGTCTCGATTCCGAATAGAACCAACTACTTCGAACGACATTTGTTTTCTTATGAATAATTCGAGCAACCAGAACACCGGGAATAATTCATGATACGTGTCTTCCATGTCAACCTAAGAACGTTATGGATTTATAGGAGAATCCGGAAACTTGCTCGTCTCGTGGTAAAGATTCCTCAGCTTCCGCGCTTTTTTCCACGCTCTCGTTCTTTTTGTAAACGCGCCCCGACGTCGTAACTCCGGCTAAGGATCTAAAGTATAATTCTACGAGGTAGAATTTCTAGAATCCCATCGCGAGAATCAAGCCTCGACTCTAAAAACCACGATCGCTCTGATACCTCTTCTTTCCCCGCGTCATTCTACCGTTGAACGTTTATCAGCCACGAAACTGCATCGTACATCACGTGGACGATGGGTCGCGTGTTCGTCCAGCTGACTGGACGACAGTTCCGCGATGTCACACCCACGATATAAGCACTCGTTGCCACTAATCCGCCCCCGTCAGGCGAAAGGCCAAGAGTTGTCTTGCAATTACGGCTTTCCAAACTGCTGCGCCCAGAGGCTACGTTACGCTGCACCGTAACTAATGCTTGGTAATCGTTCGGTTCAGTTCTCGCCGTCTCCTGTTTCTCTGTTTCCAAACTCTCCGCCCATTCCGAGTGGTGGCTTCACTGTCAACCCGTACCCTCGAATTGTTCAGCTATTTGCTAGCAAGCAAGGCGAACGAACGGATGCATCCCTCATTATCGGATCGTTTGTCGCGGCTGCACCTGGCTCTCTCGGTTTCCCGCTACTCGACGCACGGTTTTTATATCTCATTGACTCGCAGAAGTGTGGAGTAGAGTTATTAGAATTCTGGCACGGATGACGAGTAGAGCGATGATTTCAGTTGTTCCAGATACTTCTCCTCTGAGTGAGAAATTTGTTCGTGGAAAGAGACAGTGTGATCGCGCTAGTAATAACTACGTTTAGCATTGAACGTCATTTAACTTCGTGATTTTTAGCGCGTGTTGTATTCAATATCGTTCTTTATGTAAAATGAAGTTTGTTTCGAAATTTATTTAGAACGGAGAAAAGCCTGCGACATTACAGAAGATATAACGAAACAATGATACTTCAACCAACCTTCGTGCAATCTGTATGTTATTTTCGGAAATAGACATTCTATTTTATTTGTTTATGACTAGAATCATCTTTATTTTTATATCTTCTTTTTAGAATAAAATGTGTCGGGACAAAATATTAAACTGTTGAAAACATTTTCGCGATATTTTGAAAAGTGTCTAAAAAATTTGTTTATCTAGTCAACCATTCCGGATCGCCGGTTCCTTCTTTTAGCCGACAGCGTTATCGTTTGTAAATGATTTAACAACAGTAACGGTGACAAGCGTTTTTTCACCGTTTCCGCTTGAAATTTGCCAATTTCAAGCCAGCAGCCCGGAGCACATGCATATCCGCGTGTGCAAACATCGAAGCCGAAGAAGCCGGGAGCGAATCGAATGTGAAACGACGTTTAGCAATGCAAATTGGCCCGATGCAGCCACTAGATATATTTTCCCGATGTACGTTCGCGCGTACGTGTGCGACTTACATGCGCGTGAACCTTCGAGACCAGCAGAAGCGCCATTTCGGCAATCGATATCGCGTTTCCTTTGATGTATCGCAAGCCGCGAATACAATTCCGTTTAATTTGCAAAGGCCTACGAAACTCAGTAATCCAATTCGACAGCGTTTAACTTTCCTTGCATGGTCAGAAACTGGTTACTCGTCGATACTCGTTATTACGATCGATTGGATTACCTCTTTTAATGTACTCGAAGCAACTTTTTGGAAGAAAAGATGAATCCTCTGTTCTTTGTCGAACTAAAGGTACTTTAACTATGCGCTATCAGTAAGCAGAAACTTGTCTCGTGAAAGCCACGTGGCCCCTTCCATTAAACGTCCAGCGAATTTATCAAATCCGCGCCATTACACCGGCCGGCAAATCGAGAGTTCATCCCCGACAGTCCCGAGACCCCGAACTTGCTATTCTATCGACGCACCAAACTTTCGTCGGTTACTCTTCGATGCTTTACAACTGCAGCTGTATGTCTCATAGTAAACAATCGATAACTATGACGTCGATAACTTTAAAATACATATACCATAGAGGAAATGCAGAGGCAGAGACGAAAGGGTGTTTGTTTTTGAAAGAAAAATTAAGTGAACTATGCAGGTAACTGACTTGGAAATGGAGGAAGGATAAAAACACGCGTCTATTACCAACATATTGTGCATAAAAAGAGCGGACGAGACAGGATGAAATTTTACGTGATAAACAACTGGGGATTCTCAGATTCCATGGGATTCTGCATAAAAAGCGTAAATCGCGGGATATAAATCAAGATCAACGTACTTCTTTCCTTATTAAAGGCTATCTTTTTTTTCGTATATCAATTATTAATAAAAAAAAAACAAAAGTGGACAAATCTTACGGATAAAACTAAGAATGGAATCGTATTTATTAACGTTCTTCATTTTTCGCTGCGAAACGATCGTTCAACTTTTTTTACGTATTACGGAAAACCATTCACGATTGTGTAACTCTCACGTCGTCCCTTCGAAAGGTACAGGTTGGATCTTTGGAAAAATATCCGCGAATTTTACCACCACCTCGTCGTATATATCTTCTGGACAAATATGACAAAGAGATATTTGCACCGTTCGTGCGGTAAAGGACCCTTAAAACATCACCAATTCACTTGTATTTCATTGTTTCAACAGCAATACACATTTTATGACACAATATTCTCGTGTGCGCAGCCAGGACGATATTTCAATCGAGCATCGCTGGTAGCGTACATCGCTTTATCGATCGATTTCTTTTTTAGCATAGAAAAAATCTACATACAAAATAAAAAGGACAATACGATTTGTATTAGCCTCGGATATATATATAAAAAAATGATGTGAACAAAATTAATACGAGAGACCAATGTTCAATGGTAATTGTTCAATGTTCAATGTTCAATGGTCCACACGTGTATTTAACTTTTTGTCATGCAGATATTATATTATTACGATTCTTTACGATGTTCCAGCCTATAGGAAGCGACCAAGTTGCAGACATGTGACTGGAATAAGAATTGAAAATGCAAAATCTTACTGGCGATACTTCACGTTGGATTCGTTCGCGAAACATTTGTTTTTAGCTATTGTCAAGGATGTTGTCGCAATTGGTCAGACAGAAGTGGCACCGCGTGCAATCAGGGGGAAAACCGGAATGAAATGAACTTTTCTTTATCGGTCGGCAGGGAAATCGCATTACTCTGGTAGAACTTCGAGAATCAATTCGATTCACAAACGTACACGGTGTTACAACGATTTGGGGTATGAGTGGTGAAGTCGGTAGCCGTTTTCACGTCGTTTCCAACCCCCGTTCCCCTTTCCACCAAGCCCTTACTTCAGACAGCTTCCACCTCCCGGCAACGTTCTGTGACTTATAGACTTTGTTTTACTTAATAATAAAGTTCCGGTGGATAAAGGTAAAGTTGCAAGATAAATGGTACGCCAGCCGCGTACTGAAAAATGATAACCAGAGACTCGCCGCGACACTCCTCTCAGGGAAACACTTTCAGCCCACGTTGCTCCGCTAGAAAAGTATGAAAATCGTTTATTTCAGCTTCGTGTACATGTTAGACCGAGCGAACAAGACGTTCGATAACGTGGTAAAAAAGAAGGAATTATTTAAACGAGAATCAGGTAAGAACGGGAATCTAGATAAAAAGAGAAAAATGATCTTTCAACATTAAAAAGAAAACGGTAGAATTAAAAAAATAATCGAAGGTAAGCAGCATTTAGCATACAGATACGTAACTAAGGTACATATAATCTTAAATTGTAATTGCTAAATTTTAATTAAACATTAAGTAGCGATGTTTGAGAGAAAATTTTAATAATGTTTGAATTCTGAAAGAACAACCTACGAGAGAAATAGGAATGTCGGTTATACAATGAACGATTCTATGTAAAAATAAGGTCGTTAAACAGCTGCGGTTAGAAAAGTGTATCACATCTGAAGAATTTGTATTCGCTGGTTTGTCTTTCATCCAGTAGCAAAAGATTCAGGCGAACTAAAGTCTGCTCCGATAATTGGTAATATTACTGAGAATAGTACAAAAAGATTGTATCTACTACAGAAATCATATTATTTAAACATTAAAATACTAGAAATCATATATCTAAAGTATGAAAAAAATTTGCAGATCATTTCGTTGTACTAAAATCCATTATTATACTGGGCATTCGTTGTGCCACTACGGAAACTAATTAAGAACCTCGATCACAATTTCATTAGCTTCCCTTTATCTTTCCACTCGACACTCGGCATTTCATATCGGCTGGCCTGCTCGTAACTCAAGGGATTCGAACCTCAAACGACATCTTATCGCACTCACTTTCAATTTTATAGTCCCCAAGCTTTACCAAAGTCGTTCTTCTTTCTCCACCACGTTCAAAATTCCAAAATAGACCAAAAATAATTGTCGTCCCTTCTCTGTTTCAACTATCATCACAGAATTACAGCTTCAAGCGGACCATCAGATTACCGATTCCAAACGCATAGTGCTACTCAGTTGAAAATACGTAGCTGAAGTTTAACAATGGTACATGAAGCACGCGATAGACGCTTCCTACTTCCTGTTCACCGGCTTCTTTTTGATCGTGCCCGTATTCAAGGCTCCGTTGCTCGACTCTGTGCTCGAACACTTCTCGCTCTCTTTCCGTTGTAACATCGGAATGCTCGACTTCCCATCGCAAGCTACGGACACGTTCACCACTTTTCCGCTGGCCACTGCCTCCACCCTGTGCACGATTTCCGTTTTCTCAGGATACGAGGAGATGGGTGGCCTCTCGATTTCGCCCGAAGGCTCTTCCTTGCGCCTGGAAAACGATGGAATCCTCGTGATCTTCGGTTTCTCTTTTAGAGGTGGCTTTTCCCTCTGCTCCGCTAGCTTGTCCCTATCGATGCTCTGACAACTTTGTTCCGGAGGTGGAATGGCAGACACTTTAGGAATATTTCTGTGATCCCTGGTCCTCTGCAAACTGGACGTAGGTTTGATGATAATTTTGGGTTGCTTCATGCTCGAGGACGAAACCTTGGTATCCCTCGCCGTAATTATTATTCGTGGTTCTTTTCGTTCTTGGCTCGCGATATTTGATAATTTGGAATCGGGAGACGAACACGAAGTTAACGAATCTGACTGCAATTGTTCCATCGAGCTCATATTAGATCTGCTGGACGTGTTCGAGTCTAACGGAGTACCGAATTTAATTTCTCGGTCCAATTTTTCATCGGATGTGGCGTCTGCTAGATTCACCACGATTTGACTCAAGTTCTGATTCGCCTGTCCCAGAAGATTCCCAACTCTAGGCGTGATAACGATTCTTGGTTCTATTCCGGGGATCCTGGTGTCCCAGTTCGAGCCTCCAAATTGAGCCTGTTTGTTCATTTCTCTGCCAGTGATTCTTGGTTCCGACAACGCCGTCACTATACAAGTATCGTTTCCAGACGGAGATGATTTGTACCAGTTGGGATTGCCGATCCCGGCCTCCAGCAGAGCAATCGGATTCCCTATGTCCTTGTCCACGCTATGGGAGGTCGGTTGAATCGTTTCGTTAACGGAACACAGAGGATTCGAATAAATAGTGTCGACGCTTCCGCCGGCTTGCGTTCTTGTCCTATCTATCCTATCATCCAAAGAGTCGATGATACTCGGATCGGAATTGTTCTTCGTTGTATAGTCTTGTCTTCTGAGCAACGGACCAACGTGGAGATTAGTAATGACAGATTCCGGTTCCTGCTGACTCTCGTTCTCCTCTGCAAACTCGAGGCTCTTAGAAGGACCAAATATCCTTGGGGGAGGCTGAGGTGGCTGATGAGAGGACGAATGCGATCCACTTCTATAATCCTTCAACGAACCGACGTGCTGCTTGGACGCAAACAAGCTACTGGGCGCTGGAAGGGACCGTCTTTTCTCGATGTCTGGCAGAACTTTGGGATAGTTTCTGCGCTTGATCGTCCTTAGGGCTTCCTCCGGGCTGACGCATTCCCTCTCTACCGTAGGCTCCCTACAGGTTACGTTTATATCACAGCTTGGTGGACTGTTGGCGCCGAATGTAGTTAACTTTGGTCCCATCTTCATGTAAATTTCCTCGCTCTGATCCACGGTCGATCCGTCAGGATTCACTGCCAGCTCGGGACGAGGTAAGCGGGATTTCAATTTTGGGTTAATCTTCGCGTAAAGACTGCTAGCGCTGCCAGAATCGGACTCGTATATCCTGGGTGTGGAGAAATTCGGTTTCACGCTCTTCAACACGTTTTCCATTGGTAACGGATCGCTCTTCGAGTGATGATGCTCTATGACAACCACTTGAGGAGCTGTCTGTAACTGGCTGAGATCGACTATAGGATAGTCGATGTTCTTGTTGAACGAATCGTCCGGTTCGACGCCCTTTGCTAGCTCGATAGGCACCTGGTTCAGGATCGATTCGGTTCTTGTCGCGGGTGTGGCATCAACGGCTACGGAGACCTTTGGGACCTTTGATTTCTTGCCAGGACGTACGACCAGCGCTGGATCTTTGTCGTAGATCGGCTCCTCTTTCCTTTCTTTCGATAGTTCTTCTTCTAACCTTTTCTTCTCCACTTCTTGTTGTTTCGTTAGCTTGTCCTGATGCTCCTTTTGCAAGGTTTCTCGCGTTTTCCTTAGAAACCTGGGGGAACACCTTTTCGAACACAAATATACAAACATTCGATAAATAGAAAAATCGATGCTTCCGTAAGGAAGATTTTATGAATAACGGGCCGTGCACGAAGAAAAGAAACTTTTCAATGAAACAATTTTTCAAAACTTCCGCGTCCGATCGATTTTTGCGAGACGAGTAAAACAGTTGGCTAAGCAAATTTCGACGATGTGGAATCGAAGATCGAAAACAATCGTGACCGTAGCAGTGATTTCGATGAATCAGCTCGCGTCTCATAGTGGCGAAGTCTTTAAGTGAAATCGTTGATTGGATCACCAACTGTTCGACGAATTTCTAAGAACATCCTTACTCGAATCGACGCCATTGTCAAACTATCCAAAGAAGCCGTTTCTAATTGATTCGCTGGTCGAAACTACCTACCTGTGCACGATCTCTTGTTGTATCCACTCCCTAACCTTGACGTGAGTATCAATAGTGGATCCAGAGTTCTGTCTAGACAATTTCGATCGTCTACCAAAGTTCGAGTTGTTGTCGTACGCCTTGTCGTTCTTTATCACGTCGTTCAGATCCGGCTTACTGTCGCTCTTGTAACCGAGCTCTCCATAGTGGTTCTCGAACTTGTCCGATTTCGCTCGTTTCGAATCCTCTCTCTGACTAACGCGTCTTTTCACTCCAGTCCCTTTAGCTTTCGCATCGTGTTTCTTGCAATACAAGTAGACGAACGCCATGAAACCGATTAACAAGAACATCAGTCCAAAACCGGCCAGTATAGTGATTGTGGAGGAACTTTTTGGCGTGCTTGGCTGTGGGATCGCTTCTTCGTCCGATTGCGGGGAAGTTGTAGTGTCTGCAGTAGTTGATGGTTCGTAGCGATCGTCTGCCTTAAATCTAAGGGATAAAGGGCTTATTTGCTTTGTTGCGGAGATAAATCACGGGAAAAGGAAACGTTAATTTTTATCGCTGTATCAGGGACATGTGCAAGTGCGAAAGTTTCGGGAACTGCAGGTGTCTGCACGGAAGCTTTCATCACGGGAGGGGGTAAAGTTGTATCGTTCCATGAGTATACGCGAGTTTAGATCGGAGTTAGTTAGGTAGTTTCTCAGATTTGTACGGCCTTGTACAGATATTCATAGACAGGATTGCGAGTAATTCGATGAGGTGTTAGAATTTAAGCGGTTACTTGTTCGGAGGAATTCAATCATAGCGTTCGTTTGTTTGTCGAAAGTGCGGGTCTTCCGATAGGTTGCTTGCTTTCAGGATGTTAATGAATTATGCCTTCTAGTTCGAAGTGAAATTAAAACTTTGAATAAACGAATGTTTTGCCTCATTGTACGCAAGTTTGAATGAATTCTATTCAACCGGTATAATACAGACAATTTAAGCGGCCCGAAACAAGCAAGAAAGCAGGCGCGATGGCGTGCAAGTGACGTTTCATTAATGTTTAGCACACGGTTGAAAAACAGTCCCGAGATATCGCTTCGTATAATGCGGTACGAAAATGAATATGTCTAATTTTTCAATTGACATTCGCGTTGAATTTTTAACGAGAAAAACGCCGGATATAAACACGCGTGTCACCGGTAGAAATTTTTACGATTAAAGGATTGTCAGTCGTTAACACGCTTGATAATTGAACGATGTGTTGCGTACACGAAAATCTTCACGGTTGTGGATTTATTATTCCTAAAAGAGTATTCATCAAATATCTACCTCGTATGGATCAAACTTGAAATTCAAATTATTCCTTTTTAATCCAAATCCTCGTTACAAACCTGGAACCATAGCTGTCATATCCCGTACTTGCATTTGCATACTTTCCGATCCCATCCGCGATGTCGAGAATCTGCGGTCTTGGTCCTTTAGGTCGAATCGGCAAAGGTGTGCCTTTGCCAGGAGGACGAAGCAGGTAGGGTACGTCTTCGTTCCAGAATTGCATCTCTGCAGACCGGTAGTGCCTACCCGTACTCGGTGGAATCGCTATGTTAATTTACACTTCGTGTATTTGTCGTAACAACCATCAGCGTGATTCATCAACAAGACAGCCTTGTGGACTTACTAAGATTAAGGTAGGTCTGATTTTGAGGTTCGTACTCGGGCCAATCGATATCGTATTGGCGCCATTCCTTCGGTCCATCCGTCAAGTAAGGATATCGCTTCGCAATGTTCGGGTTCCTAATTTGCGAACAGTGAACAATTGGAAAAGTCTTGAGGCAAAAGAAAAACAAGATTCTTTAATTTGTATAAAAACAAAATTCTCTGAGTTGCAACGATAAATCGTTTGTTTGCTTTTCGTATGTTTTTTGGCCGTTTATTTACATTTCTTAAATCGTTCGTTTACATGCTCTGAGTGATTTGTTTACATTTCTCAATTGTTTGTTTACATCGACTCTATCGGTTTTGAAGGTAAAAACACACCCTTCCACACGGTTTTCCTGCTTCCCCTAAACAACAAAGCACAGTACTGCCTCGAAGCTTGCTACATTTTCAAGAAACAGAGCGTAGAATAAAATATGGAAGCGTACAAAGGTGCCCCCTGTTGTAAAGCACTTTTATCAACGAGATTACAAGCTCGTCGGTCGTTCTCGCGGCTCAATCGGAATCGAATTTCAGAATGAAAACCAAAATTGCGATTTCGCGATGTTTTCAATAAAGTTCCGGCAAGAACCGTTCCAGGTAGCATTTCCAGGCCCTCCTGCTCCGACGCGCGCGAAATGATATCGTATATCCACGCTCGGATATCGGAAAAGCAGTCCAATATCGAAATTTTGATACACGGTAACTCTACTCCGTTTCTGTTACGCGATACTCGCGCGTTCGAAGGAACTTCTGCCTAGAACGAGTATCTCAAAGGGAGGGAGAGAGAGAGAGAGAGAGAGAGGAAGCCATTCCCCAGCCAGCGAACACCATGATCCCTGTCCCGAAACGACTATGAGCGCAATTTTACCGTTCACAGTCGAACGTTCCTTTCTTCTACGATTTCTACGCGAGCATAAAATTCAATCGAAACTGACGATCTAAACGAAACGTCATTGACAGCTGGGGAAATATTTTCTCAAATGTGAACTAACTCACTGATCAGAAACGAAATTCATACTGCGTCGATCATTCCTGTCTGGAAGTGAAATTGTCAGACTTTTTCAAGGATCGTTTCTCTAGAATTCTTTTCTCTTCATTGGCTATAACATAAGGTAAAGACGCACCACGCCCTTCGTTTATATATTGTACGCATGGGTGCAACCATCGCAGGTATATTCTTCCAAGGAGGCGTGACACAGTGTCACGCGCAATATCGATCAGCCGCTGTCACAAGCCGTGTGGAACACACGTGGCGTCTACTTCGGCCGTCGCCGCCGCCACTGCCACCGCCACCGCCACCGCCACCGCGTGCATTAAACAACTTTGTTTCGCTTAATTGGATCGACCCAGTTCCTCCTGATTCACCGCCGTGTCGCGATGCATATGCATTTCTGTCCCGGCAAAAAAGTCTCCGGTTGGCAGCAGAAAATCGGGGATAAAGGAATGCGGGAAGTTTTGACACAAACGAATCTCGCTGATCGAAATGAACTATCTCTTGCGTATGTATATAAAACGATGATCCTGAAACCGAATAGCTCAACCAGTTGCAGAGAGCGTATTATCGATTCGGTCGATTGTTTGTTGTTTCCAAGGAAGTCGAACAATCGTACAATATGATATCTACATATAGGATCGTCGATACGAGAACACCGATAGGATCGACGAGACGAACAAAAAGGATGACTCGCAGACGATATTGCCGATAGAGTTCGTTTCCGAAAATTATCTCCTGACGCGTGCGATGAGATACGAGAGAAATTTCGTGCTTTCGAAGATAAAACAGTAGAGTCGATTGGCCCAGCCCGTGGTAAAATAAAAAAACCTCCTCTGTTTGAAATGAAATGTGCCAGTAATTTGTATATATAGATAATTTACTTGTATGGAGAAAATTAAAATGGGCGACGTATCGGATCGTTAATTCAGCAATAACCGGTATCAGAATAACGAGGGTCAAATTACAGGCAGCCAGTTTTATCGAAAGGAACAGGATCGTTGTTGCATTATTTCAGTCCGACCTTCCATTTCCACTGTATAACAATTTTTAGTTATTCTCGAGCGATCGTTCTGTCTGAATTCGTTCTGTTCGACTATGTCCGACAAAAAGACGCTTCTTTCGAACGCGCCAAGTATACGATTTCTAACAAATCGCACAATTGGAAACAGATTCTCCGAATTTGGAACTCTCATGGGATCGATCGCATGTACATTCTCTACATTCTCTTCGAAGTTTTCTGAAATTAGAAACAGTTCTCTCAAAATTATACTGCGAACGATCAATAAAACGGAAAGATCGATCATCCGTCAAAGCTTAAAGCCCCCCAATGTCCACGATACTTTGCCCATCATTGAATATGCACGTTCTCCGATCCTAATATTCTGGTCCTTGCTAAACGCACTAAACGGGAAAAAGTATGCCACTCTTTTTTCACACGCAGGCTTCGCGATGAGTTACAGAACAACACGTACGCATAGTAAATAACAGAAACGATCGAACGAGGCTCGCAACTACTCCATTTAACCTACGTTTTAATTATCGCGCCCCATTTAACCGGTGCACGTTTTAGTCATCGTGATTTACGATCTACGGATTGAACCCTCTATCCCGGAGCAACTCTACCGAAAAGATGAACGGAACATTTTATGATTCTTCGTTCCACGATTCCAGCGACCATTCTCAAAAGGATGGAAATTTTGGAAATTTACTTTCAACGTTGCCCCGGATTCAATTTCTATTGCGAAAATTATATTATTTTTCGATTACTACGTTTCGAAAAATCCAGCTTCGAATAGGTATGATACCTCTCGGATTTTTGGTAAACCGTTGAAAACAGTGAAAATGGAAATTCGTGGACGGCCATTGCTCGACGCAAGCTGTTTATGCTGTCATCGGTTGAAATTAGCGAAGCCCCCGTCGTGCTCGATTCCATTATTAAATAATAAATTCGAAAGCGGACATGGAAGCATCGCATTTTATTTATCTATGGCATTCCTCCACTCCCTCGCCCCTCGACTTCACTTTGACTGGCTTTACGGTAAATCTCACGGAATTTTATACAAATAATCGGAACATCACGCGGCGATGCACGACTACGGGATAGAACTGCGAGGCTTTCATCCAGCTCTGGAAATTCATTATCAACCGACCAATGGAAAATAGACTGACGCGCTTTCAAACATGATTTTCAATTATACGCGTTACTGAATATTTATGTTTAACCATTTCCCGATATTACTCTCGCTCGTGAGACTTGTAATTATTTTTCCAAATAGATTTAACCACGACCATGTTAAATCTCCCTGATGCTCGTTTCTCGTGCCGTGAATCGCAACGGTCGTTTCGGCGATTGCTGAGAAGCATAATTCCCGATGGGAATCTTATGCCGTTTAATTTTACTCGACAGTAGAGAACGTCTCTATGAAAACTGTGCCAAGTGAAAATGGCGAGGCGCTGGACCATCTTTCCTAGCAAAGGGTAGAGCGATCGAAAGAGTTCTTTTGGATATATCCGGCAGTAATGTACGTTCGCTGTAAAGAAGACAACGCATAGAGATAAGAGAGAAAATGGAAAATAGCGGATCTACTTAAACCCTTTCAACGATACCGAGCCTAAAGGCAATAATTCGCATTTTGTTATACAACGTAGACGTAACAGCGCGCAACCTAGAAGCAACTTACCCCACGTAAGCGAAGCTGCACCACCAGTTCATCATTGCTTCGGAGAAGAGAGTTTCGCCGATATTGTATCGGCGACGCTGGTCGTATTTGCTCCCATCGAGAGGCACGCCCAGAACATAGGGCAGCTCCTCGCCGTGCACGGTACACTGACGTTGTTGCTGCGAACATACAAGAGCGCTTGGTTCGATATACTTTGCCGGCCGGCAACAAAGTTTCGCCAAAATTTCGCGGTCCAGAAGAACGGTCAAGAGGGGGCCTCTCTACGAAACCGCAGCCATTGTTATTAACTTCCGCTTCTCTGCGTTGTGCTTTAACTCCATCGACCCCATTGTTATTCTATATTCCGGTTGATCGATACTCTTCGATAAGCCCGTTCTTTCTGGACGATCGCGGTCAATGATCGTTGAATATATATATATTGCAGATTCCAGACATCGAGGGCAGTGAGTCTTCCTTTTCGTAGAACGTAAGAAGGTCGATTTCCGAACAAATTGCACGTGCCCGCTCATTCGATGGATAAGGGTCAAAGTATTTTTCTGGGAGGAATTCTAATTTTTTACATTTTTTACGATTAATCGAGATAGGTTTGGCGAATCGGTTGATTTGTCGCCGGTTTCGCTAGCGCGATGGCAAGAACGACGACGCGATGAATTTCCTGTGGAGAACGTCTCGCAGTCTGGGGTCTATCGTTCGTAAATCCCGCATCCAACGGAAGGGAGCCAAGCCTGTAAGCTGTAGCTGAAAAGCAGAAACGTTGTTACATTCGGTTTAACGACACTGGTCGGTCACTGTACTCTCGGACAGAGCGTAACAGGCCGACACGCAGCGCCGATAAAAATAGTTGGACGGCGTCCAAATGGGTCTCGTAGCCGGGATTTTTCTCCCCGTTTGCGCACGACCGACCAACGAACAGTCAGTAGGTCACGCTGCCTGTTTCCGCCAAGGAATCCGCTGCGCCACGCGCTTGCTGCGAGAAAATGAATAAAATGCAAAGTACACCGTCTAATCGTACGTGCTGCAGTTTTCACGAGGAGAACACCCTCGGCGGATTTATGCGCCTCCTTAATATTTCTGTCAGCTTCTTGATTCTTGACCTGGCTGAATTTGTCAAGCTAGACACACGGATGCGCCATTATCGCGCGCTTTTCCGGCCCGAGGCGTGAATCTTTTATCAAACTGCGATTGCACGAAGTTTTATTCGACTTTATGAAAACGGTCTGATCGTCAGTCACGGAGGATTCACTCAGGCCACGTGTATCCGAGGCAAAAGAACGTAGAACTCGAACGAAGCGAACTCAACGAAGAGATTTAGAGGCGTTCGTCATTTTTAAGCGACATGAGCGTATATTCGCGGTATGCTAACTCTGAAAATGTTCCCAAGGACGTACTTACGCCGGAGTACTCCTGCATCGCTTTCGGATGCGAGAAGATGTACATGTAGCTCTTTGGATTTGCCCTCGAATGTAAATTCGCGGTCATTATTAATGGCGCGACGGTACCGCTGTCGGATAGAGCATCCAGAACGAGATCCCGATTCTTCAGCGTGTAGTCGTTCGTAAAGCCGGCCGAGAAATCGCCGTATTGTTCCAGAATCTTCGACAGAATTAGTTCCGCTTCCAGTTCGTGCGTCGCCTGCCGACCAAGAAATATCGCGTCACTTTGTTATTCGCGCGTCGGCTGAATCTCGCCGGATTCAATATCGGCCTGTATACAAATATTCCTACCCGAAATTCCACCCCTCGATGTTCGCGCGTGCCAATTTCATTGCCAATAAATCGCGATCGATTTCAAATCGCGATCGAATTTTACTTGACAAACGAGGAAATCGAAAAAAAACAGGTTGACGATTCGACAATTACCTTGGCATATTCTCGTAAAACTTCATCTCTCTGCACATCCACCATTCCGTGCAACAACGCTATCGGTGACAGAATGTGAAACTTCTCTGATTCCGTCACGCCATACATCAGGTCAAACCTGTTCGACAGATTCGATCTTCAAACGGTTCTCCTTCGTGGAGATTGTATATAAAAAAACGTGTATTTTCTACGAAATAGTAGCAGATTGATTTCTGCATTCTTTGGAATATCCTACCTGCCAAATAGTTCAGAATTTTTCATCAAATTCAAAGGCTTGTCCGGGATAACCACGTTGTCGATCAGCGGCGCGAATGCTGGAACGTAATTCGGCTTGTGGATTTTCACGTTCAGCAATGTGCTTACGTCTTGGCTACGTAAACACAACGCCAGGTCATTGTCGGTCGTGGTGGGACAATTGAGGGCGTGCGCCACCTGAAAAATCATTCGAGCCATCTCTCAACGACTCGCAATGAACGTTCCCTCTGTCTGCTAGAATCGTAGCTGCACGTCGCGATGATGAAAAACGATATTTCCTTCTTTGTTAGTTCCAATCGCAACCGCCACCTTCCATCCTTCTATTTTCGAGTAGAAACGGGGCGATCGTACATGTATGGAACACGACTCGTTTGCCCCTAGCAGGGAACACGATATCGATCTTCTGTCGACAAGATGTCAGGTACGAATTCGAACGTTCCTTTCGCCACGAGTCAAATGTAGGTCCGTGCACAGAGTACTGTCATACTTTCACTTTTCACACCTAACGTTCGACAGTTAAAATTTTACGCCGCATAGCCTTTCGGTAAAACTAAGATGCAAATTTTTCGTGATAAGGTACCAGAAACGTTTGAATAACGATCACGCATGTATGAGTCGTACGAATTAGGTTCAAGAGATGTAACGTGTTGTTGGTAACAGTTAAATAAATATCCAAATAAATACATCGTATCTTAATAGAAAGAAATTACGAGCAGAAAATTGTTGATGCATCGGCTTTCATTTTGCGTATCATCAAGATTAATGAATCTACCTGTTTGGTGATTTGTAGGGGTGCTTTTCCGATAGCATCAGCGCTTAACGCTGATCCGGACATCAATATAGCCCGTTTGAAGAGACCTGCGAAAGATGGAAAGACGATTAATGATCCAACTCTCTTGAGATCAAGCCAGTAGCTACTTGTACGCGTGAAATGTTAAGTTTTTCATTCTATAGTATAATTATCGATCGAACATCACGGTACTATTCCCCCCGGCTTATATTGCCGTTGAAAAATGATCGTAGTCTCCATTTTCTCCTGCCATTTCTTGTTTACAAGGGTTATTCTTTCCATCGGCGACTTTAAAAAGAAAGACACGAGCCTTCGAGCAAAGTACAAACTTCCAGAATCACGAGTCCATCGCAATTTTTAATGATATCCAAAAGAAGAGATCGGAACGTTTGATCATAAACGTTTGTTTCACTTATGAGATTCACGTTCGTCAAATCGTCGAATTTTAGTCGAACGAGGGTTTCATTTTCTTGAACGAGTCGTATCCTTGTAAGAAATTACGTTCTCAAAATAATCTGCGCAATTTCATAAGAAATTACATCTTTTCCTTAGGTTCGTCACGAACTTGGCTTCTTCGATCGACTCCTAAAAGCGATGCTTAAAGTTTGCATTTCTAAAATCGAAGCCTGTGCACGACGGTCTTATCGATTTCACGAAAATGGAGGTTACGTGTTCTTTCCGCGAAAGTATTCTCTTAATATTCAGGCATCGCAAAAGTCGCAAACACGCGACACCGCAGTAACCGTTACCTTTCTTATTAGCCACCGGGCTGATAAGGAGTAGGTTAGCAAAAATGGCGCCAGTACCATGGCCGACGAGCGTAATGCTGTTCGGATCGCCACCAAAATCAGCGATGTTCTCTCGCAGCCAAAGTAGCGCCGCTATTTGATCCAGCAGCCCGAAATTGCTCGTCGTATCGTCCCTGATCCCGGGTCTCAAGAAACCTGCAACCAAGTGTTCACGACTGAACGAATAACATACAATCATTTTCCCTAATATCGGACTTACTGAACTTTATGATTTTTCCGTATATTCTTTAAAACAGAAAATGTTTCGCGCCAATCGTAGCTCATCGATCTTTTAATATCGAACGATTCACCGTAATCAATCTTGTAATTCCAACAACAAAAAAGATCTTACGTACGTTTATTTTACACAGCGAATAATTTTTATCCAGGCGAGAAAAGAAAAAAGCCAACTTTTACTCTACAAGGCCTACAGCCTGCACCAAGACATCAACTCGGGACGTAAAACTGGTTGGCACAACGTGCTATTTCTTTTTGTTCACGGGAGCCTGCTCGTTATCCATATTTTTCCCCCGTTGTTTTGCAAAAGGCTGAAGTTATCCGGACCTCTCGCGAGCCAACTGTAGCCGACTACGGACCAACGGGAAGAGGGTGAAGTTAACTAAGCGCCTTCCCAGCACTTTAACCTAATTTATGATTATGGTTTCGCGGCTGCTTCTTCGTTTTTTCCTTCCTTCTACCTTTTTTTCCCCCTTTCCTTTGCCCCTTCCACGCTTTAACTCTCATCCCACTTGTCGGATGTGGCGGCGCAGCTCGCGCCACCGACGTCCATCCATTTGCAATGCGCGCGCGGAGGTTGCGTTATCATTTTAGGGCAAAGGATAGGCGGAAGCTCCTCGTTGCGAATACCCAGCTGCAGCCGGTAAGGCCGGAAGGGGTTGGAAAAAATAGAGCAGACCACGGGAAAAACGGCGACGATCGATGGAAGTTTCGGGGGCAAAAGGGCCGCTTTTGTCTCGCTCTTTTCTAAGAGAAAAATTGTTTTTTCTCCCTTGAAAATGATCTCGAAACTTTTATACCCGCCATTCGTTCCACCTTCGCGACTTCTTGCTTCCGTGCAACGAATTCCTTATTTTTATCGAAAACAGATAGATCTTCGTCGAGCAACAAATTCGAACCATTTGTACAATAATAGATATTTAACTATTAGAAGTTACACATTGAATCGTTAGTAGCGATTTTCGTATATCGCGTAACATAAAAAGCGATATAAAAATTCGCAGTGAGTATAAAGTTCGAGTACCTCGGGTTCGAAGAGCGAGTCGGCTTTGTGTTGTTTATACGAGCGGACGGATTGCAAAAGATATCAGGAGACGATAGCGGTTGTCCCGGTGCGCGATGACGGATCGATAGACAGTCGCACGGGAAGAAGGTAGAAATAAAAAGGAATTGGTCGAAGATCAAAAAGCCGCTGGCGTAGCGAAGCACGAACGTTAATGAAGCAGAATTCCTGATTTCATGCAACGCTGCCGCTGGCGGCGCTCGGCAAGATTTCATAAATTCGTATCGAGACGATGCGATGGCGCGGGACTTTCTCGCATAGTTCTCTCAGACGTTTCATATCCAGAACGATCGAATTCGATTTCATGTGACCCACGCCTCCTATTTCCGCCCAGTATCTTCTGGTCTCATCTGCCTTTCAGATGAATCCATCGTGAAAACACAGCAACGCGGGAATACTTGACTCGTACTACTAGAAACGAATAAGTAGTATAATCGTACTACAGGAAGACCGTACCGCGGAAATATGATTCATCTAAGGTTACCTACAAGGAAGATTACAGTTTTGACATTTTCTTACATACGTGTTATATTTTCGAAGAACTGAATTCGTTAAAAGATAGTGAATTACATAGGTACATAGTCTAACTCCAAGCATTAAGTCTGCATAACTTACCTAGAATGCCTAGGCGAAAGTTGATAGTGACGAAGACGATGTTACCATAAGATGCCAATATAGTACCGTCGTAGAGGTTGCCGCTATTCCATTCAAAGCTCTCTCCGTGAATGAACACCATCACGGGATACTTCCGCAGAGTCTTCTGACCTGAAGACAAAAGGGTGTAAGGTATTAATGTCGGCGGAGGAAGATGAACGTTTGCTGTGCTCTTTTAATTAGCGTACTTATTTTACAATGTTTCATAAAGGCGTAAAATAAATCATGCGACATTATAATGCAAAATACATTTGGAAATACTTTCTGGCCAAGCATAGTAATGCATTTAGCTGGTAATTACGATGGAAAAACGATATCGTCCGTAAGCGAAATATACAAAAGCGCAACGTTAATTGACTCATCGATATTGTATAAAGCCAATGATGTACGCGAATGACGGATTAATGGAGAAATAAATTTTTATGCGTTGACCAAAGATGCAGCTACGATTGAATAACCAGGCGGATCGTATCATAAATTCATATCATAAATTAGTTCACTCGGGAACCGAATAAAGCGTAGATTGATAATTTTTTATCCACGCTCCGCGTATTCGAAGAAATCGATCGAATAATTCAGGAAATTTTCCTCAACGTCGTAATAATTTTTCTTGGATATCGAGGAAAAAAGAACAACGAAATTTAGCGAAAGGAAGAAAGAACTATGAACGCGTGGAATAAACGACGAACAAGATGATCCGTGTCGCTTATTGATAACGCTATCCCGCGTAAATTAGAATTGTTACAAGGGCGTGTCCCTACCGATTCCATGTTTTTTCATGCGAGAGTTTCCTTGATTTACATCGCTCGAAAAATTATCAGCGGAGTTTGCCTGACGATGGTAGACGCGTGAGTCGGGTCAGTTCCAAAATTTATCACATCTCACCCTCTGGTCGAGCCTGTTCGTGAACTATTCACTCTGAGTTTTCGGTATTAGGGTATCTATAAATTCTTCTCCCCCATCCTGTAGACGACGTAGTTTCCTTTTAGCGAACGATCCACAAATTAGACCAGAACGAACACTGGCTCGACCGCCCTCCCCAACCCACCTTTACGAGCGGTCGAGATTTATCGGGGAATCTGTTTTACACGATTTCAGTTTCCGTCGCGCGACCAACTTCGCGCTGACATTTGAACACCGCTCCAATCCAGCCGGAATTAAATCATACGCGTCTCCTTGAAAGCCGAAGATTAATTGTCTTTGAAAGTAAATATACTTTACTTTCGTCCCCTGTTCGCTTTACCAACACGTCGCTCGACGAACAATTATAGTACGACTGGCGAGCGAAGGTAAGTTTCCTCTGTAAACCCGCATCAACAGCAACTCTTACCGTATCCGCTCTAACCTCATCCGCTTTCCACAGATAAACGTTCTTTCGAAAGCGGGCAGAAATCGCTGCTTCCGTAATTTCCGTCGGAAGACACGGAACTTCCGTGTCACTTTTTTTTCCTTACGAAGAGAAGAAACGATGGCGATGGTTGCGCACGTGTTCAATCTTTTTTTAAGTTCGTTTACAAAGCAGGTAGGAGAAAATTGGGCTTTATTAGGTACTATCCCCGGAAGCAGATATTGGTAATCCTTTGTTCAATATATCGCGACGGTGACCGAATTTGTTACGCTAATGCGTATACCGTTGTATATCTTCCCTGGCAGCTAACCGAAACTCCCGACAGTAGCGGGAAAAAATATGGCCAGCAAACGGGCAAGAAACGGATGGAGCAAGAAAGCGGATGGGGATGATCAGCAACGAGCTGACGAGCTGTTAACGCGTTTATGGACTGTCAACAACGTATCGCGTCCTTCGAGGCCGCAAATTGAATCCGCTCAACCTGCCCCGAGGGCTGAAACGACACGTTTATACGAGATTTTTCCCCCACGACTAACTTTACGGGTCACGTCATAATTATTTGTATTGTTATACGCGTTCCAGCAGCTCGGTATTCAAGGAAACGAACTTGGAAAATTGCTGCCTTCGGTGATAAATCTTTCCGACGAAATAATAATGGACGGAAGAGTAGAATAATTATTCCCGTATTACAGGGATTTAATTTATTACTTTCATATCTCGTTTGTTCAACCTCGTTAGAAATAATTAATACGCAAGACCTAGTCTTACGTGAGTGGTATTAAAAAAATATACAAGCCCATTGTTATCTCAGAGTCAGCCCGTGTAATACAAAAACCATCGCGTTTTTGTTGCATTCTGGTTCGCGGCCTGTTCGGTGTACCGTAGTCCAATTGAATAAAATTTCAGAGGCCATCGTTTTTGCCTGGTTGTAAGCACCGACCCTGCTGGTTATTGTGTCGCAAAAGAATCCTCGTGAACGAGCACGTTATGAGTCGAAAAAATTCGGGCGTTCTATCCTCCGCGAGATTCTTTCGGCCAACTTCGTTTTCGGTGAACACGCATATACCACCCTCGTTTACGGCGCAGAATCGTCGAGCAAACGAGCAGAAGAGCGGAGAGAGAGCACGAACAATAGGAATATCGAAATTATCGCGGCGCTAGTGCGCGTTACTTCCGCAAAGAATCCATTGATTCAGCGGACTGCGCGGGGCGCAATTTCACCGAGGCCATCTCACAGGAGTAAAAAGGCGACGGAAAATAGGTCGATGCGATCATACGAAAACCACTCGTGCAATAATAAATGCCCCTATGGCTACTTCCATAAGATCGTATCGACCTATTTTTTTTTTTGTCGTCTTTGCCTTCAGATATACATGTACAATGGCGTTAAAAGAAGGCCCGTGTACGATATCGGAGCGTCCCATTTACAATCGATATTGCATCGTCCATCTAGCAAAATTATAGGCGTGAGAATGTGCAAACGAATCTTCGTAAACTAAATGACCACTATCGAAACAGGGTTGTCTTAGACGACGCATTCTTAAAGCTTCAATGCACGTGCAAAGAATCGTAGAAAATGAACGAGCCATCGGCCAGGTAGGGTGAATTCCACTCACGAATGAAACTGTGGTTAGGAAATTTCCATAAAAATTAAAAGGTGAATCGTTGGGCTGTACATGAAATTGACGTATAACGGATCACGCCTGGGGATATGTTCATCTTTGGTAGGTGGATGTGCGCGCTTGGAAATCGAACCGGTCGCTATAAATCAATTGACGCGAATCTATGTCCTAATAAAAGGAGCAACGGGGTCGATGGTGCGGCGAGTAAAAAGATATCATGTGGTGCACTTTACGCTGCGACGATATAATGCAACCTGTACTGTGTGCACCGAACATATTATTATTAAACTTGGCCAGTCAACGATAATGTTACAATATTTGCGACGACAGTGTCGGCTGATCCAACTTTTCTGATATCGAACGACCTAATGAAAATACCAAGTACCGGAGAACTAGGCGTTGCTCGATCAGCTTTACCGATTTTCTGTGAAATACGAATATTTTCTAGATCCTCTTACGATACTGAGGGTTCTTTGCTTCGAGCCAAAGTAAACAACTTTTGTAACGTTCGATACAATATCAGCAAGGGACTTTGAAACAACCGTGGCAGAGTTCATGAAACTAGAATCTGTGAACGTATTTCTTATCGAATGGCAGTGTACCGTCACTGACCATCGTTGAGTTCCTCCGTAATCGACGATCATTGCGCGTCATCGGAATAATTTACAGGTCCAATACCACTAACTGGAACAAGTCTATGGCGTTTATACATAAAACAAATCAACGTTCGATTTACGAGCGAACCCCTTTACGATATCAGCGAACTGGTTGGGGGGTGGTTTTTACCGCGACGTAATCATTTTTATCGGTCCCGCGGCCCCGTCGTTCCTGACCGGCGTCGGATAAATATTTATGGCCGTCCCGTATAGCGTTCGGGCGTCGATGCCCTCGTAACTCAACCCCCGTACGGCCGATTTCTTTTTATGGCCGCCGCCAGGCGACGAGTTACAGCTCCGTTGAATTTACGGGTGCCGCCCCGCTTTAATCCAGCCCTGTAATTGCCGACGGCCTCGAAACGCAACGAATCTCGTGTCTGGTTCGAGGTCGACGACATCTACCAACATCGCCGTTTCGTGCAGACAGAAACGATTCGAGGGTGGCTTTTGACAGACCGAAACAATATCTGGAGGGGGTGGCAAACGAGCACGCTTCGCCACCTCGTGGTCAGATCGCGAAACTTTCCTCGACGGGGGTTGCTACGCCCTCGACTAGATGTCGGTACGCATCGTATTTTCGTAGGATTCGACAGATATCCTTCTATCAATATCATCAAATTGATTTCTAGGATGAATAATGCGAGCTCGCGCCCTTCGTCTGACAACGGTATTGGAAAGCGTGAATGATATTGCTACCCCCGATTACACCTGCAAGTAGCAAGAATTTCTTCGAGGGTAGATATCGATTCTTTGAATCGGAGGAATGACTGCAGAGTGAACTCTACAGGGCACCGATAGTTATATAGCAAGTCTGGTAAATAATTGGAAACCATTTGGTTCTGAAACGACTGATGTAACTTTCAACTGGTACAGCTTATTGAAGTCTAACAAAGAAAATGCCTCTGTATAGGGGAACGTCTTAAAAAAGTATTTCGCGAATTTCTAGTTGAAAACGATCGCGGAAATTAATCTACTTATTCGTAAGGACGACGTCAAGGATACAACACAGAGTCTCCACAATAGGAGAATGGGATTTACAGAAAACCCTTGGGAGTTGTTTTCTGCATACCACACTACGAAATAAATTCCATTTGAATCGCGATAAAACGACATGGCATTCGCGATAGATATGTTTCTTCGAGTATGAAACCCTTTTTTTCTCTCGAGTAGCTTCGACAACGATGTACAAAAAGGAGGTTGAGAATTAAACGATAATGTTGAAGCATTGTTGTAACCATTTATACTGGCGTTTCGTAAATTTCTTACAAGAGGAGATCGCAAAGGGTAGCGAGAAAAAATTAACGAAAAAATTTAATATGCAAGTGTACGCAAATACCCTTTATCGTTACAAATTTATACTTAAAGGTATCCTAGGCAGGCGCGGTGCTCATTTGCATGGAAAACGGGCGATTTTGACAGGTCAAAAGACCTCGTTATAGAGGCTTGTTCAGTTAATGGATTAACTTTACGCCCAAGGGAAGACAGGGTACATGATGAGGCTGGGTTATTTTCGCGCGCGCGTTTTATTGGTCGCCTCGCTATGCGTGTATCCGTTCGGCGTGTATTGAAAAATACAAACGAGCTAATTAACTAATTAGATCGGCGGTACCCAGATGCGCCAGCGATGCGCTGAACGGTAATTGTAAAACACGGATTAACGTTAGCTCGTGGGAACGACTCGAAAAACAACATTGTCGTTTTTCCGAGATCTCGTCCTTTTTTGCACCCTTGCCGTTTCGATGTAAAACGATTCCGAGGTTTTGCGGTGGCTGGAAACTGCCGTACAAAATCGTTTAAACCTGTGTGCGGTGTACATTATTGACTCGTACTACTGGCGCGGTGTTTAAGTAGTACAAGTAAATTGTGAACGTATCTAGTACGTCACTGCATAGACCGATAAAGTTTTTTTTACAATTATCTCCGCGATACTTTAAGCTTTTTAATCACTACTCTTCAGTTGCTGTTGTTGTTGTCGATCCTCCAAAATTTCTTCGTTCATCCCTCTTATCTCTTTCACGAAGAGATCGATTCGGAGAAGGAGAATTGGTTAAGTATACGCGTTTCGAACATTCTGTTTCGATATGAATTTATAGTTGTCACGTTTTGCCAAGCAACAGCTACTTTCGCGAGCTTTCTCCGATCATTGCGTCGTTCGAAGTAGACAAAGTGCAAACTCATGTCGTCCGCTTTTTACGGCCAACCGTGCCGTGAAAATCTAGAAGAACGAAGAATATGGTCGAACAATTGCTGCAAAATGGGGTAACACAACGGGACCTGCGTTCCCAACCCCCGTATCAGTCACCCCTGTGTGGAGAAGCTCTCGCGGTTCGTTGCTTGTTACCTAAGCAAGTTCACGGACGTAACAGGGGAACGTTAATCGAGCATGAAACGGCTCAACGCTATAACTGTATCACAGTAGTGTGTGCTTGAGTAATATTATGGTTATGGGACTACAAAGTTCCACCGTGCCGCGGTACTTCTGAGTTTTAAGGGTGGTAATGTCGAGCAAAGTTAGATGCCAGTATACACACTCTGCTGTAGTCCCATTTCTACATCGGAGCATGGCGTTGTTCCATCAAATGATCATACTACTTGAAACATAGTGGGTGTTAACTACATTATTGCGTTATTGAATTTTTTATCCTCCCCTTTAGAGGAGGAAAAGAATTTGTCCCCTGCGATTCTACTATACCGTACTAAAAATATTTTCTCTACTTCTCCCACTCATTTTCTCATCTAATTCGTACACTATGGCGCGGGAGTTTGTACCGAGGTAAATTTACATTCTCATACGAAAAACAGATTCAAAAGCCCCAACAGGGGATTCGATCCGGGGACATTCTCGGCCGCAGACGAGTATGCTACCTATTGTGTCAACCTCTGGTCGGGGAAACAAATGTCTTCAGCCGCTACTTGAGCATCGTGGACGCATTGTGAAACACAAGCGAGCTGTGTTTCAATTGCAAAAGACGGTCCGGACGCGTAATAAGGTTACGTTCTCCACGGTCCAGAAGGCGAGCAACGTCAGAGGTAAAAAGAATTCTCTCTAAGATGCGGTCCTTTTTTTTCTTCTTCTTCTTCTTCTTCCACTGTACCCTTCTACTGCGCCGTAGAGAGGGATGCTACAGACGGCTCTGTACGAACGCAACCGTCGTATTACATTCGTCGTCCGCATTTTCATCTCAAAGAATTATGACTCCTTTGAAGGTTTCTCGACCATTCACTTTGGAGCCTCTGGAAATCCGTCGTTATTCGACTTCGCATACGAGTCGACCGGATGCTGTGCATCTTTTATACAGATCCGTATGCACCTTCGAGTAACTACCGATTCCATGGGAGCCCGTGCCTTGCCACGCCAGAAACAGACGTTTCCCCGTTTCGAGTGCATATGCCCTGGTTGACCCACGTATTCGCTTCGTCGTGAAAATATATTGCGCGAGACGGCATGCGACTAGAGAGTTTCAGCGCTTTTCCTCGCTTTGGCGCGAAAGGAGATGAAATCGGCCGTGATTTCGTATACATTCGATTGACAGAAACTCGTATTGAAAATTGTGGAAATTTAGAAGGGATATTCGATATCACGATGATTAAATAGAAACAAGAGGCAAGGTACAAATAACTGGCTATCTCCGTTGGTGTTTAGCAAATTCTACGGCTTCTAGGTTAGACGTAAAGGCCACTGTTGTAAATCGATTCGCATTGAAGATCTCAGCAAAGTCGAGAAAGAAGGAAGCGGAGAATTGACGCAACCGTCTAGTACTTTCCTCTCCTTTCTTTCCTATCTTCGAACCGAACGGCAAGAAAACAGAACCGTGAGAGATCCGAATGTTCGATACGAACGTTGCGGTGTAGATACATGGTCCGGCAAAGCCTTCCATTATCCTGGTCGACGCCATTCAATCCATGGTACACGTATCCCGATGTATTTCGCGGAGCGTCTCGGCTAGATAAAGCGACGCGTCGCTCCTCCAGCGTCGCTCGGCTGTCCATAAACAGATCCGTTTATCAGTTTCCTGGTGATAAACTCACCAGGCAGACGAGAAGATCCGTCACCATCTAAACATTTACTTTGGAGTCCCTCTTTTAAGACGGAAAACCAAGAAAGGAGAAAACAACATACCGGAATCTCGGAAGAGTGGGGCTTAAGCAGAGGATCCGAAAGTTCGTAGTTCAAAGGTTTCTTAGGGGTGGTTTTCGGATTATCCTGGAAAGTTTCAAGTCCAGGCGTTAGGATTTATCCTCGAAATATCGCGCGCTTCTTTCTGGTACGGTTGCTACAGCTATTATAGAGAACTAAAGGTGCGAAGATGACAGGATGCTAGGCAATAATGCTCGAAATGTCAGTTTCAACTCTCCCTTCGCCCCTGTCACACCTGGCGACGTCTCCACTTTGAAAAACTGCGACAAAGTGGAGGTGATCCGTGCGCGGTGCTTCATCCCTTTCGTCTCCTCGTTTCGGTGCAATCCTCCATTTTCAGGTTGCAGAGTTATTGTTTTCAAGCGTCTCGACGTCAACGTCACAGGCGAAAAGTAACAAGCAAACAAGGCCGCCTCTTTCTTTTTTCGCGGATCTGAGAGAGAGAGAGAGAGAGAGAGGAACAGAGGGGGAGAAAATAAGAGAGAGAGAGAGAGAGAGAAACGAATCTAAACGCGCGAGCGCCACAGATGCAAAAAGACACTGACGTTTCCCTAACGATGCGGACGATTAACGTTTATTCGACGAATAATGAGAATTGCATGCATAATGAAGCGACGCACGAAAGAAGTTGACGGTCCATTGCTCGTTTTTCTATCGATATTCCGGAACAATGCGAAGGAATGGAGGCTAGGAATAGTCTGCCGCCCAACGATGAAGACCTTTTTATACCATTTATTTGTCGATTTCAAATGTTCCTTATCCTTTGACCTAAACGTCGAACTATTCTGAGAGAATTCGAAAATTTATTTTCGCCCTATCGTCGAATGGCGTTTCCGATGAAATATTTTCAATATCCATCGACCAGTCTTCGAGAATTCTCACCATCGTCCTTGGACACGAATGATTCACTTTGACATTTGGCGAGCTTTTCCTTCCATTCGTCAGATTTATCGGCTGCAGAACAGGCATTAATTTTATTTACAATGTGGCTCCGACTACATCGATAAACAATAAATTTAATACTACAAACTACATATCACTTAGAAACTAAATATCGCTTTCCTTACTGGATTTCAACGAATTTCACGTACATGGAAGTAAACGATTTCACGGAAAGAAGTTCCGCTCACTGTCCGTTTTTTGCACCGCGCGTTTCCCAGCCTGAGAGAAATAAAAGGCTATTGTAACATAGTTGTGAAAAATTTGTACGAATGTACGCACACTTCAACCGTTGGATTTATATACCTTTGGAACTTTAAATATTTAGAGGAGCATGGTACATGTTCGACGAAATTTTTCCGAATATCGTGGTTTCTCGGTCGAGGAAGTAGTCCGAGCTGTTGAACAACATTTTTGCTCTAACGGAAATTTTATTATACCGAGTTCTCTTTGCGTACTGAGAAAATACGCGGTAGAATTCCAGTTTTTACTTCGGTTTCTCCATAACCAATTAAATGCCGAATGCGTACAAATTCACAACCTGTTGTAAAGAAAAAGTCCCGATGAAATATATCTTTTCGATAAGTATTACGAAATGTAAACTGATAATACTACTAATTGTAGAAACACCTACCACGTGTTAGTTGATTTAAATTTCGATATAACACTTTTGTTTTTTACCCAATTCATCCCAATCACGCAACGGTCAATTTACCGTCACGTTAAGGAACATAGATGCAATTTCTAATTCAATTCAATTACATCTTCTGGATTACAAAAGATTATCTAAAGCTACTTGTTGATCCAAGAACTCCGTACCGAATACCTGAGAAGGGAACGGACTATAGACAAGCTACGAGACAAAAGCTTTTGATCTAATCCTCTATCAATCTTCATAGTTGACGACTTGAATTTTGTAAGGCTACCGTGCCTGATTACTTAAAAAGGGTATCAAATTTACATGGGCTAGAGAAGTATGTTATTAGATAACGTCATTTCCTAGCAATTTTCTCAGCGACGGTCGTTAGCTTTCCTTTTAATTAAGTTTGTAGCACAATCGGAACCATAGCGAGGACCGAACAGACTCGGTAATCGTTGATCGAGGCTGAACTCCAGCACGTTCTAACCCCTTACACCCGCTAGAATGTCAGTGAAATGGCAACGATGCTGGCAAACCTAATAATGAGCGGTATTATTAAGCGCAATAACGTTTTTAGATTGCCCGTTTAAATGCATGAAGCGAGCAACTCGCACGCGCATCCAAGTTATCCGATATTACGGCAGCGGAAGGTATTGCCCTGTGTCGGGATAGATATATTTACGCGTACGCGAGCGACCAAGCAGCAGTACGATAACCGGACTGTCCTTTCTAAAGCGGAGCTTAAAAGCTTTTCCACCGCGTACGCCGGAAAAAGCTCCCACAGTCGTAAACGCTACGAGGTGACCACGACTTTCGGCGAATACTGATGCTACCGCTTTCCTGCAGAAATTCTTGCCAGCTTCGTGCCAGCCCGAATCCTATGTCCGACGCCATGCGTCGCGACTCTCCTCGACGTTGGAATTTCTTCGCGACTGGACCACGAATTCCCCTTACTTGAAATCGATGTCACATGGGACTTGGTTTTCAGGGTGTGGTTTTCTAAATACAGAGGGATGTTGTTCGATGTTGAAGCGCTGAGAGATTTACATCGACACGAGAATTTTTTCATTAACATACGTTTCTTTATTAATCACGACTAGTTGTTTGGGAAATGTGAAAAATAAAAAATATAGTTTAAAATTGATGCACTATGAATCGAAGGGAGTATGCTTGTACCAAAAAGTTTTGCATCGTATTGGTAACAGCCATTTATCCTGTAATATATATTATATTTATTAATTGCTCGTGTTAAATATAAATCCATTTTGTAATATTATCCTGTCTTTTTATACTTATTTTGTAAACTTTCTTCTGTCCGTCGCTGTATGTAGAGGAGTACTTTATTCGAGTTCATCATTTGAATAAAATTTTGTCTTTGTCGAAATTTGCTTATGTAATTTCAAATGAGAAGTTATCATGTTTCATATTATTTTACAGCTGGGCTGCAGTAAAACTCGGTAATTTGGACTGGAAATAATACATCTTCACGTGTGTAATATTGTCATAATTGAACGTTCCAAGCAGTTGACAAATTAAGGCGGCTTCGCACTGTACAAGCAACGCGTTTCGCTTAATAAATGAAGCTAATTAAACGAAAAACAAAACGGTCGACCCACGTTGTTCACCGTGACTATTAATTACCTCGAACCTGGGGTCATTATAAAATTTTGCTGCGACATACAAAAATTCATCGCGCGAATCGTCTCTCTTGGCTATTCTCGTTGTGTAAAAAATTGCTCTTAATACTTGATACTTAGAATCTTAATTCGCAAATTAATAATTCGAATACGGGCAATGTGCAAACTGGCAAAGATATAGCTTTAATCATTTGTAATAGTTCGTAATAAATTTTAACCGCGTGAACGCAAATCCTATGATTCAGTTTAGGAATAGCTTTTTTCCCTTTTAGACAGGTACAAGGAGGTTCAATGGTACGAATTTCGTATATACGATGATCACGAGGGCGATTTCTATCGTACCCTCGACTTGATCCAGATCTAAATTAGTCTATCTTCGTGAATGCGTTAATTATGCAAGTCGAACAGCAAGTGGTTGCCGTTGACTCGGGGCAGACCGGTCGATTAACTGAGCGATACTCGATCAACAGGGATGACAAGTGGGGAAAGCTCGAAAGCTTGTTAAAATCCGGCTTATCGAAAATCGCGACGAATTCATTGGCGTTATTTCCAGTACGTAGCCGGCGCCTAGACGCGTGATCTATTTCGTCGGAAGTGGCGGCGATCGATTAGCAGAAAATATATAGCGATTGACGTGACGCGGTAGGTGCATCGCTCAACCGATTGTAACGGTATCGGCTCGTAATTTCGGAAAACGACGCTCTAGGCAACGCCACCGCTACTAATACAAACAACCGGGACACCGGTACACGCTCGCCCGTTCGAAATTGTCGGCCCATCCTCTCCAACGCTCGATTGCTCACCCGAATGCGCTCTAACCATTTCCCCCTTTGATTCCCTCCTTCGTTCTCTTCCTGCTTCATACAGTATGGTTAAAGGCTTTGGTTCTTGAAATTGACGTTCAAGGTTCCTAAGCGTATTTGATAAATATTTCATAGACTTTCGTCTTCATCTAAAAATCGATACAACGAATGCCATTTCGCAATTTTCTATTCTACGTGCCACATGAATTTGCCAGCTCCTCTGTACGAGATTACGGAGCTGTCCTTCCCCGTAAACTACAAGCTACCAACGTAGACACACTTTGGCGTTCCGTGTAATTTCATCAGCGCAGCTGTAATTTGCCGGACTACTTGTCACGCTCGAACATTCCACCCTATTTCTAACCAACCGCGTATATCCGCCCTCGAAAAACCGCCAACGGAACGATCAACACGAGTGGAAATCGCCATGGGACCAGAGTCATGGAATTCTCGTATTCGTTACAACGTACTTTGCAATTTACAGAGGTTGGCGTTTCAACTATAGGAATTTTATTTCTCCAATGATCGCTGTCATAACGATTCGCTTTCTCGGATACTACTAATATTACTGTACAAGCTTAGATTAATTTTGTTCAATTTTTCCAAACGTTATGACATTTATCTTGCGCGTTAACGTATAAGCGAAATTCTTAATATATCGAACACGAAAAACAGATCGAACAGGTCCACAATTCCACTTCTAAATATTCGACGGTACGATTGGTACCTGGATAATGATCGCGTCCGGCCTCTCGCTTTACCCTTCGTTCGTTATGGCGCATCGCCGTGAATGAATTAACGGTGCAATTAATCAAACGCACCGAATAATGAGCGTGCAATGTTACAGCGTTCCAGCGAACTCGGACGAGTGGACAAGCCTCTGACGGTGCTCGCGATCGCGTGTTAATACCGGCCACGAGAGAGTAAACCGAAACGGTTCGCGACGCATATAATGACATTTCGATAGATCCACGTTATTAATGAGCTTCGACGTTATTTACTTTGCCAAGTAATACCGGCCCGTAGTGCGCCATATTCTTGCCCTTGTTCGCGCGCGATGATTCCTCGCGTTTCGTTGATCAATGAAATTGCATTATCGACTTCATCTGATCCATTACGCGATGATAACCATATCGTCGAATTAATACTCGTCGTGGGACATTGGCAATTCCCTGCTAATTGTAAGTCATTTCGATCCTTGATCTCTCTAGATGATAGATTAATCGCGTTTGAAAAATGTTATTAATTTTATAAAACGTGGAAACCATGATTGCGGAAGCGATAGTTTTATGTTTCTGATCGTTACAGAAAATGGAATGGTCTGTGGTGAATGAATGAATAAAAAAAAAATGAAAAAAACATAAACTAAAAAAAATAAAAAAACATCTATCATTGAACACGCTTTGTCCGAAACCCGTTTTATTGGAATAAAAAAAAACGAGCACGTTCATGGAAGCTGCTTAAAAAGACCGATTGATCCTGTTCACTGTCAATTGACAAATTGAAGAATTTTCTGTATGATTTCTCCGCGAAGTAGACACGATCGTTAGCGTTGTCCGCGCTAAATTTACTAAAGAGAGAAAAAAATATACGGGGGAAAATCTCAGCCGCTCATTACGGCGGAAAAAGAATAATAATAGGAGAAAATTCACGCATCGCCACATAATCACTGAACCAGAATTCGAAATCATGGCCGATAGATCTTCAGCATCGTCGATAAATCGCAATACCTTTCGTCCATTGATCTCGTTCCCAGCGATATTTCACCGTGTTTCGATTATTCACCGATCATAATCGTTTGAATTCACGGAAACTCGAATAAAAGTTCCTAATGCAACCATTTCACGGTAGCATCCAATAATTTTGCAGATTCACCAGCTGTATTTCGCGAAAATCCCCTCGAAACATGTCTGATGGGAATGTGCTACTATCGTTGGACTTGACGCTCCGTGATAATTACGAGTCACTGGAATTTGTTTATCCGCGAAGATTTAATATTTTTTTCGATAGGTTTACTAGTAGGAAAAATATAATTTTAATGAATTATGTGTCTGCTTCGATAACATTTCAGAGGAGAATAAAGAAGCGGAAATACAATGGCATTACAAATGGTAAAATTAGCATCATAAGCGGTTGAGTAGTCAACTATGCGGCGCCGACTTTCTGAACGCATATTTGATATTTATGGAGGGCGATGTCTCGTCGAAGTAAAAGCGTGCTACTTTGCAAAATTTCAAAGTCCCATCATCCCTCCTGGGTGGCCTAGTACAAAAGTTCCAGATAGCGAGTTTTCCATTTCTAGTAACGCCGCCTTTCGTTTTTCGTTACACGATATGAAAACCGAATTTGTTCGTTCGTTGTTAAACGAAAACAGAGAAAAAGAAAGGAGACATAGATTTTAGGGATGGCACAACATGGATCTCGGTGATCGATAATTTGAAAATAATTATTGTCATTCACGATATATTTTCGATTCTGTCAACATCGCAAGCGCATAAATATACCAAGATTGAACTTGTTGGCGTGGAAATGTCAGTAACACGTTACCTGGTATCAGCGTGGAATATACAAGAAACGATGACGTCAGCCAAACACAGGAAGGCGAGGCGGTGGATAAAGGGGTGGCGACCCATTTTTTCATTTTGCGACAGGGTCTTAAAGAATACGGGAGGATTGTAAAATCTGCGGCCTCCGAACTTCTTTCTCCAGTTTCTTCGTTTTTTCTCTTCTATTTTCTGCAGCCAGAATTTCGATACGTTGCAGCAGCTTTGGGCGAATTCGGATTCAGAGCAACGCTTCCCAAATGCACGAATCTTGGCGTGTGAGGTTTTCTACGCGTTTTATTCTCTATCGCGATTTGCATTCCTGTTGCTCTGGTTTTTACGGTACCGCGGTGGAACAGGGAATTGGATCCGTAACGAAGGAAACGAGGAGAAATATTTAATGGTACGGTCTTGTATTTTATTTTACAATCGTGTTGCGAGTATTTCGCATGATACAACATCCCTTGAGAAACGCGAATTTGAACGATAGTACGGAATACTTTTCAAATAAAATAATAATACTTAATGGGCCGCAAAGTTGACCTAAAGATAAAATGTGACGTACGTTTCGTAATATACATACACGCGATGATAACAAGCTTGAGTAACACTATTTGAGTAGAGCGTGAAAACGTAAATAGCCAGGCGTTCATCTCCTAAAATTAACTAAAGAGTCAATGTACACAATTCACCATTTTATACATGTGTCTTATATGTTAGTCGCATAGATAAACGTTTATGCGGAACATATACATAGGCAAGACTTCGCATCCGAAATAACACGTTACTTGTAAACGGATCGCGGATATTACCCGAAGTCTGTCTGAGTGAAGAAAAGCCAGCGAAGCTGCGCGCGTATTTTACCCAGCTAGGCCATGTGGAAAACGATTGACGTCACGAAGAGTTGACGCTATCATTCGAACCGTTATTCGACCCGTTACACCGCGAAGAAAAGAAAACTGTTTCTCCACCAAAGGGAACAGATTGAATGCCTCGAAAATTATCATCGATCCAATAAGCAGCCGACCTCGATGCTCGCGAGCCCAAAGCTTCCCACTCAAACGACGAACACGCGAATTCATTTATTTGCCGCCTTTCGAATCGATCTGGTCTGAAACGAGGTAGGCACATTCCACCGCGCCGTGGAAATTCGACGTTTCGCAACGTCTGAAGTAAGAAGTAACATTGGATGGATGCGGAGAGAAACGCTGGCTGGTTTTCATGAAACTATTTCCTGTGTTAAGGCATGAAGTAGTTGAATTTCCGTTTCAGTATGTGAGTTCGCTAAGATAGGCTGAAATATCAGCAACCTTCGTATCGTTCTATGTATGATTTTTATGGGATTCCTCGAAAATGTACAACTATCCCTTCGGAAGGAAGTACTTCGTAGTATCGTGGGGACAGGATAAGCCAAATAAATTGCAGAGATTTCAAGTCGGTATTTATTCGCGGGAAATTACGAACCGATAATCGGTCGATAACGAGATTTTAGTCGACAAAGGATCGATCGGCCAATGATGTTTGTCTTGTAAGTTCTAAACAGGAACGTACGATCCAATATTTCCGGTAATTTCGCTCGACAACGTTTCAATAGATGTGGCCGATTTATTCCCGTGATATTTTCCCGGAATGCAATAGCTTGAAAATATTCACGATGAAATAAGAAACGGCGTGGTTCGCTCACGAGGCTAACCGACTCGCTTTTGTACCGTGCGAACCAGCTTCGGCCAGGTCGTGAGTTATGATACGAAATAGCCCGTGAAACGACAAGTCGTAAACTTTTAATAACACGCTCCTGAACGAACGTCTCGTGTTTCCGTTTGTCTTGAGATCGTAGATAGTCCCCGCGACGTCGGGCTGCTAATTCCGGTTGTTACTTTCGCCGGAACATCGTCATTTTTTCGGACAAAGACTGATGGTTTATATCAGAGCACTGCTTTTCTGTGGAAAGACTTCGAGATCTTTTAGGAACTTCGAAAATTTCCCAGAAAATTTCTTGCGATCTTAATTACAGAATCGTAGAATTAAATTACTAAATATTCCGTATTATCTTCCTTTTCTTCCTATTGCCGATCCTCGTCCAGCTTATTTCAATTCTTCTTTTTCCTCTAATCACCAATTACGCTAAATATTCCTTTTTCTTCGACGGACGAACGTAATGCTGCTTCAAGCATCGACATAGTCTGAATCGAATTACGTCAACTAATGCATGCGTTCCGCGACAATACGTCGTTAATAAGAACAAAAAATATTTCAAACACAGAGATTTCTTTTGTTTCGACGCGAATTAAGCGTATCGTTTGAATAACTTCCGCTGTTCCGTCCTTCTCTTTCACTTCTTTTCGTTCTTAAAGCTCCTTTCTAGGGCGTAACGGGTAACTTAATTTACAGACGGATTCAACGAACGACGAGATATCGGACTAAGAGGGAATAATTAAATGGAAAGCAGCTACTCGACGAATGGAAATACCTTTCAAGGAATGGGTATCACCGTTGGGGAGACGCGTACGCCCACTTGTCCCGCTACTCTTGATTACTCTTCGTTATCTTTGTACAGAGATCTGGAATCGAGGACTGACCCGTACTCAGACTCACTCTTCAAAACTCAGAAGGAAGTCGACGAACGGACCGCGAATATTTGTCGAGCGTTTCGCCTAACGTGTCGCTCTTCTAATGATCCCCGTTCTTCGTTTGTTCCGTGACAGAGCAGACGGCTGTTAATGATTCTTTTCACAGAAGAGGATATCTTCGAGGATTATTCCGTCTCAGGTAGAACTTTCAGAAAGAACAAGATGGATATATCGAAGATATTTTGAGTTCGTTAACGACATTTGTTTCTACGTCGAAATGCCGCTTCTTATCTGTAATTTAGAATAAATAATTACCAACGAAATAATTCAACAGCGCATATTAATAATTTAACGAGTGGTATTCACGAAACCGTAATTCAGCATGCGAGGGAGGAGCACTCGCACTGCAGCGACTGTATAGCCGAAGTTACGAGATAAGTACAGGTCTTTGTATACTAAATTACGTCTCGCTGTAACAGTCTCAAACCTACGGTTATTCACCACCGCAATTTTCTATAAGGAACATTCGTTGCAGCGCGGCACTTGTTCTAGGCTGTCGCTTATGAATATGGTAACATAGGAAAGATGACGAATGCGACAAATTTACTCGTACTTTATCACTCGACGCTTTCAAATTTACATAGCTATACAGACACCTAATCTCTATCTAACTTAAACGTCTCTGTAAGCCGACTCTTTGGTAGGAATAGTCTTATCCACGCAATGTCTCCGTAAAGCAAATTTAGCAAGCACAATATTAAACTATCGAGCCGTAGCAGAGTCGATAAACATCTTCAGACGAGTTTCCACGTCGATGGAATAATTAAGGATTCATTAAGCTGGCCATTGTTCGAAGCACGTAGAGAGGAAGACGGCTCGAATTTTCAACGACACCCGTCAGCATCATCGACGCCATTGAAGAACGACACCACTTGAAACTGCGGGGACTTTAGCTGTTTGCTGCAAGCTGCTGAGTACGTAGTGCCCCTGAATGCGCGCGCGAGTGTGAACACGGCGCTCATTTCACCGACAGCATAGCCTCACGGAAATACTATGCTTGTGCCATGGAGTGTCGCGTGGAGAGAAGTTACGGGGCCGCATTACGCGACGTAAAGCCTACCGCAAGTGCGGCAATTAGTCGTAGCTGCGAGCGTTTGAATTTCTCCGCCGATTTCTTTACCAACCTCGCTACGATTTCAACGCTCTTTGCGCAGTTCCTGCGGTCTACGTTTGCGGGAACGCGCCGAGGATCCGTTTCAAGATTAACGCATTTTCTCGCTCTTTCTTAATATTTATAATATTCGGTATATTCGGTATTCCGTGTAGATGAATTCGCGTGAAGTTTAAGGAAATTGTAATAAAAAAAAAAAAAAAAAAAAATTAGAAACGAATTATGTTAAGGAGAAGAAGAAATAGATAGTCGACGATGGAAGTTGTGTTTCTGTTGTATGCATTAGAATCCCAGTCACATAAGTACTGTATAAATTGAATTTGTAGAATTTGTAACTTCGTTTATGTTTTCAGATATAGTAAGGTCTTTGTGCAAGCTTCGTATCATGGACGTTTCGTGAATCTTCGCTCGGTGGAAATTCTCAAAGCAATCGGAAGTTTACTGGGCGAGACGTGCAGCGTGCTCCGTTATAAATTAGCGTTTCCAGGTGGAAGCGAGCCGCAAGTTTCGCTGCGCAATAATTAAGCTCGACCAGTGTGCAACGAGAATTCGACGCGCGTTGCACGATCCGCTGAATCCATCGTATGTCCTTCCGCGCAAGGCATTTCTGCCAGCTGGCCAAGTAACGGGATGTGACCAGCTGCGCCGTTTAGAAATTCGGTATCAACCGTGAAAACGTTTCAGCAATATCGGTGATTGAATATCAGCGACCGCTATTAATCCTTCACGATCCTATGCAGGCAAAGCCGGTGTTGATATGCGAAAATACGCGTAAAAAAAATAATCCAATGGATGTGCGTGTGTACAATGATCCTAAAGTACGTCTGCCATTTTAATTTACATTCCCTTGATTTGTTTACATTTTCAGGTTGTTTGTTTATATTTGCAATTTATTTATTTCTACGAAATTCGAGAATATTTAAAAAAAGCATGGTACATTTCTAAAAATGTAAAAGCTAACCGAATGCAAATACCGTGGAAAGTAGCATCATACAGGTATCTTTTACTTGACACAGAAGCATCGTTCTGAAGTTTCATTTTCTTAATCCCTAACGTTTTAAATAAAAAAATAAACGGAGCCTTGAAGGAGATGAAACTCAGAGTGTTTATTCCTTGGATAAAATTAGAGAACGGAAGAAGCGTTCGAGGAAGTCCTGCAAGGCAATGTTGTTCTCTGTTTCACGACAGGAATGACTGTAACCACAGTACACAAGAAGAAATAAAAAATTTGATTAAGCCTGTAAAAGTTTCCACGAGAAACACAAAAATTACTAAAAACTGTAGGGGATCCATATAACGCGAATAAAATAGGAAGCAAGGATACGAGCGCCATCCTGTAACCGTCTCCCGTGTTTATGGAAGCCGACGTAACTCCGATATTGGTACAACAATTGCTTTGTTTCTTGGTGTCGAAGAACACAGCATCGGGCTGTGAACAATACGATCGCAGAGATAATAGTAAAAACTCTTGGGTGATAAACCAACGAAACTCGCACAATTCATCGATCGCGTTTTAAACCAGTCATAAACTATTTGCGCTCACCTCGTTTCTTGCAGTTTTGGGGAATTGCAATTTTTCCCATGTACGCTTAAGACATCCTTGCTACATAAAACTGAAGGTTTTTCCTTCCTTTCGTTGCTACCTTCTTGCTAGTCTTTGCTATGGAAATTTTTCATTGCTACATGTCTGCCATCATGCATCTTCGTGCGCGTCCTTTTTCCTTCTCTTTCTATATTTTACTCGGAAATCCTTCCGTCAGCGCACCTGGTCCCCCTTTCTTGTTGCTTGGCAATCGATTTCTAACGTAATCCTTCTTATTTCGTTGTTTTTCACAATTTACTCTTTCGCAACTCGTCTTATCGCTTACTTTCTTCTGCCCCTTCATATCTCTTCCATAGGGAAATTACATCGTTCTCCAGAGAGAACCAATTATCCAGGAACCAGCGCGTGCAGTAGGTTTATGAAAGGGAAGCCTGAAAAAGTCACGTGTTACCCCATGGGATAATTAATTATCTATTACAAACGATCGATTAATTGTAGCCACGATCCCAGGCGCAATAAATATTCTGGTAGATAGATCCGGAAGTTCGAAGGGAGTCGTTAATCACGATAAATCAAATTGTTGGATAGAAAGAGGCTCAGAGCGGCTGACCAGTAGCGGCTGATTCCACTGTCTGCCGCAATAGTTTCGTTCGTCATTAAACATGATACACACAGCGAGAGATGGAAAATGTCACTGACAAATATCGTACGCGTTTGTTAATAACAGTTCCGTACATTACGCACTGTGAATTATATAAAATTTATAGAAACAAAAATACATTTAACGTCGAAGAGTTTCACGAAAAAATATTTTTTGTATCACTGCATTACATTGTTCCCTGTTATTATCTTTGATATAACATGAAATGTAAAATAGCAAATAATCGTTAAATCGTACAATCCTGAAAATCATATTGTGCAGAATTCTTGAGAATTGCATCTATTTTTTTCATCATATTCGAATCTCTTCGTGTTACCAGATACGCGCTCTGTTTGCGAAAGGTATATTCCCTTGAGTCGCATAGAATGATAAGAAAGAAATTTCACGTGAAATGCGTGGAACGCGTGCGATCAGTTCGAACGTTGTATTTTTCAGCGTGCTGCACGGTAAATCATCGCGGGGGCACCACCTGGCTTCTTAATGGGTCGCCATATATTTCCCGGCAATAAGTGGTCAGCCCTTATCTGTGCTTGATGTACGGCCAAAAAAGCTGTGTGCTTCGAATTGTTCGCGTTTTCCGACTAAGGAACAATATAAAGCAGCTTTGCACGCGAATAATTCATTTTCGTGGCCGTCTTCGTCTCGAGTTCTCTTTCAATATTGCAAATGCGATAGCAAAAATGTTGCTTGCAAAGTGAATTCAATTACAGATGACAGATGTCGAGACAAATGTTGGACTAGAAATCAAATTTAAACATTTAACATTTTTTAAACATTTTTTTCGATTAGAAATGTTTAAATAAAGCGGTAACCTCAAAATATATTACACCGTAGTTTGAAACATTTTTACTGTCACTTTCCAAAATTTTTGTTCAAGGAATACGTCGGAGTAACAAAGGAATGAGAAACGCAAGGAAAGAAATTTCATTGCAGTTGACTCGACGACTGCGATACAATGATCCTGTCCAAAACAGAAATCGTGATGTTGCAGCAATACGAAATGAATTTTATCGATTAAAACAGATTCTATGGCGAATGTGGAAAATTACCGTTTACACTATCTGCCTGATAACTATTGGGCAGACATTACACAAATGCTACTGTAGCAAGCGATGTATTGTTCAACGGGAAGTGGCAACGCAGATTCGATAGCAACGTTGCGAATTGTTCAAAAGGTGAATCGACGAGATATGTTACGGTAATTTTCCCAAGGATAGAACCCTTCCCTTGATCTCCGTGACTCGCTATTAATCCGCGTCGTAAATTTCACTGATATCGATGATAATCGATGAATTCCTTCTTGGTGATGTTCCGCTTGTTATGAAAGCGCAAAATTTGAAGTCGTTAGCCGGATTGGAGTAACGAATGGTTTTAATAAAATTGGACGCTGTTTCGGATAATGTGTGCGACTCTCTTTCGGGATATAACGTCCGCTCGTAATTCTTTTAATATTGGAGCGTCGGCGATCAATATCGGCCGGCAAAAATACTCCGTTTTCATAATAAACAAAAATGACAATATAAATTAAACGGGGAATTTTTTAACTCAAATAAATTGAACATTAATAAATTTCAAGAAATTAGTAATGAACACCCCCGACTTCCGAGAGATACGTCGTTACGTTTACCAGTATCACGAATACACGAATAGCTCGTAATTCCTCCGAATAAATTCAAAGAGAAAAGGAGCGCGATTGCGCGTACCGTTCAAAGCGGTATTGCCGCGATTACAAGCTGCAAGCCGCAGATTCTTGCATTGTTCGAACCCGTAGCGAACAACGCCAGGCCTCGGTTAGTTGGTCATTAAGCGAGCAACCTTTCGATCTCCTCTGTTATCTGGCGTACAAATATCATCGAGCAGGAATATGTCCCGCGAAAGGGGTTAAACAAATGCCCCTGAAACTTCTGTAAGATTTTATCGAGCGAACGAGTGAACGAGCGGCTGAGGGAGACGTGTAGCCAGAAACTGGTTCAGGCTATGGAAGGCGAGACGGAGCAGCCAAGAGTTGGCGTACGACGAAGAGAAGAAACGAGAAACGGAGTGAACCAGAGCACGTGGAGAGAGCAGACTTCCGAAAGAGGGACAAAGAGAGGGCGCGCTGTTAGTAAAATAATAGGAACTTTATCTGGAAGTCTGCGAGTTCGCTCGGAAACAATTATATGGGGGGGCCAGGCCAGAAGTAAGGTTACCGGGAAAGCAAGCGGAAGTGAAATAGGAGGGAAATAGTGGGCCAGAAGGTGGTACGAATGGAGAGAAACGCGGTCAAAGAAGGAGAGAGGGAAAGAAGGACGGGGAAAGAAAGGGGATAGATATTTATATTCATTAGAAAGTAAGAAGTCGGACTGGGGCGCAGTTACAGCCTGGAAATGCTTAATGGGGGTTTACACCCGCGGCGTTTTGCTACTGGCCGCCTATCTGCGCCAACCGACGAGTGTCCGTCCTCGTTTTCGATCAATTTCTAGTGTTTCCATAATTTTCCATCGTAGCGCTTATTCGTTAGAATTACTTCAAGCGATGGTACGGTCCTTCGTAAACGACATTCTTATGTTACGCTTTGCGTTTAATACAACGTACGATGTCACGCTCTAAAAGAATTTATTTATTGATTTAAACAAATAACTTTACCTTTACGGTCGAGTTAAGCGTTAATGCGATTTATTTAAATCGGAGATCAAATCAGTGTTTTACTTTAAAATTGTAAACGGTGGTATCGGAGTTCTTTCGTTCATGAATCATCCCCCCAGATCCTTCGATCCTCCGAAACGACCGGCAAGAAGTTGCGAAGTCCCTTGATCCGAAGTAGAAGTTTCGAGACATCTATTAGCGAGATTGAAAACTTCCGTTTCGTCGTCGTACATTACGATTTTCCTACGAGCGAAACTGAAGGTAAAAGAGAAACGTGGAGACCAGAGGTGGATGACGGCCAGCGAAAACGCGTGGCTAATGGCTTCCCGTAACCGTCAACTGGGCATCGATTAACATTCCCTGTTTTTTCTCCTCTGCTCTCATCGCTTTTCCCAACTCCCTTCCAATCGGATTTCTCTTCACTTACATTTCGATGCTGTCGCGCGGAATTTTAGGCAACAGAGGCTTACTCGTTCGAATTTGTTGTGTTCGCGTGCAAACGTTTTATTGGACAGGGGTTACGTCGGTTTCCGACTAGACTACATACGTGTATCGCTTGCCACGTGTACGCGCTACGGGGGATACACTAGTTAAATTGCCACTCTTCGTGAAAATTCGACAATGTCGCTTCAGAATTGATGTGTTCGATGAATATGTCGATAAGTCTGGTGGAAACTTAACGAAGACGTTGGTTTCGTTTTTGTTCCAGCTATCCCCTCGTCGTTTTGAATTGTACTACGAAAATTTTATGAAACAAACGTTCTCTCAACAAAATTACTGTGGAGAAGCATACTCTCGTTCTTCGAATTAGAATTTAATCAGGCAGCAAGCAATGAATCAAAGTTAAGTCGCCACTTTGTTGCGCAAGTCTGAGCAAGAATAAATGACGATTTAGCTCCAGGGTTCCAAATAACTTTCTTGTTACGCAAATCTGCATTAGGCGAGTAATTTCAGATGCTCGTGAACTTGCAGCGGTATCACGAATCAAAGAAAAGAGGAGCGTAAAATCTAAGAACGCTAATCTATCTAAATGTAAGTGAAAATACCGTCGAAATAATGTTCTTTCTACATTCGAAGGGGTTAACTTTCTCGTGAAATTCACAGCTTCTGTTTTTTCGCCAGGAAATTGAATCTCCCATCTGAGAGATTGTTTCAGCAAACTACTGTGGAAATTTTTTCCAAGTTTCAAGACCTAATGAGAAAACAGACACGGACTTTTTAATGGTTTGCTGCTCGATGTGCTGTGTTATTATTGGAATTGTAACCAGTCGAACTTTTTTCTCCACATCATCCTTCCCTTTAGTCGAGGTTCTTGAGTATTTGTATCTGCAGTAATTCATAAAACGAGTCTTCCAAAAATGACAAACGATCCAAACAATTTGTTACGAAATTTAATTTGTGTATAATAAAAAAGTAGCAAAACAGATACATAATACGAAGAGAGTAGAAAACTTGAGCTCCTGTTTCTGCAAATATAATGGACAGTTACTATGATCAACGAAACGAACTATGATCGTGAAAAAAAGAAACGATTCAAAGATTTTCAGACGCGAACGAGGTTACTCCTCGTGTCATTTACCTCGACAAACGATTTACGTTTCGAAGCCACGCCGATTTATCGATCCTCCGTCGACAATGATGCGATCCATACCGCCGTTTCCGGTAGCGTTCGCATGGAAAGCTACGTCGTTCGTCCCGAATAGATACCTCATGAATTTACAGCGGACTCCGAAACGACTCGATCGCTTCGCGAAACACCGCCTTACAACCAATCTTCGTTGAATTGCTACGATTTGTAAACGATAAGGGATCCTTCCGAGGACGATACCTTCTGCCACCGACGAATTGTCTTATGGATGTTGCGGGCAAGAGTGATTCTTATCGAGGAAACGAATTTCGCGGTAGACGTTGTATGCTTCCGATTCTAACATTGAGAATGAGACGACGAGATCATGTGAAATACATGCTCTTGTGTATATTTGTGGATCTGAAATGGCATTGTTTAATTTAGAAAAGACGAAGAAGATTTCACGTCTATTTAAAAAGGCAAATACCATGACTCGTTGGTGATGGTTCGATGGTCTGAATTTCTCAAATATTTATGGAAATCGAAGAGTGGTAGAAATTGAATAGTTTAAACGCTTCGTGCGGGTGATTGGTGGTAATCGAATTGACGATAATTCACAGAATTAATTTACTCAATATTTGTAAAATTGATGTTTTTAATTTACTCAATATTTTTCATATCAATGCTCTTAATTTATGCGATATCTTTAATATTGATATTTTAATATTCAGTATAATTGATATACAATAATTGCTATTATAATTTAATATAATTTAATTAATATTTGTTCAATATTCGACGAAATTTTCTAGAAAGTTCGTTATCGGTATCTCACATCGTATAGTCAAACGATTCTCAAGCAGTTAAATGATGTACCGCTGAAACAAATAAGTTAATTACCTAATTAGAATTGTATAGAGATTGATATTTGCACGAAAATGTCGACGGCAGGCTCGATCGAACGTACAGAATTTATCTAACGGGAACCGCGACTGATTCCATTATGAACGTGTCCATCATGTGCAATTGCTTGTCCGATTTCCGATCGAGATAGAACGGTAAGCAAACGTTGAAACGGCCGAATCAGTTCGAGTCTTGAAGGAATCAATAGACGGCCAACGGTCCCCGAGGCAATCGGCGAGACACTAAACGTTCCTCGAATCCTCTTAAAAACTATTCCCATTGACTTGCGATTGTTTCAGCGTGAATAACTGTCATCGCGAATCCATTGATTTCTACAGACGATCGTTTCACATACAACTCATCTAATTCCTTATCGGACAGATATCGTCGTCTGAAGTCTGCCGTTTCCGGAAAAGATAAAAATTCAAAGGAATTTCTCGAATGCGAGCTTTCGAGGAAGCAACGCCGGAGAAAGATCAACCAAAAGGAAAAAAAGGATAATCTGGCGTTTAATGCGAAAATTAATCCTTGACTGGACACGTAGAGCAAAATTATCAGGATGCTCACGTCCCAATTCCTTACGCGATCCTCGACGGCAGTATAACCGCGGGTAAACACGGCCAACCGAATGAACGGATATTCATAGTGGGCAACGTTATCGGAGAGAGGTTTCTTCGACGTGGCCACGCTTCGAGACTTCCATAATGATGAACCGAAATCCGTGGCATGCACGACCGATATGTTACTGTTCGCCATCACGGCGTCTGTTAGCTCTTAGATAGGCTGTGAGCAGCAGTTGCACGCTCCGGCGCTGTTCCTCCATATTAAGTGGAGAACCCGGAATGAACAAAATTTCTGTTGCTCCTTCGTCGCGTCGCGTCGTGGTGATTTGTTTTGATAAAATCGTGGCACTGAAAGATACTTAAGATTATCAGATCTGCGATTGGAATGGGGAACGATGCGAGAGATTGAAAGGTCGAATACGAGAATTCTATTTGCGTAAGCTCTTGTTTCGACTGCTTGGATTTGTCACATGAACCTCGTCTTTCAGACTAATTTTATATGATTAACCTTTCCTCTTTCTTAGCTATAAATTACCCTATGGCTTGCTTTCTCGCATCCAGCAACCCTGGGCTCGAGGGTTACGAAGTGTTAAAACCATTAATTAGTCAGTTAGATAAAAGTGAAATGTCTTTATTTCGCATTTTAATATAAAGAAGAGAACACGTTAAAAAATTCAAGCTTTTTCTTATAACGTTTCATAGAACCTCTTCCCATAGAATTTTCATAGTTCGTAAACACCGTCTATACAGGTCTACACCGCATAGTCTGCGTAGTATAATTTAAAATAAAGTAGTCTTTGTACTTTACTACGAAGTTGTTCCTTCGAGAAGGGATTTTTACAATCGGTACATCGTTTATCATGCAAAACTCACCAATTACTCGGACGTGATTTTCACAAGTACGAGCGTTAACAATGCGTCCTGTCCTTAGGCGGCACAGTTTGTTAAGTCGAACTTGAATAAATCACCGTTAATGACCGTTCGATGGCCTACGCGGCCGAGGTTAACACGACTTTTAATTTTCCAGCTTGTCTGCGATTCTTTAACGTAATTACGCGTTCCATTGGGAAAACCATTTGAGGTAATTACGTAGCTCACGTTCGCGAACACGACTGGATACCGTGATACATTACCAGCCCGATGCTTTTAATAGACTGTTTAATAATTCTACGTCTCGTGATTTCGCGATGACGGTACATGTTTTTAATATGAACGCAAATGAATCGCGTACACACCTAAGGCCGCGGCGCTACAATTCAATCTACGAAAACCACCGGGATTTTAATCAACGTGAAACACTTCTGATTAATGCGCCTCACGATGCACCGTGGTGCGCGATCCGTCGCGACCTTGAAAAACTAGGTTGCTCACTCCATCTCGATCCGAATGAAAATGGAAAGAACAACAATAAGAAAACATACTAGCCAAACGAGAACGGGTTCAGTTTTGAATGGTTTGATTAAATGTTTCACGTCGCAACACCGACAGCCGAGAATCCCAACTGTGTATATCTATCGCTTTTGTGAATCCACTGCAACTGTGACTCCGATCGCCTCAAAACGACGAATTACCTGTTTATTCATGAGCAAAATATACGGTGTTTCGTTGATGACTCGCGGATCCATTACCAAGGATCAAAGACAATGAAACGAAGCTGATATCGTGATATCCCTTGGCAAGAGGCACCATGATAGTATGGAAAACAATTTGGATACATGCACCACGCATAATGACGTAACTGATTACACGACGAGGCAGGATAGGTGAAAACCGGCCACTGTATATAGTGCGCGTTAATCTCGATGGACTGCACCAGCCAGAGCATGGACACGCTTGTTTACCGAGTAACGATTAACTACAGAGATAGGGAATGCAAATAGCCGCGAATCCCGGCGGGCGTTTGGTTTCACCGGCTGGCCCGTGGATGTCGTCGGGCTCGTCGTGTGTTCCATCCTCCAAGACGCTTGCGACGGCAACTCTCGACGGTACTCTGGGAAATTACTATTACCGGTTAATGAGCTGCACCGGCTAACGTGCAATTTAGTTAACAAGCGTTTTAAAGAAACCTGATTCTTCCAGCCAAAGTTACGTTGTTCCGTCTATTCGACATAAAAATTATCTACATGCTTGACTTTTACAACAATTTTAATCCAGCCATACGAAAGTATCTGGATGCGCGTATAGCAGCGAAAGTAACTCCGCTTTATATCTCAACGCTTGAGAGAAAGTTATTCGAAGCAATAGAAAAATTCTGTAGTCTATCCACAGGGTGGACGACATCGAAATTACAGAAACGCGTGGTCGGGGACAAAAGTTTCGGCTCGCAAGAAGCAACAATGACAAGAGATGGAGAAGGGCGGGTAGAGTATTGTCAGCCAGCGAGAGAAACGCGGCTGGAGCGCGTCGTTTATTTTAAGTTCTTTCAAACTCTCCGGCGCACTCGCCGGGAAAGGAAGAAGGCGTCAGTGGCGAAGAAACGGAGGGGCGTAGAGGTTCGTTGCACGAGAGGCGGAGTGCGGAGGTGGTGGTACAAAGGAAGAGAAAAAGGGGGAAAGGAAAGAGAGGTCAGCCACCGGGCGAGAGAGCAGAGGTATCATGCTGGAAATAGAGCAAAGAAAGAACGGAAGAAGGAAGGGAGATCGGCCCTGCTCTTCGAACCATTAGACAAATTTTATATATAGCGGCTGAAAGCTCATTCGTTTTTTCTGCGCATCGTTACCGACTATTGGTCTAGCTATCCCATCGTAATAATCGATCGTTTTAAGCTTCTCCGCGGCTTCTTATCGAGCCCGACGAAATGCACAGTCCTTGAATTCTAGAATTTCTCAAATTTCGACCCATCCCTTCGTGCGAACTTCCACGTCAGAGAATTTTAAAAATATTTTCACTTTCCTGGCTCTATCTGTCCCACGATGTTCGACCCCCATAGTTTCGTACTGACAACACGAAGCCTGAAGATAACAGCTTTTTCCTCGAAGCGTCGAAATTCACGACACGTATGCGCGGCAAAAATGGCCGCCTGTAAATACGCGCGCGTTACTCGCGTCGTGGGTGAAAGAGCATGTTGTAACAAGGAAGGACGTCGTAACGAAAACAACTTTCACGGCACGAACCATTAGACTTTTAAGGGACGCGTGCAGGCATCTTGCGACACTCGACGACGCGACGAGACGCACGGCTTCCTCGCTTAACAAAGCCAATTTCCGGCCCGATCCCATAACGCCACTAACGGGACCAACTTCATGGCGATCTGAAATTCTTCGTGAACATTGCTCCCTGTGTAATTCTTTCTTTATTCTCTGACATCGTGTTACTGTGAACGCAGCATACCGGCAAGTGGAACGAGGCCGTTCTTGATCAACTAGGCAAACAATGACGATATAATCGAGTTTCGTTTGTTCTTGAAATCGATAGCACGTTTTCCTTTTAACGTTCTAACTTCTATTTTATCGTGGAAGATTTATAATCGTATGCCTATACAAGCAATTTATAAACAATACGTTCACTGGTAGCGAATTATTTATTTATTATTCACAGGTATCTTTTAATACAGCGTGTAGCTTCTCTATCCCCCAATAAAGTAAAATACTACGTGAATTTATTTATGCTCAAAGATGATGAACGAGTGCATTATAGAAGTATGCGAATATTATTGGTCGAGCGCTTTATCTACCGCGGCAAGTTTCATTTTGTCCGGATCGGCGTGATATATGAACGTCTGTCCTACTGTGGATTTTCAATTCCCGCTTGAGGAGCCTCAGGTTTTTGATCTATTTGAACAGGATCTCCTCTATCTCTTCTTGAGACGAATCGTTGAAAGACATTGCGAAAATTTTCAAGCACATTGGATAGGTATGTTACGACGTATCGCCACAGCACGAAATAAAACTGTTCGACAAACATACTTTTCCATCGGTTTTATTCCGTTATCTCGCGTATCTAAATACGTTCGAGGCGATTCCTAAAAGAGCTTACGCTGATAAAACGTTTGATTTACTTAGTTTCTACGAAGAAGATAGGCGCGTTAACGTACCACAAAGGAAGAGTAACGGAAGCGTGGTATCGGAAAGAACATCTGAATCAGAGAATTCGAATTAATTTAATCGGACGGAAAATACAGTCAGACTGTGGCTAGCTCGCATGTAGAAACTTATCTTGCCATTTGAACGAGGGCAAACGGAAGCTTTGAATTTCCACGAGATTTCCTCTTTCAGGCTCGCGATTTTGTCAAACAGAACGAACGACTCGTTCGAAACGTTTTCAGCGTGATGGACATGCAACACCATGAAAGATCTCTCTGGTCCCTTGTAAATTTAATATTGACGTTCCGTTGCACGCTGAAAATCACGCTGGAAATCCCCGTGCATAGGGAATAAACGGAGGTGGCTGGAAAATAGGGGTTGGTAGATGCTTGAACGGCCACTATTCTCCTCTTCTGTCGTTCGACCCTCTTCCAAACCCCCAACCCCGCGTCGACGTCGCGACTGCAGATATGACAAACGCACGTGGGCCCTGAAACCCATATGCACTGATAACGACGTTATCGGCCCGACATGGAGCACACCATGTTATTCGCGATACGAGAACGCGCACCGACGCAACCTGGTAAAACGCCATCCATTATCCACACAGACTGATTTACTATTAATTAGTTAGTATCGACGGCGGCAAGACAGACGTGAAATTTCATTCGTAACGACGCGTCGCGAGGTGGCATCCCTTTTTCGAAGCAAGCTACATTAATCAGTAAATGTTACTGATTTCATATGGATGGTCAATTAGTCGCGAAGTATGGGGCTAAACTGACATTTTATCATAGGTTAACTCGTATGAAAGAGGGATGGAAGTATTCGATAATTCATTGACACTTTGAAATATCTTCAAATTTCTTTAGCTATTGACTGAACACGGTTTCACCGTTAAACAAGAAGATAGACATTTCTTAAATAACGAGGATTAGCATTTATGGATGATGAAAATCCTGGCAAACAGGCTAGTCAAAGAAATGCTAGTTTTAGTACACCGTATGTAATAACCGAAAGTACAAGATAAAAAGAAAAGAGGAAAAGTCTCGGAGAAGAAGAAGATAGAAAGAGTGCGCGTTTCAGCAAGTTCTTTTGGTGTCGGATTAAGCGCCGTACAAAAGAAATTGAACTTTTTTTTGTGTGCTAGAAGCTCGCGGGAACGTAGCTGCACAAAAGCTTCGAGACAGCCGAGTGCTACTCGAGCACACGTTTCCCTCTCGGATCATCCTCGACCTCAAAACTCCGATACATCCGCGGACAAACGATCGTCCTAGGTGCTCTGATTAATACTTATGGTAGACTTAAACATTTGCTTTAGACTATCGCATAATTGACAACCTAAGAAAGGTACCAATAAAGAATCGACTTTTTCAGCATTCAGATTCGCGTGTTAATATAGCGAAAAGGAAATGAGATTCTTAGGACACGGTTAATCTATCGAAAAGGCAATAGGCACGATTTCCAAGCGTATAAAAGGATCAAAGTACATGTGGAGTAGCAAGGAAACGAAATTTGTCAGAGCATTGGCGACGCCTTAAAGTCCCCGACTCCGATTACGAGATTACGGGACTCCGATACTCCGACGCCGGACAAAGGGGATCAGCGAGCGGCAAGGATTAAGGCCAACGAAGAAATTGAATTTGTCGGAAATCCGTAAACGTGAAGGGAATCGACCGGATCGACGTGTTTCCGGCCGCGCACCTGACACTATTCTTCGAAACTCCTACGGTCAGCCTCGGCCTCTTTTTCGTGAGGTGTTAAGGAACGAAATCGTATCAGCAAGGAATGGAGAACTGTGCTTCTTTATCCGAGGATATTTCCGCTACGACGTACATTTTAAAAGCTTCGTGACGTAATATGTTGAAAATCGAACGGTTATGATCGAAACCATAGCGCATCGAGTGCACAATACGTGCTCTCACCTACGAAGCACAGTTTTATCTTCCTTAAAGGTCACTAAAAAGTGACGAGTTTCTATAAACGGTAATGGAGTTCAGATGCAATCGTAAGAACGCCCAAAAGAGGAAATAATGCTGCATTATTTTTCAGGCCTATGAGCTTCAGAGGAAAGGTATTTGACAAAACACACGAATTCCATCGCTTGATAAACAAACGTAGAAAGAAAGGCATCCACGGCCACTAATTCCCGTTGACGTGATATCGGATCGAACGAGATTTTTGCTATTCCAACAGCGTGATCTCTACGTGGCAGCGTTTGGCGGCGGATAATGCGTTTCCATATTCAAAGGAAACTCCGAACACTGTTTCCGGCGAGGGTGGAGGGCGAATACGTGGCTTGCGGATGAAGTCCGCGTTATTCGCCGGTCGGAACGAAGTTACTCGTAAAAATTAGTGTCTTTCGTTGCTGGTTAAAGCGAAAACGTGAGCAGTGGAAAAGAGTGACGAGAATCGTGTACGAAATTCACGTGGAAAAACCTACTGCCAGCGTCATACGAACTGCTGCCTCGAAATGGTCGCGAGTCATTATATCGATGAAGTGAAATAGAGGATGGAGGAAAAAAAGGGAGACGTATCGGCTATACAACATGTGTGGCCAAACGTGATTCGCGTGGTTCGTTTAGTTTCTGAAATGCTACCAGGTCCTGATGTAGTAGGAAAATTTGGTTAGACATTTATTTTTTGATCCTACGGTTTTTATTGGTCACGACCCCGGTTTCTTTTTTCAAGCTTTCTGTACGAAATTTCATTGCGACGAAAATTTCCAGAAATTCTACTAAAAATTTCTATCGTACCATCCACATCTAACGATCCTTTCTTTCGATCTTTTGAAAGGTCGGACATTCGAAGGAAAACCTATGACATATTATCGTTTCTTTTTCCTATGGGTAGTATCATAGACCTTAACAACAAGGTTAATCACCGTAGGAAGGAAGTAGGATATATATAAGCGTCAAGTGATACGAGTAAAGACTTTTTTGAAAGAGACGTTTGATTGAAAAAGCGCTACCCTTGTACATTCTACACGCTTCTAGATGAATCATCTGGTGTATGAAAGCCAGAATAGAGACTGTAACATGTTGGTAACACGAGGAAATCGTGGAATAGCAGTAGCGGCAGGCTACCAATACTGATGTCGGTTTTCATTTTAAAGGTGCCGCGTGTCGCTGTAAATTTCATCCACCAGGCTAAAATTTATTTGACCGAACCCCGCGGATCGGGCATTAATGAATTTCCCGATATTTTCAAGGGCCGTGGGGTGCCTATCGTCGAGACGCGAGTCCGCTCTTTCAGAACGGCTTTCTCTACCATCCTTCCCACTCCAGCGTCGGTTCCAGTATTTAAGAGGGCGTATATATCTTCCCGAGAACAGCCCCTCTAACCCATGGCCGGACGGTTCCAATTTATTTGCAACGGCGGCGCATCTTTCATCGGCCTTTTCGTATTTTCTCGAACGGATCCGCAAGTTCTTCGTTGTTTTACTTCTTTCGCGAAACCATCGAGATACGGCAAGAGAGAAATTGAAATTGGAAATGATTTTCAATGGAATATTTCTCAAGTATTATCGGATACTAGAAAATCTAATTGTACTCGTGAAATTACCGAACTGCTGAAGGATTTCTTTCGCAAACTATGATCGTGTTTCACGATCCAGGTGGAAACAAATATGGAGTAGGATGATTTCCAAGTCAAATTCGGGGCTCTTTAAAATCACGATCCCGCGTTCATTAGCCCCTGGCTGCGACAGATAACGGGTATAATTTATGATCCCTTATTACGAAACTCCAGCATCCCAACGAACGAAGCTTTCTTCCGGAACGGTTGATAAACATGTTTGGCTCTGGTTGAAAATTACTTAGCCGCAGACTTCAAACAACTTCCCTTTCAATTCGTTCATTATTCCACAGGTTAATTTATTTCCAGCCAATCAGGAAGATGTATCTTCCCCATCTATTTGCATAGATCCTCCACAATCTTCCACGTAATCTTCCTTGGCATTCTCAACGTGGAGAAGATTGGAGGAATTTTTAAAAAGAGGGAAGATACTTAAATTCACCGATATAATCCCACGATAACTACATTATCTTTATTCAACTGTCATCAGGGGGAGAAGTTCAGTGCAAACGGACAATAATATTTGCACGTCGACGCAAAACACACCTTGCCTTAGTTCATTTTTAAGCTTATCTATGATACGAACAGACTGAATTTAGAGAGAAAGGGTCTGAAACACCGCAGTGACGCTGAGGGGGAACAAGAGGGAGAGTATCTCTAGTAATCCCCGAGGGAATAATCGATGCCGTACTCCGCGTTTTTCTCCCCTTAATTAACGGCTCGTCGCAAACGCGAGAGATTACTTTTAATTAGCTTTTCGAACAGGCTAAGTACGGGGAACGGATGAATTTGCCGAACGCGCATCAACGTGTTCTACGCAATTATACGTCAGTCGTTTCTTATGATTACTTTTCGTTTTGGATTCATTCGTCGATCGCGAATAAACGTATTCATCGTTATACGTTCTCTGTATCAAGGACTCCATTTTCGTTTGACCACTAATTCCACGCTAAACCCGTGCTTCGTGGTTTTTATTTTCAGCAACAGAAAATTAGGAATAGATTCGTAAAAATTCACGTCATGGAAGAAAATAGAGAAAAGAAATATTATCATTGTTATCTCTAAGGAAACTTTCCTCTTGCTCTTTTTTTTTCTTGATTCTGCAAACACATTCTACTTTTATCTTCGCTAACAATCAAATCGGAATTCTTCTCGTGCAAAGCTTTTCGGTATGTTGCACCAACAATGTGTCCTCTGGCGCGTATCCATGATACTACGGCAAAGGACATTCAACTTTAAGAAAACAGGAAATCCAATATGAAGCTCAAAGCGGAACGACTGGCAGCTACTTCCTTTATCGTAAATTTTAATATCGCACTTGTAACGGAATTCGAGCTCGTAGAAAATTGAATGTTACTTCTTATTTTATCGAAAGAACGGTTGTTACATTCGATAGTAGGTATGTATATAATGTATAATAGAGATAGGGCAATTTTGCAAAATATTCCGATGTTTCGCGTGCGTTCGATTCGTTCCGGCGAAAACAACGCATCCATTTGATGCATCTGCTGCGCCTCTGAATGCGACAAAATTGTCGACAAAAGGTATCGTCTGAATGCGCGTGTTTCGTGTAACCAGTCCACTGGACAATACCGGAAACTATGGTCAGTCCAGTGGAAACGTTGTATGGTAGCGGCTTTTTTTGTTAATAAACCGAAAAACGTGCATCCACCGCAATTAAGATCCATAACCATTTTTATAAAAAAAGAACAAAAAACGTAGAAATTGGAAGAATTCGAGCTTTGATGAACTTTGAATATCTAGAAATTTCGGAAATATTCGATAACGATGGTTGATATGGTATTTCAAATATGCCAAAGCATATTTATGGCCGTGCTAGACTACTTTTACAACGCAGTAAAAGCTGCTTCGAAACCCAATTTTGAGGAATCAGTGAAAAGATATTTGATTTTATTACTTTTCCCTCAAAAGTTACTGGAAGATGATAAAATCGTAACGGTTCCTTTATCTCAGTACGAGATATCGGGCGTTTTTCGCAAATTTACTGTTCGGCGAGGTTAATTGCCAGAGGTAAATTAAACGTGATTAAAGAAAACAGGATGTGAGTAGATTCGGAATCTCGCCACGGAGAGAGTTAAACATGGACCCGAAATTAGGGTAGCCCGAAAGTAGATGAAACGCGGCTAAAAGTACCCTGTTCTCTAATTGTCTTTTAGGTAAAGACTTTCTCTATACAGAACACTCCGCCCCTCTTATTTTCTTGGCAAAGCGTCAAGAATAAAGCGGTTCGGATCACTGTTTACCGTCACGAAATTTCTCCCTTTTTTACACTGTAGATATCCATGCAGTTCACAGTATTATCGGTCACGAATCTTCCTTTAGCGTCGTCTAACAGCCATAACCGAGGATCATAAACCACGGTAAAGCGAAAAATATACTATTCGACGTCGTAAATCCTAAGCTGATCCGCAAAACTGACGTCGTAATACTTGATTAATCGTAGAGAGTGAAGAAATTTTGTTGACTTCTTTATTATCGTTGCTTTCCAATCGTGGAAAAAATAATTTTTTAAATAATAAAATAATTCATTTCAATTCACTTACCTTCGGGTTGATGGGGTGTGTAGATGTTAAGGTAAAGGCAGTCCTCGCTTTGGTTTGTTAGGTGCGGCAGTAGCTTCTTTAGGTACTCGTATCTGACCGGTTTCACCTCGTCTCGCAGGTTTGGCAGCGTTTGAGGGCACACAGGTGCAAAGTCTTGAAATTGTCTTGAACCACGCCATGGTTCCGGTGATCTTGGAGGAGAAAACCTCAAGGATTCGACTGGTGGTTCTGCATATGGCACTCCTGAAACATTAAGTTGCTTATGATTAGTTTAAGAAGCGTAACTTGTTTCGGGTGACTAGTATCGAGTTTTACATATTTGAGGAGTCGAAGTTCTTTCGTTTCGGATCGAGTTAGATATAAATTATTCGTCGAAGATCAATTTGAATAAAAAATTCGAAAACTTAAATGAAAAAGTTTAAATCCCAAAACCCAAATTGAGAAGTTTAAATTAGAAAGTTTTACTTAGGGAGTACGAAATAGCACGTTGAAACATACGTTGGAATTCTTATTATTAAACGAAGGAATAATGTAGTAGCTGATCTCTAGGACGAATCATCGCGACGCGATAATCAGCGTAAAGTTTTATTACGCCGTGAGTAGATCGATTAAATTGATCCCGTTCGTCCGGCGGTCGATGTTAACACGCTCCAGCCTGGCAGTAAGGATCACGGCTGATCCATTTTACCCTATTTCCGTGTAAATTGGATTGCCAGGCCACTGGCTTTACCGCATAAAATATTAAATCGCTCAGCTGAGCAAGTACAAATCGAAAAGTCTGATTGCAAACATCTCGGATTTAAAACCTGTGATCACAACGATTGAAGATTTTTTGCGTTTAACCTAATAACCGGAATAAAATTTGCTTGAAACTAAAAGTAATTAAAATACTTTTCGCAGGTATTTTTATTCATACCGAATTAGTCCACATTTGCATTTACCTAATCCATATGCATTCGCACATTCCTTTGTGCTAACACGATACTATTTACATAAAGATAATGTCGTTCGACAACTTCGTTTCGAACGTTTTAGACACATTTCACTATGTCTAAATTTATCGTAGTCTCAGAAGGCATACAAACCTCGTTTTGTTAATAGGTTCTAAAGAACTGAAATGCGCTTCCTCTACTACTTATTTGACATTCCCCATCCCAATTTGAAGACTCTGGAGACTGTAACCTGTCCTTAATTTATCCTACACTCCCTCAGTGCCATTCCATGCTCAAACGGAACCGTTTGCACACGCGGGAACGCTCAAGAATCGAGTAGCCGATGCCAAGGAATGTCAGAGGATCTCGGGGAACTCAAGAAGGTACAAACCCCGCTCGATTCCGCTTTGCCAGCTAATGTGCACGCGTGCACGAGACCAAGAACCATAGACGAGGAGCGCTTATTCCCGGAATAGCCTGCGCGCTTCTCGTTTTGAAACCTTTGAGGTATCGGGATCCTCGTAGCGCGAATACATCGCAACTAATATTGCAGAGACCTAAAGAGAAAGAGAGAGAGAGAGAGAGAGGGAGAGAGAGAGGAAGACAGAGAAATGAGAAGCTGATGCAGCTGTGAACAAACTTTCACCCTCTGACTAAAGTTCGCCGTATCAGCAGCCGGAAACTGAAATCGCGCCGGTCTCTGTGTTATCGTTACCCGTCGTCTGGCAGGCTTCGATCCGTCACACGATTGGCCTCGAAACTTTGAGATTTCCTATATGCTATGTTAAACGATGATTGTATACGGATTCCAACAATCGAGATTGACCCTTTGCCGCATGCAAGCCACCTCTTTTAGTTCATTTTTCCGAATTTTTAAGTTCCCGTGATTTATGGAGAAATTTCGGTATTAATTAGAAACAGGCGAGTGAGAATTATGTGTTATTTTAGATTTTGCGATGATCAATACTGTTACAGCGTTACGCGATATGTGTTATTAGCACGCTGTGTAATACACCAGCATTTTTCATCCTTGTTTCCAACATGCATAAAGGAAATGTAGTTAATTATTGCTGTTGTTTGGCAATAAATATCGTTAACTGGAACATGACATATGTTTAATTTATGTCTTTAAACGAAATTAATTTACCGAGTATATTGTATAACCGGCGATGTATTTATATACACGAAAATTATTTTCAGCTATAAATCTCACCCCGAAAAACATCGACGGGCTGCAGATCGTAGGTGGTCCTCGGCTGTACCACGATTCCACGTAAGCGGCCCTGCTGAACGTGCACCTCTCTCGTCCGTTCCGGAAGATCAGGAAGTCTAGAGTAGCCGTATTGCGGTATAGTGTCGTAAAAACTGCGATGTTCCGTGAGGATCTGAGTACAGGCCAGCAACACGAGTCCCAACAGCTCCAGTCGCAACATTCTCGACATTTGTTCGATCGGTGGACAGCCGGAAACCGTAGCAATGAATTTTCGCCGGTCCACCTTCGGGCTCGGCTGCCTTTCGACCGAGTTACGCAGCTCGGAACTGGTTCTCGGAGTAAAAATAATTTTTCAACGTTTCAGCTACTTCCGCTCTTGCACCGGATGCGAGGGGAGACTCCCGGTTGGTTGTCGACTTCTCTAGGACTCGAATATTCACGTTGCTTTCGAAAGGATGCGAAATCAGTTGCGTTTTGATATGTACGTTGTACATGTACGTTGACCGCTCTTGATCGTTATTTCATATTTTCACTAATATTTGAACTCTGCGCTTCCAACGAAATTGTCTTTAATAACACAGAATTAATTACGGTTCACTTAATCAAGAAAAATATTTTGGTGTTGAAGTTAAATTACAACACCTGCGATACAGTGAAAGGCACGTATCATGTACAGAACTTTTACTCGATATAAAGATTTCTTGGCTTAAGATTCTACACCATTGTACTCGTACGATGAATATCCTGAAGAGACGAGGTAAAATAGAACTAAAACTCTTCGGTTTTATAGCTCGTGACGACTTTCCCTTTGGGCCGCTACAACTTCAAATATATTTGACAGGCTATGAAACAGACGCGGTGTCGGTTTCGTCGGCTACGTCGCACTGTCTGACGGCGATTATAAGGCAAGAAAAGGTTCGCTCCACGCTGTCCTCCAGTGGGATATTCTTGGGTCGAACGAGGGTGAACGCACGTACGTGATAAGAGAGAAAGAGAGAGTTTGAGAGCGCTCTATTTTCGCTTCAAATAGAACGATTCTGCTGTTGGTAAACTTTGCACACGTTCACGCCAGAACTCGCAATTCCCTGTAGTTTCTTTCAAAAATCTTCTTCTACGGATAACTTACGGAGCTGTCGTTTTAAACTAAAAGTCCTTTCGGAACGATACTTCCTCGAACAGAGATTGTAGTATTTGTGGATTCAAATAATAAGAGGAATAGTGAAATGCAGAAATAAAGCTGCATTCGCGATTATATTAGTGTTACCCTGCTACAATCCGTATAAGATTCCTTTTTGAACACGCTATACATTTCTCAGTTATATTGCTCTGTGAAATGGCACAGGCACAAATCTTTACGCGGCACGTATTCAATTGCGTTCTACGAATCGGTAGTATAAATATTTATTCGATCTCTAATCAGTAAACGCGTATCATTCATAACCGTATCGCTTAACAGATTCATCGCAACACCGGCGTGCATTCAGTAACACGCAAAAGGTTCAGAGTTACTGCACGGGTATATGAAAAGTTATTTAAAACTATGAAAGAGACGTCTTAAATGCAATTGGAGGTTGCTACTAATTGTACGGACTGAGCTATACATTTTTATCCTCGAAACAGAACGTTGCTTCTATTAGCAACAATTAATGCAAAAAATTAATTACAGGAAAGTGAGGAAGAACAGTGACGCAGGGGAAGGAGTGGAAGCGCAGCTTGGGAAAGGTTTCAATTTACCCCATTCATCGGACTCACAAAGCTGTCGAAACAGCGCGAATGATTTCCACGGTGCGAAAATCATTTGGTGAAATTTACGAGAAAAAACGCGGCACGTGCACGCAGCAAACCGGATTACGCGGCGTGAAATAAAACCGAGGGCAGCTTTAACGCCCACTTAAAAGAGGCGGATAGCGCGCGCGCGCGCGCGTTAAATTATGAATACCCGTAATTTGCATCGTGGTTGATTGTCGACTGAGTAACGCGACCCTTCTTTCTTCTTTTCATCCTCTTTCTTTGTCATTTTAGTTTCCTTTATTTTATTTCTTAATTGAACCACTAGCTTTCAGACCTACGTGACGTGTTTTCCTAATATTTGAACTTGAATCCGCATGAAAGTTTTCCTCTGACGAAATAGCGTGGTACCAGCGTGCCATTAGAGAAATATAGTCAGCAGATGAATCTGAATTATTCTTCGATTTTTAAATTGATTTTTAAGAGTTTAGAATTTAGGATGAATTTATGATAAGAAAATATACTAGGGATTTCACGTTTGATGTTTGTAGAATGATTAAAGGTGCTTAAGAGAAAGCAAACGTTGCTTTCGTCGAGGATGTTGAACTTTTGGCTGCCCTTGCGTGCCTCGAGCAATGTGGATATTCTTGGACCACGCTGTACCCAACCACAGCCTTTCGGCGTTGCTTGAGTAATGGGACGAGGCGGGGAATCGTGTTGATCCACGTAAATTGCGTCGTTAAACGTTTATAATAATTTTTTACGTAAAGTTATACCGGTGGACGATAAATTCTTGATGAAGGAAGTAAAAAAACTTAATAACCGCCATTGCGTTCACCCATGTTTCGACCTTAAAATTACAAAATGTATATCCTACGAAGCACTTAATTTAAATAACTACGATCACTATTTACCTAAGCTAGAAAAAAATATCGAACAAGCACTGGAGATAACGATACACTTTCAGAGGAAGTAGATTTCTTTTTGTTGCAATCTGTTCTCCTCTAATTGTCACCCGGAAACATCAAGCCATACGTCGCGACGTAGATTTTGCGTGTACGCGTGGTCGATTTTGCCTCGATGGAACTCGCGAGTGGACTGAGTCGTAAGTGCTAAAATTAAATCGAGAACGCGTTGAGAAGGAAGCGCCGCCGGGCGGCCGCCTTACAAGCTGAAACTTTTATTTTTGGGAGAACGTTTCGTGATCGTTTGCAAACTTTCCTTCTCGAAATCCCGTTTGAAAGAAAACTTTCCGTGTGAAAAACTTCCGCAGCCAGAGTTCTCCACGATTTCCACACATCGAATGTCTTTATCTTGCTATGATCTGCAAGACAGACCCTGTCTGTCTGTCTGATCGAGAGTAATTTAATTTAACTTAACAGACGGCAAAGATTCCTCCTTTTGAATTACAACTAGCAAGGACAGAGTTAATAGTCCCGTGTTTAACAGAATTAGCATATAGGGAAGTGTATACGCTAAATGAAACAGATGTTATCTGAAACTCGCTGTTTATCGAGATTAAGCTGATTGCATTAATCTCAGAGTTGGATTAGTTGTCACAAAATTTAGTCTATTCTAAATGAAAGCCATATCTAAATCAGCGACTACTTATCGAAGAAAATTGTACACAAAACAAACACGTAGAACGATTTGCAAACGTTTTAAACTCGATAAACATTGTTTGAAGTGTGATGCTCCTGCGCGCAAGCAGATTAAAAAACTTCATCGGAGAATTACTTTGCACATACACAAGCCGAGCCACTGTTCCTCGCATGTAACGACGTGTTAAAGCAACGATAAGAAGGCTTTGAGAGGCGTCCTCGAGGCATGAGGCGTTCTCCGATGAGTGGCTCCTCTTCAGGAACACCTCATTCACGTTAATGAACTTACTTCGTGAGCTAGGGACGAGCAAGACCAACGAAAGTGCATGACTTCTCCACGAGAACAAAGGTTTCGGATGAATTTTACGAAGTACCTCGTCAAATTGCCTGTGTGTCTGAAAACGATCGATCATTCTTTCTCTCGTCTTAATGAAACGATTAAATTTGGCATTTTCAAACAAATGGAAACGAAAAGTAGCGAGTGCCCTACATCTTAAGCGACATTATTTTAATCTAGAGTTATCAGCTCCTATTGATAAATGAAGACTTTATGGTTAGGTTATTTCTCAAGGTATTGTTAACATTGTATTCATGACGAGTATTAAGTCGAAGCAATCTCTGCGACTTTCAATATTTTCCAGCTAATTCGTCCAATCCTACGTATAGGAGAACAGGATGCATTGTTTCCCGGCTTGTCGATAAAGGAAAACGAGCAAGTAAAATACGAAGATATATACAGGTTTGTAGCGTATAAACAGTCCACTAGCGATACATTCTAATCCCAGGAGGATCAAGCCATCTCGGAATATGTCTCCCTCGTTCTTAGAGCTCATATATGGCTTTATAGGGCAAACGTTTTCTCTGCTTATGGCCACGAGAATCGATTTATATAGCGAATTAATCATTTGAAATTTACGTTGAGTTTTATCTGTTCGAAGATTATAAAAGAAGTGTTCGTTCAATGAACTAGTATTATATCGGGATCAAACTTTAATTAACCATTCATTGCGCAAGTTTTCCTTGATCGAGTTGAAAAGTTTATCGGCTAAAGCCAAAGTTCTTTTAAACAGTCAACGATTTAAATTGCTGTTTCCTGAACAAAAGATCGGGTTTCGTTTTCCAGAGGATTGGATAGGATAGAATCTACAGTCCACTAGCAAACAGATTCATCTGGCAGAATAAATAAATATTTCGCGCCTCTTCTCAAAGTAAAATCTCGTTGCGGATATTCCGTCTCTTTACCCGACAGCAATCTCTGAACCTGTTTATCACCAACTACGGGTCTAGTAAAAAAGTAGAAGAGGATGGAGTTAAATGAGTGTTATTTAAATCAAAACTCACAAGTTTGCGACTCGAAGAGGTGAAATACAAGTAATTGGTGGATAGAAAGTTATCGTAATTTCCATAGGGATAATAAAAGTAACGGAAAATTAAACAAAGAAGATGCGCGCTTTAAACTAGATTATTTTTTGATATTGGACTTTTGAAGTATATACGATTCAAGATATATGGTTCAAAGGATATTCTAACATCTGTTTTTCAGTTTAAAAAATCGAAAAGCGTGTACCCATTTTTCAACGTAGATTTTCTGCGAAGACAACGTCATCGTGGAGACGTGACGCTGATTTAAATTTTGTTTGCGTGAAAAATTACCAAAGAAGTAGCGAAAGCTGACCCAATAATACTGCGATTTTGCATCCGAACAAAGAGAACCGGATCAACGACTAATCCCAAGTTCCTCGGAAGAAACTGCCGAACAAAATACTTGACAATATTAATCCGTTCTCAAAGAGAAATTACAAAACAACTATACAGCATCGTTTACGGTACCAATAAACCAACCTTGAAATCAGTTCACTACCCTCATCTCCTCTTCGAATATCCTAAAATATCCGATTATCCGATATCTTCGAGTGTCCGACAGAGACGGAAAAAACTCGAGAGGCGAGGTCTGGGTTGGAAGTCGTTAGTTTGCCCTCCAAGTTCGTCGAACGAGACGAAATCCGTTCCTGTATCATTCCTTCAACCGCTACGGTATTGATTTTCTTTTTTCTCGTTGATATCTAGGGACGAATTAATCACGAGCGAGAAGTCCAACACGGAAGATCCTCGGTGGCCTCTCGATATATCGTAAATACCATCGAGATTCGTCGCAGGGGGGAAGCAAAGGAGGCGTTTTCGTGGATGGGTGGACCATCAAGAAGATCGAAGATGGATGAAGAATATTCGTGGAGAGAAAACCGTAGGAATGTGACGCGATAATACGCGATCAAGCTATAGAGCATTCAAATCCACCGAATCGATGTTCGATATTGACAAGGCACGCAAGTTTTTTAGGCTATGGTAAAATTGGACCAACAAAAAAAGGGGACCTCGTACTGTTGTCTTATCGTATCCAAACCTCTAGCGTGTTATACTTTACCCACTTTGCAAGATTCCGTGCATCGATAACCACCGTCCTGACGTTCCTCTGCCTCGTCTAACGCTCGAGCTATTTTTCTTCAGAACCTACCAAATTCTCTTTCCGTTCTGTTCATGCTGAATTTTGTTTCAATAATAAAAATAAAAAGGAAATTAACCAAGAATTAATAACTATTCCACGAGTACGATATTCTTCTTTTTTTACATTCTTTAAAATGTATTATTATTCCATGTTAACGTTCGTAATTTGGTTTAAATTTCCACCAAAAAGATTTCCTCCGTTTTAATATACCCTCAAGCAACGAGTGTAGTAGAAACCTCACTCTTAATACTTAAGCGACTTTGACACGGCGGAGCAGATGATATGAAGTTTCATCAGCAGGATTGGCGTACGTGGCGGCAGAATTTCATTTAAATTTCATTTAAATTCAACGTATCGCGTTCGAGATAAAGAATGTAATCTGTCTATAATACCGAAAGTTACATGGATCGTCCGACCTCTAATATTCTCCTTTTGAGAGAAAGTGAATTATGCAGCAGCCACTGTACTAAGGTTGTCTCCACGACGCTCATGAAATTTGGTACCGTATTGTAGAAGTCATAGAATAGCATGTCATAGATTATCGGCCAACGAATTCTTCTCCTTTTAGTAAAAAAAAAAAGTATAATACCAGGTTTTTACTGACTTGGATCTTTTTTTTATAATAGTTCAGGCTATGATTATAGTGAATAGATATTCGGACGAAGTGACGTTACATCCGTTCTGACGGATGTAACGTCTGAAAACTGCAATACATACGCTCATAAAAATCTATATAGATATTTGATTACATTGACGTATCGAGTATGTCAGAATGTCAATTTGTTCGAATAAGCATCCGCTGTAACTGTAGGCTTATGCACTTCGGTACATCCGTACATTGAACTTTCATACGAAAATATACTACTCTGTTTAGCTATGTTCTTGATTGTCTGTTATATGAAACATACTATGAAAGTTTATTTAATTCCGTCAATTTGCAATAAATTACATTCCAACAATGCCATGTACAAACAATAGCCAAGCGTTAAAACAGTTTCGATTCGGTCGGCAAATTAACCAAAAACCCACAACTGATAGGATTTCAAGGTCCATGCGATTGGAGGCGCAGCAAGCGTGCATCAAGTAATCGTATTTCATTTAGTCAATCGATGGTGAACCAACAGGACAATGGAATCGTAGTTGAATTTTAAAGCTGATTGAAGCTCGCCCAATGAAGAATCATTACATTTCTGGAACATTTATTTATTCTCAAGTGCCATGTGCAATCCTCTCTCAGCACTGCACTCGTCTCTCTAATTACTCGTATCAGGCGATAATATTTGAACATCGAGAGATGAAAATTTTTTAAAATGACGTATGACATATGATTAATATCGTACGAAATATTGTTGCTTTGAATTACTTTGTCAACAAAGAACCGACGGTTTCTCTCTGAAGCACTTTTCCCCTTCTATTCCTGAAAAGAAAACGGAAAGAAGCAAGGGAGGGATTTGTCATTTGAGGGATTTCATGGATTAGCTGTATCCCGTAGTTTTCTGCCACGACCCCTTTTTCCCGTAACAGCTATCGCTTTAGTATGCTGGATATACATATACACTGTTCCAAGTACACCGAAACCCGGTTATCCTTATTCTATATTTGTGTCGCCACGTCGTAGATAATCCCCAGGGCATTTTACAGGTGTTACATTATTTTCTGTCGCTCGGTGAGAAAGGTTTTCGTTGCAACTGATGATTGTTCATTCCTTAAGTAACTTTTTCCTTTGCTTTCGATGTTTATTTTGTATTTTATTTACTTAGAAGTTTTCGAGAAAACGCAATTGAAATAAATCAGGAAGGAATACTTTTAAAAGAATTATAATTATGTGCAAATATATATCAGGCAGTAGTGCAAGAAAAAGTGTGATAAATGTATACTTTTTAACGCGATATGAAAGGGAGGAAGACGTTTGTTTCGCGTTGAAAAGTTCACCGATATCAATGGAATATCGCGAATCCAGAGAAAGGTTCAGTAATCGATTTGTATCGGGCTAACCTTCCATCACGAGCACCGTGTACGAACAAGTCCAGATGCGATAACTGGGCAGAAATAGTGAAAGCCAGTAGGTATACGTAACAGGTAGTATTGAACGGCGAATGAAAGGAAGAAGAAAGGCTTTCATGGGCGGCGGATTTTTCCGGGATTAGCTAGATCTCCTCGTATTATTCGTCGTACAACTACCCAGTAGACTGCTCCTCGCGATAATAGTTCCGACGTTAACCGTTCTTTCGTTTTTCTCTTTTTGCCATTCTACGAATTCAAGTTTGAGTTCCATTTACACGTATTCTCTCTTACAGCAAACAGAGCTCGATACAGAAATACTAGAAAACCAGCGAAGATGAATTGGAAGTAATTTCTGTTACCAAAGAAACTCGTTCAAAACTACAGTTTTCTGATTTAAACTTGATCAATATGTGGAAACACGGGTAGAAATACGGTGGATGGAAGGAAAGAACAACTAAAGGGAAGAAATTTCATTTACGATTGTACGCTCCCGTCGTTAAAGGAAGGTACCGAATGTGTTTTCATAACTTAAGAACAGCCCGGGGGGTAATCGTTTTAAGGAAAACACTGCCATAAAGAACAAGAATATCGCTTCTCTCGATACAAGTGAACGATGTTACGTGGGTCGGCAAACAATTTTCGAAAAATATGTCTTTGGGTTTTTCATTATCTTTTTATTACAATTATTTACCTTGCTTTCTTCGAGAAAGACATCAAGAACCATAGAATCTAAGCTGTCGTTGCTTCACATCGAATGTGATCTATCTTATAAGTAGAACGAAGACAAATTTTAACGCTAGACGAAACGACCGCCAAAACATGAACTGTCTCGCAACATTTTGATGGATTACGTGGATATTATCTAGAGATGCGCGAAAGTTTGTTCCTTCGATCGTTACGAAGCTTCTGTCGAAGCTAATCATGGATCATGTTTTCCAACTTGTCAAAATCTTCTTTCCCCTTCTACACCCTTTTACCCTTTATCTCTTTAGAATACTTAGTCCCCGTGATTCGAACATTCAAGCCAGAAAATTCGTGATGGAACATGACTACAAAAGAATTTCGCATGTTTCCAAAAAAATCGAACTCTTGAATCTACTATTTATATTGCAATTAGTTTTCTAGCCAAAGAGATTTCGGATCAAACCTGCGGAACTAAATCGGAGAAATTGCGAATGAAGGGTAAATCATGAATACGTTCTGAGCAATTTCGCAATTGAATCCAACGAAAGGAAGTTTCTTTCGTTGGCCAAACCATTCGACCTCCTTCCCATTTACTCGAACTTCGAGTGCTTCGATGGTCTATTATCCTGGTTATGTATTGTAAACGTTGAAGAGTTGTACTACAGGTGGTAAGATTTCTACGTTTGAATTTGCGACGTGGGTAAAGAATGATTCTGGAAGGAATAAAGAATTGCTGTTTCGCTCGATATTTTCGTTGCAACCGATGAGGTCACGTTGAGTACTGAATCCGACGACGATAAACTGGCTTCGGAAGGAGGGACCAGTTTCGTGTACGTGTTTCCTCCACGTCGCTTGCTGAATTTTGACAAATTTATGAGGCAGCCCAGAGACGCGGTCCGATTGAACGCACGCGACGAAATTAATTCATGCACGCCGCATAAAGGGCAGCCGTTCGTCGGCAGAAAAATTTGTGATGGACGGGCGTGGTAAGTTGGGATGACAGATTAGTCGTACAAAGGGACGAACAATGATGGCAAGCATGACGCGATATATCGTTTCCCGAAAGTCGATTAATTATCCCGAAACTTTGATGTTTTTAAGACCGAAAACAAGTTACCAGCGTTTAGAGCACTACGTATCCAACCAACGAATCATTCCGCGAAGTGGTTCATTCGTCAGAAAAAGAACAGAGTAACCGGGGAAGCATCATATGGATCGAAGCAAGCATTTTCTTTTCCATTCTTCTTTTACAACTTTCTACATCGTTGAAGCAGCAATCGAAGATCCATCGAATTTTATTAATCATCAAACTAGCTGCAAGATGACGATGGGCAGATTTGAAGAAGCGTTAAACTGGAATCGATCGGAGGATGTACAAAATGTCTGAACCAAGAAAGTGTCGTAAAGTACTATGTATCCGTTCCTAGGGCAGATCCTTTATGTTTATGGGAGGCATCGCTGTCCTAGAGTGAATCTAGTTCAGATGAATTCTTTTCCGCGTAATATTCATCTTCCAGGCTACTATAAATAGGTAATAGAAATGAATAAGTTATATCGTTTTGAATTGACCGGAAGATCTGATGAAGCGTGCCTCGTGGATCGTGATTATGTCATTGATAACGCTATTTCATTCACTTCTTGTCCCTTCTTCTCCGTTAAACTGGACTTTCTCTTCGTTGAAGGGAATTTTTTACATTCTTCCGTATCTTCCACGTCTTTTTTTTTATTTTCTTCGTCACTCAGTTTAATATCTCTTAGGTATCGATTCTTAATAAAAATTTTACGAGCTCCTTTAGTTGCTTCACTTCCCCAACGAACTCGATTGATCATCAGGTAGCATCGATCGGATTCTCGTCATAATCAGCTAATAAATCGGGTGTAGAACGTGAAACGAGACTCCGCAGAGCATCGTTCGTTGCAAGTTTCGTTGATCCGGGTCGACTGGTGTGTCGTTATGGATTGCAATCACGGAAATGGCGCGCGTTCCTGTCGGCTGCACGCCTTTTATGCGACATTCGTTCGCACGATGTCCGTAAAAACCATGTTTCCGGCTTTGAGCAGCCTCCATGACAGGGTTGCTCGCTAATCGACGTAAAAGGACACTGTCAGACACGCCAACTTTTCCATTTGTTAGCGCATTAAGAAACAGAGTTAATTTAGAGAGATATGTAACCAAAACTATCTAAATTTATTAGCAACGTTTTATAAATAAAAGCTGTATAACATTCGATACTTTTTGCCTAGACTGTACATGGTAAACTGCGGTCAGGAGTTTACTTTTACGGGGGCTATAATTTTTAGTGGTGTGAAAACTGTACGCCCCGTATTCACCAGGTCGAATGTACAATATAAAATTTATTACGGAAACGTGAGAGTAAAGGGATAAAATATATCTTAGTAGAGACACTTGAAAAACATTTCACCCCTACTTTGATCTAGCATCGAGCAAATACTAATCATTTATGGTCAAAATAAGATTAAATGATTTCTAACGTTGCTAAATTAAGAACAGTAACCCATTCAATTGTAGAGAATGCCATAAAAACGCCTATTTTTTCCAGTAATAAATGCATTTTTTTATCTCATCTGTATCTATATCTGCAAAGAGATACCGTCAGACGATACTCTGTAAACACTATTCTCTATTTCGTAGCTAAATCGCTATCGGTGTCGTTTGAGGCGATTTTGAGAAAGTTGATCCTCCGAGACAACGTCTTACGAGTGGAAGCTTAATTGAATTACGCACTGCTTTCGACAAGCAACGACACGCAGACTTGCAACGCCCCTATGATTAGGCGGAGCAAGTGGGAAAGGCTGACGTTAGCCTTAGGATACGAGTTAATAGCATCGGCAAAGTTGACGCACCAGAACGCTGCCGTGTCGGGGAGCGATGTTAAATGCATTTCGCGCCTTCATGCCCGGAAGAATTAAGTCGGTAATTCATGAAGGGTCGTCCAACAGCTACTCACGGCCTCGTTATCTCTACGTTAAGTAAACTACATCGTACGGGATGCCTACGCTCTTGTGATAACACCCTTGAACAACAATAGACCGACAAAATTATGTATACTAACCGCTCCAACTTTCATCGATGAACGGGTATTCTACTTTTTTTTATAAGAATCGAATCAGTATTTTCTTCGAATTAGTAATTTTTTCATTGAAAGTTTAAAGTAGAATTTCGAGTTTTTATAGTTATTCCGTGAACGTGACTGAATGTCATTAAAATTTTTGTACTTTTATAGGACTGCTTTTGAAACGATAAATTAGTTTTCGGCCAGTCTCATAGGGTCACGATCTTGTACAAAAATCACTATATCATATCGCAGAATTTAGATCAAAATTACAAAATATTATATCAGAATATAATTACTCCTCCTTGCGCGAATAAATTCATCATATTTTTTGCACAGTTACACCGTTCCATAACTCGAGGCTTATCTAAAACGTGTCAGCGAAGTTCTGCGTGTCGTCGGTGGTTCATTCGACACGCATCCGGGTCAAAAAGCTTGGGATGTTCTGCTTTTAAAGGGAAGCTTAGAATGCATCGAAGTTTGTTAACGAGTATAGCTACGCAGACTGAACTATAAAGACGAGGCGGTGTTGTACATCGCAAAACTTTACGAAGAAACCGACCGCGCTTTTAGTCATTCTTCTCTGAAATTCTCGTTAAAAAGTTTCCCCCGTGCCGAGGTGGTTAGCTGATATTCCAATTTCGTTCCGTGCATACAGCTTCCTTTTTTCTCCCCTCGTTCGAGATGATCCGCGTAAGAGCGTGATTTACAGGAATCCGTGTACATACACGTGTACGATCAACTTTTTGATATGGACCCTCTTCGAGAATGGACTCCAGAACCTTACTCGCAAATGTTTGATACGATAAAGTAACTGAAGATGAAACGATAAAAATAAACATAAACTTTCAAGTTATACGATCAAAATTGCTCCAAACATTTTCTCCCCTTCCGATACTTCGCTGTCGATAAAGTTTTTGGCTTTAAGCTTAGAAATAGCTACGCTGTTCGACTACAAAAGCTACAAAATTTTGATCGAAATTCATACTGTCTCGCAGCACCGATATCGAATGCTGCATTTTGGGAATATATGTGCGTGGATCTATTATTAGGCATAGACAGAGAGATTGAAAGCACTAAAGCGGCCTGTTGTCGATACACGTTCGACGTTACCTCGTTAACGGGAGATAGCCATTGTTCCGTTGCATTAAACGTCTACCTAACTGCATGGCAATCGATCTTTCTTTCGTTTCGAACCGCACGATATTCGACAATTTGACACGAAAGTGAGGAAACCGAAGGACACGACTAGCCTACCGTAAACATAAAAAGAAAGCGTAAAGAAAATTGTGGCAGTAAAATATCAGGCAAGAAATTGCTTTCATCAGGGAAGGAATAGAGTGGTGAATTGGGCTCATAGGGCACTACACAATCCTGTTTGCAATATGATCAACGATAGCGCACAGATTATACCAGTAACGTACAAGCTTTTAGATGGATTCAGTTATTCTGGTTCGGCTTATCAAAAGCATACTTCAACGCGAAAATGATTGTAACGTCTGTTTGTTTAATCTTACTTGATGACGTAGGCAAAACCGACGTTATAACCTCCATTGTTATGTATTTCTATCAAATCCATTATCATTTTTTCGATGACATTAATGCAAAAATAAGCTTACTTACGTTAGTGTTATGTTATTTCGTTTCTGCAACCACTTCATCACGATATTGGAACAGAAACTATCTGGGTAATCGTAATTGTGTCACGTTTTGTACACACGGCGATTTGATCATAACTTGAGCGGACGCGATAGGTTAAGTCGGTTTGTTGTGAAAGTACCAAAATTCATACTCGCGAAATTGAGACACGAACCAAATTTCTCAAGTCGATATCAATGTCATCTGCTATATCGATGTGTCCGCGGACTTCCGCCCATGTCGCGAGCGGTGTGGGCAGCGTATGCGCGGGGCATGCGCAGCTCCGTGCGAGCAACATCGCCTGACGCCAGTCTGTCCGAGGATCAAGTAACGGAAAGATCGGCTCCTCTGGTCCAGCGGAGTTCGCGTCCGCGTCTCGCGTCCTTTTCCTTCTAATGCATGATCCTCGCGATCTATCTGTGGATTGGATCGCGTTACGCGGCCACCACGTGACGAAGGAATCACCACATGACTCCAGGAAGTGTGAAGTGCGTGAACAGAGTGTTCTCGGTCCAGTGTCGTCGCGTGTGTCATTCCGAGGCAAATTCCGGCCGAATCGAAGGGACTGCGTGCATTCGTACGATTTACATTATCTATCGTTGCTCGTTAAAAACAAGGGACGCGATCTGTTACCACTAAATAAATGCTTCTGAACTGGTCCAGTACGACGTAAGAGGGACGTGAACCAGGTGATCGCAGGGGTGAACAGTGCATGTAGACGCAAGTTGTCTGAACGAGGCAGTTTGTTGGTTAGGACGCAATGGAACGACACGTCGTTTGACAGTGATTCGGTGTGAAATTTTCGTCAACCGTTAGTGATCGATCGAAGTTCGTGTCTTTGGATGGTGGTTCACTGAAGCTGCTCGGATTATGAAATGTCCATATTAGATAGTGATCTTCTAGAACAATAACGTTTTATTCTATACCAAGTTATAGCCAAATGCTTTTTGCACAATTCCGTGAAAGACAAATATATACGAGAAACAGAGAGGGGATGTCCGCGTAAAAGCGGAAGAAGAAAATTTGAGAAGCTGCAGTCCGTCCAAAGGAAAGGAAAGAGAAAGAGAATAGAGAAGAGCAGTAAAACGGTGGACGTAATTCGACGGCATCCGGTGCCTTGCTTCCTCTATTCGCTCTGGCGAGCTAGGTCATAAGAATGAAGCGAACCGGTAAACATCGGAGCCGTGGCTTTCTCTTGGGCATCATTAGGGCGAGCGCTTTTTATTTGTACCGCCATATCAAGCATGCTATCAAGAACGAGATCGTCTTTTTGTAACACTCACGATATTTTTAAAATGATCTGGGCCATTGCTCTGAAACGACGAACTACCCTTCTCGAAGTTTAATCCAGTTGTGTTGTCGTGTCGACGCAATTAGGACACCATTTTCGAGATACCATCGAAAAAATCGTGTCAGGCATAATAGACGAAAAAAAAGTGTGCTGCGCGAACTCGCCGTATTTACCTTTCATAACGCTGACTCGGGGATGTCTTTGGTCGTGTGTTGACTGCTCATGAAAGGTCGTCAGCAGGTTTTCCCAGAAGGATAGACAAACAACGTTGAACGTGAAAAGAGACTCGGTTTGAATTGACAAACTCGTTCATCTTCCAGTGATAATAACATCTAATGGTAACTCTGAAAGCCTAAGAATGAGGTGAATGTACTTCGAGGAGCAATTAAACGTCGTAAAGAATAAACGAACCCTTTGGGTTGTACGTTTCGAACATTGTGGAATTCGTTTCGACGCCGATCGCCTACTGATGCATCCTGGACGCGCACCTGGTCCTCGTGGCGACGAGGTGGGCACGATCGCGCGCGTTCCAGCCTCTGGGGGCGGGTAGAAGTTCTAGGGGGAAATGAAATCGTTGGTCGAGCTCGAGTGATCGCGAAAGGGAGCAGGCGTGGAGACGGGGTTTCAAGGGCGCGAACGAAGATGACGTCGTCGATCCTGGCGCTGCTCGGCCTAATCCTGGCGACCGCCAGCGCCGAGCTCAGCTCGAGGATCGTCAGGACAAAGTATGGGGAACTATCGGGCGTTATCGTGACCCTCGATCGGCACCTCGAGGGCGTCGAGGTGTACCGTGGCGTTCCGTACGCGTCGCCGCCGATCGGCTCGTTGCGTTTTATGCCCCCTGTCAGCAGTGCGCTTTGGCACGGCGTTAAGGTGGCCGATAAATTCGGGCCTGTTTGCCCGCAACGGCTGCCCGAGCTTACCGACAAAATGCCGAAGGGTAGAGTCGAGTACTTGAGAAGGCTGCTGCCCTACCTAAAGAACCAGAGCGAGGATTGCCTGTACCTAAACATTTACGCACCGGTTCAAGGTAAGATACACAAGTCTTTCAAGTCACTTTGAATATCGGTACGAGATCTGTTATTAATACTTTTGTGGCCGTTCGTGTACTCTATATTTATAATTTGCTTATAATTCAGGTAAAGTTAATTGAATTTGTTTGTTATTACATTTACTTCCTGCGGTACTATTGTACATTAAGTCGCATAATACGAAAGAATGTATTTTGAGCATACCTTAGCTCGTATATTAGTTAAGGCAGTTGTAGCATAGATTAATTTTCTTACACTTTCTTTGAGATATTGAAGATACGTCATTTAGTATATTATCTATATGTGATTCAATTTTTGGAGAGTCTATCATTATCGAAGTAGATATATTCATCTTCAAAGTTGGGATTTTTAACACGTAATTCCTATAGTAAGCCGCTGCGAAAATGACTTTTTGATGAATTACAGAAAAAATTACAATCTTGTTAAAAAACTAGCATGTTGTGTGAAACATAACCCTCTTTTAGCCGTTTTCAAATAAAAGTAACGTGAAGTATATTGTAAATATTATAATATGAAGTTACCGTTATGTCCATTTCTGAATTGTTCATTATAAAGTATATTATAAAATATATACAACCAACAAATCTTTTCCTAAAAGAATATGACTTTTGAGTCTCGGCATGCTCTACTTTCAAGATATATTGTCGCGCTACAGATATCTTAAGCACAGCCAAGTATGTAGCGCGATGAAAGAGTTAGCTTGTATCAAAGATATTTCTTTGAAGAAAATATTTTGCTTGGTTTATCATCCTTCGGATCTGCTACTATCCAAAATTTCGCGATTTTCTCGTCAATCTAATCGAGACATCTTTCATTGGTTCACGATGGATCGAAGTATCCTTCCTTCGAGTATCCATGTCCGCTTCCGGTTAGGGTTTACAGATTTCTTTGTGCCGCGCAGGTGTATGCCTTTACCACTTCATCGAGACACGCACGGAACTCCGAATAAAATGAATGGAAATAGAATGAATGTATGATTCATATATTTACCTTCCGCAGAAATTCATTTGAGAACAGTTCCCTAGCTCCTTTTTTACGAGTGATTTCGGACGGTCGCTCGAGCATCCAACGGTATAATTTACTACCAGAATAATTCGCTTTGAACATTTTGTTCGCAATATTTGAAATTCTGGTTGTGTCTGTAGATCGTTATTATGGAAAAATCGGGGACTAGTCTAGGCATGTTCAGATTTGCGCGTCCTTTTTCTCCCATTTTTCGCGTTTTCATTTCTAACGGCACGGCTCTTTGTGCTCGACGACTGCGACGGGACCTTTTCGAACGGCAGAAATATGCGCCGATTCTTCAACGGCCTTTCATCGATGCCCTGTCGTTGTCAAAGGATTTTCATGCGTCTAGGTGAGTGACATGGATTAATTTCGATACAGAAAAGACAGGATAGGATAAAAAGAGAAACACGAAAAGCGGGAAAAGTTTCTTTGCCTTCGCGAGGATATTAGTGTTCGATTAGGAAATGAATATGCGTTTGTTTGATGCACGTAAACGAATATCATTGCGATGTACTATTATATCAGAGATAATCAATCAGTCACTTCTACCTTTAACTTTTTCATTTGGTTCTACGATGCTTATTCGGGGAAAAATGTAACCGGAAATAAATCTCGAAGCTACAGAGACAAAGAATAAATTAATACTGGAATAGAGTTGAGTCTCCGACATTTCTGATAAACTTTTTAAGCTTCTAGGAGTTTGAACTTTTACCAGTTAATCGATAAATGAAACGGTAAAAGTAACAGGTTACGCGTCAATCAAATGTCTGAAATTTCATTTATAACCTCTGGAATATTGAAATGTCGTGTCAACTTTTCGATTATTCGCATTTAAAAGTATTTCATTAAAATAACGCAACGATATGTTATTAGAAAAGGATCAGTCGAATAATCCGCGAGCAAATCTTCTGTTTCTAATTCAGCTCCCGTGGTGTTCATGGGGAAAAAGTTATCAACGAGAGCTGGCCGCGTACGTTCCAGGGGTTCTGCTTCAACTCGGTTGAATATAATAGTAGTATTTCAGAATAATAACCCTGCAGCGAGCCATTGTCTGGCCAGTGCAAACAAAGAATCCATGAAAACGACCATTAATTTGCCGATTTGAATGGGAAGTGTTATTTTACAGCCGGGTGTTCGCTTCTCATAAATCGTTTTGCAACCGTGGAATTCACCTGATCACCCTACCCCCCCCTCCATCATTGCAATTCATCCCCTTATCTTGCTCGTGCTCGAAACCCTCATGCCACTGATTTTTTGTATTTCACCAATAACTCGATTGTTAATACACCGAATTGTTACAGAATTATTACGTGTACAGTTATCAGTTTTCATCTCAATACGTAACTAACACAATTTTCCATATCTTCAAAATTCAATAACGCAAGTTTCTTTTCAATTTTCGGCACAGCTCGTGTCCTCTGTCAATTTCAGTTTATTTCATAGCTTTTATACGAAGTTCTTAATTAAAAGCAACCTAGAACAAACTACGTATATCGACTATTATAAAATCCAGTAGGTACGGTCAGTTTTATTCCCAGCATCCATCTATTCTTCGCCTCGGTACCTTCTGTAAATCGCTAGCTAAGCGTCTCCGAACTCGTTGAAAAACAAATGTAGGAGTGCATTTGCATCTCCGTTGAAATGGTGGACCGACAATCTCGCCGGTTAGTCGATTCACGAGGGCGCGCGCGCGCCAATGCGCAAACGCTGGCCCGTCGAGGTTGCGCCATGCCGAAACTATTCTGTTCAATTCCGCTCCTACCCGCTTATTTTTACCGTTCACGATACTTACACGTAATCCTCGGTACGATACGTGTTTGCAGATCGCTTCAACTGGCCGAAAACGCGCTGGTCCGGTGTGTATCTATGTATATATACACACGTGGAAGCCAACACGTTCCGGGCATTTGTTTCGTAGGATTCGCCAGGCGGTTTCTATCTTCCACGGCGTTTCTCCCAGCTTCGCTTATCGCTTACCGGCTACTGGAGTGAAAAACGACGCGAACCTTTCACAGCGAAGTGCCTTTGCCATCCTGACGTTGGATTCCTTACCAGGGAAACAGCGCCGTTTACTTTTCACTATGAACAACACTGGCCACCGGAAATTTCAGGGATCCGTTGGCTCTTTTTCTTTGATTCCAAGAAGCCTCAGAGATTCGGTAATCAATATAGTCGGCGAGGCAGAATGTAATTTTCCAACGAGAGATACGTAATTGCGTGTGAAATTGTTGGAAGAGCTTTTGAATAGGGCGTCTGAGTATACACGGTCCTATACTACTTAAAAATGTACGGCCACATTTATACGTTATCAGAGCTATAATTTTTATTTGTATAATTTCGTTCACTAGTTCAGAGTTTGCGTACCACGCTTCGTTATCTCCTATAACACGTTTTATAAAATTTAATGCAATTTCTAACTATTATTCAATAGAAATACTTAAAGTTTTCCTTCGATATGACTCAATCTTGCGACAACAGATAATCGCGACAAGGTTAATTCCGTTGTTAATTAAAATCTCTTCTTGTGACGAAAGGCTGCTCGATCAATTTTTAATCTTATGTAAATTGGTTCTGTTATGAAAACAGAAAGGGATATAGGGTTGACTAACCTAATGTCCGTCATGTTCACGGCAGAGGGAGGGGAAAGGCAACAGGATGTTGCGCGATAGTCCAGATAGTACGATTAATATACAAGCAGAATTAATTAGCATGGCACGCGAGATACAAGACAAGGGAGAAAGAGAGAGGGCACGTAAAGCGGAGGGAACGATGGAGAATCGTTGAGTTTTTCTTTGGAAGGCGGCTTTAATGCAAGCCCCTTTAATCCGCCTCGACGTTGCGGCGCGCAACACATCCAAAGGGGAAGGTTGCGCTCGCGTATTCACGTAATTTCTTGATCGAGGAAGAGAAATTGTATTTAAATGGACCATGCAAATCTGTGGCAAGTCCGTGGCGTTGCCGCATTACGTACACCGTAGAATCTTGTTATGCTAATTCACAGCAACGTTTCGCGTTTCCTTCTGGCGTTCGCCGGGGAAACGATTGCTCGATTCTTGCTAAGGATTCTACAGCTGTTCAATCGATTCTTTGGTCATGTATAATAAAGAATTGTATAAATCCTTCGAAATACAGAATACTTTGGTGTATTGGAATTTAAATATAGGAAAGATTCTTTAAGTTAGTAAGAAAGATTTAATTGAATACTGTGTAATCGAGTATATAATTTTTGACATCGTCAAGTAGACTGATCGATCATAATTCATACGATATCCTTTGGTTAGAAAGAACTGCGAGTCTCGGTAATCGAATGATAAAATTGGTCGGCATGCGGATTTTATAGATGCAATCATCGAGGTGCATGACGGCTGATGAGTGTAAAGATGAAGGCGTGGTCAACCTCGTAAACGATCTTACACGCCACAACTAATTATGAAATTTAATTAAAGCGCTGACTCTTGTACGCGTGCGGCTTTTGAAGGTACACGAACCAACGCTACTATTTAGCAGAGCACTAATTCAGCCTTCATTTATCTGCCAGTGTAGGAAATTAGAGGAACAAAGAGAGAAACGACACTAACAGAGGCAGACGACGTCTTACCACTTTGCGCTCTAACCGCGTAGCGTCGTTGAGCTTTGCATTTTTTGGCACGTTACACGCCGGTTGCACGCCACGCGTTGTGCTGACCTAAGAAAAATAGGTCCACTTCAGCCTGCATCGCGTAAATGCTTGGCAGGTTGGAAAGGTTAGGATCTAGGGAGCGTGTGGTTGCCTTTATGAAAAAATATTTCTAGAATGTAATTTCAACGTAAACTGCATTATCCAAAAAGCAGTAATTGAGGTCTTACTCTTTGATTCCTTAGGAATTGTAAGCACGAAGCTTGTCTTTCTATATATTTTGATATGCCGTGTGTAGTATATTGTGGTATTTATGGTAGGCAATGGAACGATTTATGGCATCTGTTTTACGACTAAAAAGCTTTGCGAAAATATTATCTGTCATATCCTTTTCTTCTTGCTCACCCTGAAGATGTGATAGCACGTTTCCGGTGTTCGTCTCGCGGTCAGAAATAGAGAGGAAACGTAACGGTATTTTAGGGATCACGATCGGATGGAATTCAGGGAATAACATCGAAGCAAGAGAGGCAAAGAAAACATGTGCCTCCGCGAGTCGAAGTTGTGGTAGGACTTTTCAATTTCGACGGGGAGAACTCGTTCCAAAGGAATAACGTTGCTCCTTTTGACGTTGCTGGGCAAAGTGTTGGGGCTAGGCGGGAATCCTGTTGCGCGTCGCTATATATCGGATCATCCGGATAATAGATTTGCCGAGGGTAAACTTCGCGGAATTTTTGTCTCCTGTTTTCGCCAATGTGGCTGGAAAATTTAAAGAAAGCAGCCAACCGTAGTGCTTCTTATCAGGGTGCCGGAATTTCGGCAATGAATATTAATATTTCAGTTGAAGTTTGTACGTTACTACGATTGAAAAGAGAGAAATATTGTACAAGTTGAGGCTAACATTTTAAAAAGATCAGGATGAGTTATGAGTATTTTCATCATGAATGAATTTATCTTACAAAACTTGCTCGATAACGTCTAAATAAATAAAACAGAGATTAATGCGACGAAGCGATACAATATTAAAATGCCGAGCGCTGTAAATAGAATTGGATCGATGCTGGTCAGACACAGTTAACGAATGTGCATGGTACGCGGAGAAAACTTCACTTGCAAAATATGAAACGTCCTAAAGTTTCGTTATATTCGCGGAATAATTTCTCATATTTCCCCTGTCGAGTACAAATACGAAAGAAAAATAGTAGGAAAATGTAGAAGATAAACTTTTCTTATGTTAGCAGATTTTAACGTGAGATTAACATATATTTTTGCATTTTAATCATGAATATCAAACGCTTTTAACTCGGTTTCAAATGACAAACACAAGAGAACTCTTGATGGATGATCGATGACCAGTCTTCTAGATTATGAAATACTGGAGAACATTCACCGTTCATCGCAGTATCATAAATTTCATTCGACCTGTGCAGCATTTTTTGGAAGCTCACGTGCTTCCTCGTACGCAGATCAAAAGGATACCGGAAAAGCATCAAACCCGATAACGATGTCCGCAATTCGAACAATACAGTGGCAACCGTAAATCGATCGCGTCGAAGGAATAGCCGCGCGAATACGTGACCTCTGAAACAATTGAAAAACATGCATTAAACATGCCAGCATGATGATTTATGGATGCCAATGCAGCGAACGTTTCGCCCTCCGCCCACATTTCGTTTCTTGTCAGCGTTATATCTCACCTGAACGTGAAATAGCGAAAGATTCCCGTTTATACGTTCCTTGGAAGCATCATACTTTATTTAATCCTCCACGCCTGGCGATCAATATCTTATTACACCGTCAATAATTTTGCCAATTATCAAAAAAGGAATTAAAACGTCCGATGATAGATAATTTTTCGTTCTGATATCAAAAGCAGTTCTCGTTTGTATTGTGTAACGAAACTTGAGATTGCAAGAGACGCTGTTAAAGAGGTTGGGTCGCGTTTACTGCAAAAGCCGGAATAGTTATCGAACAAGTTGCAACATTTCCCGACAATGGGCGGAAAATTCAGGAAGTTATTATCGTCTGCAGCCGAGAGTCTTCCTAGGTACGTTGCCTAATTCCTCGACCACCCATTATGATATTAACCGGTGACGTTTCGCGATAAACTCTCGCCTTGATTTCTTGTATTACTGGCATTGTGATTCAGGAATATATTTTGTTAAGCCGAGCTATAGGAATGCAAAACTACGGTAAAAAACATGATGGATAAGAAAAGACATTATGTCGGTGCAATAAATAATTTTTTGGAAACAACGAACTATACAAGAAAATGTCAATTATAGAGTTACAGGCATGTGTATCTAAGGAATAATTGAAAGGCATTGTAAATCGTGTGAATTCCAGTCGAGATGCTTCTCTTGCCGAGCAAGACTCTCCATGGGCCAATCATCCAACGAGGCTTGATGGAGCTGTCAGCTGCAGAATTGGAGGTGAATAGTCTGTAATGGATTTCACTAGGAGAACCGGTCGTAGCTGAAAGCGTGAAAAGAGTATCGGACAGATAAATATTTAAATTGGTCGAACACCTAACTGCGCGAACCGGCAAATGGCAGGAACAGCTAGCCTACTTTTCAAATGCGCACGATTCGTTTATTTAAGGAAGTTGTTTAAAGGGTGTGCGATGCAAAACCGAAAACCGATAGTTTCCAGAGTGCTTTTTCTATTATAATTTATTAACGTGCAGAAATAATCTGATTATATGTATAAGATGCAGGCGAGAAGCATTCTCTTTCCAAAAGAATTCGATCGACCATTAATCACAATCAACGCAAAAAACCCGAGGAATAATGCGCCCGAAGGTTTCAACCTCGTAAATCCGCGAGAGAAAAGAGTGGACGTGTCGCTGCTAGACAAACTTCTTTAGCTAGCGATATTCGGTTTGACACGGAATTATCGACAGATTAAGGTATTCCGAGACGTCGACGTTGTTGTCTTTCCACCACCAAAGTGCTTTAGAAGTCAGCTTACACGTCAAACCTCTGAACTTATCTTTCTAAAGAATATACGGTTTCGTGGCACGAACTATTAAGCTCGATTAGCCTTTCCTCTCGCGTTCTACATTTTTTTATATATTTCAGAGAGAATCGTGTTTTACGAGGTATTGGTCTTGCTGAACTTGCGAATCCTCGGCAAAATTTTATGGATCTAATTAACCGATTACTTCTTCCTTCGTTTTTATACTTTCTGGGTTACTAGAATAAATCGGTGATATTGATATACCTTAGAAAACTTGTTCGCGATAAATGAAACGTGTATACACGTATTAAAAGAGCCAAACTATGAGAGTATACTTATCGCGTCGACAACATGAAACGGCGCGCATACTAAAGGGATTACGCGACCTACAAGAGTCTGATATTGCAGAAGGACCGGCTTACGTGAAAGTGGCGGCTTGATCATGACGAAGAAGTTGTTGTCGTTTCTGGGGCACGTTACACGAGCTAACTGGAAAATAATAAGCGCAACTTGAGCGTCGCCAGAAATTGATCGTAAGCAGCGTGGAGGTGCACGATGATTTATCACTACCGAAAGATTAACGGGTTGACGCAAGGATTGCTCACGTTACTCCACTCGAAAACTGATTTATCGATGGTTTGAGGGTGAATCACGTATTTCGATGCGTTTGCTGCGTAGCTAAAATTGGTACGAGTGTTCGATCAAAATTTTCATTTGAGCTACGTTTCTTTCTCTTTGTTCGTAATTTTAGTAAGGAAGAGAATGAAATGTGTTATCTGTTCAACTATATGTGTCACCACCATTTCTGTTTGCTTTCTTCAACCACATTTACTATATTCTACATAGAGGTTACCTCAAATAAACGACGCTCCAAAAGTCTTCTTCCTGAGAATTAATATCAGATCGAAATTTATAGCTGGCTGGCATTCTTGGCCCAAGAACTATACATTCTAAAGTTCTTGCGGAATCGTTCAGTTTCCCGTCCTCCGTTACTAATAGCAGTTAATTTCCGCGACTTAACCGCCACTAATCCAGCTTGCGAAGTTTTGGTGCTTCTTCGAGAAAGGAGCAAAATATCTATTCGTGATTTTCCACGCGTAACAATAGTTAAATATATTCTTCAACAGCATAATTGATTCAGCAAGCCACAGCAATTATTCAAGTTGAAGAACTTAAATGTCAAGCTTGCCGTATCTGTTATAATATAACCGATCGTATAATAGCCTTGAAAGTTCAGGCTTCGTCGAGCTGTCACATGTAACAACATTTTTAAATAGGATAAAGGCTAAACACGCGACCAACGATGCCAGCTTATTGATTTTATAACAGTCGATGAATGGTTATTGCTTGCGTGTAAGAGACGCGATACGTCGTCACGAGTCGTTCCGTTATCGAAATAGAAATCTTCAAATAATTGCATTCTAAATATCTCAAATTATATAAATTTGAGAAAGAAAAAGTTTAAAAAATACAACCACGATATAGAACGACCTTCTATCCTTGCATTATGTTGTGGTTGACTGATGGCGGAACGAGTGGATGAATTTGTAATAAAAAAAATATATTGAAATAAGTATAAGTATAGATGTAGTGTATGCTAATCCAGATCCTCACTCTTTCAGTGTTAGAATACAATAGGAAGAACGATAGAGAGCACGTTCATATATTTATAACAAAGGACATTACCAAAAAGTTAACCTTGGTGTGTAGCTCTAGCTGAAAGCTACAAGAAACAACAATAGAAATATACTTATAGCTCTTTTGTTTCTAGATCTTGTAATCCAAAACAAAAATTATATTCAAGGGCACAATAATATGAGCCTCTTCTTATTTTGGATTCTTTTCACTAAATTCTATTCTCTTCGTAACAGCGGTCTCCAGGTCACGGATATACAAAAGAAAAGGTGTGGAGTTTTTCTTGAAATAATTACTTCAACACATTATAATATACACAGATATACACAGATTAAGCTACTTTGCTTTTTCAAAGCGTGTACCATTTTCCTTCGTTGACTTTAATCTCTTCGTCGTTCTTCGTTAACGAAGCGTCCTTTACAACGTATCGCAGCACGTAACAGCGCGCGCGTCGCCTTCGACGAGTTTTATGATTACACGAAGCTCATCGCGATATCTGCACGCCTCGGGCGCGCAATCTCCTTGCTAGGAGCTCTTCTTCAGAGCAACCACTCGACGATTTATTACGTCGTTCCGGCCGTTCTCTTCCTTTCCCAGCCGGTTATGCGTACCCGAAAAGGAATTCTTATCCCACTGGAAAGTTAGATTCTGGTGAATCGTTGACGCGCGCGTTTCTCTAGTCAAATTTGTTTCTATCGCTTGTTTTTCAGCCAAGGGTAATAAAATGTTTGACCTGCGACATAGTTTACTTCAAGCGTTAAAGGAACACTGCGCTCCACAAAATTTTTCTACCGTTCTTTATATTATACTTTCTCTTTTTATCTTTGAAACTTAGGGTTGCATTACTTTTGTGTCACTCTGTATGAAAAGCACTGGGGAAGGAAGAGACAAAGACCTGGAGTGCCGCTCGAGTTTGGTCACATTTTTAATCCGACCAAACTTTTTGAATTACGGCTAGGTCGCGTGGAAAGGGGTGGAAGAAGGAGGGCATAAGGCGTCGACCAGGGTAGCGTAGCGCGCGAACGGAGAAAATTTGCAGGAAAAAAGATTATATTCCTGACCGTAATGGTTCCTACTCGCTTCGAGTCTTAGGAGTTCTCTCGAGCCGGGAACAGTCATTAAAAAAGACTTTCCAGCGGGCCAGGTAGACCGGCGAATGGTCGAATGAAATCGCCGCGGGACAAGCCGGAAATGGTGGACGCTGTGAAAAAAGGTCGCGAAGGAATTCTTTGCACGGGCCTTCTTTCTCTTTCCGCCGCCTCGGCCGCTTCCCGTTCCTGTCTTTGTCCATTCTCGCCGTTTTCTATCCAGTTTTCCCCTCTGTTTCGGCCTTGATCCCCAGCGAACGCCGCAGCTGTTGGTTTATACGCAGGCTTACCGCGACCACGACGAAAATAATTGCGGCGGCGTTAAATCGCGTACCGAAACGTTTCCTCCGGGGAAGTCTTGATCTCGACTGTTGCGATTAACGCGTTTCCCGACCGTGTCGCGCTTTCTACACCAGCACGTTTGTCGGTTTTACGAGTCTTGTGGCTGTAGAGTACTCGTTGCGTGAACCAGGCACTACGAACGATACCAGGATTGTCCCTTCGTTCGGTGTGAGTCGTAAATAACGTACAATCGTGTGGAAATATTTTATATTTTCTGATGTTCAAGATTTGAGAATCTTTCTACGATATTTAATCAATTTTTTACCGCAATACGCATTGGCTTTGACATTGTCCACGGCGGTCGTCACAACTCGCTACGCTACTTTACGAAAGTGAATAAATTGCAAGCGATTTAAATTCTATATTACTATTAAGATTATCTTAAAATCGAGAATGATTTTGCGTCACTAATTGTATAGTAATGGATCGAAAACTGCACAAAATTCCGATGGAACAAGCGATCGAAGGACGAGAGAGGTTCGAATCGTTAACAAAGGGTTTAACGACGCAATAATTGGCGGTACGCGTGAGGGCATAGCGATGCTCTAAGCTGTAAGGGCTGCGGCGTGATTCAACAATAGCTCGGTTACTGCCGGCGACGATGCTCTTTCTCGTTAATCTCGTAAAACGTGCCGTGGCTTAAAAGGAAGACAATAAAATCCGCCTGCCGTACTCGTTACTCTCTCCTCTAATGAAATAACAATGACTATTATCGTCTCTTATTACTGCACCACCGTTCGTCGCCTTGGAAGGACGCTCGGTGAAGATCGATACTTCCTGTGATCGGCATGATTCACTCTGTTCTCGAATCGAACTCACGCGAAATTTCATTACGATTCTTGCAACGGAAATGCCTATTTTCCTTCAGATTACATAATTTGCTGGTAAATATCGCTGTTAGCGATAAATTCTACATTCCGTTAGGTGTCGCCCAAAGCAAGTTAAAATAAACGAAAAAACTGCCGGCTGGTCAGCCACGAATTAGCTTAAACGACCACCGATTAATCTTGCATGGGCCCGTTGGGAGATGGGAAAACAAGGCGACAAGGCCGTAGTTCGTTCGCCTGCTAGCCATAGCTACTTAATGCCCGATCTCTCGGGACTAGTGTAACCCGTTGCACCGCATTCGGACTCGTCCTTTGCCCACGGACTCACCGAAGGGACGTGACCACCGTCCCAAGATGCGGAATTCTTGGGAAAACTACTTTATTACCACTTACCCTGTTTATCAGCTTGTAATTTCTCTTAATTGCTAACTGAAAGTCCACCGGAAGATGATTTCTCTTTGTTACGCTTCACTAACATTCGGTCAAAGAACAATAAAAAAGTCTTGTGGAAATTGTTCATCGAATTTTCGATTTGACCGAGGAAATTGCAGAGGTTTTCCTCTCGGGGGCAATCGTGAAATAGAAAAGAAATTGCGAGATTCTTTTTCCAATTTCTTTCTTTGTTTTTATCGCTATATAGATAAAAGAAGTACCAAGAGATAAAAGAAACTAACCATGTCTCTTTGTAACAGTTTTTCTTTCTATTTCTCAATGCGTCGTTATTTATTAACATAACATCAGGGATCCATCTACGCGCTGAGTTCCAGTAATCAAGTTTACCAATTTTGTTACATTATTTAACCCAAATTGCCGAAGGAACTCCACAGGATTGCGTCGTGTGTTTAATGTTCAACGAAGCGCGCAGCGATGATCGTAGCAAGCTGGACGTATCCCAACCACGCCACTATGAGTCTCGTAAGGAAACTTGGCAAAAAGCTATTTTGCTTGCAGCGCAACGCTAAGCTGAGAGTAGCTGTAACGTTAAGTAGCTGCCGGGGCTTTCGTAACTAGCCCATGGTGACGCCATCTCATTTTCAATTGTTTTTGGTTTACCTAGCCATTTCCCTTTGGCTATTTTTGACCCTACTTTTATTATTCAATCACAAAAGATTATTTCTCGTCGGCGTAAAGATCGTTACGCGTACGAGTAATCAAAAGTTACAAGATATCTTTCCAATGTTTCAACAAGGTCCTTAAACTCGGGAAAAGTTTAAAATGAAACCTACACCGCCTGAAACTCGAGGAAAAAGAGCCATTCGATATTCTGCAGGCTTTCGTCGCAAGATGTTTTCGAAAATACGATTCGCTAAGTGTGCCAAGTACAGTCAGGTTTCATATCGGCGGAATTTTTATTCTGAATAGAAGCCACTGCCTCGTGAATGACAATAGGGAATATAATTCGTTGAGTATTTCGCATTTCATTCACGTTGAAAAATGCTTCCTCTTCTTTCCCGATTTTTCTTTGCCGCTGAACGCCTGAGGCGTCGATTCCACTTAATCCATCGATCGAGATTTCATCTCTGTACTTTGAAAGGCGATTAGAGAGTCTGAGCTTCCACTTTCGCGACGCCTCGGGCAGATCCGAAGGCTTGTCTTTGTTGTTGCTGCCGCTGTCTTAGCCATCGAGCAACATCGATTTAAATAATCGCTTTTTTTCTCGTGACCCAGCCGCGAGCAAAATCTTTGCGCAATCGAAAGTAAATTCATATTGGAATCGAGTTTTAAAACCAAGCTATCGATCATCTGAACTAATTAAACTTCTGAAAAACAAACAATTTTTCCAACCGTATTACATCGCTGTTCCATTACTCGGTACTCTAATTCCCGAAGAAGCTTTTACTTCACACATTTGTTAATATCATATCCATTTGTTACACTCAATCAATTATTCTCTTTCATTGTAGTCAATTAGTCTCATACATTATTTTACATTTATTTCAGAAATTCACAGTAGGTTGCGAAAGTTGTTCGAAAACTCTGTAGGTAATCGCAGCCTGCAGCGTTCTTTGTTAGTTCATCCCCCAACATCGAAATTCGAGCTCCGAAATCGAGCATCGCAAAATTTCCAAAGGGCAGAGCGGCCCATAAACTCCCTTCCATAACGGTGCAAATTCTACTTTAACCACCGGCGCTCTTTTTTCCTTTGGAATCTCGCTTTATCGAAATAACAATTATTCGGCGGGCTTGCGGAATTGAATAAATTTCTACAACGTATCTCTATTGATAGCACGCGCGATCCCCACGCACAATGAACAGCCGTTAATTTGCCGTAAATCGAATCCTCTATTCAGGCTGGAGTTCAGAGAAAAACAAACGCAGGAATTACAAAGTACCGGCATCGCGAATCGAGCGTGATACATTAGCGGGCAGCTGTTTTGTTTGCGGTACGTGGTCATTGTTCCGCGAATTAACGCTGTACTCGAGAGCCCTCCGCAGGGACAAGAGCCAGGCTAGTGCGTGAGCAAATGCGAAATTATTCGCGCAAAAGCGACTCGCGGCGCTGATTTTTCAATCAAGCCCGCCGGATAATTCTGGCGTGCATAAAGGATCGTTGGACGTTACGCGGACGTGCGCTCGCTCCAGGCCATTTCCACCATTGATATCCGTTAACTCCAACAACGCTCTTTATTCTTTCAATTATGCGCCCGTTCCATGTGAATTATACTAGACTACCAGTATGGTTTCCTTGGTTGTCTACCTCGAAAGCATGGCGACAATCGCCAAATATGTAAATCGATACGAATGATATTTTCTTTAATTCTTCGTGAAAATGATATAAATTCGATGGAATAAAGCGTTGTATTTCTTGCTATTTTTTCTCTTGTTGGTGGAAATAAAAGTAAAAAATTCGTTTTGCGGAGGTTCTCGTTTCCATTTGGAAGATGAAGGATGTATGGAATAATTTAACCAAGAGGCAGAAATAATTCTTACCCGGTCCAGCTTCGTTTCGCTGTGGGGCCACAGTGTCTGTTTTACAGGCGTCCCGCGAACGTTTTAAAACCCCGCTTGTGGATTTATCGCTGTCCCTTCTTGCCCTTTCATTCTTCTCGTCTCTGTGCCAGTAAGGAGAAGGATGGGCTCTGCCGTTGGCAAAAAGTTCCGACGTTAAGTGTGTCTGACGTTGCTCTCTTGTTTCCCCTTTATTGCGTATAATACTCTGCTTTCCTATATCACTCTGTTTCTGCTATTCTTCTCTGTCCACCACCTTCTGGTCGGTATACCGCTTTTCTTCGAATTATCATGGAAACTCAAATGGATATTAATATAGGAAATCGATCGATCGCTTTAACGATAATATTTTCAAAGAATAAATTGGAGTAGTTTCGTGGTAACGAAGAAATTTCGAGCCACAGAGGTAGAGACAACGGTCGAAAATCTGACCGATTGTTGCGAGCATGTTTTCAGCCCGGGAAACGATTTAGTCGCAAAGTAATTAAGATTCAACTTCAACCAATTTCGCTGTTGCGCTGACGCGCCTTGCTCCCAGCAGATTGTTTGCCAGGGTAAATTACAACCTGCGGGTTGCATCCAAAAATTACCATTGATCCTACAGTCATTTGGACATTTCTTCGATACTTTATCTCTTGTTTTTTTTTTCTTTTTGTTATTACCAGCCAATCTATATCCTGTCGTATTTTTCATAGCTTCGAGGAAAACCGTTATTGATACCAATTCCGCAGAAACTTTCCAATTAAGAGTTGCATCCAGCGCTGTGAACACTTTTCAAAAGAAGTCTCGTAAGAAAAAGGGAAAAAATTATCGCTCAGGAACAGAACGTACGTACAATTATTGTATGTACACAATGGCCCAGTTTCCCATGTCTCGCGGCGCAGAATACTTCCAATACGGGCTAGCCTCTAATAGCGCAACGGTGCAATACTTAGATGGGTCGAACTGGTCTGCACATTTCCGGCCGACGACTAAGCCAAAAGCGTTACAGCAGCCAACGTTGCAGCAAGAAACGAGGTCGGAATGGAAGCGGGGGAATAGAGCATGTACGGAGACGAATGGAGGGAGAGAGAAAGACCGGTGTGTGCGACTCGTTACCTCGATTTTCAACGAGCTGCACAACCGTAGCTTGTCGTACCGACAGAATCATTTGTTCGTTCGTTCGTTCCTGTGATCTAGCGGCACTCTACCTTACGCGATATCCGCGCAATAACGCGCTAATGTAAACTCCCGGAAGACGAAAAAAACGAAAAGGTAGCCTATAGTTCACTAGGTCGATAGGGAGTTTATATATAACTGGAAAGCCAGCTATGCATGGATTCTGATGGAAGAATCTTTTCTTAAATAAGTTCCAAGTTTAAAACTTTTAAAACCAAGCTTAATAATTCGCTATCTAAATGTTTTATCGAAAATTGTAGTAGGAATGAAACGCAATCTAAAGCCAAGTAAAAGCTTCGAATAAAATGTTCAGCGTTTCAAGTAGTTAAATCCCTTCGACGATCTCCGCCGTTTACGACATTCCCCTTGGATCAACCGCTGAGGAATCTTAATTGAGCGTTCACAGCTTGTTGGAAATTGGATCTTATCGTTCGTCTCGGGTACGTATTATCCGTGGTCCGCGCCTTGCCACGATGGGCACCACGAATAAGCATTTTAACGGGCAAAGTTTCAGCTATTCATCGGCAAGTGGCTTTTGTTCGTCACCCTGGCCGAATCGATAATCTATAAACGGTCAACCAACCGGTTCGCGCCCTCGACGTTGGCCGCTTTTCGCGACATCGGCTCGCCTGCTGTCGTTTGTTGTGGTGCAGACGAGATGATCGATTATCTTCGTGCATAACCGTTCCAGTTGGCATTCAAATGGTTAGATGTTAAAGTCCGTCCGTCTAACCTTGTGTCTTGGATCCAACGTGTTATAATATCTTCGCGGCGCGTCTTCGTGATTTTCTCGTTTGTCTTTGTTTCTTTGCGGAATCTTATACTGTTTCTTAGACGAACTTAGACTGTTCTTCGAATACAATGTCTGCTGGTTTAGCTTGTAAATGGGTGAAAATAACGATTTCACTGTTATTTGTCCTATACCGTGATATCGCATACTGCTGCAAATTTTAAGAATTTAACGAGAAAAATATTTGTATCAAGGTGTATGAACAAATAATGAACAGGTAATTACAAAGATACAGAGAACACGTAAGTAGATATGGTCTGCCTATAATAAAGCGTTGGCGTACTCGTTGCAATAACTTCCAGAGCTTCGTTTAGCTTTGAATACGCATGAAATGTTGCGTCGTATATCGATTCTATAGTGCAATATATATCAAGTAGCACATAGGTATAGCGACGCAGACAAAATGAAAAATTTAAGCTTATAACATACGAAGCTTCGTTGCGAACTTGGTTGAAGCTCTTCTATAAAATATCTGTTATTCCGAGCATCGCGTACTGTGAAAGTCTTATCACGTGCTGTAAATGCAGTCCTTAAACCGGCTTAAGAGCTCGTACAGACAGTCCGTTAATGTTTAATAATGGCCAGAGGTGTGACTATAATTCTAAGTAATAAAGTCGATACCACGGGCGGAAGAACGATAACGTCCGGCAATTAACTTTGCCTAACTCGATAACGTTTTCTCTAAGACAAAATTTTAACTCGTTCCCAGACTTTGAAATTGCATTTTATACTGTCCTTATTTTGTAATTGGTAATTTAGTAAACTCGATGACAAACATTTGTAATTTTTCCCAGTTCCATTAACCATAAACAGGAAGCCATGGAAAGTGAGTAAATTGCTTTTTAATAGAGTTGGACAGCGCCTTAAGTAATTATAATCGAAATTGTATAAATTGGATTTTAAACCTCGCGTTCAATGTATGTCAAAGCACGTGCTCGTTTATTAATACAGATACGTTCGAAATTCGCTGGATCGATCAGGAATGGAAACTCGAGTGTTTAATGAGTACCGATTGTTTATAACGTTGTTTATCAGCCGGCCTTGTCGACCGTATTCCAGTTTTATTCATCCCATAAATTGTATCTACTAGTTCGCGTCCGTGCTATCTGACAAGCAATTAATGTAAACGCGTGGCGTGGCTTGCCCCGGCGTCGTTAACGAGCAGGCATTCGTTTGAAATAACGCGACGACGAGCGAGCTTGCCTGATGAAACGATTTTCCATAAAAAGCAGGCTTCATCCTTGAACGAAAGTATATAAAGAAACTTGACGAAAAATAAGCAATTCAAAGCGTATTAATTTCAGTCACCGAAAGGGTCTTTCTGGTTATCCTAGCAATTTCGGCGATTCATAGTTCACGCAAATAAATAAAGGACGGAATAGCTGCCGTTTATGTAAACTCGAAAATATTGATCTACAAGAGCAACATGTCCAAAAATGGACATGTCACACTCAGGGCTACGTCACTAGTAGCAATATTTAAATTAAACTCTCACTGTTAGCCGGCAGAGAATGGCTTTCATAAAATAACATCGAAGGTGTGAAAAACAACGAACGTACAGCTGAAATCGGCTGCTTCATCCGCCGCTGTTTACTACATCAACGACCCATCTTTCGAAACGAACAAACAACCGTGCTCGTTGTACACGCCCGTGAATGTCGATCCTCCGGTTAATGTCCGGATCGATAGGGCGGAATCGAGGACTACGCTGGCCATCGTTAAATTTTGCACGCCAATAACGCGACCGCCCTAGAGACATGGTATTCCGATAAAAAGGCGATACATGACACTATATAACGGTACCGGACCTGGCGCGTTTTATCGCCAGCGTGAGAGGCGTCTGTATGTTCAAATCGAGCACAGGGAAATGAATTATCAATTTTTCTGTCGCTGTTGTCCATTACGATTCTTGCTTTCGTGTTTCCTTATTTCTTCATTTTTTTTAGTTCGTTAAAAAAAAAAAAAAAAAAACAACGCCGAGAACCCATCCGTGAAGTAGAAATGACGATGACCATTGGTGGCACGATCTGGGATATTCAGAGCTTATTAAGGGACAATTAACACACACAATTGGGAGGGAAAAATAACAATAAAAGAGACAGAGTTCGTTTAGCTTTAACTAGAAGCCAATTATCTCCATTTTCGACTGCAAACAGACTCTCTTTTGTATTTAGAATCGCCAGTAGATTATCGAGATGCTAGCTACGGAATTTATTTCAAGATTTTTAATTCGCGAAAGTAATGGCTGGTCCGATTAGAGCTGAAATATGTTGTCGCGGCCGTTGTTTCCGTAATGAGGGAGCGCTGTGTGCATCGTGAACGCGCATGGACCCCGTAAATGTCGCAGTTGCTGCGATCACACGTAGGTATTGCCTTATAAATTTCTACCTTGCAGCAAAAAACTTGGCGTACTTAAAATTTTACTCGCTCTCTTCCTTTTAATGTGTTTCACGAGTTAAGAGTTACTAAGAATACCGAAGTCAATAATGTTTTCAATTTCTTACGAATTGCTACATATACGAAAACTTGTTACAACTTTGTTCCAATTCCCAGCTTAGAGGCATTAAATTTTAGTTTCACAAGTGAAGTTTGTTAGAAGTTCGACTTCAGAGAATATCACGACGAAACTGCGACGATCATGGATTTGAATAAAATCCCCGTGTCACGTTCGTCGCAAAATGTATTCAAAATGTTGCAACAGGCGTTGGAACAATTCTGAAATTTACTTTGGTCCGCATGTGGCCGGAAGGATAACGCGAATAACCCGTAGCGCTCGCGATTCACGAAATTCGGGCCTGTTCTTTTTTTTCCGTCCCTCGTCACTACCACCACGACCCTGTGTCTCTGTTTTTCGAAAGCGAGAATTAATTTGGTCCCGCGTACATTTCCGCGATGAAAAGAGAGCGAAGAACTGCGAGGCTTTGTTTGAAATGATGTGTGCGTTACGTGACAAAGGGTAAAAAATATTTTCCGAAGTGAAATGGGTAAAAAGAAGTAGTAAAAGGAAAACAAAAAGGGTAGGTGTATAGTTATTGCGGACGCATAGCCGCGTTGTCAAGTAAGATTGACGGGGTCATGAATTTCTCTCTTTTATCGTAAAGGAGTGTATTTTAATTAACTGCACGTAATAAACTTTTATTAGCTTCAATTAAATACTACACCGATCAAGGAGTGGCATTTTCTAGTAATTAAAAATTACTTTTCTAATGATCGTTCAAGGCTGCAACGCCCATTCGAAGAGGCCAAAAATAAGTTTGTTATGTCGTAGCTTAAAAAAGAAGAGCGTGGCCAAAGGAAACACGTCGAGAATGTCGTTGCACCCTGTCGAGAGGGAAGTTCGTCGTTGAGGCATGACATTTCCGATCGATTCCTCCCTTCGATTAAATCCAGCCGTTGCTGGATAGTTTTGCTGTGCGCTAACGGTCCCTGTCAAACTTCCGAATCGCCGCAGCGGCGAAATTTAGGGCGCAAACATTGGCTCCGTGGCGAGCAGCAGCGCACCACCCACGATAAACGTCGGTCCGGGTTTAAGTTTTGAATTTATAGAGTTAGTCGGCAGTTGCCCACTGGTTCGGGATTCTCTTCTTAGCGCGCTATTGACTTTGAAGACTCCGACGTTGCTTGGAGAACGTCACGTTCCTTCGTCGTGGATTTCTCCATTCGCTCGTGTGTTTGACTTGTCGACGACGCGCGGATGGCTCATAATATAGTAGTTCTTAGAGCAGTTAGCAATAGTCTGCGCTGAAACAAAGAAATGCACTGAATTAAGTTTAATTCGTTGTGTGTGATCAATAAATGTCCAATCTGGTGTATCATTTGCATACATATGTCCGTTTGGTAATTCAGACTCTCTTAGTACGTATTTTGTTCTAATTTTCAACGCTGCGGCAATCTTTAAAGTAGTATAACTTCAGCCAATCTTCTTTATAATTACATGGACAGAAAATGAACGTATATCAGATAAATAACGAGAGAGTCTCTACCAGAAATAGAATAAAATTCTCGCAAATTCAAAGCACGAAAGTTCCAGTACCTTTCGAAATTTCTCTCGTAATCCATCCGGTGCTAAATTCAAACGCATCTACATTTTTACCATATGCATGTTATCCGAATTTTTCTATGCTCAAAGTATGAAATACCATTTCTAGTGGCGATCATAATTTCAATGTAATGAGAAACTAAAATGGCAGGTCATAACAGAGATTAAAATAGTATTCCGTTACTCGTTTGAAACATGTATCGTATTTCGGACTAGGGTTTTAGCGAAAGCCACGCCGCCGTAGCTTATGAAATATTCGATCCAGCTTGTACCCGCTGTTTCGCGATACGATTTCATTTCAGACTATCCTGCGCTGCGCATGACACGATACGAGTGTTACATTTCGTTTGACAAATATTATATCCATGCCGCCGAGTCATTACCTCAACGAATCTTTCTGCTTTTTGATCGAAAATGTATAATTAGCTCTTTCACATTTTACATTCGCGACGTGCTAAAAATTCGAATAAGTGCGGCCACCGTTTAAGGGTTTCCTTGAGAGTAGAAACGCGACAAGAAAGATAAGGAACAGGCAAGCGCGGATATTAAGGAAACTCATGGATTATGGGACCGATTAGCCGCAATTAGATAGGCGGTCACGACTAAAAAGGTTCGCGTACGACTATCTCGTTGTAGCGACGATCGACGTGTTTTATCTCGTTCCCGCGAAGGCGGTGCCCTCGGATAAGAAAGTTTCTTGAAAAACTGCGAAACTTGCCTTTTCTCTAGGACGAAGGAGGCTGTAACAAGTGGAATAAGGCAGGACGTTCGAGCGAAACTTCTTCCTTACAAATGGGTAACGCTCTTTGCCCGACCGTCGAATCGTTTCGCCGTGAGGCGAGAAGTTTTTTTTTATATTTAAATGGGGAACAGGGCGGGAAATGCAAACGAAACGGCGGAACGCGCCGAGTCTGAAATCCGCTCGTTGGACGAAAGCGAAAATTCGACGATAGCAACGTTCGCTATTGCGTGTTTACGGCAACATGAAATAAACCGCGAAGTTAAGAATGCAAACGGCCGAAGAAAAATTATTGTCGTGGAATTCTTTTAAGTTCGTCGAGGAAGCCGTTTGACTTTTTAATGAATTTACCGGTACATTGTTTTAAACATTTTTTTTTTTTTTTGTTTTATTTACCCGGGCAACTTTCCTGTGGAATAATTCTCCGAGCAACTTTGTACGCGACGATCGTGGAAGAATGATGTAGCGACGTTGCTGGTTTGAAAAAGAAGCGGTAAAGTCGTTTACAAAAGAATAGAGAGTGAGTAGTCTATAGTCAGACGCTACAGACTCGATTCTCCTCTAACCGTTACGGTATTTACATCTCCTAGTGCGTACTTCTTCTACGCTTGTGTTAATACTTTCGTTTTTCGAAAACATTTTATTGTCGTTTAAACCTCTAAATAAAGGACTAGTGGTTTTTAAGGTAATAGTAAGTTAAAGCAAGCAGAGCATGCAAGAATCTAAAAACTATCGACTGGGTAAATAAATCTATGCGAAGGAAAGGGCAGAAAACGTGGGAAATCAGTATCGGCGTTCCGCGTTTCCGGTGACAGCTGCGACGGGAATTTATTTCGCTTCAAAAAGTTCCTTTCACCGATGCGATGGTCCAGAAACTAATGGCGGGACCCAAGTTTGCCATTTCCTGACTGCCAACGAAAGGGGTGGAGGGATTGAAGGTAGCAGAAATTGCTCGCATCTATTCCCTCTTTAAATCACTTTCGGTGGATTGCTTATAATTCTATCGACGATAAATTCCGACTCGCTGACGGTTTAGTTAACGAGAAAACGAACTCGCGAGCATGTGTTGCGCATCGCAGAATTAATAACGTATTGCTGCTTCTCACCTAGCCCCTTTCTCATATTTATTTCCACGCTTCTTTACACTCTTCTTCGTTTGCCGGCCTGAAGCGAGTGGCAATGCCAGTATTTATCTCGCGTTATCGATTCGCGTACCTCGAAAATGTTGTTACTCGAATTTTCGACATTTGTTTACTTCGAATTTCCGACATTTGGCTCGATACAAATATCTGTTGGCAGCAATTGGTTCAATTTTATTTCGTCCCAGTTCATTTTATTCGACGTATTATTTCCAACTGTTCGTTTGACGAATAATTATTTAATATACACAAACGAGACACGAGCTACACTCGGTCGAAAGCGATTAATTATTTTATTAATCATCTGTGTCATGCTCCATCCTTTGCAAATAATTCAACATTTTTCGTCATCAGTCACCGTAAGGAAGAACCATCGGGAAGGTTTCGAATACCCCGGAGACTCTGACTGAAAGCGAACAAAGACAAATCCTGCGAGAGCCAGATTGCAGACGCGCCCGTCAGAGCTTTCTTTCTCCGTGTTCACGGGTTAATACATATATCTTAGCGCAGTAGGAAGAAAGTTTTTCTTTCACGTAGCAACCCAACCAAGACAGACTGCAAAGCTGTCGGAATCCTGACGGGTTACGGAGCCCAGAAACACTTTATGACGGCCTTAAACGGCGCAAGGAACTCACTTCTCGCGATCACGAGACGTGCAACCGCAATTTCCACCGCATCGATATCGATAAACGGGCGCATCCGGTGAACTTCCTCTGTTATTTTATCGGCCTTCGCTTCTCTCGCTACATTTTAGCTCGTGTACGACGTTGGAGTATTTCTAAGTTCATTAATCCTAAATTTTCCAAGATATTTTTTTCCAATTCTCTCGACCGAATAATTGATCTTTTTCAAGCGCATATGAATTTCGTGAAAAATATTTTGTATTTAAAGACATAATCCTAAATTGCTGTTGAAAGAGGATCCAACAAAACCATAATGTATTTAAAAAATGGCACTCGTTCTTTACACATCAGAGCGGTGCTCAAACCGCAATTTATTTCCGACAATTTTTCCATTTAAGCCCACCGAGCTCAGGCAAGCTTGGACCAAGTCGAGCGAGGGAATTCCATTCTTTTTTCTTCTCACGAAGCAACTAATGTTCCCCTCGATTTTAGGGGCGTCACGGCAGAGAAGGGTGTCGTTAGCGCGTCCCATCGTGAAATTTCGTCGCATTATTCCGTCGTGGTTCACCGCGATAAATCATTCCTAGTTGGGCTCGTCAACTACGCGTCGCCACGCCTTCGGGATTTTTCCATCGCGGAACGACGACGCTCTGACGCTTCTCCCTTTGTTCACGGATCTCGCGCGATTACGACAAGGTCCTGGCGAAACACGGTTATCGAGAATCGTGAAATACAAACGACGGTGGCAGAGAGACCGGCTGATCGTAAAACACGTGGTATTTTTGGTCGCGTTTCAGATACACAAACGCTTTGATAAAGGGACATACGGATCTGAGTCGCGCGGGAAATTAACTGCTTTCCGGACAGCAGGAAAAAATATTTTCTAGCTTCCTTCCCTCCGTTAATGTATTCGGATTCACAGCGAAACAACGACGTTGTGTTCGCCGGCAGTTATTTATGTTTGCGTATGTTTGTGTATCGCATACATGTGCGTGGAGAGGAGGGTGGGTACATAGAAATTATGCCGCAGCCATTTTAAATGCGACGCCTTTAATTTGCTGCATCCTTAATCGACGAACAGAGGGCGTTCCTCGCTTGGACGGGAAATAATTATACGAATATCCCGGGAGCAATTTGCGCATCGATCAACAACTTCGAGGCAATGCACGTGACGTTCATGTCAGTGTCCATAATTAATTTCTCCAGTAATCGATGACCAACTAATTAAAATATATGTCTCATTCTCTTCCGCGACTTTATGTTATCGATACGTTTGATTATTTCTACGGATCGATCGAACCTCCCCACTGTTGCTATCCAACGTTTGAAATAATAATAACCAAGATGCAGTACACTTTCGGTTAACGCAACTGGTAATAAAAATGTATTCATCCGCTTCATCCTTCGATGCGCTAAACATCAATTAGTTCGTTCCTTACCTCCCCAATCAAAGCAGCAATCTCGAACGAAGGAGATTTACTACAGTTTGCTCTCTCTCCAATAATTTGCTTGCCAGCACACCTTTCGGAGAAGCAATTTTGCTTTCGCTTAATTATCAAATAATCCCCGAGAGTGCTTGGATAACAGGAAACTTCTATTTACTAACTTCCAACTGCCAGATGTTGCCGAGCTGTGAACGAGCAAGCTTCCCGACTAAACGGAACGGAAGCTCGAAATCCTTCCCTTTTCGAATTTTCTTTCACAGTCTGTTCGTGGCCGTGCAGGTAAGCTCCGAAGGGAACCGCGTTCGAAGCGAACGTCGGAAATTGTCAACTTTGTCGTTTCTACTCGAACATATGACCAAGAACTCGTGCGCTGCGATACCGTATGCCGGTCCCACGACGGAAGTCGACGCCTGAATAAATCGTAAAACCTTCAGCAACATCTTGGTATTCCGGTGCCCTGCGCGTCCGCCAACGTTCCAGCACTTCGTTTCGAGATTCCTCCCTGGAAAACGTCGCGATGTAAATTATGCTATCGGTATCCTGCTGAAACTCCAGTCAACGTGCGTGAGATCGTTGCGCGTAATTACGGCGAGAATTTGGCAGATTGGCGACATTGCCGATGTCTAGGATTTCCAGCGTAGCTGCATAATCCAGAGCGAACGAATTTTTTGTATTCCGAAGGAAATTGTTAACAAAGTAGGTGTGTAGGTCGTGAATAAACTTCGACGTTCTTGCACATATTTTGACAACTTGATTTTCACTTGACAATTTATCGCTTATTTATTTATTTGTACAATGAAAGTATTCAGTAGTATATATATAGTATTCAGTAGTAGTATATAGAAAGATCAGTAGTATAGATCAATAATTGTTGGTGCATCGAATTTTCTTGCCAAAATTGCCGAAATTTCTTTCACGATGTTAAATTAATAACAATGTACAGTCTGAATTCCGTCAGTGCGTGTCATTTCGATCCGCATGACATTATTTTTTCAAAAACAAGAAACTCGATAGAGCCCAGGAAACATCCCGATTATATTTCTTTTGAATCTATGGACTGCAGACATAAATCATTAAACGACATTGATACGAACAGTATTTGATACAAAAGTCTACAAAATTTCGGCCAACTGCAATGCAATTGGTAATTTTATTATATCCGTGCGCATCGTACGCAACGTTGTTATCCGAAGCCAATTATCAAGGGTAGGATCGATGTTTCAAACCACAAATATTGAGGATTATAGCTACTTTCGTCTCCTCTTTGTTCGTAGTTATCCTGCTTGTCGGCGCGTTGCAACAAACAAACAACGTTCGTTACTAAGGCCCTTGGATAATACCCGGATCTATTGTGTTCGATACTCTACCGTTCCAGATATTCATTAGCTTCCGCAGACTTTTCATCAAAGATTTAACTAGGCTTTGGAAACATTTGCGTTATGGTAACAGCAAATTCTCCTTTTTAGAATGAAAGAGAGAAAGATTAAAGTTATTTTTAAGCCATTGGGAACAATAAACCCATAGATGAGCAATTTGCATATGAAAAGATGAAACAGGATAAATTATATTCCTTTTATACGAATTATAAAATTATAAAAATCATACTCCATCGTTGTATAAGAGCGCAATTTTAAAATTCAATTTGTTATCAATTAATCCCGCACCAGAACTATGTTGATACGCAGACTGATATTAATCAAGTTAAATCAACGTAATAACTGAATTAACATTATTCGTTCCTTACGTAACATTGTCATCGAACAGAAAATTCGGAGACATGAATTTTCTCTTCCGTAGAATTTTCCCTATAAACAGTTAACACAAATGCGGCCGACTGGTATCGTACAAGATGAAAATTTCAGGTAACAGGCGACCCGCCTTATTTCCCTCGCGTCCTGCCAGCTCGGAACCAGCAGCTTTTCATTCATAATATCCCGTATTCTTTTATGCTGCTCGTAAATGTGTAACATGGCCTTGTCTCTTGCCCAGCGAGAAATTTATGCGGTCAATCCCTCTTCGTGCGAACCATACGTTTCTACTCGACGATCGAGATGTTCCACCGCTCGTGTCGATGCATAAGTTTGCCAGAACAAACGTCTTCAGCCGCTGAAATGGCTTGTACCTTGCATTATTATTCAAAAATCTAATTGCGTTTGAAGTTCCCTCCCTTCTTTGGCGCTTGAACATTTCCTTGCTGCATAGCTTGCTTTCGAGAAAATTTATTCAGTACCGGGAGTGCAATTTTGAGCGGATGTATGCAAACGATAGGAAGAATTAGTTAAGAATATTCCAAGTAATTTATTGAAGGATATTTAGCAAGACGATATTCGTTTCGTCATCCATTTTGATATTGTCCCCCAACAATAGCAGGCAAGAGAAAATTAAATGTGGTACGGAGCTACGTGGTACGATGACCATGTTTCAATCTGACCCGTTAAAGTTCTCTCATTTGTTGAAAATTATCGAGGACATTCTCCGTGATGAACTCTATCTGTCGTGCAAGATAAAGAAGTTTCATTATGTCGGAAAGTCGCTCAACCTGCTATCAACTTGCTTTCACGTTTCAATGATCCTCGGATATCAAACATATTCCAAGAGATTGCCGAGTAATTGAAAATTTTCGATGGCAAATCTGTTCCAAAATCAAGATTCAGACAGAAATCCTTCGAAAAGACGTTTCGGGCTACTCGGTTGACGATGGGACGAGGGTAAAGTAATTTTCACCAGCTCAAAGGGCAAAGGTTCTTAGTTCCCAGTCTATCGGTTCTTTCAACTGGTAGACCCTTTCATTCGTAATAGAATCGGAGTAGGAAGCATCGATGATGGAGTTACGAGAAGAATCGTGTCGCTTAGACTAGACGATAATAAAATGTCTATTAACGCCAAGTTCCTATTCCTTCGAGGTGATTTCGAGAGTGTTCGATTGGCTGCAGACTCAGATTGTGCTTACGGGAGAAACTCGAAAACGATCGCATGAAACGCGTAGGCTGAGGCTAAGAATGCGACGAATATGGGTCCATTGTTCGATCTAATCGTCGCTGGAACCAATTCCGCGACGAACATTCTCGGCGGTTTCGTGCTGGGATATCTTAGGACTCAATGCTGCGGGAGTAAACAGGAAACTGTGCTTGAAACGTGATTGTTGTAAGAATCGTGAGTATTGTTTTCTTGTAAATTCAGTAAATCTCGGTACTTTCCTCGGAATTGTCGAGCGTGTATATGTAAATCGTAGATTCACTCGAGAGAAAACAATTCCAAGTATAACTTCATTCTGCCGAAGAGTATCGAGTTCTGATGGGTTTCCATCCCTAAAAGTTTTCTTCGTCGCCTAAAACCCCTAGCCACACGAAACATCAACCGGGTAAAGTGGAAAGTATGGTCCCATACCTACAATTACGCCACTTCCAAATAGATCCTCTCCGCTTAGAACGTAAGTCTTCGGTCACGTTGCCTCGCACGCCTCTTTTTTACGAGGGTTCAAGGGACAGCGGCATTTTTCGTCCTGTTCAAGGACCAACCCATCGCGAAAACTCGTAAAGACGTTGCTGAAAAGCTTCCCCATCGCTGTTCGCGGTCATGTTCGTTGCCCTGAAGTTCATCTCTCGTTGAAGCGGCCGTAATTCGAGTTAATGGCCGTCGACGAAGAAAACCTGCCGCCACGACTGATCTCCGTCTGAAACATTGCATCCCTTTGCCCCCCACAACCCATGACTCGCCCGAAGAACGGAATAGGGGGCTGATTAATCGTCTTCTCGGCGAAACTTGAGCGAAATCAATGGGCCACGCGCAAATCCCGAGAAGCTGACGATCGTTTACCCTCGAATAAAGGAACGGATGGCTATTTGGGAATGAAGGGTATGCATGGGGAAAGAGTGGTAAAGATAGGGATAATAACGTGACTTATTTGGCATCTAGAGAATAGCGAAATCGCTGTTTGGTATTTGAAATGCGAGTTCATTTCTACTTGATTTTTCAACTCTGGCGGAACAATAAATAAAGCAATAGTAAATACGTGGTTTGTGCATTGAACGATAACTTAATAATAAAATGTTTTGTAATTTGAGGTTTATAACGATTACAGTGCATGCGAAACAAACTTTAACCGCGCTTTTTGCGAGCTGTCAAATTTCAGGCCAATATAATCAATATTATTCATTTGGACGAAGCCGTTTATTTAACATGCAAACAATTGAATGGGATCGATCGTTCCTCCTTTAATCTGCCTCACGATCAGCCGAATATGATCACGTCCGCTGATAACTTTACCGTTTTATCAGTCGTCTATCGCGGAGGTCGGGTAAGCCGCGTAAATTACGTAAGAACGAAAATAGAAGAGTTCATGTGAGCGCGACGGTGGTTCGTTCAAGCGGTCTTCTTAATTGCGCCACCATTTGAATTTAAATTACCCGAGAGAATGTATGTGCCTGTGTGTGCGTATATATGTATGTGTGTAAGAGAGAGAGAGAGAGAGAGAAGCTGAGCGGTAGGGAAACCATCGTTTCCTAGGCGTACCCTAACGTATCATCGTTACACGTATTTCTCGATAATTTGCGCCAGACGTGGAAGTATCGATTCACCGCTGGAATTATCTCGATAACGTACCACCTCGCCGTTCTTGACGTTTCGTTTAAAATTCCGCTCGGATATCTTGCAGCAAAGATGAAAAATTATTAGCTTTTTCTTCTTTTGTGAGCTAGGGAAAACGGAAGTGAGGAATTGTACCGGAGTTCTGAGGTCTATATCGTGTTCGTGTTGAATAGAACGAGAATTCGTGTGGGAAAAATTGATCACGCAGACGAAACTCGAATCTTCCTTAGAGTCTCCCGATAATAAGTAAGATTTCGAGATTAGAGATTAGGATTTTAGTATTGAAATCAAGTAGATTTGAAGCTTCTGTAAAAGGATATGCGTTCCAAAATTTCTTTCAAATGGTATCATACTTTTTACGAAATCAGAACTCACATCGTTTTACCTTAACTTCTTATAAAAGTGCAAACTCACTTTACATTTTACACCGACTTGTAGATTTAACAATAAGATGCGCAATTCCTCTTCTATTTCTCGATCAATTAACTTTCTTCTGACTTGGTCGTACGACTAACGTTGCAGCTGCATGAGGATTTAACTGAAAAGCCCTCGACATCGGACGTAAAATTGCGTGCTCGAGGAACAAAGGCGGGAAGAATCGCACCAGCGTGAAAAATCTTGGTTGTCGCCAGTAATCGTGGTTAGAGGAGTCGCGAAAGTGACGTCGCCACGCTAATTAGTTCCGGCAACGACGGAAAAATGTCGCAATTACGTCGGACGCCGGTGTGCCATGCAAAGGGAACCTGCCCGGTCATGACAGCCTGGCCAGCGATAAATTTCGAGGCCGTAATCGCGACACTGGAACTGCCTTTGCGACGATTTCCTCACAAACTAACCGGAATAAAAGCGACCTATTGGGACAACTGTACTTCCGAGGTGCGAATCTCTATCGTTTCGAGGAAGAGTTGACTCTGCAAATAGTCGTTGCATAAAGATTACCGTTACTCGATCAGAGATAGTTTAACGCGATTTTAAATCGATCTTTCACCGAACGAAAATCTCTAGGAATCCGTATGTCGCTATCCTGACGTGTCTTGATCGTGAACTACTAATTTTATTTACCTTGAAAACGATAGGTATCTTTGAAATATTATTAACTTAAAACAACAAACAAATTGTCAACAGACAGAAATTGGAGATGGAAAATAATTATTGAGAATCAGATTATGACGTTGCAGTTCGAAAAGATAAAGAAATTTTTTCAGGAGAAATGTTTCAGTATAGAAATTTCGTTTCCTTCAAAGTTTTACGGTAGATCGTCCGCATTTAGACAGCAGGTAAGCGCAGAACTTCATTGTTTTCACGGGAAAAGAAGAACGTTCTAAACTTACACGGAGCTTCTAACTTTCTCGCTAAATGGATTTTCAGCCTGGAAACCATTAACCCGTATTATTTTTCTTTCGGACTGTTCGTGTCGCGGAAAAACGCTGGAGTTCGAGGTGCATCTATAAATGAATCGATTTATCGAGAAACCGTCCTTCGCGTTGCGCGCACCTAGAGCCATTCGTTGCTTCCTGTCTCCATTCAAACGTTAAATTGCGGTGATTGCGTTCGAAAAATTTACCAGCGTCGTGCAGACGGGAAATTCCGGACGTGGCATGCGGCATGGGCTACCTTCCATTTTCCAATTTGCCCGGAGAAACAACGGATGAACTTCTAAATCAGAGAAAATTTCGTTTAAATCCTTGAAGCTCGAACGAATAGTACGAGAGCAATGCGAGTAGAAGTTCGATCGATTTAAATTTTCAAAAATGTTATATCCGCATCTCGCAAATAATACAAAACATACAATTTTATATGCATATGTCGCAGTATCATGCTGTAAAATTCCGAATTCCACGGCCAAAGTTCCTCGACCTAACCTAAGCCTATCCCTGTCGACGAGGACAAGATTACAAGCTCAACACGGTTGAAACTCGAATCGATTCGAGACCGAAAATCTGTGTCGGTTCTCGAGGGAGTCGGGAAGAATTGATAGGAGGCAGAAGCCACAAAGCTTTCGTGTCGTTGTCGCGAGAAGCACGAGAGGCGATCTCAAAGGATATCTCCGCCCGTATCATCGCCATTAACGAAATTCATTTTTATCGAATTGGACGTGGACCAAAAGCGACGCTGGTGTATCGATCGTTTGGCGCATAAACACGTTCGGTAAACAGGAAAGATGCTGATAGTAAGGATATCATGCATCGTTTACCGATGCAACGTGTAATTTTCCCGTGGAAACATAGTCGGTCGCGATAATCATCTAGCTTGATAACGTTTTATCGCTAATTACCGACTGCCGGCCGAGAAACTCGCGATAATTACGCAGTCAAACAATCCGAAGTATGCGAGCGCGCAAATTAGATGACACAGAACGTCAATTTATTCCCCGTTACAATGGCCCTGTTATACAATTACACGAAATTGATGATAATATACAGCGTAGAAACGTGCGAGCACAGCCAAGAGCCCGATGTAACTTCGATCGTTAATTACGCTTGTTCTGGCGACTAGAAAAGTTTCTATCGCCGTTCCTCGAATCACGATTATAGTCAACGAGGTACGAAGACTGCGTGGAAAGGGAAAACAGAGAGAAAGAAGGCGGAGGAGAGAGCGAAGAAAGTTGGTTAACTCGATGGACAGGAAGTTATTGGATTGCTTGTTCATTGCGTCTTTTGATGCCATCCGCTGTGTATACTTCGATCTGGAATTCTAAATAAAGCGATGCTCTTGAATAATTTCTTCCTTTCCGTGGCACCGCTATAGGAGAACTTTCTTACCCTTCTGAATTCTATCCAGGTCGTCGATCTTCTCTCGTTTACCTCTGTATAATTTCAGTTTGTTGCATCATCGCTTCCTTTATCGATAGGAAAATGGAAAATTCTAGGATAATTCGTATTATGTATTTTACCGAACTGTTACATAGTTGATCAAGACGGATTAAAACTCTCAATCATAGCAATTTGAAAACCGATCAAAATTTCAATTGATCCAGAACCGGTCTACTGTCTATTGTCTACTGTCCTGCTCGTCGCGACATTCATTTTATTCGATCTCGGCTTTTTCTCTGAAAAAAAAAGAACTCGATCGAAATAGACAGCTGGATACGACGAATGAGGCGAATCTATCCATCAATCAAACCCCTCGGAAGTCGAATAACAATATCTAAGTTGGAAAATATACGAAACGCGGTCGCGTACACGAGCTTATACGTACAACAATAAAGTCCTATTATTCGACTGGCTATTCGCCGTGCGCGTGGTCCGTGGTTTGTGTTCAACCTCTATTGGCCAACGGCCAAAAGATTTTTGATATTTTTTGGCAACAACTCGTACTGCATATAACCGGCTAAAATGTTTCTCTGTCTGCTCCCTTTTCCTTGCTCTCTCTCTCTCTCTCTTCTACGCTGCTTCGTTCTTCCGGTTCGTTCGTTATATTCCCTTTCGCGGTCTGTCCTCCGTGTCTTTCTCTCTGTTTCTTTCCCCGTGGCTCCGTTGCTCCATTAACATTTCACGGTGCTTCTTTTTTCGGTGGTCGGTTTCGCCGGTGTAGCTTCCTCCCGTGTGCGTACCCGTCTCTTTCGACAATCAGCCAGGCCAAAGAGCGTATCCCGTGTACTTGGTTTACGGCTACGTATACATATATCTCACGAAACACACGTGTCCAGCTGAAAAATTAATTGCTCGCGACGGAATTTTCCCGTTAATGCCTCGTGCCGTCGTCTGACATTCCTTTTTTTTTTTTTTTTTTTTTTTGAAACAGTGATTTCTCGGTGAAGAAACTGCGATGAAATGAAATTAAAAGACAGTTTTATTGAATTCTCTCGATTCGGCGATCTGCTCTTGGAAATTAGAAGAGGATCGCTGAAATTTCCTCGAACGAAGACGTTCGTTCGTGTAATATCTCACAACATCGATGAATTTTTTCACGATAAGAACGAAAGACTGTCGAGGATGAAGCTCCGTATCGATCACTCTCTTTACCGGGAGATATGACACGATGTCAGATTCACGGAATTCTACAGAGAAATTGTATTCACGGGACGGATCGTATTACGCGATAGGACAGGAAAGGTGGAGTTATTCGAAGCATTTTGCCGTTATTTTGCGTGATACAGGGGAAATATCAGCAGGCGAATTCCGCGAGAATAGGTGCACGAACAAAAATGTCGATTTCTCGGCGCGAATCGACCCGACTACTAGATGTTACCGAATAAAAGCGAATGTATGTCGCGTTCGTGACATCGAAAGAAGAACCTCGGACGGAATATATTCATTTTCTGGAATAATTCGACTATTCCGGAACAAACGGCGGCCAATACGCCGGGAATTCGCTGGAATTCGAGGACGTTCCGGCAATTGCTTCTTTTCTCTACCAACGTGTTGGTTCCCCGTTTAAATTTACACCACGAGAATCCGTCGATTCATCGATTCGAAAGTTTCTCGTCGGTCTACGCTCGGAAATTAATGGTGAAAGTGCTTGAGGTACAAATAAACAAGTGGCACAACGATGAATCAAACGAATGAAACTTTCGACAAGTTAATAGACGCGTTAACACTATCGGATGCCGGTGCTCGAATTAACCCAAATACGTCCGAATTTCTCCTCAAATAATATTATTTTTTCCTCTGTTCAGTATCTGAACCGAATTTATGATTCTGATCGAGGGAACAAGAGAACAACGTTAAAAACGTCGTCATAAATCGCAAAATAAAATTATCTTACAGTTATCCGTCGGAATGGATGATGGACATTCTGGGCCGAGATATACGATAACGGTAAAAAGTGTAAATTAATTAAGATCAATGGTTCGAACACGAAACGACGCCAGCAATACGATTTCATCTTTAATTTGCATTTTTTCCATGTCTTTTCCTGGTTCTCGAAGATGCTTGACGCATCACCGAGAAATGTTCCTGGAGCACGTACACCTGACGTCTCCGTGGGCGGATTACATCGGAATTCCTCTGTTTCGCGGCGTATTCTATAGTCCTGGTAGCCACTCGCGCGCGCTATGAAAAGGGGAAAGATTGGAAATCCTTCGGCGCCGAGAGTATTGCGAATCTGAAAACCGGAGAGAGGACGCGTGACACGTGTCAAGAATACGCGAGAACTACTACGCGATAGAGAGAAAGAAACAGACGACCCCTCTTTCCATTTCCCCTGTTCCTCTTCATTCCACCGTCTTTCTTTGTCTTTTATACGTCGGTCGAAGGATAACTTGGTCTGAAAACGTCTTGCTTGCGTGGATAACGAGATAATTGCGAATTGAAAATATCTCGTAAATTTATTTTCACGAAAATTCGAAAAGAACTTTCCTCGCGGAGAATAAAAGTTCACTATCCCACCAACACCCCAGCGGCTAAACAAGTAACGAGGTAAACTGTTCCTCGAGGCAATTACCACCTATTTCGTCGGTAGAGGAAGGGACGATTCCCTTTAGATCGCTTGTGGAAAGGTGGTGCGATTAAGAAGAAAAAATTGGCCGGCTGGGAGGTTAACGCGTTCCCTTCTTGGTCTACCTAATCCCTCTTCGACCGAGCTCGCGTTAAATACACCGTCGTTCGTCGTTCCCCGGCAAACGATCCATTCTGCTCGAGGGCTCGCGAAAATCGAAGCAGAAACGACGCTGGGCCCCGCTGTTTCGACCGAGACGAATCTCACACTCGGCTGATAATCGATTTTCGCGTTAGCAGCCAACTGGTGGGGTAGAAAAGGGTGGCTCGCGTGTGCTAAACGGCTCAGAAGTTTCCCTTAATAAATTCTCACGTGAATCCTGCACCCTGGCGGACGATACCTTTTCGAGAGAAGAGGAAAGTTTGATTCTGCGAAATCTCTCAGTTGAGAAAATCGTAACGTTGAGGAAAAAGTCGTGGTCGAGCAGATTGAGAAAGTACGACCTACCTTGCTTAAGCTTTTGCGGTTTCTCCGTTCACGCTGTCTCCTCGGATACTTTTAAGTACGCGGCAACTGCCGGCTTCGCCACGGAATTATAAACAGTTAATGTTCTCTGTCACGGAGCTAATGAGATATTAGCTTTGTCAGCTAACGAGATATAGAACTGCGAGGTTGATAATTGGGAAAATTTCTTCGAATGCTGTAACTCGTTGAAAAATATAAGCAAGTTGCTGCATGTTTAAAGTAATAACGCGGATGTCGTGGATAAATTACGGAAACTAATTTTGCAAACTGTTGCATTACACGGAAATGACGTAGAAAGTCGAATCCGTAATAGTTACCAACGATACAATTAGCGGGCTATTCAAAGTTTCAGCTATTGTTGCGCTTAACCTAAATTATTATATATCTGTTCGTTACATTCAATCAATGCCGATCGCCGGCTGCAAATCCTAACTCAATTTAATACATAAACATAAATACGATGGGAAATCCGGGAAATATTAATTCAATGTTACAGTTGCAAATGTTTTGAAGCTGGTATAGTTCAATGGAATCAGGGCGAGAAGGGACGATACGCTGATAAACGAATACGCGAAGAATATCCTTTGATATGTTCTCGTAAATTTGTAATCACAGTTACTCGACATTATTTCTAATTTTTTACACGCATCTCAGAGAATCGCAATGTGAGGAACATGGACGAGTTCCTCTCTGATTGCGTTTCAAAAGGACGTTAATCAAAATTCCAAACGTTAATTTCGCAGAGAAGCTCTTTGCACTTGCAATTTATTAACTATTTTCAGTAATACCTAATTACTCTTCTTCCAGTGAAAAGCGATCCCTTCTCGCTCTTGAAACGCAGATCTCGTTGCAAATCGAATCGATTTTCCCTCGAACCGCAGCTTCGTTCGCAAATACATCAAATTCACCGCAAATAAACTATCGTGTTTCAGGATAAAGGACTTCAAACGCTCGCAATTAGACCCGTCCAGATGAAATATGTATGGATCGGCCTTCGAAACGCAACACACCTCGATTCTGTAAAGTTTTTTCTAAATAGCTCGTTGTCCGTAAATCACGTGCCAACAAATTTTGAGGATTTTCCATGTCAAAATTTCTCCACAAATAGCTACTATTAACTTCGCTTCATCGTTAGAGATAATTAACTCTATTAGATGTTCTTTCGTCGTTCAAAGAAATCCTAATGTTGACAAAGCTTCAGACACGATCTCGACAACCATAGCGATCTGGGGACTTTAAGATCGTTTTATTTTGGATATCAAATTTCGATCGATTCTGTTGCGAACAAAGACAGCGTGAAAGGGAGCTGAACTTGTAGCAAGTAAAAGAACTCGGTTGCACACATGCACCAAACGACTACGACTAACAATAAGAGCGTGCATCTGCCTGGAAAAGGTGACGAGATTGTGCGGCGGCAGGTACATTCAGGCTTTCTTCGCTGCGTCTTTTATATTGACATTCTCGGGATTTTTCTCCGCAAATTTTCGTGCAACGAAATCCGGCCGTCACACTGGCAAAATTACAGCAAAACATTTCTACGAAACAAATTCGTAGACAGATTCGTTGCTCCGAGTGACGCGGTATCGAAACGGATATATCGTATAGTTCGTGAGAATTTTTAATAATCAAATAACAGCCAATTATCGGAGAATGTCCAGGAAAGTTATAATTCTGAAAGCAAACTGATTAATTGAAATGTCCTTTCTTCCTGATAATGTTGTATTATCTTGCACAAGTGGAAAATTCATGATTTGTTTTACGAATACGTAATTAAAGCAGGATATAGAAGAAGTAATCTAAACCGCAAGCAACATAAATTGCCTGATAATAAAAAAATGAAATTTTAAACGGCAATAATCATTACTCACAGTCTCTCGAAACGGTGGTATGCTGCATTTTAATATACGTATAGATTCAGTATGAATGTAGATTGGTTGCGTGAATTCACAGTGATTAATAAACGGCACGGGCGGTCTCTCTTTCCCGTGCTTCGCCAATAAATAAACTAATAAAATCGCAGGTGCAACGCGATATCGTTTACGTAAGCGGTGACGCGTTTCGGGTGCGCGATCGCAATTTCGCGGAGCTGAAGATCATTTTAATAAATTTGAGCCTCATGCAATATTCAACGAGCCTAATTGCACTCGCGAGCCACTTCAGCTTTTGGTGGATGGAAATAAGCACATTCTTGAAAAAGGAAAAAAAAGAACAGTCAACTTAAACGTGAAAGATATAAAATGTAAATATTATACCAAAGCTTAACGATTTGCTTAACAATTTGCTTAACGATTTTAAAGAAAACGAGCCCATTTCTCGAACGAGGCTCATTCCCTGTGTTTACTAATATTCTCATAATCATAATCTATCTTAATAAACAATCGACAATGAGCTTTGATCGTTGTCTTCGGTAACTTTACGTCAACACTTGTAACAGAAGAGTTTTATGTCAGAGCAGTTCGTAAAATGAGACTTCGCTTCGTTTATCGCGTTCATTGAAACACATGAGAAAAATATAGCTATCAGTAATGAAATAGAAAGATACTGCTGGTCAATGTAATCGAGTCAATGCTTTTGTTCAAAAAATCCGTATCATTGCGAACCGCATACTTAGAGTTGCTTAAATTTAAAATCTCTTAAAAAGCCATTCTCTTTTCTTGGAATTTTCTTCGTTGCTCCACTCTGCGCCAATTAATTCAGAACTCATCAGCCAATAAACTGAAAAAGTGTCGCGATCTTTCGGCCACTTCTAAACAATAGTCGAAATGATAAAGCTTTGATAAGCGAGGGTAGCAGATAGCGGAATAACGTATCGCACAACGAGATTCATATCTCGACGACCTATGTCCTATCGTTCAGACTTGAGCTTTATTTAAATCGCAAATGATGCGTTGTTCCGCCTAGGGGCAGGTGTTCGCAGCATGTGTTTCTCCGAACGAAATTAACTTTTTCTCACACGGCATTCGTATTCGACGTGAATTGCATAGCATGCTCGTCGACGGCCTAGTTATTTATTCCCGGTCTCGTCGCCACGAATTATTCGTCATCCCGGGCTGCCCGAGTATTTTTAAATTTGCACCCTGGCGAGGTACGTGCTCGTTATTAGAGGAATAAGGGTGGAATTGTGCCGACCCGGGGCTACTGCGGTGAATAAGTCTTACCATGATATTGATTTTCTCGTATGCTTTTTTAAAATCATTCATAATACATATCACGTAAAATGTTTGCTCGACAAACTTACGTTATTTTCGTTCCATTCGCTGTTTAAACATTTCTAAAGCATCACGTTTCTTAACCCTTTTATCTGTAAAAACAGCGAGTACCTTCGCAAGATATACTGCGAAATAAGGGATCAATAATTATCTTTTTCCCGGGAAGAAACCTGTTCAAACCTCGACGAAACGACGTCCAAGGAATGCTAGCCGCGCAAGCGGGACGCATTATGAAACTTAAACAGCCATAATCCCTACTAACGAGCCCTTATTACCACAAAAAGAGCAACTACAGTTTTGTTGCCACTAGGGTGCAGTTTGTACACCGACGGATATTTCAATAGGGGCTCACCTTTGGGGTCGCGATGGCTTCCGAGGCGCATTTGTCGAGCAGGACACACAATCCGGGCGGCCGTTTGTGAAAAGTGGTCGTTGATGTCTGTGTGTATCTCTTCATGGCTGTCGGCATTGATAAGTCTCTCTGGTCCGGGGACGGGATTGCACCCTATTCACCACGGCTTACCAACCTCTGCATCTCTCATAAGTATTCTGTTCCATGTTCGAGAGAGCGGCACAATTTTACGACGAAATTGTCGTACTTTTCACCCTGTTAAATCTTTGTGAATGTTCACGACGACTGCAGTAATGGTTAATGAAGCAAATGATCGATCGAAGCGGGTAGAATCTGCGGCTAGAGGTTGAGTGTCCGTTAATGGAAATTTCTGGACTAGATTCTAATAGACACAATTTTGCTGAAGATGCCGATTCTCGTGCTAGTTTGACGTCATCGCGATTTCCCCCAAGACTATTATCGATGTTTCAACGTGGCTGACTAGAGAAAGGATTGTTCGCCCGTGACTGTAATTTGTCTGGTTCGTCGTTGTTATAATAGTTTCCTCCCCCCCGGTCCTTTTGCTTGTTCTCGAACTATTGTCGTCGTCGCGACTCCATCTCGAGCCAAGAGCATTTGTTTCTGCTGTTATTTACGAAAACAATAATTCGTTTGTCACATCGACGCCATTTACTTGCGTTTCGTAAGGTGTAACAACTCAATCCAGAAGCGAAACACTTCGTCAATCTTTCCTCTCTTTCCTTCCGATCTATACGAGGAAGCACGAACCGTCTTAACGCTGATAGAGCGCCTATCCGAAAGAAAATGAGAGGAGCTGATAGACCGACCGATAGCCAGCGGATTCGACGAATACGAGCTGGGAAAATAACGAGAAATTCAGGGAGACGGGTGGAACGTGACGAGACAGCCACGGCTTACAGTTTTCCACGGTGGGTGTCGCGTCTAAATTCGCCGACGGATTTGACGGAGAGCCCGGAACTTCTTCCTCGACCGAGTGTTCCCGTATCCCGCGGGATTAAGGCGACATAGCGTCGCGTAGATCCGGCAGTTTTCTCTGGAACAAAATTTTCCGTCCTCTACGGTAAAACGATGAAACCGTTGTTTGGCCTCTGCCATGTAACTCGATCTTTCGATACGCTATTGCCATTATCAAACGATATGCTATCCGATACTATTCGAGATGATAATTAACATAGCGCCTCCTGCAGCGTGTAATCATCGGGCAATGTTCACATAGAGTTAATAATTATCGCCAGCCGGAATAATCGATTACGTTCGAGAACGAATGAATGAACAGGATGTTCATAGCGTGATCCTTACTTTGTTTCGTGTTTTATGTTTATGGTTTTGGTTTGTTCCGTAATTTGCAGCACTGCACGATGATATATACCTATATTTTGTATTATTGGAAATCGTAATTTCATTAAGATGCCATAAAATACATTATACGTTAATATTTTGTAAAAGAGCTTATCAATGAGTGCAATGCGGATCATCGTAAATCCATCAATTTGTTTGGTTCGTTAATTGTACGTTGAATTTAATTCATATTTTGTGCCCTTCCTGCCCTTTCGTGTGATCTATAATGAACTGAAAATAAGATAATTATAGCCTAAAATGTTCTCAACGAAGCATTTCGTTGCTTAAGATACTAAAAATAAAGAACAGCCGCCATAAAAGTACTTCGCAAAAGGGTAAAAACAATGGAAATGAATGCTACGAAACAGAAAAGCGAATTTCATTAGTGAAAAAAATCTAGGAGAGAAGTTAATAGCAAAGACGACCGGCTAGAGAACTGGTTACCAATAGAGTAGCAGGCTATCGAAATAAAATATGTTAAGACATGTTGGAAATATACCGATCAGATATCGAATTATAACGGGAAGGTCGCAATTGAATATAAAGTTCAGTCGGATCAGACACGATACGCGTATCCATTCGCGAAGGTTAATGGACCACAGACCGATCCGATTTCCTTGTTCGCTTTTCCTCGAGTGTTTCTTCTCCTGTGGTGGCGGATTAATTCTTTCCAGTCTTCGTTTCAGAAAAGGTTCTTAATTTTCCGTGTGATTTCCACTAGAGAAGTACGCAAAAGAGAAAGAGACAGCGACATTCCATTCGAACATTCCCATTTTAATTATCGTTGGGCTCGTTTCATAAGGGTTTCAATTAATTTCCTTGATCGCCTTTACAAGGCACTGGTAATTATTTAATTCTCATTTATCGATTCGACTTTTTGTTCCGCGGCTAAGGAAACTGTAATACCACACCGGAGGAATGTCGGATCCGCCGGTGCAATTAGTCTCCAGCTCGGCAATTAAAACAATTTCTGCTCGCCTTTTCTTGTATCGCTTTTCGATCCGGTGACTCTTTCTCGATTAACGCCCACGGACGAAAGTCTCTCGTTAAATCGATCGACTCTATACTCGTCGTCCTGTGAAATGACTTCTGTTTTCTTACCAGACTTTCCGTTTCCTTACCTGCACTCTGGTGTTTTGTGAGAAAACCGGAGAGTAGATGTCGAGGTGACAAAATCTAATGCAAAACATTTGTCGATACTATCACGTTTCACGTTTCTGAATACTTGTAAAGTTTCCTTTTTCAAAGGTACTAAGCGGATACGAAAATATTATCGCGTTTGTTACGACACGAGAATTCACTGACAATCGCAAGCTTAGAAAAATCCCGCGAGAATCAAGAGAAATCATAGCGATGAAATAAGAAATTCTTATAAAATACACCGAGGTAAAATTGGCAACGAGATGCTCGACGGAAAGCAACCCCTCGAAAGGAGGAAATAAACGCGAGACAAATGATAGAACAACAGGCGTTACTTGTCTACGTATATCCACCACTCCTTTCCACGAAATTTAACGTATTAAGTCTCGTACCGAATACATTCTCTTCCGAGTACCGAGATTTCGTGACCCGGCGTCCTTTCCCGGGCGATTCAACTTTCTTTCGCGGCAAATGAAATTAGGACGTTGCACAAGAGTGTCGTTAGATTTCATCCAATTCTGTGGAATTGTTCTCTCAACTCGAAGTTTCGTACGACGAAAGCGAACGTCTTCTTACTCGCAGCACGAATAATAACTGCGACAACTATACGTTAAACGGAGCAGTGAAAGATTGAATGAAAACTAATTACCAACTGATTACCAGCTGATAGCCACTTGACTGCATCGCTGGCTGACTGCCAGTTGACTGCCAACTGTTTAGCAGCTTGCACAGTCGGCTGTTTGGATATCGATTTCTCACCCCGTCTCGCAGCTGCAGACAGTGTTAATGTCGCAGCATTCTACGTTGTCAGGACGTCGACTTGCTTTTCAACGAGCAGACAAGTCGACAAACATTTCTAGATGTACACGCGCGAGTTCGAAGTGTGACTCGTCGTTCTACTCATCGTTTCACGAGAATTGAGCAGAGAAATATTTCATTTATCAGACGTGTTCGCAGATCTGGCTGTGAACGATTTATTTGTCGGTTCGAAGGAACCAGTCTACGATGAGAGTACGATCGGCAGCGCGGAAGAGTCTAATGAAGAAACATCCAGAAACTTGTATCCGGTGCAAACTTGCGACGTGTTGTAATAGGCGCCTCGTACTGGCTACGCGAGAGTCGAACAAAGTTGCGGTGTAAGCTCCTTGCTGTTGAAAGTTTGAACTTAGTTGGTCGTGGAAGCGATGGGTGGGAACCTAGTGTCGAGAGTTTCCAACGATAATCGACATTTGTTTAAATAATTTCTACTTCATTATCCAGCTGATCTAAGGAGTCTGGATTAGCTGAAGCGGAAGAAAATTCTCGCTATTCAGATATTCAATTGGCTTCTTATTCCCTGATGAAGATAAACCATGAAAAGCAACCAAACGAACGTTTCGAAGAGACGTTTCTTACAAATAAAATAGGAAAGGAAAAAAGATTACTTTCTTTTTGCTTCGTCTCGCCGCGCTCGACAATCTTATCAAAACGACTATCATCAATTATTATTACCTCGAAAGCGTCGCGGTTTATGCTCGACGACGTTTCGTGTCATCAGCAACACAGCGACAGCTTCCGCCGCGTTCTAAGTGACTTTTACGAGGGTGGTCGCGGAAATTTTACGGTAGTGTACAGGCTAGACCTGTTATAGCAGCCACATTCGAGTCAACGCAGCGATAAATCGTCGGGTCTGACGCGATTTTACAGGACACGGTTGTGCCTGGCCATTGCCCTTGCTTGCTACCAGGGGAATATCTCGTAGCTTTCGCATATCATATAATAACAGAGTTAAAGAGCGATGTGATATCAACCAACAAAGAATAATTTTTTCAGTCAAGTATATAAACGTTCTCATTGGATAGTTGCAGCTGTTCTAGTCTTTTAATCAGGCTAATAGACGTTACCAAGATGATGCTCACGAATCGGCAAAATCCACTGTCTCGATCGTATATCTCGGTCAAACCCAGCGCAGTGTTAATCGTTCACGCGCTCATAGGCATAACGTTACTCGCTACAGGCGATTTGTCACCGGAGCTCGCGACACTTCGTCGAGCAGCCTTCGACGTAAACCGTCGAACAATCGCGAATCCAGCTCGATAACGCCGATCCAGAGGGGGTGACCACCCCCGTTTCTCGAGCGTAAAACTCGGTCAGACCGATCCTTATTGCTGAAGTGAAGATCGACGCGTCGCTGTGGATATTATTGGAAACGGGTCGATTCCCTGCAGGGTTTGTCGCTTCGTTTTTTCTTTTAATTTCATCGCTCATCGACCGTCCTATTCCTCAAAAACTATGGCTTGAACGATTACGGGGGTGGAACGGACAAGTTTTGGCAGCTGACAAAATGAGTTAAGTATGTTGTCGCTGAGACGCGGCACGAGATTGGCAACAATAAGGCAAAGATTCGGGAGGAGAATGTAGGAAAAGGAAGCAAGAGATTCTTCGAACAAAGAGCGCGATCCGCTCGTACCCCGAGCGTATCGTCGATGATTGAATTTCAGTGATTACGCGCGTTTACGGCCGCGTTCCTCGGAATGCTATCAAAGGATAATTACATCCGTCGCATGAAGCAAGGGATTTCCGAAATGACATAATATTCGCTGTACGGATCGTCGAAACAGTAACATCGCAGAGGATATACGGCTCAAGTGATCAGCTAATTTCAGCAAGTGAACGCGAGGATGTAAGTTGTAACGCGGTATGAAATGGTTTTGTAAAGCAGGGATCGTTAACGCCACGGAGCAACGCGTTAATAAACGAGCGTCGACACGTTGCCGTTATTTGCGAACTGGAGTATTCGTTAACGCGCGTTATAATTACGCGGAAAATTTGCGTCGTTGCAAACGCGGCCGCGATTTCCAACCGCTCGTCCGATGAATATTTAATATCGTGTCATTGGTGCTCGTCGTCGCGGTGTCGCTAATTAAGATGGATTTATCTCGACCATCGATTTAATGACACCGATATCGATCATGGCGGTGAGCATTTTGTTCTGTCACGGGAAACTGATCAGGAGATAACGATTGAAGCGCCATTGTGCGAAGAATTTTTGTTTTACATCCTCGGTAAATAAGTAGAAACGTGAATAATAATCTTCGTTAGATAGAACGCAGTTCTTGCAACATAATTGCACGGGGCATAATTGAGTACTTTATGCGGAGAATACGGTAGGACTATACCCGAAAATCAGCCATGTCGTATGCTCAACAGTGTAGTTAGAACAGTTATAACGATACAGTTGTACGATATTCTGCCAGATAGAAATGTCTTTGCTGAAGTAAGTAAATCTTCTTAAGCAAAACCAGACCTCTCCAACCAGACAACCAGGGAAACGATGATTTCGTCCCTGTTACGAGGACATATATCCAAGACGCTATATTTAAAATGATTCTACATAATATCCCATAAACCATGCACCGTTGTATAATGCACGTCGTCATGCTACGTACTTATCGTTTCCAAGGAAGTAACTTTAAGGAAAGCTTTCGCATTCGGAGCCGGTCGTTAGCCCCATCTTCGAGTCGCGTCTGTTTACAATAGGTCAATCGTTAGCCCCGCAGCTGTTCGTCAGAGAGAAATCTTCGAAGGCGTGGAGAAAGTTTCCTGGTTAAGGTGAAGATTCTTCCGGTTATGAGAGAATACATTTAGGAACAAACTCGATGACCCTGTTGGAACCCCAGCGTTCAGAAATCGTAATCGTGCTTCATTAACTCGCATAATTTGCCGATCGAATTCAGAGAACGTTATATTTTCCTAAAGCTTTCGAATCATATAATTTCTGTAACAAAAAGTATCCCAGTTCGAAGGAAGTCAGTTTTGTTATTCAGGCGAGAAACATTATCGATTCGAGAAACACGCAATCAAAATAAGAAGATGAAAAGAGCAGGTTGCTGCTGCGATTAATTATTCAATGCACCAATGAAATGACAGAATCAAGGGAAGTTCGTTCATCGTTCATTTATAGAAACTTCTTCCGTATTTACCGAGTAGCGACGGCGTTGCCTGGTCTTCACAAGTTCTTGCCAGGCCGAAGAAAGTTGCCGCGAACAACACGCGCCCGTGCAAATTGTGGATTCGTGTTTTCGACGATTCCGTTCCACTGCAAAGTATTTTTCCTTGTTCCAAACTTCTCACCGCCCCTGGCTCCGAACATTTAATATCGGCGCGGTTGCGTACAATCCGCGGCTGCGATACCCTGTCAGCTTCGGTTCCCAACGACACACAACGAACTGCTAAAAATTCCGAGAGAAATCAGATCGTAAAACCGTAGAAACCGGTGCCTTATAGCGTATAAACAGTTACTAAGGGTAATGCCTAATTAGCTGGTGGAACTTAACGGAAAAGTTGTCAGTTAATCCAGGAACAGGAGGCGAGAGGATAATTCCAAAGGATTAATCCACGTAGCGCACAAAAGCGCCTTTTTCGCTACTGGCCAATCTCGCTTACGCATGAACAGAGCTTTCAGCTCGGTCGAAGGGCAAAAAGTCCGGATTAGCCGAAGGGGTAGCGCAACAGAGAGTTGCAGGTGCATTTGGCAAATCAAATTACGGAAGCTTTCGCCTTGGCGGTCGTATAAGCTGGATAAAGTACACCGAGGTGGCGCACACGGATAATGCAGTTGGCTCGGTGTTATGGGGATTCGTTAAATTTAATTCTCCTGATACATCGTGTCGACGCGGTACCGTGTGGCCGCTGTGTATAATTCCGCTCGTGAGATGCAGGACTACGTAAACATTTTCCCAAAGCGTCGATCTTTGTGCGTTGCGTTGACGCAGTTCTCCTTAGGACGCGTACAGCGTAAAATCGTTCGTCGCTGAGCGAGACGCGAGGTGCGAGATCCGACCAACTACCATGAACTTTCCACCTCCGGTTTCTTTCTCTTTTGAAAAACCGGCTGAAACGAGAAACGTTCGTACTGCGTTGACGAGCGTGACACGCTCGAGGCGGGCGATAATGACGAGCCGCGTTTCGGCGCAGATTGCTTCGACTTTGCGCCACGGTGTTTCGCGATCGACTTCTGTGCTGTCGGTTCAGAGAGAAAGGGAAAGATTGAAACTCCAGCCGGATTGTCGCAATATCGTAGTCGTACTTTCTCGAAGTACAGCAGAGTTTGTGACGAGGATTCACAGGATATCTCGTCTGCTAAATAAGGTTGACGAATGCTCACGGTTAACCGGATTGGGCAATTCATTTGAATCCAAGCGGACTTCGGTAGACGAAAGTAAAACAATAGTGAAAGACTGACAACAATTGGATCGATCTGAGTATCCGGACCTTTCACGATGATGTACCGATAGTAATCGAATATGGAACATCGGAATCGTGAAAGAAAAATCTCGTTGGCAGAAATTTTGAATTGCCATCAACGTGGCTGAATTAATTCGAATTTCACGAAGATAGTTTTCATTTTTATTATATCTTTTTCAAAAATTCTTCCTAAACCATTAATCAGAAGTACGTACAAGACTGCAAATCTAAATTTTACTACCTACGATTACAATAATGTTAAATTAACGTGCTGCTATTAAGCAAAGTAAACCATAAATAACGATAATAATAATATTCCAACAACGGCAATAATTTAAACGCCGATATAATAGTATTTTGTTTAGCATCCGTGCAATTATCAATTTCCAATTATTCGTGGATTTCACAGAATAAAACTATTAAGCTGGTAACCGACAATTGCCGGGCTCCACCACCGAGAATCTCGAAGACGAAGGTTCACCGCAGATCACATACGTGGCTGCAATCCAAACTCAACGATCCTAATTACATCGTTGCCGGCTCGGTGACGATGATTGTGTGAAACCCGCGTCGTAGACGCGACGTGGGATTGCGATACGCGTTTCTCTCACCATTGATCCACCGGAACAATGCCAGTGTAAAAGCGAACGGTGGTGAACGAAGGGGGTGAAACGGGCGAGATGAACGGGGTAGAAAGACAAAAGGAGGGGTTGAGTGTAAATCGGGAGAAAAGAGGAGACCATACGCAAGGGCAGAGAGAAGAGAAACTCGGTAATGCAGTCAGACTTCGAAATGCGGTAAGCGACAGGATACAAAGGACGTTTTCCTCGCATTCTTGTCTCAATTTTACTCCTTCCAGCAGGTAGATTATACTCTCTCGACCATCGAAGCAATTTCGATAGCAAACCACAAGCAGGGTTCTTAATGTATTCTCCTTATAGTGGAATCTGGAAAGAAAATCCCCTAATCGCGACGATGTTGATGAAATAATCGTTGTTAGGAAGCTGTGATCCTGTGGAGATGTTGCAAATTAACGAGTACAAGAACTCGTGTTTCGATTGTTGTCAGTTCTCGACTCGACGTTGCATTATGGAAGAAGAAATAATAAGACACTCGATCCACGATGCGATAGGAAGTCGCACGATCGATTCAATTTATTACCAGTATGGAGACGTATCAAGTAACGCGGAGTCCAACGAGACTGCACCTAATAAAAGAAGTCCTGTTTGTTATAACGAAGATATAAAATATCTAATATGGGTATAATGAACCGTCAAAATGTCATGGAATTGAAACAAATCCGTTGCACCGCATTCTTTTAACATGTTGTAGCAACGGATGCTTTCGTCCACATCTAGAACATTTTTTGGTCCTAATGTTTTTCCGTAAAGTGGACGAATAAAGATGTTGGTTGGGCAAATATGGACAAATCGTGGACGATCATATCCTATTTAAAAATCAATAAAAACCTCGATGGAGGCGCTGAAGTCAAACTTTTTAATTTGATCGTACCATCTGTTTGGAAAGTGGACCGACGGAAATTTTGATTGGACAAATGTGGACAAATCGTGGACGTTCGTATTTCGCTTGTGTTGAGGGGAGGGATAGCGACAAATTTTTTAATTCGATCGTAACTTGTTTCTGAAAAATGAATAAACGAAAATTTTGGTTGAACAAATATGGAGAAATCGTGGGCAAACGAACACTGTTTGTATTTTATAAAGGTTTACACTTTGAGATAACAATTTTCCAGACTTTATTTCAACTGCCTCCTCTATGCGTATTCCCGAGAAAGCTCAATTATTTTGCATTACAAATAAAATAAATTCTATATAAACGCAGGCGCAGATTTAATTAATTCTTTGATGATCAAAGGAATCGAACAAATGCAGTAATAATGTAATCAAGCACTCCATACAGATTTTTAAATTTTATTTAATATTTAATCAGCTCATGAAACACGCATTTAATGTAAAGTGAAACGAATCCCCTTACGAGTCTAGTAAACTTACGAATCCTGGCAAAAGAAATGTATAATTCTTTTTGTTCCAAAATACTCCCATTGTTTTTTTTTTTTTTTTTTTGTTCGATCGTTTATCTTGATGAGTTCTTATTGAAAGAACGACATAAGACATATGTAAGTTTCAAGACGTAAGCGTAGATGAAGAAGAAATAACGAGTATTTCTTCAACTTCGCGAAAATAACTCGATGGCGTTTGTAATTGGAACTGTTCTTCCAAGATCAATCGCTTGACAACGATCCACGTAACTGAGATAACAATCAAGCAGCTACTTGGCGCGCTAGATCTCCCGGGATTAATCCGCTGGATGATATTACGAAGAAAAATCCTTTGATAAAGTTAGAAACTAGTCGAACGTGCACCCGGTGGACCCGGATTATTGATATAACGAACGTTCCATTGTACGAAGGTAAACCTCGAAATAAGATGATGTTAGATATAATTCTAAATTACTTCGTTGTTATCCGAAGTAATCGAGAACGTACGTATTGGACGATAAAACTTCGATAGAGAAAGCATTGAAATTATTTCCACAAATTGCGGCGTCCTAGGTTACGTGATTTGTTACGTTTCGTTTGACCTCTCAAACAATAAAAAAGTATCAGATGACGAGAGAAAACAATGGCTGGCAAACGGTCATTAGTACGTTTTAAAGTGTCGCTGGACCTCGTCAACGGCATCGCTTCCATCATCGCGCCTGAAGTTTTTCCGCTACGAAACGTGGGAATAAATTCGCGAGAAGGGCGAACGCCGGATGTCCGTTCTTCGTAATAAACTACAGCATGCCGCTCCGGAAATATTTCCGTCTACATTCAACGGCGACGCCGGAAAACAGCCGCGTCCGCGCGCGAAAAACAAACAGCGGTTGGAAAGAGTTAGTCGACGGTCGAAAATTTCCCCTGTCGCCGTTAAATTATGCCGGCCACACTTCAAACGTCCTTGTCGCCATGACATTCATTGTCAACGCCTTCTTTTTTTCACGTCTTTCTTCGTTTTTTCTCGCCGCTTTAGACTTTGTTTTTTCACCAACGCGCTTTTATTCCCCACCGGAGAACCCACGCGAATTTCCTTTTTCTATGGCGCCTTTTTCCGCCGTTTGCCATTCTTTCCCTGTTGTGCACACAAGCCGGCCGGAAAACGGGCAACGGAAAAAAAGAAGAAATAGAAGAAAGAATTCTCGAGTCGTTATATTCGCTCGGTTATCGGAATGATTAATCGCGGCTTGCCCCAGAGTTTTTCTCTTTTATCTGTTCTGTCGAGTTTCGTCGTTTGGTTTTGAAATTGTCAAAAACGCGCGCGATGTTTGCTCGCAATAGCCGGTCCCGTTATTTATACAATCTATATTTGACGACACGTTTGGTTGACAGCCGAATTTCGCCAATGGAGATAGCGTTGGTTTATTCGTTTGCTTAGAAAATTTCTCCCGGGATACAAACCAACCGTGGAAATTACAGAGTAATTTCATTCGTTTCCCGTTGCCTGAGGGATGTATTTATTACATATACACTGTTTCTCGACAGTGGAATGGTATACGAGAAAATAAAAATGGAACTCGCGTGAACCGACCGCCCGAGGATCGAAAGAAACACCCGTGGAAGCGGACCATTCATTCCTTTAGCAACTTACCAGACAGTCGTTGGTTTTTCCAGTGCGAAGAAATAAAATTCCTGTAAAAAGCAAAGTGCGAGCTCTTTCCCTTACGAAGAACGTTCCTCGCGTCTTGGCGTTCCTTGCATCGCGGAAGGAGAAGTAGAAAAGGGAATGCAACTATTCCAAGAGAAGAAGCAGACTAATCTCGGTTGTGAGATAGTTGAAGAAAAGCGTTAAAAATGAGAGCTACGAGTCTGTTGACGTCATTTTAAATTTCTAAGTTTCCCCTTTCAACGTGCTCAGTCTTCGTCCTGCTCTATCAAAAGCGAAATATTACATCTTGAGGAATTCTAATAATTTTCGTCTTACTACAAATTTCAGTGAAGGATGTTTTAATTAAATTTCACAGCTGACCAACTAACATGAAACTAAATTTCTTCTAGACAGTAAGCATAGAAGTTGTGCAAATTAGCAAGTTCCTGGTAAAACAAAAAATGGATATTTATTAAACAGCGGCACTAAACGGTAATTTTGCTTTTTACGAAGCGATTACGATAATAAATTCGAAATCCGACATATCGCTCGATTCTACCTGCGTATACGATTTTCCTCCTAAGAAACGTTAGAAAAACGAGTTATTTTGCGAGCAACAATAACCACTGCTGTCTCGTTCTTTGTACCATTATTGGTGTTCCCGTATCCAACGTAATAACAGGATATTCCCGTTAATATTGCCATTTCTCTTTTGTTTCAGGTAAGAGTAACAAAATTGAACCGAGATCGTCGCTGGCAAACGATAAATGTTTTCTACTGGTTATTGTACAGGTATTTGAGAACACTTCAAAATCCTGTCGATATATGTATTTTATTTACTGTCATGCATTTACTAAACGTTCGCAAAACGATGACTTTTCGTTACACCAGCGAAATATAGGAACGCACGCAGATCGTTGTTCGATTAGAAAGCTAACGAACTTTTTCAATTCGTATTATACATATACAGTTTATGTTAAAATACGTGCACAATATTAGTTTCGATTTTTGAACATGGAGGATTGGTGTGTTCGGCGATACTCGAGCGGCAAATCATGCCGAACCACGGTTCAATAGCTGGTCAGGAAACAGCGATCATGAATATTTTAGTGTATTGCATAATGCATCGGTGGTGCGTTATTCGTCATCCCGCGTTATTACTGCGGCTCGCGAGGGTATACACGTTGCGATTCGCACGCGTCGATGCGCATCCCGCGTGCACCGATGCATCGAACATTGAAACCGGTCTTCGGAAACAGAACACATTCCATTTCTCTCTAAATTCTATATCGCGCTTCTTCGAAGATTCTTCGTGAATGAAAACAATCGACCGTGGTGGTTTTTAACCACTTTCGTGCTAACTACTTTCATCCTTATTCATACTACCGCTGTTACGCTAGATTACAGTATCGCGTTTCGCGAAACCTTCCAAGGATTACTTGTTACCTCATGTTACAGCGAGAATATATGATACTCGTCACAGACTATGTTTTAACGTGTAATATGTTTATGTATAGAATTCTCTTAATATGGGAAACTTGCATTATTTACCGCATTCGCGTACATTGTGCGGTTAATCCGTGGCTGGCCAGGGTGTATTACTTTGAAACCGAATCCCGGAAAAGGATGAGAAATATTATACGAATCTCGTGCCGTTTATCTCGTTTCTCGATCTTTATTATTTTGTTACTCGTTTCGCTTAGAATTTTGATACGCTCTTGCACCGTTGACGACGCACACATTCACCATCCACTTACGCACGACAGGAGACAGCTCTCCCAGGAGTCCTTTAAATTTTTTTAGCCTTACTTCATCTCTACGGATTTGCGATGATGCCTGATGCGCACGTGATATCGATTAACCGGATTTTTTACGCTTGTTCCGTAGCATGTGGGAATTTTTATTTTTAATTTCGTCTTTCTTTCTTTTTTTTTTTTGTTCAATATTTTTGTAAAAAACGCTCTTTTTCTTTTTCATTGCGCTCGCTCGAGCCAGCGCGCTACATCAAATACCTATTATTGCAAAATTTTTTACTACAATGTTTAAAATCCCATTCGCTGTCAAGTAACTCTTTAGAGAGAGAGAGAGAGAGAGTGAGAGAGAGAGGGAGGGAGAGAGAGGGAGGGAGAGAGAGGGGGAGAGAGAGAGAGAGAGGGAGGGAGAGAGAGAGAGGGAGAGAGAGAGGGGGGGATTTTCTACGCCGTTTATTACTTTTTTTGCTAATTAAATTTTACTTTTTCCAATTCATCATTGTTAATATGTAGTCGCTATATTCTATTCAAAGGATAAAAAGCCTGGAAAAATTAGATAGTTATCCACAGAGAATAGAACTTGTTATTACCGGCACAATCAAAATCTCTCTACGACAATGGGATTTGCTTTATTCATTTAAATTCAATTTACTTCAAAGAGATTAAAATCAGGTCACGAAGTTTCAACGTCCTATGTCCACATTACGAAATACGACAGTTTTCGCCCAGCTTGGACACAACAAAATTCTCACACAATACAAATGCTGTCGCGTTTAAAATGTTTTTACTCTTCGAATCATCAACGAGTAACGAGTGAGTTACGCTCAGACGGAGTGGCATAGCCCTTAAATTCTCACGGTCGGGCAACATCATCGTGGGACGTTTCGCGTCGAGGAAAAATCGACTCGACCGAGCGAACTAAGGTCGACGACGAGGAAAGATGTAGAACACGCGTCTCGATCTATACTCGTGAACTGTTGCTTTCCCAGTAGATAGAAAGGTGAAAAAACGAAGCTGCGACGAAACAAATGCAAGTCGACCGAGCGAACGTTTTCCTCGATTTCTTGCCGCGGAAGAGAGTCGCCGATGAAATATCTTCGCGGCGGCCAACGAAATGGATACGCTCGTCGCGGGAACTCTGCTCGTAGCGTGGATGGAGCTGCGCGATCGCGCGTTTTCCGGTATGCTCTTGGGAAATAATAAAAAGAAGCTTTTCCCGTATCCTGTGATCAGGCAGCTGCGCTCTCAAACATGATTGTTTTAGTTAGTTGGAGCCTGGAATCTACTCGACCTCGCTGGAACACGATGAATTACTGCGTTTCAACGGCGACGTGTCTGTCAGTTGCGTGCGTAGAACGAATTTATTTTTATAACGATAGTAGTTTATGGAGAGTAGGTAGAAGGAGGTATAACTAAGTAGAAGCGGTATAACGCGGTCGTAGATTGATGCTTGAGAAGGAGATATTCTTTGGTAGCATCATTCGGGATCGTACGCGCGCCGTAAAGGTAATTCTATTCTTAGACAGCAAAAATTATTTACAAAAATCCATTTGAATATTTCTTGCCCCAATCTCTGATCGTTTTTTAATGGAATACCCGTTAAAAACACTAAACCATCTATGTATATTTATTTAGAAAAGTCGTTTAATTTTTATAGTACTTGACATGGCCCTTCCGCAATCCGACGCACCACTCGTGTAAAATATTTCGCTCCAGACACGCAACCCTAACCCTTGTGTCTGCTCTTTGAATCTGGAATCACGTCAACTCTTCCACGAGGGAAGGCGAAAATTATGAATGCTCGCAGGAGGGCGTGACAACGGAACAGGGTTTGAACCCTCTCGTTGCACGAGATCCGACGATTCCAATTGTTTCCAAGCATTTTCAATCTACGGATGTAAAAACATGTCCGTGGCGAGCAAATCTATCACACAGGCACGACGATCACGGATAGTTCCATTAGAACGCTGGCATTTTGAATCCCTTAATTGCACGGTCTGACTAATCCCCAGAGTTCGTAAAAATATTTCCTTAGCAAGCTATCGGTTCAGCGTGCCAAACTCGTGAGCCTGATAAACGAAGAGACATTCCCTTTGGAACTGCTATCGATCACTTGCTCAGTACCCAACAGGTTCTTCGCTTAGAACTATCTTTTCGCAAGAACTTTCCCAGTGATGTTTTCGTACGTTGTACGCGAACGCTGTGTTCTTCGAAGACGTTCATCACTGTCCATTAAGGTGATATTATATAAGGTGGATAGAATCTCGCGGTCATACTTTCAATGTTCTTTTGGTAACTCGATAGATACGGAGCTGGATATTACAGAACACAATGTCTTTGAAATGCGCAAATCAAGAACCTGGATTTCCTATAGCAAAATTAGAGATACAAATAAAACTTTAGAAGTTTCGAAAAATTCGACTACGGTGGTCTCATTCCTCTTGCTTCCTTTCGCAGTGCCCTGCTCAAAATCACATTTTACTGACTCGAGCTGGAGGTATAATTCGAGGTAGCTTTCGTGGAATTCAGGAATTCGCGAGTTTGAACGCTCTCTATGGAAGTACAACGCGTGTATTTCTCCGCACAGTTGCAAACGTTTCGTGAGAGGGAGAATAAGCTACGACAACAATATCGGTAGATTTTACTCGAGGTGCACGTTGCTTGTTCCCTCGTTTGCGACTCATGTTAATGCTTATATCACCAAGTTACCCCTTACCTATCTCTAAAACTGGTGTCTCATGATACAACCTTCAATTTTCGGCCGAAATTCCCAACATTTACCATTTGCGTTCTCTAATAGGTTCTGCTAAATTCTTGACGCTATTTCGTCTTTTTTGGAGAATTATAGGCCTTACGCCTCAAAAGATTGATATTTCTTTCATTGGTAGTTACATTTTAGATATCAATGAAGACGTAGAAAATCAATACCTAGAGAAACATTTCATAGCTATGTTTTGAATGTTTGTGTAAAAGGTAAAATTATTGTCGAAAATCGTAATTTATTTTTCGGGGAACAAATATTGACACAAACGTCGCTTACTATCGGCCCGATCAGCGGAGAATATTATAATATAATATATATAATATAATGAAAATGAGCAATAGACATTAATATACGACGTATAACGTTCACGAGGAATCAATATTTCCACTAATTTTGTAATTGACAATAAAAGAAATCAAAGGCAATATGGTCTCGTATATTTTTACGATGGAAATATAAGATAAAATATGATAGGAGGATAACGAAAGCTTAGTGCATGAGCATATACATATTTTAATTGGGAACTCTGGCCTGATAAGGAAACAGCAGTAACGTAAAATTACTTCCAAATTAAAACGAATCGCTTTCAAATGTAATTTCTTTCCACTCACATTTTTTTTCTTTTTATATAAAAGGTTCTGAATTTTTATCTCAATTTCTAAGCAGTAATTCTAATTTATTTCTCGACGCAACACACGCGAAAGTTTCTCTTTAATCATTTCATTATTTCTCTCGCGAATTTTCCGGTGTGCAACGTGATATCGAGTATGAAATAATTATTATAGAGCTTTTCTCTCACCAACGAACTGTTCGCAGCTGGTTCCTTCATTAAAAAAACGGAGAACCGAGAAAATAAAACGCCGAAAATAAAAGCGCGATATGCTGTATAATTTTTAGCTCCGATTGAATCAAACGCCCATAGTTAACTATCGCTTTGAGCAACAATTTCCACCGGTGGTAAGTTGCATTTGCCAGTACTTCAAATTTTTCATTGTCCCTAGATAATTAAAGGAATATAGAGTAGTTCTGAACGAGATGCTGCTCGGTAAGGAAAATTACCTTATAATAAAAGATATATAAAACTGTATCGTGTGTAACGTTCCCTTATTAAATTTTATTAAGCGAACAGATTGGTTCAACATTTTATAAAGGTTTTTATCTAAAATTCTCGCAGTTAACTCCTCATCTCTGTAAGATCGCGACGCGTGCCAGTAATTGATGGCAAAAACGCTGAACACCCTATTCCATGAAAACGCTTAATGAATTTTTCGCTGAAATAGCCGAAACTTCACCTATTTGCGGACACCATATCGCGGCAGTTAGCCAACTGGTGGCCTTCGCCGGATCATCCTCGGCCGCTGCAGTATAGTTGCGCGTAACAGGAAAGCGAAAAGAAAGTTTCGCAAGTAATATCACGCCGGCGTGTTCAAACGTCCAGCCAGGCCGATTTATCTGGAAACTTGGTGTATCGGGGATGGTATTCCTGCCGCGGGTTGACGAAACGTAACACGTTAGGTGGAGTTGGTAGCCGGTTCGATGTCGGACTCTACAACTATTTCGAGGACGTTGGTGAAATTTCTGGAGAGGACGAAGGGATGGACGAAAACGTGGCAAGATCAGAATGAATCGTGTTCGTGGAATTTGTGGCGTGGTTGGAGGATACAGCACGTGAACGGTTCTCTTCTTCTTCGATCTCGACCATCCTAGGATACTTAGACGTGCCTCGCCACCGTTTATCGATCTGAATCGAACTCTGACCAAAATTGTTCGATCATAACGAACGTTCGAGTTTAGTCGAGGTATCAAGATTCTATACTGGATGGCTCCTTGGGTTTATCTTCTCATAAAGAAAATAGTCGGGTTTTTGGCCCCTCTAAAGACAAAATGCGATTTCCTAAATCGATCGAAGAGGCTCATTTCCTCGAAGCATCCTCTAGAAGACTAATTATCTCCCGATGTCGGTACAATGGAACTTTATTTCCATTCTCTTCGTAATCGGCGTCGTTCGCCGGATTTAATTCTCGTCTCATTTCCGTTTCGCGGAGTCACGCGCGATCCCTCGTCGAAAAGCGGAAACGCGCGATCTACGAAGTTGTTCGTTTTTATGAGAAGCTTCGTAGCGGTACGTTATTATTGGGGGAAAAGCCGAAGTTCGGCCCGATCAACAAATAAAACGAGAGCCACGTTGCAGTACACATTTCTGTTCGTTCGATTAAGACCGAGACAAACGTAGTCGGATGTCGGTGGGAAATTAAAATCTCGAGGACGAGGCGCTCGTTAAGCTTCTGCTTCGATTCGTCGTGCAACACTAGCACGAGACACGTGCGCCTATTCGAAACTTTTTTACGCCGTTTTTTAATCCAAGAACGAAGATTTTAGTAAACTAACTGTCGCGTATTGATCAAATGCAAATTTGCTTGCCACCTAATTATTTTCTGAATTTAATCTATACGCTAGTCGGTATGACGCATTCTTCATATACCGACTTATTCTCCAAGTGAAACGAACAATAATGACGGAGAAAACGACGCGATATTTCGCGTGGTTTCAATCCATTTCTCCTCGCCCTTAACGAGCGTGTAATTGCTTTTTTAAATTGATTAAAAAGCGATCGGTCGTTGCTTCGCCTCGATGGGTGGTTGGGTGATGGCAAACAAGCCCCCAAACCCCACGGTCCTTCGTGAAAATTCCCCGTGTGCATCGGCTAACCGTATTAGCTGAGTTCGCAATTACATCTCCGATTTCTGTTCTCGTTTAGCATAAATGTCGCCTCGTGTTTTTAAATCCACGAATATGTAAATTCCATACGGGGCGCATAATATTTATTTGAATTTTAATTACCGAGATACTTGAAATTACCTGAACGTTCTAATAGTTGCGTAAAGACTTTATGGAGATGCCATAACAGAGGATTTCTTCGTTCGAAAGCTTTAATCGATATGCGCCACTCGAAATGAAACATCGACAAGTACGCAGAAATGGAACTGAGTTAAAGCGAATTTTTAGCTGCGTCAAGGACCAAGAATGGTAATCGATTGTTCGTTGTTTCGCATGTTTAACGGCGAAGTCGACTGTCAGTGTTTAAACATGCGCAACCTTAATTACTGCACTCGTTGACACTCTGTAGATATTTTCGTCGTGTTTACATTCAATTTTCCTCTTTCGATCGGCAATCGCGTTTTCTTTCGGCTCCCTAACTAAATGTCAACAGCGATGTTTATCCAGTTTCGCACCGATGCAACGTTTAGTCCTTCCGTTCCATCCAAAACACTCGTTACATGTAAATGCCTGAATCCTACGCGTCAGTTGTATACATCGAAGCTACCATAACTGGGACTGAGAACGCTCAAAAATATTCTTTGGTAAAACATCCTTACATCCTTAAGTATCCTTAAATATTCTCATAAAATACTCTAAAGTTGTTAGATTAAATCTTCCGTACCGATAAAAAGCGACCCGTGTATTTGAAAACCGCATGAGCGTCGAAAAAGACGAGAAATAGACAAAATTCGTAACTAAATGATATTTCACACAAGCTGGAGGATGACCAAAGACATGTTAAAGTGACGTCTAAGCTCCGTCCTCGGCTTCCTCTTTTCGACCTCTCTCCACTCACTTAATTCCCGTCTCATCTCTCTTCCGACCTCTCCGCTCGTTTCATGTCCGCTCGATCTTTTCTCCGACCCCTTCGACTTCCATGCCGTCATCAGTCTTCGTCTGGCCACAATCTCGACAGTCGGAGGAGCGGTTTTTACGTTTGATCGACCATCGTGAACAACGTTCGCTTAGGAAACAGATTTTCTGCGCGACAGAACCTCCACGTTGCCGTTGCAAATGTTTCTTCGCGATTCTCTCTTACTCTCGACTATTTCGTTTTTACTTTCATTAAGAATTAGTATTCGACAATTGCAAGAAAAATCGGATAGTAAGAACAAAATTGTAATTCCTCAAATCACGTTACAAGTTCTTATTCGACGAAGATCAACGGCCACCATGAAAACATCGTAACGTAAGGTCCCGAACTTCATCTCCTTTGAAGTGAACTGTGCACCTTCTGCCGGAACATTATTACGTTTTTGAGCGAGGCAAACTACCGGTAACTTTATCTAGCGCTATCAGGGCGAAAAATATTCGTTCGGTCATATTTCTAAGAGAAATTCCTCGAGTGGCGTATTCAAGGGCCACGAAGTCGCCTTCCACTCCTCATTCACGCACATTCTCGCCGTCAACCCTCTGTTAAACGCGCATCCTTTATATATGATCGTCGTCTTCGACCAAACGGTCCATCCATTTCCGTGCTGGAATACCAAAAAGCGAATATGTGTCAGCTTGAGGACTGAATACAGTTGTCCGTTTTCTGTCCGCCGCGTCACCACGATTATATTCACCTAGCGCCTCTTTAAATGCCTCAGGAAACTCTCTAGAAAGCCTCTGCAAGTCGTCATCCCCTTTTTAGCTACGTCATTGGCGGCCTATATCGCGGTGCTTTTACGCTTTTTCAAACGAATATTAATTACCTTAGATACTCGATTTGGAAATTGATTTACAGTTAGCTGTGTGGTGAAATTTAAGGCAGAAAGAGAAAAAAGGAGAAATTGAAAGTGTCTATCTGTAATGGTAATGTATGGATTCTGCTTCGATTAGATTACTACCATTGGAAATTTCTATACGCGTGCTTCGAATACGAAACGGTCGTGTATTACTTTAACGTTGTTCCTGATTCCATTATGAAAGTGGAATAACTTGTGGAAATGGGGGTGGTTGTAACGCGTGGTAACAATTTCGCGAACGGCATATATAATTATTTTGTAACTAACAAATGCAAATTTTATTTGTCGATTATTCCGCCAGGTTGTTTCACTTGAATTCTTGTAAAATGAAAAGCGATCATTATCGAATGCGATTAACGCATGATCAATACTCGAATTATTATAACGAATTCGCGACACAAAGGCGTTAAAAAAAAAAAAGAAAGAAATAAAAAATGGAGCGCAGTAGAGTTCGATCGCCCATTGTGAGTTTGACAATGTTTTAACGCTTGCGTAAACAAATTTCAAATGTATTGTAGCTCGACGCGAATCGAAGAGACTGATTTCTAAGGATTTCGATATTGTGCAGATTCTTTCGTTCCTGTTGGTAAATTGAACGAATTGTATGCGTGTTTATAGAGTGGAATGGAATTTAATTGCAATGTTCTCGTTCTCATTTATTGAAAATAACCGAGTTTAACGTCGAGATTAAATAAATGCAAAACCGAAAAATTCTTTCGTTGCGACATGGAAATTTCAGTTCTCCAACTTTTTTATCAATATGATTTACTCGACTGTATTGCAAACAACAGAATGTATAGAAAAAAGCAAATGCCAAAGAGTAAAGGAGCTGGCGCAAGGCGTAGAAAGAAGGTAAAACGAGAAAAGAGAAACAGATCATGGGAAAATAGGAAAGGAGAATAGAAAGAAAAAGTGAGAGGAAGGCAAAAAGAGAGGCAAACAGCAGGGAACAAAAATGAGAAAGAAGGGGAACAAAGGTATTGCTTTCTATCAAAATTCCATTGTCGGATTTTTGTATATTCATTTAATATCGAACTGCCTCGTCTATACAAGTGGTACAATTGTACAGGAAACATTCAGTTGTAAATTTTTGTTATTTACACAGAAGTGGGAGTGTGGTTTTTTAAATTTTTCGTACATAGTCGGGTGCACTTCATAAGCGAGACAACATGTTGTTAGGTAACCATTTCAAATCAATATAGAGAATTGCGGTGGTTGTCTTCTGAAGCGTGATCCATTGCTAAACTGGTATTTTATTTCAAACTGTTATTTACACAGAATGGAGTGACGTAGATTGTTTAGCACCCTGGCTTTACGTATCTATTTACATATACAGGGTGGTTGGTAAGTGGCGGTACAAGCGGAAAGGGGGTGATCCTACGCGAAAAAAGAAGCCGAAAATATAGAATAAAAATTTTTCGTTTCAGGCTTTGTTTTCGAGAAAATCGACTTTGAATTTTCGTTTGGTACGTTATAACGGATCTCACTGTAGATCGTTGTCTCGATGGAAAAATTAAAAAAAAAAAAATTTTATTCTATATTTTCGATTTCTTTTTCCGCGTAGAATCACCCCCTTTCCGCCTGTATCACCACCCTGTTACCAACCACCCTGTATATACGAAGAATTATTCTCCATATCTTAGTGGGAATCAATAAGAGCGAGTTATACGGTGTGTCGTTTAGCTGCGTCATTTTATATCTTATATATATATCAAATATATTTATATTCTAAATATCTAATTTCCTGTCGCTGTCTCGCAAAAGCAGATTATAGTCAATTGTTTTGAGCGTAACAGTTTCGAATGGAAACGTGAAATCAGTGCTACGACGCCGCCCGTAATGGAACAGTCACGCAAAAAGGTTGGGGACGGAAGGGATAGAGGGAATGTAAAAAGCGTTGTATGAGGAAGAAAAGAAAGAATGAGAGAGAGGGACGAGCGAATGAGGACTCTCTAGGTGGCCGACCGGCGTCACGCTTCCGTAATTGAACTACTTCCGGCCAATTATAAAAACCGCTGACTAGTGCGGACTTGTTAGTCCTTAAACGAAGAGGGAAATACTCGGTGGTCATGGCATTGTCCTTCTCGTACCCTCTGCAATTTCTCTGTAGTCCCGGCGAGCTCCTCGAGCTTTTCCTTCTCTCTCCTTTTATCCCTGTCCGTTCCTTCCGGTTCGTCAGCGTCCGACCACCCACTCTTTCATCAAATTTCCGCTCGCACGAGGCTATCTCGCCCCCATTCAACCATAGCTGGGCCTTTCGAGTCGTCGTCGTCCTGTGATCGTTCAACACCGATGGAGCCATTCCCTCGGATATTATCGTCCTTGTGAATGGTTAATCTTCGAGTGAAAATTGACCGAGCGAAGAGATTCATTGTGTCAACTTGATCGAATACGTGGGAAAAATGCTAGCTCGTGTTTTCGATTCTTGTGAAGTAGTCGAGTGTGCGTTATTGAAGTAGTACGAAGAAAAATACTGGTCTTTTTATGGAAAGTAAATAATTTTACTAACTAAAAGCTTAATTCAAGTACGGTAGCTTATTATTTTCAATTATTTTCAATATATTTATTTCAATTATTTTCAATATATTTATTTCAATTATTTTCAATTATTTTATTATTTTCAAAATACGATAGTCGTAGCAGATTTATTCGCACGTTGCGAATAGGGCAGCGACGATCAGGTCCCGTAACGATTGACTTTTGTTCTGATTCGGGGATGTGTTTATGATGTTGGCAGAGATACGCGTGGCTTTGTTTCTGCGAGCAGTGACATCATTTTTCGTTTCAAATGAACAAGAGGTCGCAGTGATCGCGTGTGAAGATTTGAAAGTTGCACGCGAAGCGCACACGCGCAGGAATATCCGCCTCGGTGTGATACATTTCTACAAATTACTCTAATTACATTAACAATTTCCGAGTCACTAGTTCCACGTTATAAAACGAAACATGTTGGTAACCTTTCTAGTTTGCACAACGGAGGATGCAGATGGAAATCGTAAAATAATAGTTTCAACTGAATGAAATTTCTGTCACTAATTTCTCCAAATATTACAGCGGACCGTTACGCGAAGAAAATATATGGTAGAGCTGTGGAAAAATATAGTCGGTGGGCCGGTGTATCGGTGCCGCGTACGGTTTCTTCCTTTTATCGTGGGAAAATAATCTGGCGGCCTTGTTCCCCGACGAAGCATTCTATTTGCTCGGCAAGCTCGTTGCCTGGTTTTATTCTATCTCAACAGAACGAGCAACGCTCATAAAAATTTCTTTGCAGTGCTCTTTAGGGAACACAGACATCCTGCGCCCGGATAAGTGTTTTCCCCAACAGTAATCGGCGTTACCTTGAATTTCACTTTCGCTCTGCCTCGAAAGAAAAGTTCTTCCGAACCTTCTTCTTCCCTGAATCTTCTGAATAGCATAGACGATTTCTCTTGTCGTTAGTTGTTCCCATCTCTCCACTAGTTGGCGATTAATTAAGTTGTAACTGTTCGATGAGGTCGCGAACCTTGGACGCTGTTAACGCTCAAGCTGGAGTTGATTAAAAAGTTCTAATACGATTGCGATTTTGTCGAGTGTTTATTTTGAAATCTCGGTATGATTGCGATTTCGAAGTCTCTCAGTATGATTGTGATTTTGAAGCGTGTTTCGAAGTATGTTTGGAAGTGTGTTTTATTTTGCAAATGCCTGGTGCTTATATTCTAGGTATCAGTCTAAGTGGTGTGTTTTCGTCAATGTTTTCTGTGAGGTGGGAATCTATGTCTGTCCAATCACGTGACTGTCGAACGCTTCGGGTGTCTCGCAAGCTATGCGTCGTGCGCGTACCTAATCGAGGGTGCGTAGCGTAACGTCCCATTAGTGATATCGTCCTGCAGTCTATCACGAAGTTCTCAATCGCTATCAAAGTTTATGACACGTCGTTTGCTATTGAACGCATTCGTCTTACTCGCTTAAAATACTAATTAAGTTGTGGACGTGGGCCGAGATGTAAACTTTATAACGTGCAATGTAGAAAAATTCTAATTTCTCAAAAACAGCACATACGCTGCTCGTATCGTAAACTTAGGATAATCTTGTATCCTAAACGGCAATAAAAATAGAAACATTAAGCTAAATGTTTTTCCTCGAATTCATACGAACAGTCGTACGAAGACAGTTACTTGACAACTCCCTCCCGCCTGACATTCGCAACTTCTGAAATTACACCCTCGAATTCTTCCACGCCTCTATAATCGTTTGCACACCCTCGATCAAATTTCTGGCTGTACCCGTGGAATCCTCGTCGAGGACTGGCCATCGCGTTTGAATCGTCGAAACCACTCGATGTTCGCTCGTGCCCCTGCAAAAATCGCGGTTGCAGCGGCAAAGTCGTAAATATTGAAAGTGGGATGAACGCGCGAAGGGTGGAAAAACCGGCGAAAGATTCATTCTCTCAGGTGGCCGCGTGAAAATAAGCGTGAAAAGGGAAATAGGGGTAGGAGAGGAAAGAACCGGTGAACCAGGGGTACCTAGGCCGGTACCGCATCCTTTCAACGGTCGTCGCGTGTGCACCCACCTCCCCTGCAGCCCCTGAGGATGAGTTATGTGCAGCGTGCATACCATAAATTTAATATGCCGAGTGGAAAGGCTATCTGAATTGAACCAGGGGCGATGGCTCGATGGGGGAACGGGAACTGAATTCTATTCGTTCCCGGCATACGTAGACCGACGCCACCGTCTGTATGCCCGGCCACGTTCCTTCATGGTTTTGACACCGCGAATCGTCAGGTACGTTATGCGTTTCCGTTTCGTTCCGTGTCGTCTTTCGACTAATGCATCGATCTAATATGGCCTGGCGTAACGGAGTCGTCATCGACAAGCTGTCGCCCGAGTAGCCTTAAATATGGAGGATCGATGAAGGAGATGAAATCTGAATTATTGGTTGGCGGAATTATACGTGTTAGGAGGTCGCTTGTGAGAAGAAAATTTGGCGAGATTCTTAGGTAATTCCAGTATATCGCGTAGATCTGATCTATAGTAATTGCAGCGCTTCCTGTAAGGTTATCGATAACGACGACTAATCTATTATATTGCATCCATATTTATCGACACTTATTTAGGAATATTTTTTTAAATATTCTGTACAAGTTTGCAAGTTTTTCGTGCTCTAATAGACATATGCTAAAATCTCATTGTTTCGACGTAATCTTCCCAGCAACGCGATGTGTAAGGGAAGACGAGCGTTTCTAGCGAAACAACGCCTCCCCTTTCAGGCCTGCCGCCTTTGCACAAAGCGGCGAGCACGAGCAAAGGGCGTGGATTGCACGCAGACGAGAGCAAGCATAAGGTTTCGCGCTTGGATTTCGTATGTCGCTAGCTTTTCAGCTTACCTCGTTTCTGTCCGATCTCCGCTTTGAATTGCCGCGTCCAGTTTCCGCGCTCGAGGAATGGGGATTCAACGATTGTTCGACAGACGAACGGAAAATTCGAGAGAATTCCCAGTCGTAGGTAGTTTGAAGACGTTCTATCAAAAGTCAATTCGAAATTCGCTCGCGTTTAAGCATAACGCATCGATGCACAAAGCACTCTGTACGTACTTGGGTAAGATCTTCTTCGATTCGCATCGTCTTGCTTTATAAAAAACGGCAAAGTATTACGTGTCTGCATGTATTCTATTACATAAATAATCGAAAAAATATTGGAAAAGATAAAAAGTTGTATAAATTTTATCTGCTTCGACGTTCTATCTCAATTTTTCTCGATGTAACACCCCTAGCGATTTATGCTTGTATTCATCGTTCTCATTTCAGTCTTCTGCTTTTACGAGGGTTTGATATATCTAACATAAGACCTCGAAGGACGAAATTTAAGGTACCTTCACGAAGGGGGACGTTCGATATCTGTTTTGTCCCCGAATGCCTTATCTGGTGAATCCTGGTCGAAAACTCCGGGTCGTTGGAGCGCTTAAAGTGCGGATCCTTGTTGCTCGTCAAACGCTAATGCCTACACATTGTCGTGACGATTTAATGCCACAACGATGTGTGTTTTCGCTGCACAAGAACCGCTGCACTTGCACCGGATGCACGCGTTTTCCAACGGTTCTCTGTTTCCGGTATCCAGTTGGATATAGAATTCTATGTATAGATATATTTCCAGCGTTGGCTTTGCCATGCTGAAATTGTTTACCTCCTTCTGCAGTTGACTCGTTGTTGAACGTTGCGAAATTGAACAAAAGTTACGAAACATAGAAGCATAGAAACTGTCTTTAAATTTGTCCAAAAGTTCAATCAAAAAGATAGGATGGTGGTTTAATTGCTACTCGGGGTCGATTTGAAGTTTCGAGTTTCAGCCGACCAAAGCTGACATTCTCAGGTTAATATTATCCCAGGCTACTCGTCCCTGATTCCGGAATTCGTTCGAGCGTCAAGACTTCCGCGATTAAATACGCCTCGGTCAAAGTCCCTTTTGCGGCAGATTTACTCGAACCTTGGAATTTCTTGCTCGTCGGCTCAAAGGAGAAAAGTCCCCGATCTTTTTAAGGACATCGTTAGTCCCGGAACACATTGGTCGCTTGATCATTCGTGCTTTTAATTATCAAACCTTTTGATCTTCGACCCGAGAGATCAAATCACCTTAACCGGCGCAGCTTATCGTGCACTTTGTTTAGACAGCTTGAATCTGAGAAGTTCCGCGAACGCTTCTAGTTAAAGACGATTCGAGTTTGACCGAACCCAATTTACAAAGAGGGGATTTTACTGCAACTCGTATCATACGGTTCGAGTGATTTCTCGAGCAGTTCAGAGATAGTTTAAACAAATTAGTCGTATCGCAGTCTATTTTGGTGATAAATCTATAATCACAGTTATCTGCAGCTTTATGTCGATAAATTGAATTTCTATAGTTAACCATTAAAGCAAGTTAAACGTGACGAATAATAGCGAAATTGTGATTTAAAAACTGATTACAAGGTATTGTTCGTTATAGGCTCCCGACATTATCATAACAGTGTGCCATCATTATTTGTCGATTATGTGCCCTTGTAGCTTATTGCCCGATTGGGTCAAGTAACCCTATTGGGGCTCGAATTGCTGGGTAATACGGATATTAATCGATTGCGTTTAGTTCGCGTTCATGATCACGTTAACAGTCACTAATAACACCGTTGCTTCGTGTGACATTCGTACGTATTTCTTGCCCGCAATTCATCCTGCAAATACGTCGAAAAGTCGATACAGCATTAATCGTAAATCGTTGTACTAAAATATACATACGCGTTGCTCTAAAATATCACTTTTCCGTTAAACTCGTCTCATTGTACCGTACTATCAGATTATCCAAATGGTCGGCGACAGCTGGCCAATTCATCGCAAATTTCGAAACACAGATTCCGCGAGCAGCGTTCCATTGTTCTGCCGAGCAAAATTTAAACGTTATCTCGCGTTACTCCCGCATTACTCCGGCGTGTTTCACGAGCTTCTTACAACTATTTGACGTGCAGCCAAACCATTCCGCACAAAGCGTTCATTCTCTGACGTAAATAAGGTCACCGGATCCTGTTGTACGCTTCAATTTTCTTCCTCTTTCCTTTTGAACACTGTCGCTAGTTAAATCATGAATCTTCATGAGGTGCACGTTTTCAATGAACCGCTTCGGACTGCCGTCAAACGATCTCGCAGTCAAACTGTCCGTTACAGTTGAAATAAAACCATGGCTTCATTACCTTCGTTGCCTTCTCGTATTTCTTATCCGTCGATCCACAGGATTCTATTTCTGATTTTCCACAGCAAAGTTCGATTTGGTGATTCGATATTAACAATTATGGCAAGGTTCGTCTAGAGAATGTAGAAACGAAGGAGAATTGTTTGTATTTTCCTTTAGTCGAAATAGAAACATAAATGAACGGTTCAGGTATCAATAGTTAATTAAATTCTCCGACATTGTTTTCATAAATGTAGCACGAAATAGCGTTCAATGAAACCCGTTTTTAAACTAAAACTAGGAGAATTCGAGTATCGCTTGCAAAGCGGTGAATAAAGATAAAAGGATCCAAATTTCGCAAAGAAGGGGTTGATCGAACAGTGAACGCTTTTCAATTACAGGTTGATGAATCGCGTTAGTTTTACGCGGCCAGCAGAATGCACGTTAATTACTTCCGTTGATTAATCCATGCCGCTTCTGTAATTACGATAGAAAGAACGTTTCAAAAACGATGTGTCGGCGAAGGGAGTGGAGGGGGTGGGCATTGATTACGAAATTTAATGCGTAACTCGATGAATGGTAATTTGCAGTTTACGCCGACCTCGCGGCTTTATCCGAAACGAATCAGTTTTCTATCGCGAAAAGCCTCGTGGAGTGCGAGCTCGATCCGATTCGAGAGCCGGAGGAAGCGTCGCCGTCGACAGAATTTATTTCGTTTTATTTTCAGGGAAATAAAACCCTGTTATACGAACACGGGCAAAACTTCACACCGATTGATTGTAAATTAACGCTCGAGCTGGTGAATTTGGAAATCGTTGCGTGACTTCCACGAAGCTTCCTATTATTTTGGTCACGTCTTGGAAACAATCGAATACGCAAATTTCGCGCTGATATTCACAAATGATTTTCAAAAAAATAATCAATCTACAATGGCTACAAAAAGTATTTCCACGCTATATTTATTATATTATATACTATTACATATACTAATTAACTAGATCCAAAAATAATTTCCTACCATCCAATAGTACTTTCAAGTGACTACAGGAACTTTATGCTACGAAAATGGAACGTATAATTCGAATACGTAGAATGGAGAATAGGCCTTTCCGAAGAAAGCGTACGAATCGAGTGTACGCGTAATCGTTTTATTTTAATGCGGCTCGCGAACCGGTAATGTCGGTCTCGCTCCTTTTGCGGCTGGATCGTTACGTATTCATCGCCGCAAATCTCCAGGTTTGCCCGTAACCGTGATAATAACAATAATAGTTGACTCGGTCATTAGAAGCGGCGTATTAACTGGGTCTGGCGCGTGTAATCCAAATCGCGACCGTTTGCGTACATGCATGTCAGAAGGGGTAACGCGAAATTACGCTGCCCCCGGGGGATGAAAATCGAACTGCAGAGTGTCCGATAAAGCGAGTAATTTTGTATGGCCGACTAATTAACCGAAGACGATTCGCTTAGAAATTCACTGGTCTTACTCCAAAGATCGGAAACGTCTGCTCTCTTATTTTGACATTATGACAGAGGAAACGAGTAACGGCGTAGAAAAGCTCTCGATCTTTTGATAATCTTGGAATCTTGAAAGTCACTGATTAATATCGTACGATGCAAGTAAGTTTACACCATGGGATGGAATTAGCGTTATCGTGATCGATCAATATCGAAGAAGCAATCGAAGAAATAAGATCGTTTAAAAGGAATAACGCAGAGAATATTACGTGAAATTCAAAAGTATCGTTTTTTACTAGCCTTGATATAAAGAAAGAAAAAATAAGTAACTTCCAATCAGGATTTCGAGATGACTTGGATGGATTAAAGTGCAGAATACACGAGTTTCTATCAAATGTCCGTTATTAAATTCTAGCGGAGGAGCATAGTGTATTGTAACAGTAGAAATGAAGCACGATGGAAAGATTTCATCAGTTATATCGAGTTTGCAGTTGAACACCATTTCATGAGCAGATTCCGACACGCCTGGGCAAATTGCTCCCGAAATGTAAGTAATTACCGGACGCAGTGAATGTCGTCTCTGGTCCCGGCGCGATCATCGAAATCACGCGAATTAGCGGCGCAATCAAATTAATATCGAAGGCCGGTCGGTCGCGCGGAATTGAATTATCGCATAATGTCGAGCACTTGACTAAATTGTTCGTTTTCTGCGACTGCGGCGTGTGTCGCGTGAATTATTAATTCGTTCGCTGTCCGATCGAGATTCGCCAGATTTCGATCCCCGGCTAAATGATGCAGACCAGTTTAGCAATCGGCATAGCGGAATTCGCGTTTATCGCCGATATATCACGATAGCTTATTTAGGAGCTCATTTATAAAATTACCCGTAAGATTAAATGCGCGATTAATCGCGAGATAGATCAGCTGTAAATTATGTGCGTAATTATTTATGAAATTGAATTACAAAATTCTAATTCGTAACAATAATTAAATTACAATTTACAATTGTTATTCGAGCACATATCGAGTCACTCGATTATTCGATGCAGAGAGGATGCGAATTGGAATCATAGGGCTTGAACACGCTCTCAAGACCAAGTCAACTATTTCCTCTTTACATTTATCGAAATCCGGCGATTCAGACTCCCGCATAATTCCCCTGGTGAAATTTCATCGCCCCCCATAAAAGCCGCAGTCGATCGTGTCATTTTCGAGCAAGTTCCGTTCCTCAACGTATCCACGTTGGTTCCATTATGCAAAAATATGATAATTTCCTGACACCGAGTAGCCGGTCAGATAAATGTCCTGCCAGATCCTGATCCGAAGCCTGGAAGCCCTCTCAAACTAGAGGACTATAATATATTTCTTAGGCTATTGGAGTAAGCACATCTTTGAGTCGGTGCTCCATCTCCTTTGTAACTGTCCTTCTACCATGCAATCCCTTTTGTGCCCTCGTTGTAACCTATTGTTCCGAATTTATCGCGCGAGAAGTGGCTGCCGTAATCCATGGTGCTATCGTTTCAAAGGAATTCCATCTCGTTCTCTTTTCATTTTTATAAATATACAATTTTACTTTTTGAAAATCGTGACACAGGGGAGAAGGAAACCAAGATCAAATACCCATGGTATGTGGGTTTCCGTAATTAATTGATGTACGATATTAATGGAGATGTTAGCATGAAGCAACGACCGGTTCCCTGATCTTCTGTCAGAGAGCAACAATTTCTGGAGCCCGAGTCGAAACTCAAACGCTGCTCGTTTGAACAAAGTCTCGGGAGAACACGAGTACTTACGTCTCGAGTTGGACGCAACAGGATACCTCGAAGCTACAACTCTTAGCCGAAATAGCGCTACCAGTCAACGATACTCGGTTTCCAAGCAAAATCAATAGATCCGGATTCGAAGAAAACGAACAGTTAAGCTCTCGATCTTTGCGATTAGGCCTAATTACATGCACCTGTTTCTATATTTTGCTCATTTTCTTGTTATCATTCCATAAAGTTCCTTAAAATATGCAATTCTCGTTGATGAAAGTTTGGAAAACGGACTGTTTTGATGGTCGAGGTGCAACAATCGCGACAGCCGTGTCAAGTTAACCCGTATTCCACTAAACTAAGCACGGCCTGCACTTTTTGGCAACTAGTTTAATCAGCGCCTTGCGCGTAGGAAGCAATTACTGACTGCCGTCGAGATCTATTTTGCTGACTGTTCCTACGAAATACTGGAAATTCCACCGGATAATAACGCAGAGTCTTCACAAGGCAAGGACAACTGGGTCTCACTCATACTACGGATCCTTAACTCCAGCATCAGTCTACCTCGAGTAACGAGAAGAAGGTGCAACGAACGATCCCGTTATATTTGAATGGATTTAATTGTAAACCCCCTCGATCTCTACTAGAACGTTATTGTCAACGTTTGTCCGCGCTTATTGTTTGCCTTCATTCACTGATATAGAATTCTCTTCGACGGCCAGATTCTTTGTTTGCCTCAAGATAATTTTACCGGATGGACATTTGGGTCAATTTGGATATTTATCGAAGCAATCTAAATAGATGGAATTTGGTATTGTTTAAGCCTTTTGTACGCGTTACGACGAACGTTATTTAAACGATATCTTCTCGCTTGCTTCTTCTTCAGTCTGTTCTATAGCAATTACCGTCTTCCTAAGCAAACTCATATTTGCTGATGATTCCAACGTCTCCTTTAATCCTCCCCTTTTACCTTCGCCGTTTCTTTCAAAGCATCTCTGGAACCCTCTCAGCCCGAAGGGGCGCGAAAACGAACCGTTTGCTCGTCATCTAAAAGACGAGCAAATGTTGTCGCAGCAAAAGCTCCTGCACAGTCGGTCGAATTTATACGTACGGTCGCAAACCTAACCCTTGGAATTCGTCCCTCGGCCCATCTAATAACACCGAGTCTCCGGCGTGATTGATCCAACCAGGTAACCAAGTTGACCGACAAATTCTGCACGCGTCACCCTTCGTCAATGGTAATTTCTAAAATTGTATTCCACGAGTCAGCGAATTCCCTATGGAAACTTGTTCGTCATCTTAAAGAATGAGGGTGCTCGCTAGCGGGACCTTGTCTATCTTCATATCGCCTTGGGGACCATAAACAAACGAGATTCCTCGGGAAAGCCAAGCAAATTCGACCCCCTGGAAATCCATCCCTGCTTTGTTCAGCGCCAGGTTTATCCTGCCTTTTCCGACGAAAAATTTGAATCCTCCTGTCGACGGTGATTCCTCCCACCTCCCTTTTCTCGTCACTGAAATATACCGAGAAACAGACGAATCGATATCGAATCTCGAGGACGGACGAGAGAATTGATATTAGATTTTCTAGAATTACGCGCCAACCGGTGGCGGCCGATATGAAATTCTTTGAACGGAAAAATCGACGCACGGACGATCTTGATATTTCTGTCGGCTGCCTCTGAGGGCTTGTTTTCTTTCACGGAGGGAGGACGAAGGTTCGTGAAACGCTCGTCAAACGTTCGTTTGACAAAGGAGGACAAAGAAAAGGGAACGGTCGCTGGGCGTGTATGTAAATTGGAGGATGCCAATTTCCAACGATTTTATTGTTTTTTTCCTTGGGTAATTGGGGATTTTGTTTCGAACGATAGACGTCTGTCGCTTGTGGCGATGGGTATCGGATGTGTTTGCGTTGGAAAAATTGCAAGGGGGATGTCTAAGAACAAAATTTATAGACGTTTTATTACGATTTACTTCATATTGATCAATTTTCAATTCTGTATACGACGTCTACCTTTATAACCATTTCTCGAAATAAAATATTTGATTTGATGGATGGTCTAAGGGTTTTGCACGATATTCGATGTATGTACACGTGAGACGACGTTATAATGGGAATTGTGTGGACAATACGAAAGTTGCTTCTAGGTTTAAGGAAATGTAAAATAAATTATATTAACCGGTTCGACATAGTGGTACAACTAGTGATATAACTCGATGATAGAACTCAGTGATATAACCCGGTGATGTTTAATTATTTCCAGTGGCTCTCGGCAATTCCTCGCATCGGGGACTAACTTTCACAACCGCCAGTCCATCTCGAGGATTCAGATTCCAGACTCGAAACTAAAGTTCGCGTTTAAAGCTAGTTAGTGAAGTAATAAAGTCGAGGTGCAGGAAGAGCGGCTAAGTGGTGGAGTCGGTGCGCAATCGCTGGAATAAATGAGCGGTGAGACGTGGAGCACCGGGATGATGGGCAGGAATGGGAACCGGTAGGAAACAGTAGAAATGGGGTTATAATTATGAAGTGAAAGTATAGGCGCGAGAGTTTTCAGAATTACGCGATAACTTTTCTTTGTTTATTTCTTCGATTGAATTTTTCCTCGTGTCACGACGTTCTTTCTTTTTTCGTGGGACAAGTTTTATCCTTATCGTTGAACACGTATGCAAATTTTCATTTTTCGACCTTTCTTTGGTCATATAGAAATGATAATGTATGTCGTCTATCTTCGTTGCTTTAAAATTTAATACATTTTTTAAAAATGGAGATTAAAGAATGTATCTAACGTAACGTGGCTAGAAAAATCCGTGGTTACGGATGAAACTGATCCTTGATCGAAGTTGTATTATCTTTTCTCCCTTCGACGTTCGCAGCCGCTCTTTAAGGCCGTTATCCAACGTCGATTTTTCTCAATTATTCGATATAGAGATATAAAACCTGCCTTCTTTCATTGGCGGTAATTTGAGAAACGAATATATATCGAGGCACGGACTTCGTCTTGCCCATTAGATCGGAGTTAATTGAGACTCTATGGGAATCGAGGGCAGCGAATTAACGTATCGCCGAACAACTTCGGCCGTCATTCCCACATACAACGATATCTCACGCGAACGACCCTCCCGTTCAAAATACCTGTATATTACCTTTAGCTACTTGTCTTTGCTCGAATTCTTTTCCGAGAAAAAGATATGCAACCGCCATCAGATTTCTCGCAGAACAATCGCTCAAAGTCCGTTTCGACTCTCCGTCTTCTGTTCGTGAAACACTACTCCGCGATAATCGTTTCCTTGACGGTTTATTTACGGTCTTATCGCTGACATGACGGCATAAATTCGAGGCGTTCTTGAACAGGCGTATCGAGAGGCGTTCAAGATCCGGCTGCATAATAGCTGCTCGTCAGCGGAAGCATAACTCGTCGAATAGCTGTCGATCGACGGCGGAACGCCGAACACAGACTTACCTGATAGAGGAAGCGCCGCGAGCCCGACGTCGCGCTCACAATGTTATCTCGGAGGGTTGGTTTTACGCTCGGCCGACGAATAAAACCAGGCGTCGCGACGTAGAATAAAGAACGAGCGTTGGCGTACGCGATAAGGGGTCCGCCATCCCCTTTGCTAGCTGGTCATTAGATAAACAGATTTATTCGCGGTACACGCGAGCCAGCTATCGAGCACGAGATTCGGATGTACACTTGCCTGGCCTGTCGTGACCGTTGCGTCGAGCGCCGAGCGGCAGCGTGATAATCGTGGCTTAACCTCGTCGACGACTGCTCGCCACGCGGATGAGGCGTTACTTCGTGGAGTGATTAGAGTACAGTTTGGGTTAATCGCTAGGAATCTAGGTCGAAACGTCTGAATAATTACGTGGTAAAGGGACGCGGCGTTAGCGAAGATGTCTTTTTTTAGGACGTGGAAAATGTTGAAGTAGACGGATGATAAAGTTGAGGGTTATTAATAAGGATATCAGAGAATATTTATGATGCAACCGGGCAATTTACGAGAGTAAAATGTGATGGCATGGAAATATTTTGATGGTATCTCGTATTTCTGGAGGAACGAATTCGTTTCAAATTCGATTCGAAACGGCGTTTTCTTGCTCACTGCGCGTTCCCATCAGCCCCGCAAAAACCACCGTCCAGTTCAAGTATCGATTCCGCTGTAATTTCACGCTTGGAACGATTATGGCGCGACAGCTGTGGGATGTCACACAGCGCACCGATACGCCGACCCCGATATGCGATCTGACGTGATACAAAATTTTTTATCGCTGCCCTTATTCCATCTTTCAGCGATGGAAAAAAATGCCCGTTACGGTCTTTTTTGTGAAAAAGTTGCGCATTCAAATTGCCAAAAATTTCATCCTGGCATCGAAACCGCGTCAGAACTGTGTTATTAAAAGGCTATATCAACTTATAAAAGAAATATACATAGAGGCGACGTATAGTACGTAGTATAGTTAGAGCTGGTACATTTTTTCAGATAAAAGACTTTTCTGTTACATCGTTGGAGCAAAAAAATCTAGGCCAATAGTTATTAAAACGTGGTGCATAAAACTGTATATGTAAATCGTAGTCCGGCATTTATAACATTTGCACGGTGTTCTTGCCTCGTTCAACCACGAACACCTCGTGAGGGAATTTTATTACACACTTTCGGCAAAGCGCGCACTCCGCTGCATGAATATCAATGCGCGTAGACAAGCGACTTCATGCTCCCGCAATATTTATGATTCTGCTTCTTACGGTTATACTCCGTCACAAACTATGATCACTCGTTTTCAGCTGTACCGTGCAATGAGTTTGCATATAAAATAAAAACGGCCACGTCTAGAAAATAAACTTTAGAGAAAAAGACAGAGAGAGAGAGAGAGAGATGATATATACGATCATTTAACAACTTTGACGGGATGTGGATTTTATTTTTATATAAAAACATTTCTAAAATATATTGGGTTATAGTAAAAGTTAAAAGAATTGAGACAAACGACGGCTCGATATTTCGCTCTCGGCGTTTGTACTGACCAACAAAACGAGTGCACGGCACATTTTCGAAAAATCACCCGGAGCAAATGTCACGAGACCGCAGGTAGAGCTGCGGTGAAACTTCCTCAAACGTGTCGACGCTTCCCGCGAATTTTCCGCGATTTTCCGTCCGCGCTCCTGGCGTTTCGCGAGTACGCGCATGGAAGTTTGGCCAACGTGTTGGCAAAACGCAGCATGAACCAGTAGGCAGCGGGGCAAGGGAACAAACTCTAGTGAATATCGTAAATTTCAATATTTGCCGAAGCTTGACCAATGAAATATGCCAGATTAATGAGTATGATACGTATGTATTCTTTGAAATGTAATTCGTGTTTCTGGCAAGGAACGTATTGATAAAACCAACGAATGTATTTTAGTTACTCGTATTTGATATTAATTACCAAGGTAGATTATAGTAATTATAACAATATTATAGTTTCGTTGGATTTTAGGGAAATTTTGTAATCTTCAATATGAAAGGATGCGCACAGGTTTCCAAGATTTTCAAGAAGAAAAGAAACTATACGCCCTGATAAATACCTACGAAATTCCTCGAAAGAATTTACAACCGAGAATTTCTAAGAGACTTTCGTCATCAAACGTGTACCACAGGAATCGCGTAACGGCGAAACAATGTACCGGCATATTTCCTCGTATCAAAAGTATACATATATATCCAAAACAGATTTCTTCAAACTTGATCAGCGAAGAAAATTTCAAACGAGAATTTTCAAGATTACCGTCAGATCTTCATCGTCGATCGATCGCCGCCGAGCATACTAAAATCTCGTACTGTGGCTACAGTTCTTAGTACTCACGGTTCTTCTTCCTCCTCCAACGACATGGGGTTGCTCGTTGTCAAAGAGCTTGTTCTACAAGTATAAAGTCAGAGTCGGCAGCAGACGAGTATAAAGGCGAAGTAGGTGACAAGGGGGTGGCTGTGGGCGCAAGCAAAGAGTAGTTGGATCGAGAGGAAAGGCGGATTGCATCGTGGGAAAGGAGGGAGTGGGAGCATTTCTTGGAGTAAACTTAATTAGTGGGAGGTACTTCCGCGCCCTGACATTTGGCAACGAGCCTCTAAATCTCGAAGAGGAACGGCAAACGGAGAAATGTGCACTGTTCCAGATTGCATTCTCGCCGAGATGCAATCATCCGTCGACTGCAACGTGTCGGTGTGTCTATATACGTGTATGTGTTCGCGGCGAAATCTCTCTCGATCGTCATTCTAACAATGAAACCCTCTCGCGAGGCACGAACTGCATTGTTATCCTTGTGATTTTACGCAACGAGTAACAATACGAGAGAATTCGGGCTACGAGCGCGAAGAAGCGCCAAGGAAGTTGGAAAATTGGATTCTTAGATAATTGCGATATCGAAGGGGTACTTTTTTTTAATTCAATGATCGGTCAATGACTTTCAGGATCTCGTGAAGTATTTCTTCGAAGCAAATCATCTTTTGTCCGGCTTGCACTGACAAGGAAGGTTTCCCAAATGTTCATAAGCGATTTTGATGAAATTTTCAAAGGATATGGTTTGACCCGTATGGTTTGACCAAAGATATATTTGACCCGTATCTTCTTTGTTGAAGTAATTACTTCAAGAAACACTTTGCATCTTTACTTTTGTATATCCGTGACCTGCGTACCACTGTTACGAAGAAACTAGAATTTAATGAAACAAAAAAAAAAATATCCTAAATAAGGAGTGGTCCATATTATTGTACCCTTGAATATAAATTATGTTTTGGATTACAAGGTCTAGAATCAAAGGAGCTATAAGTAGATTTCTATTCCTGTTTCTTGTAACCTTTAGCTAGAGCTGCAAGGTTAACTTATTTGGTAATGTCCTTTCCTATAAATATATGAACGTGCTCCCTATTGCTTCTATTGTATTGTAACACTATAAGAGTGAGGATCTGGACCAGCATACTTATACTTATATCTTTACTTATTTCAATACATTTTTCTATTACAAATTCACCCACTCGTTTTTCTATCAGTCAACCTCAACATTTTTTAAATAATCATCCATATTTAGAGGGTGGAAACAGCCACAACAAGAACAATTTTTTGCCTTACGAAGAATTTTCAAGATATTGAGAAAAATACATTTTTCATCCCCAACTTCGAAAGTTATTTCACCCTCTAAGTATGAGCAGTTATATATAATACTTCTTCAAACTTCATGAAAATCGGTTGCTAACACTTTTGCAAATCTTCCCTGTAAACTAGTTAATACACCGAAATTCTGGCGGACACTCGAAAAGGATAGGCACTTCGCGACTATCGTCGCATAGTTGTTACAACATTAATGCAACTTGAAATCAGTTTACAAGTATCAGCGCCTTGTCTTCTTGCTTTTCGCAAAGCTATATAGAGGAATTCCTGGAATTCCACTCAAACAACTTTTAATTGAATTTCGTAGTTGTAGGTCGATCTCTTATTAAGCCACTCCACTTGTTTTTCTCTGCCCCGTTATGCTCGTTAAAAACCAAAAACTCTCCAGTTACACTTTGGTTATTTGTACGAAAATATAATCTTTTTCTAACTAAATCAACTAAGTCACGCTAATGATCACACGTTATACTCAAGTCGATCTTTCAATCTCCGTCTCATCATTTTGCAATCATCGCGCAATTTTTCCCTTGAGATGCTAGTTGTCCGTCAAATTCAGCCTCTCGAGCCATCACCTTAATCCGAGCTCAATTCATCAACTGAAAGTTGGTCTTGGACCGTTATCCCCGAGTCAGCCGGAACCCCATAACACAGGGGTTGCGTTAATCCACGGTAGGTCAACCGAAATCTCTTCTAAGCCTAAAAGAGCGGCGGAAACGTGCCCGATCGAAATTTCCTCCACCACTGCCAATGCTTTTTGTCACTATGACCGGTCATCGAACTCTTATTGCGAATTTTCCGCTCGATTGAAAAGCCTGCTAAATTTCCCATACAAGCATATCCCAATTTTCACAGCAGCAGCAAGTTGTCACGTTTGAAAATTTGTTAAATAACGAAATTATGAACTATTAAGTAGCTGGAAAAACACGACTGAAATTCCTCCACTAAACCGACCATCGATTTCGTTCGTGCATTTTCAACTTTCACGTGATTACATTTTTTCTTTGATTCGGGATTAAGCTCTGTTAAACCGACCGTCTTGTCTTAACTGACATCTTTTGTAGTTGTACTACGCGTGTTTTATCGCGAGTGTTCCTCGCCGATAAGAAAATCGTTTCACCTGACAATCCTTCGTCACCTGTTTCTTTTTTTTTTTTTTTATACCTCCCTGCCGAACGAGCCGTGTTTTCCAGATCAAACGATGTTTGCCGGCGATCGGTACAGGTTCAACAGCGCGAAGTTTTACGGTAGTCGACGTTTGATGAGAATATTCTACCAAGTGTCAGCCAGCAAGTTTGACGCGTTTCCGATACGCAGTGTGGTAAACCGTAAAATTGCTCACCGGACAGCCAATCATTGTACCGAGTTTCTGTTACTCGGTATACAACGACGCGAGAGATCGTGGTTAAGTCCCCTGCGTTTTCTCCATTCACTCTCGCAGGTTCATAGTTGCTGCCTTGGTAAGTATAGAACGTATTGCATGACAACGTGACATATTGGCTCACCAAGTGCTATAGATCGAATAATAGAAGGCCAAGGTCAGTTATTTTCGCAAGTAGTCTCGTAACAGTTGTTTTTCATGGACCAATGCATTCAGCGGATGAGTTTGACAAAAGACGTCATAAATGGCGAGCAAATGAAGGAGAAGGAAGGTTTACGAGAAGACCTAAGTATCTTTTGAATCTTGTTTAAATGGACAATGAACGAACAATGACGTGAATGCAAACCGAGGGCGTGCGAGACGATATTTCACGTTTTAAAGCTACGAGCCGCGGGACCGAGGTGCTTTTACAATGGTTCGTGTCGCGATGTCATTAAAGTGATACTCCCCGTGGACTATTAATGCTAGCCATTACAGAAATAACGACGCCCCTTCGGTGGAAACATTAATGCCCTTCTCGTAACAGAAATATCTTCCTGTGCAGAGATCTCGCTGTCCGCGTACGGTAATCACCGGTTAATTTGCTCGGCTATAGAACTTCTCCCCTTCCCTCTTCTCTGTTTCAAACGTCACAGGTATATTATAATACGTGAAATATGAACCATCGTTGAGTAACATTCCTTCGTTGGTACCTCGAATCAGTTTTATGAAGATAATGTCGAATTACTATCGGATGGTTTGACTCATGACTGACTTGTTCTACTTGCTACTCGCAAAGAGCATAGAAATCGCTTTCGGAATGACACTAGGTGCACCTTGTATTACATCGAGCATTGCAAAACACTAATAAGGTTCCCCAATGTTTTTTAGATATTTGGATCGAAAGTTTTAAGTGCTTAGCTACGCGAATAATCTTTGCAAGGAGAGTTAATGCTACATCCGTATTTTACTGCTTTAAAACGAGTCTTTTAAAATGAGAATTTTAATAATAAACACGTTCACACATATCTTATCTTACGTTTATTAAATATCTGAAGGCGAGTTTGCGTTATCTTCACCAATCAACTTGCAAGCAAATTTCTAACGAACACAATCCACTGTGAACCCCAATGTCCTCGCTGCTGATTTTATTAACAAGTTCAATAAACGAGGGCTGTTACCGAACTATACCGTAGCACAACTTTCCCGATTAAAAGTAAATAAAGTTAAAAGAGGAGGTGCAAAGTAACCCTCCGATTATTAATCCTCCACCAACCCTCAAACATTAGCAGCCACCCACGAAACGCAATAAAGACGATCCCCAAATCATCTCCGCACGTATTCTCGTTGGAATATCGATTATCTTCCGTGCGTTTGTCGGGTGGTGCGAACCGAATCGCGAATCATCTCATCCAGTTAACTGACGTTCATCAGATTCCCGATTCAAGGCACGTACAAAGCGCTGTTGGTCGCCGCGTGTCGTGCAAAAAGCGCGCAACAAAGCGTAACGAAATTGCGGGACACTATCCGGGAATCGCCGGCCAAAATCGCAATCGCATGATCACGTGCGAGCAAAGAGCCTCGCGAACGCGAGCCGGTCGTTTGGAATTGCGCGGCAAACATTCCGTTTCCCAGCCAAAGGAGAAAATTGAACCTTCCGCACGGGGAATTCTAGCGGATAAAATGTTGTTCCTCCGTCGTACCGCGGCAAGTATCTGATACTGATGCCAATATGCGGTTCCGAGGAATTCTTTTTCCTACGAGTTTCGAGAAAAAAGAAACGATTTCACATTTAACTTATCCTGGATTTTTCGGAATAGCCTGCACCGCCGATTCTCGACGATTGGCAAACCCGAAATGTCCATCCTCGATAAAAAAATGTCATCCTTAGAATAAAATTTTAGTCGCGTTTCCGTGAATTTAATACGATCCTGGAAGTATGTTTCAAGTATGGTCGACGAGCAAAGTTGACGAGCGAGGTTGACTTTTTAACTTAAATCCAGTTAGCCCACGCGGCAAAAGAGCCACGGGCTGCCAGCGAATTTTATACCAATTAGACAAGGGATACCAGTTGAGCCATCCTTGCTCTCTTTCCAGCCTCTCCGGCAGAACCGTTGCCGCGGTGAGATTTACCCAGGATACTTTGCAAATGAAGTCTTTATTAAGATGTACACTGGCTACGACCGCATGGAGAGGTCTTCAGAACGCTCGTGAAGTTACAGAGTTTCTTCTTTCTTCTTCACTTTTGCGCCTTTTTCTACCAACCTCGATGGCTTCGTAGTTGTTAATTAACAAAGTGTTCTAACAAAGACACCATAGTGTTATGACGTTGACGTAACGAAACAGATATAGAATGATTATGTACGAGTGGAAGACGTACATACAGAATGATTACGTACAAATGAAGAAATAATAACTATACCGTAATATCAGCAGAAAATTGTAAAAGATTGGCCGATATTGAAACTCGAAATGATCGGAATTAATCGAGTTAAAAGATTAATAAGTATAGAATTTTGTAGAAAACGATTATGCGATATCGGCATAGTTTGGGGGCTAAAATTCCAGAACGAACGAAGCATCCCATCGTAGCAATCGGGATTCGGTGGTCGGTAGGGGGACAGAAGATAATGAAACCGCGGGTTACGTGCAGGGATCGTTTCCAAGTTCATCGCCGTTTAAGGTATTTACCGCAACCAGGGTATAAACGTTTCTAGAAGCGCAGCGAGCCGGAAGATCTTAAAGCTCGTCTTGAGGAGGCAGCCAGCCACGTCTGAAATTAGGTCGGATCCCTTAATTGAGACGCAATTATCGAACGTCTGCTTGGATAAGCCATTACAATATCGATTTGCGCTAATTCTTGGCCATGCCCAAATACTTCTCAGATATCGTCCTGCTTCCTGAAATTATAACGGGATTGCGTCATCGATTCTCATCCCATTCCATACCATCCCATCTCATTTTTCGGCGAGATATTTAACGAGTTTTCTTGGTATTCTCTTCGCTCCTCTTTCGTTTCGAAAATTCAATATGTATCTGTACAACATTTATAAAATAGGTAGTCCGCTGTTGCTGGTTTAATCAAGTGCGGGAGTTTGCCTCGGTAATCAAATGAATTTTCCGAAGTTTGGTTTAATAAATGACGAACATAATTCGAGTGTCCATCTGACGCAGTTTATCTTCCTCCTGTTTTATTTACCTTCGTCTTATTTTCTCCTCATTTTCTGGTATCTTTCGTCACGAAATAACACCTTTGTTCTCGCGAGGATCGACGCAATTACGTGTTATCGTTTGCAGTTAGAGTGACGGATCGATATGCCGCAGGTGAGTCCCTAACAAGCGCCGTCTCTCTCTTTGGCAATTTATTATTCCACGAACTGTTTCCGTGGACCACGTGCAGCACAATATTTGCTCGTATTGTTGTTGCTTCGGCCATTCGTTGTTTAACCACGACCAATGTTCGCGTTGCAAATATTTGACCGTGTGTTAGTAACAAAGACTCAAGATTACCTCGAATGAATCAAAATATGCCCTTTTTCCAGCTTCAATGAAACAGGTTTCTCGCCGAATGTAACGAGTGCTCTGATAGTGGCTAGGCAAGTTTATTACAGTGATAAACGGAGTTGTAATGAATGTCTCTGTCATACAAAACGTCCGCCACATTCTATACTATCTCTTTGTTCCGGTATAGAACCGTCTCTGGGCCAGAGACCAAGTGAATTTTAATTAAAGCCTTAAGGACGCTTTGGATTGGGACCAAGTTATCCGAGAAGAGATATTTACTAAGTGGTTGCTGTCTTGCTGCTCCCTTCTCTGCAATTCTTCCCATCTCACATTCGACGATTTCGTCTCCAAAAACGTTCCACACAGTGAATAATAGCTATCGAACCATCGAATACCTCTCTTTTCCTCGGACCATCGAGCTTTCGGGTTAAGCGTCCACTTGTTCTTGCGAAATGGTTTATTTTCAATTGAAATCTCGAAATTTCTGCATACGCATATACATAAGCATGTATTTATAGAAAAAACAGCAAATGGATTTTACTATTGTTAAATAGCAAACCTCGAAGTAAGCGTTAAAAACATATACAGTCGCTGGAACAAAAATCGACGAAGCAACGATATGGGTACGACAGGAACGTTCTAGCACGTAATTACGTGTTTTCGAATAAGTCAAGAAGAACGGTAGGGAAGCGCGGTAAGGGTTCGGGGTAGTTGTAAAGGATGCTTGCCTGAAAGTTTGAACGACGTATTGGGACTCGTTTTTCTTGCTCGACGAGACACGGTATGGGGCATTACACATTTTAAGGCCAGCAAAGTTCGTACTTGTTTTTTGAGAAGTTACGGATCTCGGCTGAAATTCGATACCGAAGATTCTGGAGAATGGTCGGCGATTTTTTTTGATAAAACTTTGTTCAAGTTTAATCTACTATCAAGAACCCAAGTTTGTAAAATATAATAGTTGCTCTTCAGAAGAAAGAACTTCGGAATATATGTATCTTGAACGCATGTATCTCGTTTGGACATTAAATATGTATGATGAATCTTCGTAGCTACGGCGTTTCAGTCGAATAATTTGATAATTCAAAGGATCAAGAAGGAATATATTTCTATGTCAGGGGAGGAACTACAAATCGCTCTCGCGATAGCGTTACGAAGGTCCAGGAATATTTTATGGATATTGGTGAGTCATGTTAATACGCGATGAAACTGAAAATAGCAAATTTTTACGTAGAACGTACAAAACATTTCCTTGGTGCTCGGTATACTAAAAATGGATTACAAACTGATTACAATTTTTAACTGGGATTCTCGCTGAAAATCGATACTATTTGGAGGAATATCAATTGATTCGGCACGAGACGGTTTCCGATATAATTCTCCCCTAATTATTTATAATAAACGATCCTGGATAATGACCAATCGCGAGCTAATTAGCACTGATGGTTTGTTAGTACGCTTTATCTTCGCAAATCCGCTGTTAGTTGTTATTTCATCGTGTTTCAGTCATTTTCTACTCTAATTGACCGAATATTAAAATGAAAGTTTAATAATCATTACAGATGTATATACATACGTTGTGTTTTCATTAAATATGCAGAAAAAGCCACTCGTAGGAAATGGTATTTCGATAAGTAACGTGATTTACAAACTTGGATTAAAATAAATGCCCGGGCGTTAAGTCCCCCCTAACTGATTCAGAAAAATCTTCAACTACAAGACTTTCTCATTTTCTTCTGACACAGTTCCAATCCGTCACAGTCCAACTTTGAAACCTGTCTTACTTCCATTAATCTTACTGCAATTTCGGCACAGTATGGATGTAATGGTAAACAGTTTTTACTTTGACTTTTGAGTTGTATTTTCGCAGCAAATTATAAGAAAATCTCAGAGATGTCTCATTGTTAATGTATATAATTTCTACATCGAATTATGAATCATTTATTTCAGCTACGTTCCTAATTCTCGTATTAAGAAGCGTCTGAACATGAAACAACTTTAAAAGTATTCGCTTTTCGCGATAATCGGAATTCACCGAAATTCGAACGAAAGGAGTGTAACCTCGTAGCAGAGGAACGATAGTTCTCGAGGCGTGGAGCGAAAACGACGCGTTACAGCATCACAATGGACCATTTGACGATCCATTTGTTAAAGTCTTGCGTGGTCTGCGTCGCGAGGAACCTCGTAATGCACGATGTCGGCCGTAGTTGAAAGCATTCGAGTGCCGGTGTCCGCATCGTTTCTGTCTTTCGTCGGCTAAGAAATTGAAAACTTGCTCGTGGACGATCCATTACCGAGGCCCTGGACCGAGTTCCAACGTATCGTTGTCGTTCGTACGAATGAAATATAGGTCAGAGACCTCTCAGTGCATGCTTCGACTGAAGAACACTCGATACATCGATATCGTATGCCGCTGTTAACTGGTTTGAACCTCGTCTGTAAATTATACGAGCCTCGTACAAATTTTACTCACCGGTTAGTCGGTATGCGATACTTCGTACATCTATTTAATTTAGAATGTTATTACACGAGAAATCGTTCTTTTTTCTTTCTTTCTTAAGGAAATGAAAAATTAAGAGAGCAAACTGTTTCTGGAGATTAACTGTCCTCGGAGATAGCTAATAGCAATTCCGAGTTTCTGACTGCAACTTCCGCGTTTCTGAGTTAGAACAAGTAGAGGTTGAGGATTCTGGCTTGATCTAACCGTAGCATACATAAGTTAAAGACTGTACGCGCTGAATCCCTCGAGCTGTAGGTCCATGTTACGAAATGGTGGATCGTGGAGCGGCAGAGACACTGACAGGGAAGTTTCCATGGAAGTTGGTACTTCGTGTTTCTATAAACGAAGGATTCTGTGTCCTATATTGTTAGGTCTTACAACATTAAGAAGAACTTGCATATGTTTAGACGTATATATCGCGGGGGTAAGTTGTTTCAGGGAGGAAATTGTTCCTTTCCCTTTTTGTCATTAAATTAGTAGGAGATTAGGTTTCCAGGGGTCGTGTTAAATATGGGATTACGGTAGTTCTCGGGTCAGGAGAAGATTAACAGGAATCTAGGTTATCCGAAGTTTCTTAAGTAAAAATGTTTCAAGCATTGAAATAAACATATGGAAGGAATCTTGAACTTATAATCTGCGAATAAAAAGAAGCTCGAGTCTCGAGATAATAAATCAAGATTTTATAAATTACACTACGTCACTGCTTACGGTACTCGGTTACAAATATTTCGACGTCCGATTATTTTGTTACGATCGACTTCATTGAAATAAGATTTAACGTACCTTTTCCTCTGTTACAGGTAAGAGCGAAATGATCGAGTGAGAGTTCGTAACACGAAAATTGAGCGTCGTTTCTCGGTTTACAAGGTCCTTCGATCGTCGTGGTTTATAGGTAAGGAACTAAATACTTTAGCGGTGGTATATCGAAACCTCGGATTCGATAAACGCTTGATATGGTTAGATCCATTAGCGCGAAACCAGCAAAGTCTGATACATCTAGTTACCGTCCATGACCGACCACGGATTCAAAACGTGTAACCGACACTAATCGATGAAACTTTAACTCAACCCCGTTCTATCATATATCCGACATATAATACAGTTCAGAGTTCTATCGTTCCACGTATTAACACAAAGATGACTAATTTTACGTACCACGAACATTATCAAACCTCTGCTTTCAAATTTCTAATTGAGATCCAGGACGTTGAAACGTTGTTAATTTCCAAACGGTATACGTATTTGCAGCGCTACGCTATTCAATTCAGCATCTAAATTCGTGATTCGCATTTACAGTAGTAATGCCAACGATAAATCGTACACGAACGATTCTACGATTCGATCCCTTTCACTGTACTTTGTGCCTACATGCGGGATGCGCGACAAATCACTCGTAAATACTATTACAAAAGAAAGATCGTAACTCGATACGCAGCCGGTCTTTATCGAGCGGACAAACGGTCGAATCATTTGTCGTTATGCCGCGAATCGATCGATTACTACTGGCGCAATACAGAGGCTCGCGACCAACTGCAAACGAATCGAATAAATTTCCGTAAGGATTATATACGGTCGGGTAGGAAACGACGCTATCCATTTCCGGCAGCTGTGACGTTTAATCCGATGGCGCCGGGGGAAATCTAGCGTTCGCCCCTCTTCTTCATTAACTATCGCCGCAAAGCGGTTTTACCGGAAAGTAAGAGCGTTCGCGAATCGACCGAGCAATTAAACTTATCGTAAAATTAAGCCTATTGGCTGTCTTGTCTGTCCGAATAGAACTTTTTCTTTTATCAGAAGTTTCTATGCGAACTACTCTGCCCCACGGTGATTTTAAATGGGAATTTCAGTTGGCTATCCAAAGGAATATTATTCCTCCGAGCAAGAGAAATTAGAGGAATGAAAATAGAGATTTGACGAAGGTAACGGAAAATGACGGAAGAAGTAGAACGAAACGAAGTTGTTCCCTTATGGAACAAACCATGGCAGTTTGCCCTATCAAGAAACGCTTCGTCACCGATCGGCCGCCCTAATGTTCTCTGGCGAAAATATGTCGTACGCCCGACCTCTGCTGGCAAAAACCGTCCCTCTGTCCGGACGATCGATGCGTATGCTAATCAGACGGCGATAGAGGATCGCGGAGACAAACCCTCGAGTCCCATAAAGTCTCTGGAAGGGGTTCGAAAGGGGATAGATGGAGAGTTTGGAACGGCTTTCGTGATGAATGAAAGGACGGGAAAAACGCGGTGTGAAAGGTGGAAGTGCTTGAACAACGTTTTCGGTTGTACGGACCACCTGTCTAGAATTTTGCGAGCATCGAATTTCATTTATTAAATGGAATCGATGGTTCCAGAAACGGAAAAGAGTCGACGATTATTCTTGTTAAAGGTACATTGTATCATTACAAAATAGACTTAATAACTAGAATGGATCACGGTACGCCAAGTAGTCATAGACTTCGAAATCTCTTATTAGTCTCTCGTCAGGAATCTATCGGAACGTAATTTTCTTCGACGTGCAATTTCCACGGCAAAAAATTCCGCTCGGACAAAAACAAGCAATCGATACTTTATTCGTAGATCTGGTTCGACGTTTATCTTTACAAATGCACGTTACATGCTCTTGCTTGTTACCGCTGATGTTTGGAAACGAAAAGAAACGAGTAAATTAACACGAGAGTAAACCAACTAAAAAGTAATAAGAAACGAGGAGAAAGAGTGGTTGATGGAGGGGACACCGAAGAACGATGATACGACGAAATTTATTCATAAGCAAACTTCGGCAGCGTTTATGCGAAAAGGGAATGCTCGCCTGGGGAACTGGGAAAGTTTCAAACCGGAAGATCGAAGTTTTATTCGAACGTTCTCGGTTCTGCGTTTCACGGTATTACTAAGGACCGTCGTTACCCAACACCCTTCGCTCTTAGTTAGACACGCGAGATTGATGTGTTTGTATCGATGTAACCGAACAAATGTTAGATCGCAGGCAATTTTAGTAATTCGCAAAATTCCAGGCTATTACCTTCGATGAGCGAACATTTTCGTACGCGTATACTTCATTTTTTATTTTCTGAAGTCTTGCCTTACTGTCAGAATTCTTCAACCTTGTAATAATCCGATTGAATACTTCGAAATCGTCGCGCTATGTAAACTTATAGACCATCAAAAAATCAGTAGCTTCGTACGTTTCGCGATTGAACATCCACCGTTGTGTATCGTTTCACTGAGATCAGATTCCCTCGTCGATTTACGCAAAAAGAAATTTAATTAAACTTATCGGCAATACGTCCAACAAAAACTACCCAATCCTCTGTTAGCGAAGGAGGAAACTCTTCCGGTTTATCGAATAATGATTTGAAACAAGAATCGTTTATAGCTTGCAACCTTTTCACACACATACAGAGTTCTTTCGTAATTACGACAATGCTCCAACACTCCTCCACTCGAAATACACCGATAAAAACGAAATTAACTCTTCAAGTCTCGAACCATCTCCAATGCATATCAGAATTTTCGCTGAACTTTATAATGTCGAAGTTACCGACAAACTATAATACAAAGTACCTAGAGTTTGCTATGAAATGCAAACATTCCGAGAACCGTCCGTTATGTCCACATAACTTTTCAACAGTGCAGTGTCACAGTTACAGGTCAGTTTTCAGCACAGAGGTTAGCATATACTGTACCTCTGAAGTGGTATCAGGTGATAGGAATAACTTGCGCACTCGGTTGGTCGTCGAATAACGCCATAGCCACGGATGTTTGAAGTGGCACTCTGCAGAGCTTAGAAACACTTTGACTGACGCCGACCACCTAATGTCATTTAATATCTTGTTACGGTGTGATAAAGTGCGATATGTCACATGTATAGGCAAAGCCGGGCAGCTTCTAACTCCAATCGGGCTTTATTGCTCGCGCGATAATTAAGACCTTCGAAATTCATTACAGCCCGGAATTTCGGCTTTAATATCGCGCTACCCCGTCAAGTTTGTGCGATGCCAAAAGAACAGGCGAATGATATTAGTCACCTTCCTACCTTTGTCTTATCCTTTTTATCGTATCTTCCGTACGAATTTTCGCCAAACTTTCTTTTTGTATAAACATTTAATTTTGGGAAGAACGCGAAGAACAAGTTTTTCATAATACGGATAATCCGCCAAATGTCTATTACAGAGAGCGTTGCTACCTGAGCGCATGATTATGCGAAATGTTGCGCGAAATACCAACTCATTTAGTTTGACACGCACAGGTAAAAGCTCGACTTGCTCGATTTGTATGACGACAAATAACATGCTGGGGATATAGAGATATAGGTCGCGTGCGTGGCTTACCAATGTCCGGCGAATATAACAATCCATGAAACAAGGCACCGTCGATAAAAGCTCGCATTCGAGCCGTGAAGTCGTAAAATAAAACCAAAAAAAAAGAGAGAGAGAAAATAGCCGAGGGTGGAAAAAAGAGAAAAAATAGTTGCGCAATTTCCCGCAAGATCGTCATGCAACAATGCGCACCCATGTCGCGGTGTAATTTTTAAAGTAGTCCGCGCAAATAAACAAATAAAAGAGACGTTCAAACAACCACCCCTGTAAAAACTATCTAGCGTCCGGTGATTTTTGTTGCTAGCATCGAGTAGATGTGTGTTTGCAAAAAAAAATCACAAAAAAGGAAAACAGAAAAAAGAGAAAAGAAAAATAGAAAAAACGAGGGTAGATGAAAAATAGGCGGCCTCGCGTATAAAACATACGTGGGGTGAAACTTCGTTTTCGCGTGACGAGCTCGTCGAATATTTTGTACTTATATAAATATTTCCTGAAATATGGAAAATTCGGCGATCACCGGTGCGAAAGTTGTCCGCTAGCGAACAACAGGGACGTCCGAGCGGCATAGTATTTTCATTCCCACACAGGCTGGCCAACATCCGTTATACTTGGCGATGTCCCGGCAGATTTTGAGTCGGGCGTCGTGCACAATAGCGATGAAAATCACGGAGGTCGATTTTTTTCACCCCTCTTCCTGCATGTCTTCTCGTTGGTGGCGACCGCAGCACGTTGGAAAAACGGTCTCGCGACGAAAACTTCAATACGAATGCCCGGCCTGAATTTCACCACTGCTGGACAGTCGGATTTTCGCGAAACCACCGCGTGGCTAATTCGATATCCAATCGAGAACGTTATTCACAATTAAACGCAAACTGACCAACAAATTGCGATCTCTGGGATCCGATAAATCCGAGTTTTCCGTACGCTTTGTGGTTTTACCAGCGAAAGGCAGTGAGGTTTTCAAAGACACAAAAGCGTATCAACGAGCAGCTCGTATATTTCCAAGGAATTCTTTCGATACGAATTGCGCAATACCCCACTTCCGCTGGTTTATGTAAATTTCTTTGCAAACAGATCCAACTCGAATTTCTTTTTACGTAATGGTATTGGATTAGATGAGTTTAAGAGGATTGATCGCGTAATAGTATTGTGCAAGATTGTAAATTTCATACGTGGTTAGTGCATCTGAAATCTGTTCAATTTTCATCGTGATATTATAATTCATGATTATCGAAACTGTGTAAATTCAGAATTTACAACGAAATACTAATAACGTTGTAGAAATCTCGATAACTGCGAAATCTACGCAATTGAATATTTATATTTCAATTGCGTCTTCATTTTATTTAGAAAAAAAAGAAAGATTTTGTATATATGTACTTCTACCATGACATTTTATATCGAGAGTAGACTAGGAATCGTTTTGCTCGGAAATTCGAAGAAAATGGATTCCTTGCGAGATCTTGTATGCGGATACAGTGTATATGTGGAGCTTCGAATAGAAAACTTGGACTATTTTCTAGATTATCTTTCTAGGTTATTCTCGTAACTTGGGTTATCTTCAGCTTTGTCCAATTCGTTTCGATAATCCACTATCAGAAAAGATTGAAAGATGTCTAATGATTTTAACCGGAGTACTATGCAATCTATCAAAGTATCGTATATTATATCGATATTCGCGATAAATTTGCTGCCATGTAATAGAATCGAGAACATTTGAAAATACTGTTTTATATTACACGGTTGGTGCTGATCGATGAGCGCATGTTCCAGATACCGCTCCAGGTCGGTAAGCTTCTCCGCTCAAAAATTTTCCAGTCCCTAGGAAGCTCGTGTCACCGATAAAATTCTCGTTCTACCGACAGGGCAGGCACGTTTCGCGACTATAAAATCCTTCGTCGGTCGACTTATCGATAATCTCGTTGTTTGGACGGTACTTCTCACGTACTACGCATCCCGTGACCGAGAAAACTGCACATCGACTGCCTCTAAATCATGATCAAGGCAAGGAGTAGTCTGTCCTTTAAATTTTTCAAGACCTGTCGGTCAAATCGAGACGAGGGAACCTTTTCACCCATCAGTTATTCTTTAGGGTATACTAAAAGAGTACTATCTTTCATTCTCTTCTAGATGGAGGATTAGATGGAGATCTAACGATCTCCTAGACGGTAAATTGAGAAATCGAAGCCGGGAAAACTGAACTATCTTTCGAACTATCTTTCGAAGTAAAACCACTTACGCGAGAAAAATCTTGTCCCAGAAGGATAACGTTTGTACTACGTGTTCGAGATTTGGAGTGGCCGCCTGGTAATTACCGCAATGATTTATGTGAGCCAGATGCGATCCTCGGGCAGGACGACCGTCAAGGGTCTACGCTACCCGAGTGCGGACCCGTCATAAACAGTTGGCCTATTGTGCAGTCAAGGTACTTTAGGCATAAGGCATGCAACTTCTTTATATTATGATACATCTCAGGAAGACAGGACATGCGGGCTTTCCCAAGTATAAGGTCACCCACGCTCGAACCTTCATGAAGGCAGCCAACCCATCCTCAAACATACGTCTTTACCCAATGATCAGTTAGGAACAGACTTGAGACACACCTACCACGAACCTTCCTCTACGACAGCAACATCACCAAGAGACACTCTTGCACCAGTATTCTAAGAGTCAACACAAAACAGTATTCAGTCAGTGACCATTATATTTAACAGGATAGCCAGTGAATTAAAGACAGTTGTTTTCAGAGTATTAAGTGGAACTCAGTGAACTTAAAGACAGTTGTATTCAGAGTATTGAGTGGAATAAGATAGGTGAACTAAACCTCGCTCTTTACATTTATTATAATCCTCCACCTTGGACGCTAATAGCGTTCAACTCTCGCTATACCAACCGATCAGTTGTGCCTGACTGGTCGCTAGTTAGTTGTGTGTCGCAACACTACGCATTTCTTTATTAACGGTCCTCAAAGATCGCCCGCTTCTCCTAAATGCGCGGAAATCGATTAAATTTTAATTTCCGCGTGAAGTTGTTCGAGATTTATTCTCTGTTGCAATACAGGCCGCGTGTCGTAGAAATTGCAAAGAAACGAATCGCGTTATATTCAAAACCGAGCAATGTCAGCCGCGGTTCGTAGATCAATTATAGTTTGGTTGGTTCTCAGTTATTTACTGGCACGCAAAAGGATGAAGAGCGCGCAAGGATTTCTGAACAGATTAAAGGCTGATTGTGCCATACTATTACTACTGGTTAGCTGTGGGGCCCGCGTGACTGTTACCTGCTGCCGCTTTTAATCCCATTAAAATCCCATCATTCTAAACCTCGATGCCGGAGCTGCTTTCTCTCTCCGCGTTCAACCCTGTGCGCCGTCCGCGCTCCAGGAGATTATCCGCTTCGGCGTCGTTCCGTGTTTTATTTTCGCCACGTTTTTTGCGCCGCTTTTACGGCCTCCGTTGCCTGCATTGCGGTAACGAAGAATGTAATTCCTGTCCTCGCTAATGACACTCGTTTCACCCGTGAAAACAAACGAGCTCCGCGCCCTCGAGATCCCTCCAACCCCTTGGAGTGAGATCGATAACCTTCGTTTTGGGGAATTGAATATTTTTTCTATCCACTATTGGAATTGGATTCTTTTTTTACAGTTACTATTGGGCGACGGATTATTTCTTTTTTTTTACAAAGTTTTACCTTTCTGCTTGATCCGAGATTCTCTTTCTGATATCGTCTCGTAGATTTTTGGCGTTTCGATACCTCGTTCGACGGCGAGTTGTGGCAGCTGGGATTTAAATAGCAATTTTCCAGCGTCTCTGTGTCATTTATTTCTCGCAGAACATTATGGCATGCATTTTGAAATTCTTCGTGCAGCAGCATTCAAATTCCCCGTAACGAGAACCGCGTGTTTGTATGCATTTGCATAGTAACTGTCCACACTTAAGATGGAAAACCGCTTTGGTCGTCAGCTTCGCTTCTTCCCAAAGCTCTTAACACGATTCGTATTTAACGACCATCCCCTGCAAAACTTCTACGAAAGATTACGCGAGTTTATTATCAACCGCCGACTGCCAGAATTATTATAACAACTCTATATTTTCTATCGTGAATAATTTTTTTGCCTTCCTGAATCGACCGTGTACGAGACATTTATCTGCCAAAGTGGACGACTTTTTCCACCTAAGCTTTTTGTCGCAAAAAAAGCGATAAAATTAATTTTTCGAAGTTACGAAACTTTTTTACTTTTTGAATCTCAACCTCCGCGAATGAAATTTTTATGAAAAACTAAAAGATTCAGGTTAAGCGATGCATCACGATCCATCAAGCACAGATTCTGGATTACGTAACCAAAATACAATCGAACGTTCGAGATTCTAATATTGGTGACACAAGCTCTTAGCTTTTTCTAAGGCTCTCGTCTAAAAATCACGATACGATCACAGAGTTTGTCCTATCCATCGAGCAACCCCGTTGCAGTCGCATTTCCCCGTTCCCGTTGACGCTGGGGAACAACGATGTTGCAGGTGGCGAGGGGCTCGTTAAAGAACGGATCGATGAACTAATAAGTCTGGAGTTGCCGCCACTTGATACGAGAAATAATTGCCACTGTGCTAACAATTCAACTGGTGCTTCCATTGTTACGTGATTTGATTGTTATTCGACCAACACGCTCTATAAAAAGAACCGCGCTCGAGCTTGTCGTTGGTTCCTTCGAAAGGGGACTGGGTCAAAAGGCGCATGTAAACTAGCGGGATAAATAATTCGAGAGTGCTTGATCAATTTTTTTACTTCTTTCGTTTTATTGACAATCCAATTCTGTGGCATCGCAACGGTGACACTTGCGATGAAACGAATCTGATTTACGAGAGAAGCGGTGTGTTTTGAGGCTGCGGCCTTATTTTATCAACTTGATAGGTTCCTTCGAACTTGCTCTGCCATTAAATAAGATTATACGAAGAATGTACGTGTCGTCGCGCGTTTGAAAGTATCGAGAATTTATTTTCAATGCGTCAAGCCATCCACGATGACATTGTTTTGTTCGTCTTCGAGTCTGCCAGTCTTTCCCCTTTGAAGACTACATGCTTGAAAATTTCGTCGAATATCATCTTTCGATCGTAGTTCGTCGCGTTTTTATCGGTTAGCTGCACGGCAATCTTTTTACCGTAGTTAACCACACCGATCAAAATTTCAGCCGCGTCACCGAGAAACGTAATCGATTGCTGGATGACGAGTTTTTCCACGCGGCATCGATCATAATTTTTTTACGCGCGACAGCGCACCTCGATATAGTCCCCGATACGGGTTATTTCGTGGAATAGTTTTTCGTGCCCCCCAATATCGCTAATATGCAAAAATGATACATATTTCGTTACCGTACCTGTTCCAATGCATTTGGAATAAATTCTTGAATATTCTCTATCCTCGAATTCCATCGGCGTTTGTTTTCATCGAATTCCTCCCAACTCTCGGAAAGAAAATTATGTTCGACTCGAGCCAAGATTTTTCTATGTAGCGTATTCCACGTAACCAAAAGGAACGTGGAACATAGAATTCCCACCTGTCTATATTATGCATTATCTATTGGGAATGGAACACCTTGCGCCAACCTGCGGGCCATGATATCGATATTACTAAAAACGAGAAACCCCTTTCTCTATCCTCTGACCAACAACTAGTGCTCAATATTTCATCGTCCAGTACTAAACACGAAAATCCGATTTACTTACAGACGTCCTTGCCACTATTTTCTTGCTCGATCCTAAATTCCACTTTCTGTTAGTATAACGTATCAATACGACCATTTCGACGAGACCTGTAACCTGCATTTTCATTCCGTCCACAAGGAACATGTATAAAATTCATCGTTTATCAATTTTCAATGAAGCGTCGGAATCTTTAGGTGTCGTCGAACACCAGTAATCCATAATAGTTAAAGTTACCATTGGATCTATGAATTCTTTGTCTTTTAGACCTATTATCGCACGATATTTGCCAGTAACAAAAGAGTCCGTGACTATAATAGCTGAGAGAACGTGGGTAATCAATCACTTTCGGACTGGTTGAAAAACTTTGAAGCTTTTTTCTTCGGGGATACGTTATCTACCCTCGGCGCCCTTAGCGATCCTACTGGTAACTGAAAAATCAAACAGGAAAGTCAAATAATACGGCCGAACTTCATGAAAAGAAGGCAGAGAATCGAACCCCAGCAATTAATTACGGGGTCGATCGAACATAACTGCGGGTAACGAGATTCTCACGCAACCCGACGCAAAATCCGTCATCAGAATGGATTCGGTTAGACAGTTTACAAATTCCATCGAAACGGTGTAATTCCATCTGCATTGATGGAGTAGACTCGAACAGTCGTCAAGTTGCGTTGTAACCGGTCTTGTTGTATCACTGCACGATAAAACAAAGGCAACCCGACCGATCTGGTCGGTGGCCATCGCGTGTAATCAGCCATCGGCGTGGAGTCGAGTCGAAACGTGGCAGAGGCAACCAGTAAAACGTCGACCGTGAGAAGGTTTACGTGTGTACATGTACGTCCATGTACGTGTGAGTACCTGAGAGTACTATCGTTCGAAATCCAGATCTCTTGAATTTTCGCCGCGATGAACAACACCGATGTGGTATCTGTAGAAAATGAATAGCTTGGTTGGTTCTAGAATTCAACTGGATCTTAAAAAGGGCTCTCTTTTCTCTCAGTCTTCAACGACCAAATTCTATCATTGTCTGCGTTCTTGTGAAAGTTTCTAAAAACATTTTTTGGAATCACGGAGCAGCGTATAACGCTGAACATCCTCGAATCCTAAAATTGTTTAACTGATTTCGCTCGAGCTTTATCTCGGTCCTAGTGTATTTAACTGCAGCTGTAAGGAGCAGCGAGCTTGGAGCACGAAAATTGCAATTCAACATCAACAGAGGAAGAAAAGCACGGGATGAACAATTCAGTGTGACAAGCATCGACTGGAAAATATCATTAAGCATGATGAAAGCGGAAAGGAAGCTGGTCGTCCGCCTGAGAAACGCTTCACCAACGATGACGACGAGCTTAACCGTGACGGGGGTCTCGGTTATGGTCGGGTCTAGGGTATGCGGGGAGTAGGTAACGCAGATGACTGGAAACACAGCAGGTATATCTCGGCTACGGCTGGCCTGTAATTGGGTCAGCTGCAATGTTACTTAAGCGAGCATGTACCACCATTTGGTTACGATTGTCGTTACTGTGTAGTCCCTGCGGATTGAACAACGATTCCGCCGCGCGTTACCATACGAATCCCTCGGATACGAGCCGTATTATAAAGTAGACAGCATGTCCTTTGAAAATACTCCGTATTGTGTGTGACGGCAATTTGTGAAACTACGTATGCTCGTTATTATCTCCTAACTTTTGCCTTTGCACGCGTTTACTTTGAAACTTGATTCCGTACCTAGAGTTTCGATGATCGTCGATTACGAGTAATGTCGCTGCAAGACCAACGTTTTAAATATTTGCCTAACAATTAGAATCCGAAGTAGACGAAGAAGGTGTATTAATTCCTCGGCAGATATCGATCGCCGAATCAGGAATGATTTCCAGGAAAGATGGTAAACGCGTTTCACGCGTCACGGAACACGTAATAAAGAAATGATCGAATAAAGAGATCGCCCTTCTTCTTGCTGGTTCGAGTAGCGCATCGAGTTACTTCATCGATTGGAAATGTGGCTAAAATCGATCGCGGGAGAAAAAGGGTGGTTCGGTGCTCTAATTGCCAAGTGACCCGCGAATCGTCTTCGACGACGCGCGACGCTGCCGGATATCGAAAGCATTTCCTTGTTGCTTTATCGAGCAGAACTAATTGCGGGCGAAATACAATTCTTCTGTTTATCGCCACGTACAATCCAACCAAGTTCGAAGTGTATTTACGAATGGATAGCTTACAAAACGCTGTTAGTTAGCGTCTTTTTTTTTTCTTTCTTAATGTCTCTGATTCTACCAGTTAAACTACTTCGTCGGCTTCGTACGTGAATAAAAAATATGTAGTACGATAGAAATCTACAAAATTAATTAGCGAAACGAATATTACGAGGGAAAAGTAAATTATTGAACCGTTCGTTCGAGTTGAATGATAGAAAACAGCGTAAAAAAGAGCGGGAGGCAACGAAAAAGAAGAAATCGAGTGTAGTGGAATGCTCTCTATATGCCAGAAAGCTTTCACGTTGGCAAAACTGATCTATTGTTTAGCGATTCCTGCATACGAGCGCTTTGTTCGCGATAGAATTTCCGATTTCGCGCGTTACCTTCCCCAAGCGTTGCATTATTATTCAGATCGCGTCGTATAATAAATGTTAGCCCACCTTTTGCCAGAACGGACTGTTGAACAAAATGCAGCACCCCGTTGTTCGATCGTTCGTTCCTGTTGATTTGCGAAAGTCTCGCGCAACTTGCCCGCTACTGTCTTTATCTTATTTCGTTTTATAGTTTACTGTGCTTTGATGCATTTCAATCGTAGCTTATTTTTCATTATTTTCGTAGAGTCGAGCGATTCAGAGAATATTCATAAATCGAACGAATGTTTGTCTTCAAAAACACTGGCAATTCGTAGCGAACCGTTCGGCTGAATTTAATTACGCCAGTCATAAATATCAGGCAGCGAGCAACGTCGAAAGGAGCGAGCAAAGTGTGTTGAAGTTGGCGTAAAGCAGTATCCATTTTCCAGGTTGAATTTCCAGCAACTAATTCGCGAGAGTTGGTGTAATTTACGAGTGGAATAGGGGCGAGAGGCGAGAGGCGAGAGGTGAAAGGCTCGTTGCGTCGAACGGGACATCGATTACGCGTCGATTACGCCACTTTCGCCCCTTGTCCCACAATTTTTTCCCCCAATTTTATTTTATTCTCTCTGCTACGCGTATTTCACGCTGCAAGTCGTTAAACAACGGCTATAAAATATTTGAGGATCGACGCGGTCGACCTGTAATTTCCGTCGAGCGGACCGGGCGTTATGCCGCTGATTAATTGTCTGATTTTTCAGCCGGTGATGAATTGTATTTTCGGACAGAGAGACCACGCGCCATTCGGCGAATTAACCCCGGAAGACCCAGTAACCTTGTTCGATGACCGAGCAAAAAACTTTCTAGCCTCCATGTAAAAGTCCCCCCCCCCCTCCATGAATCGTAATGACTGTGTTCTTCGTTAGCGGTAAATGGTAATGGAACTGAATCGTTGGAACCGTTCGAACCGTTCGAGTGAAAGTTCCAATACCCTAGAGATCTTTTTTACGACTCTGCAGTTTTTTACGCGCTTCTGGGAGGAAAGACCTAACTAAAATGAATTTCCTGATTTCTATGTTACCAATCCCTGATCGCGATCGAAATCGCAAGATTGGCAAACGCAATAGTTATCTCTCGATACTCCCATTAATTCTGATATCAGGCTTAGTTCGTTTTAATATAACGGCGTTTATCATAGCAAGAGGAGGTTCCTCCACCCTGTATAGAATTATATCGCTAATTAGTGCGGGATGATTACAGAATTTGATAGCTTGCACGCTTTAGCCGAAGGACGCTGTTCCACTTTAATTACACGCTACCGGTAATTGTCGCCGAAGCAGGAAAACGTGTCATCAGCTCTGGTGATCATCCAGAGATCCAGATCCCGATAAAACGTTGGGGTTTCCTCGAAACTCGATGCTCGAACGATCGGGACAGTGTCCCGAATTGGATGGAACGAGGAACGATTTCGATGAGTTATTTTAGTAATATCATTACGAGCAACTGCGAAATGGAAAAACGAAATGGAAAACTGTAACGTTCGCGAACGATCGATAAGGGAATAAAGTCGGCGCGATATCTACCATAACGATTCGATTTTCAATAGCCGCATTGCTGTCATCTGTTCCGGGCGAATAACGGAGCTCCGGAGTCGGTTCACTCGATTCTCTAACGACTCGAATCGCTTCCACTCTATGATTTTTATTCCGTGACTGTAGCAATAAAATCGTACGTGTACATTGTTAGATTGTACGGAATACGCGTGCAAGTACATCTGCGCCCGTGAAAAATGGTCAACTTTTCTAAATCGCAGCTGTGCATTGTCTGTAAATGTCGATCCGTTATTCTTCTAGATACGCATAATAATTTCTTACGGTATCGTCCATTGGAATAATTTCGAGAACTACGACGCTGCTTTTCATTGTTTCCTTGTAAAAAGGTAATTCTCGTAAGTGACGCTAACGCGAGAGCTTTAAGAATTTCAAAACATCGTTCAAATGCTCGGTGAATCGACTTAGATCAATAGACGGAACCCATGCTAGAGAATTTCTCGTATAAAACGTCTAGGTATTCCCAATTAGACTCTGGCAAAGTATCTCCGATTAGATTATAACCAGCGCAGTGACAAATTCGTTGAGAAAGGTGGTATTACGAAGGATTGAGTTGATTTCGTGGTAAAATTAAACGAGTAAGAGGAGCAGCTGGTTCGTTTCATTTATCACCGACCATTCGTCACCATATTTAACGTCTTCGTGCTTGACAGCCGGAAGTGAGAAAGAGAAGCAGACCGGTATACCTGGTCGTCGCGTCGTCTACCGGTTACGCGAACGATGAACTCGAACGGGCCCGGTCTGTTCTCTCCGGGGATAGTCGTCGCGTGATAACCGAATAATTAATCAGACGGCGAGATTAATTCGCGCCGGGGACCGGGTTCGTTTGGATACGACGTAATACGAACGGAACAGTCGGTTTCGCGGCGGCGTGTGACGTTTAATAAGATTTATCGCTGACTTGATGACTTTATTACGAACGATTTACGACCGTTAACGACGGGTAAACGTCTTCCAGAACCCATCATCAGCTCGAATTAGCGTTTGTTATCAGCTGGCTGATTCTCCTTTTTTCAACGGCGAGTATCACAACCGGCGATTAAATGATTTTTGACAAGATTTCACTCGTTCTATGTTTAAATGGAATTTGATCCATAGCTTTATACCGAGATACAGGTTGTCAAAGAACGACTTATTTGTCGTTCTCGTATTATTTCCCTTTATACTATTCCATATATTATTTTCTTTCGTGAGAAATTGAGAACTAGTATTTTTAGAGATAAAGATCTTCTTATATTTTTTTAACGTCGTAGGGTGTTAGAAAACATTCACAAAATATACGTAGGGAAAGATAGAAGTTTGAAAATGTGGTTTTCTGAAAGTAGCCAGTATCACGTTCAGCTGCCGCGAAGTTGTCTCAGGTTCGACGCCCATTGTCTCCCACATCGATCTTTTATGGATATCGCGAACTGAAATATTTGCATGTGCTTTTCTCTCTAACTTGAAACGTGGAAATCGACTTTGAATCTTTCATCTTATTCTGATATTTCTAATGTTACTGTAAAAGTTATTCAAAACTATCGATACCTTCCAATTTCAGTTAGGCGCTTATACCTAACGACTGGATTATTTTCTTCCTTTTGTGTGTGTGTGTGTGTGTGTGTGTGTGTGTGTGTGTGTGTGTGTAAGAGATATAGAATACTTGAGAACATAGAACGAGAGTGCATTTCTCACAAAATTATTTAGTGTTTAACTACTTTCTAACATTGAAAAACTTATTCGCAAGTAATATCCGTAAAATCAAATATGAATATGTAAATAATCGTCGAAACACGCGAAAGAGCATGTACAACTAAACGTCGAAACGCACCCGTTTCCTCTTGTAACTTTGCAAGATGTACGCGAGGCTAAATATCAACGAGAAACTTCTTGTAACTTTCGAAGTGCAGAGAACTAAGTAACAGACCAGTTCTTTGAGAGAGAACTACTGCTGCAGCTTAGAAAGGAAAAGAGAGAAAGAGAGAGAGGGAGAGAGAACTGAACGCTGACGGTTCTTCTAACGACGGCTCCACGGATTGAAACGAGAATCCTTCAGCAACCACGTCCTCTTCTCGCCTCGAAGTTGCGGAACTCTAAGTACCGACAGATTTCAATTTCGCGAAGAGCGTCAACGATAAAATCAATCGTAACCTTCTAGTTCGAATGCGAGACACAGCCGTCGATCCACCCTCTCGTTTCAAAGTTAGGCTTGCGTGATGTAATAATTCGAAAGTTTCGAGACCTCTTGGCGGTGTTCAACCGGAGTAACAGAAACGTCGGCGATTGGCTTCCACATCACCGAAACCCTCGGTTACCCGTAACCGCCCTTCTTTACGCCACTTGGTCACCGTTTCTTCGCCTTGCCGAACTTCTTCCGATGCCTGTAATTCAATGGCTTATTTCACCCTGAATCGATGCAATTAGCAGCACCGCGGTGGCAATTAGGAATCTAAGAAGCCGTGGCACGTGGCTTAATCACCGTATTACTCGTGTCACGTGGCTTCGAGTCGTTCTCATACTACGAAAGATACAACACGAACGAAGCTTTCCGTCAAGTTTTGTGCCGACTAAATAACAAGATGAAAATGACGAATTATCGATCGAGATTAGGATTGATCTGGTCGCAAAAGACAGAGAAGAAAGCGTTGTCATTGCGCTCATCTCCGCGTAGAGAAAGTCGACCTTACGGACGAACCAACCCCGATTCCATGAGAAATCGGCACGTACACAGAGCAGAGAAGAGACAGTGTACGCGGCTAGATAGAACGTACATTTCCATTTTATCTTGAGCACGGAGCTGCCGTAGGGCTTTTGTTTCTTGTCACTGACACTGGCTAAAATAGGGCCGTGTCTCTTGGCCGGAGCACCTTAGTCGCCGTCTCTCTTTCGACTACAACCCTCCTCGGCCATACTGTTTACGCTTGTTTCACTGGGTAACGACGGCCGTGGCATCACAGTTACTTTTGACCGACATTTAAGTCGCAAGAAAGCCAGCCTCGCATATCCAACGACGTAACCGAGTGCAGACTCGTACATAGAAACGTCTGGCCAGCTTCTCTTCGTTTTATCTCTCCGTCCTACGACAAAATGGGATCCACGTTTTGGCAGTTATGCCGGTTAAGGCCGGCCCAGTCCCGTCGGGATATTGCTTCCAACTTTTTCTCGCTTGTTCTTGTCGTGCCAACACGCGATCGAGGACGAAGCGATGTTAAGGAACAGTGAACAAGGACACGGTATCTGTCTCTTCGTAATTTTGATACGCTCATCGTTCTCCTTCGAGCTCTTTTTCACCCGCAATAAGGACACGGCCCGTCGCAAGGAAATGAGCACATTTCTAAGATCTTTTCGTTTCTTTATAACAATGAGTGGAGAGCTTTTTCCAGCTCCGAAATTGAAGGCATTCTGATATCTGTACCCTGCAAGTTAAATCGTTAGGATATTATAGGATCCGTTTTTGCGTGAAACGTACCACGATATTTCGTGATACCATATGCATGTATGCCGAATAAACTAAATATTTAAGCCCTCAGAAATGACAAATATTCTCACTCGCGTCATAATCTTTGAAACGTTCTATATTAAACGGATTATTTAAAAGTTTCAACGTTTAACTTATTTAAGCGTCTTAGCGGACTTATTTAAATGTAGAGATAGTTTTGGATTAATTTAACTTCCAGCTACTGCATATTAAAACGTCGATATCTATCTGACGCTGTTCGTTCGATACTGTGCTGTTAATTGAGCGACAGTCTTAATTTTGCACAATGGACTGCGCGCAAACCAAGACCGGTCGTTAGATTTGAATCTCGCGTTTCCATGGTTTCCGCAGCCTCTGTTTTCCCGGTCATTTCACTCCTAACCGAGCGAAATTCGCGTTTTGGCAGGTGCAATGGCTAAAACCGTTCCGTTGTTCCTGCCTTTATCGACATCCTTTTCTTGTTCGCCTCCCCGTTCCAAGGATAAACGGGAATCCTGGCAGAGTGTCGTGCAAGAAGATGGTTTTTGCGATATTAACGAACAGCTTTGGAACTTTTTGTTCTCGTGCTGCTCGCGGCGCTTGATCAATTTCCGATGGGTGCATCTATGTACTAGATACAAGAAAGAAATGGGATTTTGAATGGTTTCCCTCCTGCTTTTTTTAAATTACGCGACGGTGAGTAGGAAGTCGCGCTGTTTCTACTTCCATAATTCACGATGCATCTATTCGTTCGATTTCACTTAAATATAAAAGTTAAAGATTCGTCGCGATCTTACCGGTTTATTCGTCAGTTGCAGTTCGAATTCTCGGTAGAGCTCGAACGGCCATCGATCTCGTTATCTCGTCGTTGATTGTATACCGGGACAAAAGTCTTTTCATAAATGTTTCATTATCCGCCTCTCGAGCGAAGAGAAAGAGAACGAGGCTCCGATAATCTCTACACGATCCATCATCGCATACCTCCGCCACCCTACAATGCCTCGGTTCTTTTTCATTAATTATTTTGCCCCCATCTACCGTCTCCGTTTCGCCCCAGAACCGCGACGCGTTTTATCCACGTTCTTGTTGTTCGACGTTTTAATTGGTTTCCCTGGAACGAATGTTAATTGCGAGCGGAATAACAGCGATTCATCGTGCAAAAGTTCCACGTCGAAACGTGATATACAATTACGATTCGCAGGGCGTTAGTGTCTGATCGATCTACTCTCACTTGGATGTTCTGTCGTCAGCTTAAAGAATCCCCAGCTCGGAATCTCTCGAAACTTTCAAGTTCTCGATCGAAGTGAATAGAAATTGAAAGATTTGGTATTAGAATGCTATTGCAATTAGTTCTCTTAGATTCTGTTGCTTTTAAACGCAGAAACAACTGTGTCTCATTTGACCGGCTGCAGGAAAACAAGAGACACGTTTAAAGATCGACATTTGTCCGGGTAACTCCGACTTCTGTACAGCAATGATAATTAACTGAATCGCTTTTATCAGTGGTGGCAAATGGCGCTTAATTTCGCTCCGGGAACATTTCCATTTCCTTTTCTTTCGTGCCGCTACTTTAATATTCACGATTGCAACCTCTGCTCGGAAAATTTTATTCCATTTAAAGTCACGTGTTTCTCGATCGACAAAATCCTCGTGGAAGATTTCTCGACGACAAAACGGCCGATTAATCCGAAACAGATCAACACTCCCACGATTCGCTCGTTCCACTCTGGAAACTTTTCACGGCTCGTGCCTTTCGGCCCGATATCGAAACGCTATGTTTAAGTTCCGACAGCGTCGGCGAACGAATGCGACTGACAATAAACGTCGATTCGTTGATTGAGGGAAGCACGTCGATGGAAGCATCGTGTCTCCACTTCGACAGCGATGAATTTCAAACTTCTGTCCCGTTTGAAAAGCATCTGATAATGGACGTTTCTTCCTCGAACGATACGATTTAACTCTGACAATAATTCATGAGTACGGAACGTTAACGACGATCAATAGGCTTGGTAATTTTCATTAATATCTGAGCATCGACGAGTGCCAATTACGCTCGTGTTATTCCTAGTCATGGAAAGTATTAATTACAAATTATTACCAACGTGAACTCCCGCCGGATCAATTAATTAATTTACCTTTTTGTTGCACGACCAATAAAATTACACGGTATCCAAGCGGTACGGTTTCAATGGTAAAAGGCGTGTACATTCGATTTATCGAGCCGCTGCAAATATTCGGCTACGTTACTTCGCATATTCAGCTCGTAAACAAGAGTGCCGATTAGATTATCAATCATAAATGTTGGCAGCGTTGAGTGCCCTATTTCAACACGTTATACGTGTTGCGTTCGATTTGGATTCGGATCAAGAGTCCTTAGGTTCACCGAGCGAATTTTTACATTGAATGCTACGGAGTAAGGTACAAGAGAGGCGCGAGTCGATCTTTCGACGCGTGTGAAGAAACTACGACGCTAGAAATTAAACAAGATTCTTAATGAACGAGCCGCGACAACTTTTCATTGCTTTATCGACACGCCGCGTCATTGAAATTCAGCCGCGAGAGAAGGCATGGAAACTTCTCAATTCCTATCAATGGCGAAAATCAAGACATGTAACAATTTCAGCGGGACTGTTCAAAAGCGACAGACAAACACCAATCTTGATTCGAAGACGATTGCATTCAGATTTATTGCTGCGAGCAAGAGAGTCTTGAGATCAAGAAGCAATGGAATTCCGACTTTGGAATTTACATACCAGCGGTGAACGGTGGTTCCTTTGGCGCTTTTGAACGCAGGAAAGATCGTAAGATAGAGAGGGTCTGCGAACCCTTGTCGGAGAGAAACACGGGGCAAATATTTGCAGCGGCGCGGCGGGACGCGCGCTGCGGAACGTGATCGTTCCGAGCTGCTTGGCTCCGCGGCCTAATTCGATTAATTGGAATGTGTTTGCGCTACATATTTATTTGTTCAAACTTATTCGACATCCGATCACCAGTTTGGATCGCGTTGGAGACGTTTACTCGGGTAGAGTCGCTAATTGATCGAGGTTAGAGCGATTCTACAAGGTTTAACACAAATATAATTGACGCCATCAGATTAAACGTGATTTTAACTCGATATGGAAGTACACTTCTTCCAAGGAGCGTTATAAAATCTCTATGTAAGTACTTGACGAGTAATCCAGAAAGTATTCAAACTCTCCACTCCAGCATTTTGTCTTTAACCTGCGACTATCTGTTCTACTTATCTGTTTATCTGCGACTATAGCGTAGGATAAAAACCAATATTCTCGAGATGATTAATTATCGCGCAAATACATCTTGAGAAATCTACTCGCCAGGAGCCTTCGACCTTTATGATGGCATAAAGGAAGGTGAATTCATCGATGAATTTTCATTCGCGCAAGGGGTATGAACTATTTTCTGCTCCTAAAACACCGTCAAGTAAAGAGGTGGTAAATTCACGTATTACATAGATTCTAATAAATATTTTCTGACGTCTGAGTCTTTTATATAACGTTCTAGTTTCCTCGAAATACTGCTTCCCTATTCTCTGTAATCTCCTCCTGAGACATTCAACCTAGGATTCGAGAAACACGACGACCTCGAAACGTTCCAGATCCATTCACCACGGAGCAAATCGGGTTCGATCGCGCGAGACTATTATCGACAAGATTACTCGCCTTCCTCGTAACAAGCGTGGAGATACAGGGCGCATTGACGTCGCGACACAGTCGTCTCACGCGTAACGGTTGCGTAAACGCTGAATGACTTAATAGAAGGGATTCCAAGGAGGTATTGTGCGTGACGCACGGACGACGTGGTTTATCTTCGACGTTGCCCACGCAGGTAATCAATGTAATCGTCGACGAGGGGCGCGTTTGCGCGAGCCAATTCACCGAAAGAGGATGATAAAAAGCGTCAGGTCAAGGATGGGACTGGTGGAGAGGCGAAAACGTGATGCTTGGAACAAAGACAACGCGAACTGTCAAGTGGAGAGCACTCAGACCTCCATTATTTGTAATCCATAAAGTGGCTGCGCGTTCCGGGAAACTCTGGCTGTTCCTCTTTGCTCGCAAGTTTGCTTCCCTTCCCCTTCCGGGAACGTGGTTTCGTGCAATAGCTCTGTGTATATTCTCGTGGGGAAGGTTCTATGTTTCGCGAGGAATAATAGAGTTTGAATTGCGTTAATGGAGGGTTGAGTCGAGGGGCGAGGGTTTGTTGTAAATGAACATGAAATACCGTACGAATGTTCGACGATCTTCGAGTTCCGATCGTTATGTTTTCTACCGTGCCAGCTTTTATCTGCTTCTCGCGAGGAATTCAACGATAATTGTTAGAAAACAAGCAGCAAGAAGAGAGGAAACAGGGCGAGCTAAAGCCGAAAAGGCTTATGATCGGACGAATAAACCATCAGCTCGGATGGAAGTTGGAGACGGGCCGGGCGAGGAGAAAATCAATAGAACGGAAGGAATAAAAGGAAATGGAAGGTTATAAAATCAGAACAGTGAAAAGGAACGGTGGGCTGGCTGGGCCGATGCAACGTGGTTCAGGTCCGATAGAGAGGGTGCACTTAACCCCCGTTATCTGTAAACCATAAACTTCACACTTGGTGGACCGAGATTATTCCACCGTTTCCCCGCGTGTACATGTTTCTCTTCCGGCCGCTGCACACGCGAGAAGTAGAATCCGATTTGTCGATGGCACAGACCTGAAATCCTGTTTGTCAGGGACTATAACCAGTCCTGGACTTTTCGCGAGCAAGAGAACAAATATCGAGTTTTTGCGATACGAAAGGCAACCTGCTGGAAGTTTTATCGAACGATTTTTAAGTTCGGCAAAATATGCAATACGCCAGAACTGGCTTCCGTACGCGTTGTTCAGCTTTAAACGTGCCAGTTTTAGTCCGGGATCTACCCCAAAGCGATTTTCACGGTAAAATTGTCACTCTCGCGTACGACCAGGCCCTTTCCCCGATTTTCTCAACGCTTTCGGTCGACGACACGGAGGAATACTTTGAGAAGTATGAAAGAACAACAGCGATAAAAATCTGATATTGTCTCGCCAATTTTCTTAATCCTTTGGTTAGAAGAATATTTCGGAAAGTAGAGAGATAAAATCGACGAAAAAGCTCATATTTATATTAAGCGTGTTACGGAACGTACACGTGATCAAGACTCTGTTTTAGAACGAGGACACGTTTCTCCTGATAAACGGTTTAAACTTTCTTTTGAACATCGACAACTATGCAGGCAACACGCGATCTCACAGAACTCTTTTCGCCGTGGCGATAATAAAAACGTCACAATGCAGCCCCTATTTCCGTTAGCAAAGCGCCATGAGTATGAAAAAGAAGAAAGTAAGGTCCGAAGAAGAAAATCCTCCGCCTTTCCTCGCCACTTTAACAACGCCCAGATCGACCACTCGAAACGGAAAACGCGTTTCTTCGTCGGCCTCTCGACGTTCCAAAGCAAATGAAAGGAAACCAATAAATCGGCAGAATCGACCGCGTTGGATTAAATAAGCCACTTGTTCTCCCTCTTCCAGCCGTTAGCCAACTAACTTTTAACCTCCACATTCTTGGAAACCCTCCTACCAGGATTAACGTATTTAACGCGACTGGTGCGACGCGACGTTCGGTTGGCCTTGACGTTGTTCCTAGATTAAGCTCGTCACAGGGATCTTCTTTCTTATTATATTTCGGATAAGGGTTTGTTTAAAAGATGGCGTTTAGAAAGATTGGAGGTGTTCGATATAATCCTGGTGAAGGTAAAAGTAGAAGATCGTCGACTCATCTTGCAAAAGATCGAAGAAACTTCAAAAAATCAGAACCAACGGCGAGAGATATATAACCGTAAGATAGACTTCGTGGAGAAATTTATCAGAGCCAAAGTCATAGAACCATATAGAAGTCGCAGTTTTTTGGCTGAAAGAAATACGTAGGAAGAAAACTGCCACGCAATAGAGCGAAATACAGCTGGTCAATATAAACGTGGTACATCGTTGTCCCGTAATCCAGCAATCTTTCTCAAGCCCAATAACCGTTCCCTTTTGTCCCGTTTCGCCGATCGAGAGAATCCCTTCAATCTGCCGATAAGTCGATGAAACGGTAGAATAAACAGTTCCTCCTTACCCTCTGAAGAATTATCTTTGGCTCCGTTACTAAGGAGATGTTACGTCTTCCTGTTTGTTCGAGTTGTATATCGATTTTTCGGAATCTATCGAGCCAAATGCTCCAGGGAAGGTTCACTGTAAAATCTAAAGAGAAAAGAGAATTCTACGTTGGTAAATCGAATAAAGCTTCGTTAAGAAAAAAAATAGAAAAAGAATGAAAAGAAAAAAAAACGGATTTGCTTTACGAGCCGACTTCGTTAGTCGAACATTACGAACGATGCTAGTTAAGGAAAGTGGCTACCGCAAAACTGTGCTAGTTCCGTTAAAAACATCCAAGATGTAATAAATTTCAAGAAGTCACGGAGGCCAGTAATTTATTCGTGACAGACGGCGAAAGTAACGTCCGGAACGGACGTTGTTTTCCATAAAGTGCACCAAGAACTTATCGCTCCTTAATCATTCTTAAATAACGTAACTTATTCCGGATTATGGTCGAGTAGGGGATTACTTTATGAAAGAATTAAAGAAGGTCGAGAACAACGTTTACGAATATATATCTTCTATGTTTCTCGCAGTAAAAAAATACTCCGCCATCCAATGTTTAAACTTTATTAAACACGTAATGGAGTTTCGTCGCGAATAATGCTTTGAGTAAATGAAATTGGCAATTAAGAAAAGCTCTCGGTATCAATTTTCTCGGCAATTTCAACGCAACTTCCCAGCAAATTACTTTCTTCCCCTATTAAAAGGACTTTTATTCTTTTATCCTACTTTCATCTCGCTTTCAAAGATTCCTCGCGGTACTCTGAATCCAATAGAACGACGACACCATATAAGCATTGGACGTGGAATGTTTAATAACGAAAACTAAAAACGATAATGCGAGTTCGATGTGAAACCAAGCAAGACTCTTAATTTTCAATTTTATATTCCATCGCATTCGACTTTCCGATAGATTATTGCAACCACAGTCTCCTCTCCCAAAGAAGAAAAACGTAAAACCGGATGATGATGGTAGAGAACCTGCAAAATTGTATCGACAAACCAAACTAATCTGAACCAACGAGAAGAAGCTGATTCGTTTTCTTGGAACGTTGAAAAATTTGTGGCTCTCCCGAATAACTTGTTCAATTAATTGTTCCGTCGATCGAACATCACCCATTTCGGATCCTCCCACACCCGACTAACACCCTTCTATCGCTTGTAAACGCCAGTAGTCGGTCGAATCCGAACGAAATCCCTGGCAAGCCCGGGGTGTTGGTCGATAAATCAAGACCCGGATAAATCAAATCGGCGGAAGGGTGGAGAAAATAGCGCGGGTCTCGTTCCGCGTTCGCGGCCGCATTTTTATACGTCACCGACCGGCCGAATAAAATTCAATCAGGCTTGGTTTCGGCGGTGGTGCAGATTTTATAATGCCCTGTCGCGAAACCAGCCACGGTTCGCGCGTTTCGCCGATATCCGCTCCGTTTCGAGCGATTTACCATCGCGGATAACGGTTCGCTCGAGCTTTCCAACACGATTTGTCCTAGTGCCTGCTTCTGTGCGCGATAATTCGATTATTAATTGAGAACAATTTAACGTCGAGCGTCTTTGGAAACGTTTTTCGATTTTAAAATCTATCGATACGAAAGGTTAACGAAATCGGATGGTTAAAATCGCAGTTTTGGTTGCATGTAGGAGAAAGTTTTACTTGTAGTTATGTCAGGGAAGTGTATATCGGTTACGTATGCGTCAGTTTACGACCCTCGCTCCGATAATATCGTTTCAAGCAGTGGCAGCCTGAATCTCGCGACGAAACGGCAGGGGCCACGCGCAGGAAATATTCACGTTATCGTGACGCCTGTAATTGCGCTGCCGGGTTCGTTTTATGACCTTTCGTTTACGTGTATAGGAAGAATAATTATTTTAATAAATATTATCTCACGAAGGTTGAGACAGACGGAAAAATATCGAATCGGAACTTCGAATTAATTAGTTCCCCGCTCAAAAGATTTTATTTGAAAAGCAGAAGTAACGAATTTTGCAGAAGATTAGTAGTAACAAGCCGAAAGAGTAACATAAATTGCCCGCGAAGCTGCATCGTGGAGGCGACGACCGCATCGATTGGTCGCCTCGATACTTTTGTATAGACGAGGAAAAGCCGATCAGCTCTAAATCGGGCCAGCACCAGGTCGCGTCAAAAGGTCGAATCGAATTTCCCGTTAATTGGGAGAAGCAGCGCGCAAACTTCTATTTCCAGCCACTCTCGATCTGTTCATCGAGGAAAGCTGCTAAAGATAAGCGTTCGCGTGCGAGCGAATCGACGAACGTTCGCAGACAAATAGAGAAACAGGAACAGAACGAGCGGAATCGATGGGTTTTCGCTTGTATTTGCTATGATAAGCGCTCTTGTACCAGTGCTTTTTTTCTCCTTGCCCCAGCCTCGAAATATTCGTCCATTCCTAATTCGAAATAATCGCTTCAACAGGATTAATTACGCGATTCAATGACGAACATCGAAGATCACGTCATGTCGTTTCACTCGACGAAATATCAAACAAACGTTTACTAGCCGAGTAATTTTTCGTTTAATATTTGTACGATCGTTTGGCCATCATGGCGGATATAAATGATCGATTGAAAAAGATAAAACTTGGTTGTTAGCTAGAAAATTTTCATCATGCAGTATTTTTGACACGTTTCTTAACGTCAGGTTATCGGATAGAGATAACGCTTCCGACACGAATCAATATTTAAACGTTTAAATGTTTAAATATCGACCTGACGAATTTTATGGGATTATGTATTTCATGATAGAATCCATGTTAGATTTTCTCATGAAACATGCAATGGTAATATAGCATTATCAGCTTCGAATTACTGTTTATCGTAAATCCAATAAATCCTATTCGAAAATCCAATAAATATTACACGAAAATTCCACCGAATTAACGAAAGACAGGGTTTCAGCCAAACGTCAACTTGTCATCGCTAATGATATCCGTTAATGATCAGGATTTACCCGTTGTCCATCTTTCAATAAAACTCACCGATTTACTCGCTCGAGATACAATGGAATTCCATTATTCGACTCTTGGGAGAATTGTAAAATATAATTATCCGGTTGATAATCGTCTGGGTGAACGAGCGACGGTTTAACGAAGCGACCAACTAATTACGAACGATCCCCGGCGATTAATGGTTCGGCGTAGGCATAGCATCCAATATTGCTGCCACTGGTTCGATTTTAAATGTTGCGATCCGTTCCTGTTTTGCATCGACCTGGTGATACCAGGTGCAATGGTTATTATCGCTTATCTCACGCAGCTGAAACCAGGCTCAGCCACCGCGTTGATTTTTTCCACTGATAGAAGAACCAAAGTTTCACAAACGCTGGCGATCGTAGCTTCGCGCAAATCAATCGTACGCGCTCGTTCTCATTCTCTCTTCTGACACGATACGATCGAAACCTTCGTTTCCAGTAAGATATCGGTGACCTGAGATTAATTTAATTTTCCGAACTATAAATCAAACGACGAAGACCACTCATCGACTGATTTCGATAATATAAAAAACTTACTGTTTCAATTTATTGAAAATTTATTTGTAGATTAATAATAGTTAATTTGTTTTAGCAAATTCTGATCATTAATTTAACATTAACTCGAAACTTCGATAAAATATACTGTTGCTACAAATCTACCTGAGTGTCCGAATATGTTATATAAAAATATAAATTTTTTCTCTCTGTTATTTTATTTATGATTGCACAGTGTCGGCTAATGTAATGAAAACCAGCCTCTGAGCTGCGAATAAATGACCATTCATCCCTAGAGGACCAGTGAAACACGATATGCGCGTGAATTCCGAACAGGACGAAAAATCGTCGGCGATTATCGGCTGAATCGATTAATTAACCGTCCGGGGGGAGCAACAGCCGGAATCAATTAATACGAGCACGCCAGGTAAATGACTATTTTCTCGAGCAGGGACCACGACTGTCCGCCTTCCTCGTATGTAAACCGGAATTCTGGATCGGCTAATGGCGCCTGGTGAAATACGGCCGGCCGTAATTGTTACGTAATTGAAGACGCTAAGGGGTGGCGCGTTCACGACGAGAAAAGCCGATTTAATCGAGCTTGGATTAATTAACCGTCTACGATCGCGTGATTACGAATTCCAGAACGAATGCGTTGTTTCCAAAACACGGCAATCACTAATTTGCATTAGAATCGTTAGAATTACGACCGCTATTACGCAACTTACGAGATCACTTCTCCATCAGAAAGCACTCGAGTATGCGAGCAAGTTGTCACCGAAGGCAGACAATGGATCGTGTTACATCGCGTAACACTCTACCTAGCCGAGGCCACACACCGCGGGCAATATGGCAACCAGATGTCTTCGGATACTCGCAGCGTATCCTCCATAGTTTCAAGTACCTTCCATAAATCGCATAGATTTCCTAGAAAAGGTCCTTCAAACCAAACAAACATCTGTTTCCGAAGAATTTCCAAAGACTATTGTCTACCACGGCTTAACTAGGGAAAGTTAGTTTTTCTCACGTACGCTGCAACCTTCCTTCCACTAACCACTTTCTCTCGAGGGCGGTTAAGACCCTTCGTTTAACCAATTAACAACGAAGCCTATTCCCTCACTCTCTTAACTAACATCGGCACCGACAAATCCGATGGTCCCGTGCGCTAGACACACCCATCCTTAGCTTTCCTCCGACACAGCATCGTCTCCCAAGACAGTACTGATTTTACATCCTTCGAAAGTCAACATCCTTTAACCGGGTATACACACCCGCAGATCAGTCACTCACTCATCTCGTACATACGCACCAGCGTAACTGCCTTCGTTATAAGTTGTTGGAATAAACGGTGAAATATAACTTACTCTACTGTGTCATATTCATTTAACCACCTCTGTTATCTTAACCGAAACAGGGGAACGACTACTTCGCGGCGTCGATTCACCGAATCGTAGCGAGAATTTACGCCTCTCGCTGACGCGTTTTCCTCGCGACCGCGTCTCTCCGCGAACGGTCGTAACAGATCGTCTCTTCGAAAGAAGATGAGAAGCAATTACAGTTGCACTTCAGGAGGAATGTGATCAACAAGCGGTCGACTGTGAACTGGATTCAGAAGATGAGAAAGAAATACGCGATACAAACTATGGTATAATCATTTTCTAGTGTTTTTGGCTGACAGAGAGAAGCTGACAAAGTGTCGCTTTAAAAGATTTATCACGCATCTCCGATGCACATTTTCAACCACGGAGAGAAGCTAGAAGGAAGAAGAAAATGTTTTCTTAAACCCCAGATGATATCCGCTTGAAAAATAAAACAGCCAGTTCGGGAAAGCGAAGGCCACAGTTTTACATTCCTCGCGGTGTCCAGACAGGAAAATGTATTTACACGTTAAAATTATTCTGTTAAACAACGTGAAATTAACGAAAGACCAAATGCAAGCGATTAAAATTAGAACCTCTGGAGTAACAGTCAGCAGAAACATTCGAGAGTAGACGGTATAATCCCGGAGCACCTTGAGTAATCGAACTAATTCCCTAAAATACGCGGCTAGAGTGATTGCTCTAGGATTCGGTGCAATTAAGGACAATGCACATCTAGAGAACCATGGCCGGCGTTCTACGACGCAGTGGTCAAACTAGTACGGTCAAGTGGGTCGCGAGCTGATCCGAAGATAAATATCTTATGATTCTGTGGAAAGGGTGGATGAAAATCTGAATTAGAGTATGGTGCTGCACTGGCTCTGAAACACGAGAGCGGATAAGTTGTGCGAAGCACGGGAGAAAGTTCGAGTCGAATACATCGAAGGAGCAGGGAACTAAACCAGAGTCAACTTAGAATGCTATCTCAGAACTAAAAGCTAGAAGATCTTCTCTAAGATTTGAGGCAACGTTGTCTCGGAATTCCCAGCGTTTGTGGAATATCTTGTGGTCAAGAACAACATAGGATCGGCTTTCAGGGAACGATCTGTGGTTCGTACAAACACCAGTAACTAGATCGTGGCTATATGGACCTGGTCACCAAAGCCTGAGATCTTTTGTACCGCGATGGTTCCGGGTCTGAAGCGAGGAGAAATTATTTAAGATTGGAAGAAATTTTTGAAACATTTGACAAGCGTGAAATTGGGGTAATGGAACGAGCACCGAGCGTCTCTCGCTTAAGTATCAAAGGGGTTGAGCACTATCGCTGGCAACGATAAAAGACGGCGAAGATGAAAACGAGGCGCAACGAGTTGCGCCCTTGACTCTGACGCCACCAACCCGGATTCGACCCAGATTCCCGAGTGTCCTCCTTTTTTCGTGGTTTCTATCGCCTAAATATGATCGTAAAATCGTTCTTGGCGACGTATTATTCAGCGTCCGATATTCGTTGATCGTTTTTTCGATATTTTGAAGACTTTAGGTTAAACAAAACCGCAAGAATCGGAAAACGAGTTATCGCGACGAAAATTCGTGTGATTTTATAACCGAGGACAACCATAAACCTTTGAACGCTGGCGTATTTTACTTCCATCGCACTCATTCTAAATCGTTCGAAATGGCCTCGTTAAGAAGGAACAACCGAGAATGCATTGCACGATGCCTAGTGCTGGCGCTGCGACAAACGAGGAAAAGAAAGGATAAAGAGAATGCGAGAAAGGAGAGTTCGATCGTGGACAAGCATCTTCTTCGAACGAGACTCGCTTAGCTTGAACGAATAACTTGGAATCGTCGCGACACACTTTGCATCGAGATATCAAGAGGAAGGAAGAAGGTGCACAGAGAGAAGTGCCAGGTCGACGCGTTAACTTGGCGAATAAATTATCTAAGGAGGTCGTGCTGGTATTTATCGCACCACGTTCCGCCGCGTGTCGCGAAATCACGGCCAACCCGTGCACGCAGCGACCTCGAAGCAATTAATTTCGCACGGGGGATGATCTTTGAACGTTTGCTGTCCTCGAGCAGGATTAACATGGTCAAAATCTATAGTTCTCTTGTTCGCCGCCATTTTGCTTCGAAATCGAAATTTCAAAGTTCAACTGAAATTTCATCCCACTCCCGAGAGGATAATTTTATTGGTCGAAACATGTAGTCTAATCCTTTGTAAATTTCTATTATATAATTTCTAGTACAAATGGATATTTCATGGAGAATTAATTGTACTGCCAGTAACGTTTTGGACAAATGTTGGATAAACGTCCCGCACGCTATCGATTGCACCGCAGCTCCAACATTTGATCGTAACATCTTCCCTATCGGCAGCCCTTTGATATCTGTTAGATAATTCTCTCATCTTTAATTAGTCCATTGTGTACCTTCGAGTTGGTTGGATACGCCTAGAAATTCAAATAGTTCCCTTTGTCGCCGCACCTCAAGTACGGATTCTCGATCGCAACAAAGCTGGAATCTGGCTTTCCCCTATTCAATACGATCAACGATCGTAACCGCATCTTCGAGGACCAGGGTCATAGCTGATCCAGATTTGCTCTACGGCCAGACATGCGGATAGATTTTCACAATGAAACTTAAAATTAGTCGGCCCTTTATTCGCGAAAAGTCTGGTTCAACGTGAATTTCACATGAAATATAATATACGGCGGAAACTTTGATTTTAATCAACGCTCTGCCGACGCTTTCACGATTATCAGTACAATCTAGATGCAGCGAGAGTATACAACGTTTAACTGTGCACCGGTAGAAATCGATCGCCATCAGTTTTCCATTGCTAAACGCATGCATTCCACGTACACGGTATCTAGCTACGTAACCACTCACGTTCCGGAAAAAGTTCAGTTTATGCGTTCGCTTAGCAGGATTCAATAAGGCGAACATCTATTGATTCGGTACAGGCGATACGTTCGATGGAGAACGTGGCAGTGCACGCCGGAATACCGAAGAACCGAATTAATCAGAGGTAATATAAGACCGGCTAAATACGGGATCGCCCCTGTGCTCTCTAGGGTTTCCTTTAGAACTAGCCGATTATCGATTGAGTTACGATCGAACGTTCCTATGAATACAAGAATATCCGTGAATTTTTGTCACTTTGTCAAACGAATTCGGTAGAAACTATATTTGGAGAATACATTTCAAGAATCGACGAAAGAAATTTTTAGCAGTTTATTGACGAAATTTCATCGGAAACAATATCAACTTTGTTCTTGTATCATAGATACTATCATGTCATATTCGTGACGTGGATTAAGGGCCAAATATAATAAAACCAGCCTGTATTTGTATCAAAATTCAATTTTAACCAGGTAGTATCCTAGAAACGCCTGTTACATCACGGGTATTCAAATCACAGAAATCGTTCGATTCGTTTGCACATGTTCCATTGGTTGTCCGTCCGGAGCTTTACTCCTTTACGAGTTGTACTTCGGATTGTATCGAAATCGCAAATCGAAAAGCGGCTGGCGCTTGCGCGAAGATAAGCCAGCGTAAAAGCGGCCTATCGTGGTCAATCATCGACAGATTACCGTTTAATTAATCCGTCGAATTCGTTTTTGCGGGATCATTGCCGGTACAATGGCAGTACGCTGGTGCCGTTTATCCGCGGGGAATTAGCGGCCTCGAAACGAAACCGCGTATGCACTTGTAATTGCGTTACGCCGATCCATCGATGACACAGTTTTATGGGTTATTATGGGCTCGGACGGACCTGATTCCCCTGTAAGCGATCCATTGTTATCCGTATTCACGTGGGAAACATTCTCTTGAAAATTCTATAACAGGCCACGCTCTGGTATCAAACTATCCAATTAATTTCTTCGCGATTTCTATTTTATCGTATGAAACGTAACAAAATATTTTTCTTATTTCAAATTCTCGGTTTAGATATACATACGTGAACATTTTTTTCCGCCACAAAAATATCTCGCAGCCGTGAGACACAATAAATACATGGAAAATTATTATTCAGATTTTTAGAGCACGAGGAAAAGAGACGCTCGCGGACAGAATTAAATGGACAAACTATAAAAAAAATGCGCCGATTTACGAGGCGACCGCAGCTAAAAACTTCCCAACGTCGACCCTTCCTCCGTTTCGTTCGTGTAAATTCAACGTGCGACGCTTTTATTTTCTACCTTGCCCTCGTGCAGAGAGGACAACCGTGAAACACTCGACGATTTCGACGTCGGCTCGACACGAACTAGCGACGTCTTCTCCTTATTTGCTGCGTTGTTGCGTGCAGGACTCACGGTGGCGTCCTTTTCGTCGCCAATTTTTACCATCCATATTGCCTACCCCATTCCCTTCAAGAATCGTTTATTTTTATCCCAGATTTTTCAGGTAGAAACTCTTCCATTGTCCGTTGTGTCGACCATGCTACTCACCTGTTTCTATTTTTATTCTTCGTGTATACGTTCGTACGGGGGATGCAAAATGGTTTCTTTCTATGAGTAGAGTTTTAAAGATTTTTTGTTAGATGAAACAAGTAATTCGATATAGGATTGCCTTCTCAGAATGAAACACTTGTCGTGCTTCAAACCGCAGTCCCACGAAACCGAAGCCCCAGAAAACGAACGAAAGGACGTTACACCATGAAATCTCGAGTATCCGCCGTACGTGTCCCTTCGATCGGAAAAACCAGCATTCCCTGTAAAACCCCCCGCAGGTGTATCGCTGCAGGCCAGTTCTATCGCATACAGGAGACAAAACGTAGCGCGAGGACTAATTCGCGACGTCGTACCCGATAAAGTCAGTCGATCGCAATGCTTGGCTGCAGCTTAAAACAGCTTTTAAAATCCCGAAAGCCGACCCGATATCGGCGAATGTAAATACCTCACCGTGGCTGTGGAGGATCGGAGCTACGGGGAAGGGTGACGTTCGCGGTGAACAGAAGCGGGACGGGGTGAGTTGGGTCGGTTCTGCCCTTCTCTTCGGATTCGCCTTTATTTGTTCGAATCGTGTATCCAAACTCGCAAGTGGATAGCCGGCCGCTGGAACGCGAAACAAAAGAGAATGAACCGGAGAATATCCGAAAACAATACATCGTATCCGCGATCGACTGACTACCACCCCTTTCCAACCATCCCGAAACGAGCTACATAAATATCTCGCTGCCGAGGCTATTCGATATGATACAGTGCGAGCCCCTAACCGAGGCAAAGATACCGGCTGCTTCTTGCCAAATATTGCTTTCCAAAAGTCTACCCAGTTTTCGATCTATCATCCCCTTGTTATTTATTGGAATCCCAGGTGTTTTCAGGTAAAGGGACATTTGCTAGCAGCTATTCGAAAGAGTTCGAATGTTAGGTAGATCAGAGTACTTTTATACAATTTATTAACTAATAATATCAGCGATTTCGCAATCTTACATCGTTGTGAAATTTCACTAATAATATTAGCCCACTGACCAAACTTTTGCATTAATTTACAACGAAAACAGACACGGCAAACACGCGTTAGACTCGTGTTTTATCTGACAACCAAAACTAGCAAGTGGTAGGAAGTGTATGCATAGAAGCTGTTTACAGATACAGAACGATAATACTGTGGAAAGCGACAGAAAACATTAACATGTACAATTAACAATGTGTACTTTAGGAAGGAAAACTAGGAATAAGGAATAGGGATCAATTGTTAAAGAAACTTTCGACGATCGTTCTAATAATATGGGTCATGTTTTTTATGATCCCTGGTCGTGATAATTAACGACGATTAAGATACTTTGAGCGTAGATCGCAGCGAAAATTCGAATATTTCTAGAACAGTAGTGTATAATGGTGTTTGCTGCATGCCTCGAGCAACGTTTCTCTATTCTTGTAGCCCTGCGGGACGCAGAACCCGCAGTTCGAGGTCGAACTTAGATGGTGTAAACGACAGTCGCGCCACTTCACACCTACTTACCTTCTCTTAAGCCGACAGACTCGCCCCTAGCTAGAATCGACCGAGATCTTAAAATCCCATAGACGTAGCTAACAAGTGGTTAAGTCGGTCCAATCTCCGCTACAAAATTAAAATGAAGAGAAAGTTGAAGAAAAACTATAATTGCGAAACTTGATGTCAAACGTACAATCTTATTTGATCGTTAAAAATCTTTCTGAGGATCGCTCGATCATGTCACATTCTTGAATATTATAATCTCGGTAATATTTTTACGCTAATTAAATTAGATTGAAAGATCTCGCATGACTAATTCAAAATTGTCTACAGACTCTTCTCGTGGTATCGAGTTTTCCCAAAGATCATCAGAACGAGTGAAACTAACCTAACCCTTAATCGTGCTTGTAGTTTCTCTATAGCACAGGGTCGCTACCGAGAAGTTTGTCAAGCACTGCGACAAGCAACTTCCAGCCACTTAGCAATGTTTAAGACGAACTGTAAGACGTACCGACTGAAAATTACTTGACCCCTTGTGGCCATAAATGGTCTTCAGATCGAAACAAGATTCAGTCTTGCGTTCCATGATTCAATTCGAACGATCCGAACAACGAATTAAGAAGTTCCTCGTTGCGGTGCATCCGAACAGCTGAAAAGGAAGCAGCGAAGACAAGACAGCTTCGTCAGCTGGAAACTATTCACCGATCTGTCCGGGACAGACGACGTCTTTAAGAAGAGGACTGTAGATTAGAAAAACGAATCTTCGTTCGTGGCAATTACACGACTATCCATTGGGAATCGATGCAGCATCGATGGATCTGCCATATCAGGAGATGAAATCCTAAATATAGTAGACAGATACTTTGTGCAGAATTTTACAAGTTTTTCATCTTTTTATCTAACTGCCAAATAAAGTTCGAATTCGCAGCTAGATGAAACATTTTAGGACAGCTCCGATGGAATAGAATCTATGTGCTATATTTTCGCTTATATTTATACGGTCTGAAAAGGCTATTACAGGAATTTACGCCATCGCAAGTCAGTATAACGATGACATTTTTAACGTTCGAGATAACATCGTTGACCCGTGACAACGATAACCGCGAGTTCACAGGATTGTCCAATTCCGGAGCTTAAATGCTTTGCGGTTGACACGTTTGCTTTGTCCTTTTTGCAGCTAGTCCGTCGGCTCTGTGTTCTTCGAATTAGACGAACATACTGCACGCTAACGAAGTTGAAGTTCTCGTTTGCTGATACACCGCGAGGGAAAAGCCATGTTTGCACTGCAAACGGTCTTTTGTTACGTCGTAAGTGAGGGGATATTAGTATTATGTTAGAGTCGCGGTTCTTAACTTGCTTTATGTTTGCATTGTCGTTGCAATGCATAGGAAGTTAAGGAAGACCTGTATGACTTCGATCATAAGTGTAAAGCGCAAAGAATTTACTCGTACATTGTAATTTATTGCGTTTCTTACAATTAGAATCGAGACGTCTGAATTATGAAGCTCTTAAAAAAAACAAACGATATGACATGCGAGTTTTTATATGAGAACAAACGTCAAGCAGCGTGGGGAACATACAAGTCCAGAATGTGAATAATACATGAAAGAAACTGAACAACGAGTTGTTTAACAAAGTTGAACAATTGTACCGCGTGTTAATTCATGCCGCAACGTATGTAGAATTCTCGAAATAAATATATGCAAACGAAGTAAAATTCGATTGGAGCCAACGAATTGTACGACTCACTTTTCACTAGCTAACATTTCCTTGAAAACGGGTCCCGCGAGAACAAAACGTGTGGAATAAAAGCAACTAACGTGTACTCTAAGTTAATTAAATTTCCTTGAAACCAAGAAAAATAAGTGCATTGTTTGGCCTTAGCGACGTAGTGAATTTAATTAAGTAACTGGAGGAAGTAGAATCAGGCCATATATGGTCAGACCGTAGATTCTTGGTGAATCTTTCTAATTCCATGATATTTGACATAATCATTCAAAACTCAGTGGCGTTGTAAACCCGCAATAAAATTTCAACGATTATTTACACAAGACTCGGCCTTATAATTTTCGAAACAAGGAATTTTAAGAAGGAACGATGCCACGAGCGAGGATAATTACACGTATAATTCGTCCTATGGTTCAGATATGTCCACGACGAGACGTGAATTTGGAAACACGCACGGATAATAGATCTTGAATTATTAATTAGGGGACAGTGAGGCAGAAATCGAGACGTCGTATTAGCAAATTATACAGGATGCGCGTGCGCGTGAGTTGGAGCATGAAAGGCAACCTGGTTACACCGTATGACCGCATCGCGTCGTCTGCGTCGAATAAATTAGTCGTGTTGTTTCTACGCCAATGTAACATCTACAACAAATTGCCTGCACAATTTGTGTGCTTCTGCTGGACAAACATATATGTATATCTGTATATGGGAAAAAGATTTCTGTAATTTATAGCAATGTGTTTTTGGGGTCCGTTTGGAACGTTGCAACGCGGTCTATTTTTTACCATTCCCAACGAATTTCGTTGGCGTGATATTTTAACGAATTCCTGGATTTATCAAGTTTTATATATTTACGTCAAAGCTGCAAAACCATCCTCCAGATAAAATATGTTCCTTGCTTCGATGATGCGGAAACTTTGCACCGCTGGAGTCGTCGATATAAGGTTGGATATAGGTTCGAAGACGACAGCTTCGTATTTTATGCGTGACTCTGCTCTTTCGTGACTGCTTGCTCGACGGAAACGTTCATTTGCAACTCGTCGGGGCGCACGTTGTCATCAAATATTGAATGGTCCCCGCAGGATCGTGCCTGGCAAAAGTGGCAGAGACCTTGCCAACGATACTACAAACTTGTCGAATCTTCTTCGGGTTGCCAATTAAACCGGTGAGCCTGATAATATTGTACGTCGAAGGGATCCGCTAGAGCCTATTCCGTGGAGCTGCTCACCCTTGTAAGATATAAGGTATATCACTTTTGGGGAAGAAGGACGAGATGAAGAAAGCTTTTTGATTACCGAGCTGAGCAAAAGGTGCCGAAGTATCTATCTCTTCAACTAATAAAAACAAAATGGTCCAATAATTTTTTTAAAGCGTATAGAGACAATTAATATGAGCTTAACCATGTTCGTGTTTACATACTGTCTCATGAACAATTAAAATCAAATGTGATATATGGATACGTATGATAGGCGATTTTTCAGCAATTAATCCCCGTCGATGGTTTTCAAGTATGTTATCACGCTATCTGCCGATAAAACAATTTTGAAATTTTATTAATATTCATATTGAACATAAAACAATCAAATGGATCATTTTGAAGAATTTCATTGAATCACTATAGCGCACATTCACATTGTTCGCAAAACACAAAAGATCATTGATGAAGAAGGCTGCGCGCAAACGCAACGCGCAAAATTGGGAAATCATTGATCAACATACAAAGGGGTAGGGTGGAGGTTGGGTGGATAGGATGAGAAGGGTGGTGTTACGCAACGCGTCACATCATTTGTCGTTGAAACAATAATACCAGTAACCGATACCGATAAACTCAATTTCGGCCGGTGTCGTAGAGAGAGAGAGAGAGAAAGAGAGAGAGAGAGAAAGAGAAAGAGAGAGAGAGAGAAAGAGAGAGTTGGGTGGTTGCAGATGGACCAAGCGGTGGAATAATGAATTGCAGCGCACCAAGCGGATTCCATCTAAAATCTCAACCGCATACGTTAACATAATTAAAAACGACGAGCGTCCAGATCTCGACGGGATAATTAATACGATTTCACGGCTGCTAAGCGGTCAAATGAAATCCCTGGCCGCGGTGAAATGGCTCTGGTATGGAGGAATGAGCGGACGACGTCTGTAGAGAGTAACAAAGAGGTGAGCAGCGAATTGGAGGAGAAACAGAGGGGACAAGAGAGAAATTTCAAATTTATCAGTAATGAACGAAGCGGTTTCCGTAAATACTGGCGATTTCGAGAACAATCGAGAGACAGACCAGCTTCGATTTCAACGACCGAACTGGAATACTCGACGCAGTCGCCTCTGTGTTAATCCAACGCCACGAGGATCTGTCGCGGTCGTACCGAACCAGCATTAATGTCACTGGCGGCGCGCTAATTGATGACATCATAATTATTATGCACGATTATGTAGCAGGAGCCGACCATGCGCGGCAGAGACATCAAGTTGCGGACTTTGGCAATATACTGCCCCCTTCGTCGGCCTCTACGGGTGTACCGACGTCTCTCCAAATTCCAGGATCATTTCATCGTCCTTCTAACTTGTATCTGATCGAATCAAAATCGAACGTCAACTAGGAACAAAGAATATTAAACGGGTTTCACGCGCATCGAGCTTTCTGGTTGAATGTTCCGAAACATCCTTATGCTTTTTTCTACGTATATACGTACACGCTATATGGATACTGCGCGTCGTTTAGATAAAGTCATATTGCAAAAATGCGAGATAGCGTTCACTGATTATAACTCAATAGGCTCAGCCCGCTTTAATACGCTTTTAAAAACAAAGCACGTAAGTTACTTCTTTATTGGTCAAAGGAGTCACATCTTAGCTGGAAACAGAATTCAATTAAGTAACAGGAACAGTGATTCGGTCGTCGTGTTTCAAGCTAATACACGGGAAGGCTAGAAACATCGAAATTCTCGCGTCGTTCGTACGCAATGATTGCGACGTGTATAACCACAGAATGGTGCGCGTGGAACGTGACTGTGACACATTGGACCAACGTACGTGCGAGACGCATTACGCCGCTGGTGCGATCTGAAATCGATCGACTGTGACCTAGAAGGATGATTAATCCCGAATCACGTATACCGTTCGCCATTGGGAGAACTCTGGAATGCAGTATTAGAGGCCTTTCGGCCACCGGTTCCTAACAAATTATTCAGAAACGCACCTATTATCGAACAATTAGCTTACACTAACAAACTATTAGGAAGTGGAGCTTACGCCAACAAACTATCGGTAAGTCAAGCTTACGCCTGCCATAATAGCTCCACAAAGAAAGGGAAGAAAGGCGACCGCTATGCGTTCCCATAAAGTACTAGTGAACCGTGGGTATTGACTTCCCACTGGAATGTACTTCCAGTAAGGGAACAAGGGCCCGTAATTACTGTTACCTTGGTCGAGTGGTAGCCGCGTGAAGAACAAACCCTGCCGCAGGCCGCTATGGGTAACTGAAACTAAATGAATTTTGAAGCGTCGTTCAAAGGTAGCGGTGTACGTCGAGCGAATGAGTGCGAGCAGGGCGGGCGCGCATATACAAGAAGAGAACCGGTAGAAAGTTTGCTGACCGTAAACGGACGTCGTGACTCGGCTGGACGACCTAATTCGCGGGCGACACGGAAAATAACGAAACGCTGAGAATTCAATTAACGACGGGCTGCCGCTTCCAGAATTCAACCGCGAACTTTTCCGCTGGTTGTAAATTAACAATAAGCCGAAAATCACGAGGTCGGCCGCCCAGTCTTCCGTCATTCGGTTTAATTAGCATTAGTACGGTCCATGCTTTTCGGGACGAGAACGTTCCTTTGAACGACATTTGTCTGAATTTCGAGATGGACTATGCTATCTTTCATTTATCATCGTCGAGAGAGGGCAAGTAGCGAATCTAAACTGGCTCGTTTGACATTAATATCTTACGTTCAAAAGTTCGTTTCATCTAGCTTTTCGTAATTCATTCCAACTGGACTAACCGCAAGATAATCAACGGCTAGAATGTCGCGTAACCTTCGCCTCGCTCGTTTCAGGGGTTCATTCAAAGTTACAATCGGAAATAATACGGCGAGAAGAGAGGAAAAACGAAAACGAAACACTCAAGTCAATACTACTTCGCGTGACGTCGAATAAAAGGCAAGCACGTTGTTTACATGCAAATTGCAATCATAAACTGCAGAGGCCAGCCGTGGCCTACAGAAAACGCCGGGAAATTCGAACGGAACACTCAAGCACAGTGAGTGCCGTTTCATTTTCTCTTTAGGTCCGGAATCCTAGCTCCTTCTCTTCCGGTTGTTCCTACTAAAGAAATATATCGAATAAACTGTCTTAAGCAATAGAAAAATAAGCGCACGACCGATAGAATTTTGTCACAAAGAGTTCCAACAAAAATCGCTCCTTCGATAAGAGATGCCTTGTCTCTGAATTAAGGATATCTCTTTCGTCTCGCGCCAGACTGTGTAAATTAGTACGTTCAATCGGTTACTTGGTGCGAAACAATATTCACCACACGCCAGAGGGTGGTAGGGGATTGTTACGCGTCTCGACGCTTTGTCGTCGGCAGAGAAAGCAGGGTAGAGGGGTGGAACGTAACAAAAAGGAAAGAAAAGGGGGCGGAGGAAAAAAAGAGGAGAAAGAGGCGAAGGCAGCAAAGGAGGCTGCATAAAAAGGGAAAGAATAGCAAAGTGAAAAGGGATTAAAAAGGATAGGGGGGGACGAAGCTCCGAGAGAAGAGGAAAAGAGCGAGAGCGAGCGAAGAGGTGAAAAAAGGTATTGTTCCGAATTATTATCGCGAAACAGCGTGAAGCCGTCTCTACACGCGTCTCCAGACGAGTGTTTGAAACAGCCGACAGAATATTACCTTCATTATTCATACGCTAGGCCTCGTTATTGTTCGCAGTATTCTTTTCCATGGCGCTCGAGGACGGCTGTACGCGTTTTGAATTGTGAATTACCGATTTTTAGTCACAAACCGGATGACATGTCGCTAAACGCTATGAAACGAGAGAAACGGCCTTTGATACATGATACATTAGCATCGATACGATAACACGATCGAGACGCGTATAAATGCCATGCGGTTGCCCCTTCGGCGATCCAATAGTCTCTCGTTTTTCTCATTTTTACACGTCAATCTTTGATGCGTGAATTTATGAACGAAAACTTAGGATTTATGGAGCAACTCAGGGGATCTTGATACGGTTCTCTGCAAATCGTCTCTCTGTTTCTTTTTTTTTTTTTTTTTTTTTTTTTATGTATCCAGCATCCGACGTTGATACGTAGAGCTCAGGACTTCTGTTTTACGATGTTAGAGCTTCGCGAAGGATGATGTTGAATATTGAGAAAAGTCTGTACAACTATCGAATCTTATCGATTATCAATGACCTCTCGCATTATGAAGGCTATTCCGCTTATGTACGCGTTGCGGAAGTTTCCTGGAACTCTCGCTCCACAACGCATGTCACGCATACACTGACACATATTCATGACTATCACGCACGCCGAATTCATTCATGTTCTCGTTTCGCGAAGATTCTGGAGCATACCGAAACGTGCTGCATTCATTCTCGTATACAAGCTTTGCACATATGTATATTGTAGCTTGTCGCTATGAAACATATAGTTTTTCAACTTTCATATTAAACATTCGTCAGAATCACGTACTGTGCGTCTCACGAAAAGATATTTTGATACAGGAGTATCGGTCTAATTGGTTATTTTTACTATTTATTTATCTATTTACAGAATAAACCTTTTGATATAACAAATTAACATAAAGGACAGAAGAACGAAGAAGGAAAAAGCAAAACTAGTCAGTGTATAAAATGATAAAAGAAGGAACAGAAAATACAAAATGTACAAAGAGAAAAAAAAAGGAATTAAAACAGACACGTAGGAAACGATGAGACAGAGGCATAACATAAAATTATGTATAAAGAAAAAATTGTAACATAACACTGTCATAGAAAGCGTACAAGAGTATGTCTTAAAAATACTATAAATTGAACGAAGATATCTACGCTCGTGTGGCAAGAGATTGATTATACGTAATTGACGTACGATTTATGCAATTATAGTAACCATACAACATGCGATGTAGTTGTGTATAAAACCACAGGCGACTTCTTAGCTTCTCCGTGGTACATCAATGAACAGCGACTGCAATATATTCAGACAATCAGCAATACTTATAGTTACTTTACTAATGAAGACTATATCAGATATCATCCTTCTCTTGCTCCGTGCGGGAAGATTTAAATTATCAAGAATATTGTAACAATGAGAATCATCATGAGAACCAAACGACATCGGGTGCCCACTATATTTGACAGCCAGCCTTAAAAATTTCTGTTGAACGCTCTGTTTGTTCAAACTGCAATATATGTGAACGATATAGAAACCATATCACGCTGGCATATCTTTTAACTAGTCTGACAAGATGACAGTGTAGTGTTCCAAGAGCGTCTGTACTTTTCAAGAAATTAGAGGACCTGTGTCCTAAAGAATTAGGACTTATTCTCTTAATGTATGTAACAAATGCATAAATACGCGAATGTTTCGCATGTACGAATCATCAAGGTTATAACTACGTTATGTAAGAACGCGTAACTCCTCTTGCCCGTATATCATCCCTTCAGTCATCTTCTCATCTCTACATCTCTACGAAACTCCAAAAATGCCTTTTAATTGCTGTCCCTCTCGAATAATCTTCGTTCCACTCCTTTGCGACATGCAACGTGCAAGCTTCGATAGCTGGAAAAAGGGATGTCCGTCGAACGGCGTGTAAAGCGAGAGCGATCAGGCAGCCTTACACGGCCGGTAGCAGTCAAAGCATGCATCAGAGCACGTCATCGGGTGCTCGCATTTCGTCGAAATGAATATTAATCTCTCCGTCGGGATGGCCAGTTATTCGCGGGTGGAGTGTACGCATCCACGACAGTCGACACTCCCTGTCTGTCCTTTATTGCCACTGATACCAAGCGCACAGCCACCGGCCGCCATCCAGCCAACGGCACGGCCATTCATTCGCTCGGACAAAGTACTGACGCCGCTCTAAATATACGGTCGCATAGTGCCCCGAGGCTTCGACGCGAGTCTGTAATGGGCACACGGACGAACAGTGTCTGGCCGCAAGCACAGCTTCAGTTGCAGCTACCCATACGTACACGTAGAAAGGAGATAGACGGATAGACTCGAACGTGTGTATCTGTGACTGTATGCGTGAGTGTGTAGGTGACTGCAACAACGAAGGGTGATAATTCCTTGGAGCTGGCGAAGGACGAGGTACAGGAAGGCTGTTACCGGGGTTGTTGTCAGTGGGAAAGCCAGAAGGGAGAGCATAAGGAATGCTCTATCCCGTGCTCGCCATTAATTCTGACCCGACTTTCCGTGGTCCAGGTCGCTTCCACGTCTTTCCGCTGCCTTTGCATAATCGTCAAGCTTCACGGTTCATTAACTGTTGTTTTCGAACGTCGTTCATCCTGCCTCGCCTCTTCGCGAACCGCTCTGTGTTTGGGATAATCACGTGTATACGCTTGCACTCGCATTCTATTATTGACGGGGCTAATGGTTAAATTTGAAGGTGCACAATGAACGTGTTGTTTCAACGTCTATATGACCTGTTCCCTAAACAGAGAAATGCTAACATTTCTCATTACTCTGGCGCTTCTCTTCCGGATTTGCAATGTTTTTGGACTTTCAACTGCATTTTCAGAGACGACGTTTTCATCCTCTACGATTTACTTGGAAAATCGTTAAAGGAATTGCTAGGATGTTATTACGCAATAGTTCATACCAATTACGCGAAAGCTTTTTAAAGCTGTGAAGCTTTCTTTCCTAAACTACCCGTTTAAAAATTAACCCTTTCACCTCTCTCGATCACCCGTGCCGGCTAAAATTTTCGACTTTCTCGATCCAAAGGAAAACTTTGCCACTTGAAGCGGCCCGTTTCGACGAATTTTCGAGGAAGGAAGAAGGGACACGGTGAAACGCCCGAGCCGAATAGCCGGGAGAAATTGTAATTCACTCGCGCGATAGCGGGCAGGACCAACTTTTCCGAGCAACGAACGCGTTGACGATGTTAGCCGCGAAGACACTTCTCGCATGAAAAATCCGGCCGACGAAAGAGTCAGAGAGAAAGGGAACTGGCAAGTAAGTTTCTGGAAGAAAAAAGGAACGAAACGAAAGACGGCCAGAAGTCGGGAAACAATGGAACCGAGCGGCTCCGGCGTCACTCGACCCGAAATAAAAATTAGACTTCATCAAACGACTCGACGGTGGCTGAAGCGTCGGATTAAACATTGTTCCTTTGAGCTCGGCCAGTTCCTTTCGGCCCCTTTCTCCGGAAAGTGGCAGGTACGTATAAAATACCGGGGTGAACGCCATTGTTTCGTGGTTCGTACCAACGCCGGAAAGTAGAATTACTCGTTTGCGTGTGGTCCAAGCGAACAGTGCCTTAAATTCGAAGAAGTTCTCGGTTTTTTACCGTCACATATTCTACATTTATTAATTTCACAGTAGGAAAAATGGTCGAAGACATCGAGCATGGCACGAAGTAAGGTATAATTGAAAAGTTGAACAGAATTTATTTCTGTTCTTGAGAGATTGAAACACTTTCCCAGAGTGTTTGCCGCGAAACAAATTTCTCGTGCCGCTGCTCGTTTCTATTAACACGAACAAATATTTCATGGGCAAATAATGAATTCTGGAACTCGAACTTTCATCGAGACCTTTTCTCGTCTACTGCCAGAGATATCATTTACATCAAACTTTATTTCAATTTACAAGGTACTCTCGATATATGTTCGCGCTGCGATGAAAGCTTCTTCATCTCGTTTACATTAAAACGAATCAGCAACGAGATCACGCAGCCTTTTAACGTTCCACGATCTATCGTTGCTAGAAGTTGACGTTGAATTTTCAAAGATCGTTGTCTCGCCAGTGGGAGTTTGCGGTTTCCATCGAGTTTCCTATAATTGAAATACACGCCAGTAGCGACTGACAAATCGGCCTGCCTTTCTGTTACTCTGTCGCTTATTTCTCCAGCTTTAACGCCGCGAGAGACGGCACGAACTTGCGAAACGAACGACTAGAATCGTTTGCAATATGGCATAAACGAAGCTTGAATGACAGGTTCGCTGAGAAGAATAGACACTCGTTAAGAAATATCGATCGAAACCGAACATGTCTTTTGATTTCTACTTGTTTCGTTAACAGAATATTGCAATAAGTATGGCTTACTTTTGTCTTTTTTAATCTTCTTACTGGGAGCATCTTGATCAAAATTTTAACGAAATCAATTCTCATCGTTGTGTTGAAAGTTGCAAGTAACGCAAACTCGACGTAACATATGCAACTTGCATTTCAAATTCAAATGTATTCAAAATATACAGGATACCTGAAGGTTCCATTACATCAATTAGCGAAATATTCATAGTGTACCATAGAGAAGAGGGTCGAATGTTAAAATTAAAACTTCTCATTCTCCTTGAATATGCATATGATACACCTTCGATATAGTAGCCCGAAAATCTCTATTTCTCCATACATTTACATGTAACATGAAAGGAAAAACATGGCAACGTCGAAAGAAAAATCTCGAGACTGACTTCTAAAAACGCTTTTCATTGATCGGTCAGTTTGGTCCATACGTAAATGCATCCGTCGGCCGCGCGATCTGGATGCAGCTAATCCATTAAGTTCCACGTATACGGGCAGAAAAGGTAAGCGAGGTTGCGCAACGAACACGATTTCCTTTCTTCTAGGCTGATTCATGTCAGTGTTAGTTTACTGCGTCAATAACGACTTGACCGATATCGATCGAACATGGAAAAACGAGAAGGACTTCATAGACCATTTCTTCTGTTCCTCTAACCTCACGTTCTATGTGTATTTTCTTTTCGCGTACTTTGCTCTTCGTGGAAATATATCTTTTATTAATTAGACGTCTCTTATTTCGTATTTAAATTCGAGAAAAGATACGAAAATTGAAAACAGCTTCGAGCTTTCGAGAAACGTAGTTATCTATGTAATTACGAATCATTTTTTAAGTACAAATATAATCCTAAGAATGAGATTAACGACATTGAAAGAAAAGAGGGAGGGCAAATCAAAGAAATTGTAAATTTTCATATCGTTAAGAACAGTTGAGATTATCTCAGGTTTACGATACAGTAATGATCCATTCACTGTTCTCGAGTTTAACTTTTAATTGTACGATTATGGGAGTTCCTAGTTAAGGAAAAATCTGTCAAACGAATTTTCACGTGTGCCCGTAAAAATTCACGCGTGATCATCGTCTAAGTCCGGCGCGTCGAAGAATTACCGAAACCGCGATTCAATTCCTGGGAATCGCGAAAGTCCATTTCAATCAGTCGGAACGCGATAGCAGAAATCCAGTAACGCGGTAGCGTGAAAACTCCGGGCCGGTGTCAATTTCGATATCGAAAAATCTCCGTGGACGTGATGCCCGTAGCGGTCCACGGTACGGTCCGGCAAATCTGTGGACACATTCTAGCGGGAAACAGTAGGTCGAGAGTACCTTTAGTTTCGATCGTGCAGCTGCCGGTTTCCGGCGCGTCCGTTCCACCGTGAAATATAAAACTTCTATTCCCTGGGAAACTTCGTTCCGACCGAACAGATTGAGCTTGTTTATTAACAGGGCGAAGGCGAGCCTGGCCTAGACGGCATTTCGCCTAGAATTCCAGCGAACCCATTCAGGAACCCCTTTAATGGATTTCCCGTATGCTTTCTTCGTGGAAATCCTCCGAGGAGGAAGAAAATTTCTCTTTCTTTACGAATGTTTGCCTGGCTTCAATCTGTTAGAAGAAATTACACGAAAACATTAGACGTTATACGTACGTGCGGAAAATAAGAAATTAAATAATCGTGACGGAAAATATACTTGTAATTCGTCTAATTAAGGTAGAACCGTGAAGCGAAACGATCGAACGGATCAGAAGCGATAGAGAAATAACAATTTAGTTTCACTTTTCTAAATATCAGTCTTTATTATCCGAACTAATAAAAACAATTGAATGGGATAGCTAATGGATCTGTGCTATCGGAACTGTCCGATTATCTAAACTGTTTTATTCTCCGATTGATCAGATAAATGAGGTTTGTTGCGATCAATTAACAAGCTATTAGGATAAACGAAAACAAAAATGAAACGTTAACTGTTAAAACTAGTTACACGAGACGCTTAAATAATTATCAGATATTTCGAACAAGTGGTTTTCATCCCAACCGCCTTCGTTCAATCTTAATATTTCATTAAAAAGGCATCTTTAGCCCTTATACCCGTCGATCGTAGAACAATCGATATAAGTTCCGTGAACGAGGAACGACCTCGATGATCCGCGTTAAAGAAGAATTCGAAAGAAGCCTCCGGCATAGCGTGCAATATTAAATAACTAATCCAACTCGGCATCCTCACCGAGGTGGGAACGCTAGCATCTCGTGATTCATAAATTTTGCTCGTGCCCGTAAATCCCTTTTTAGCCCCCCGTCGAGAAAATTAGATCGCTCCAAAATACACCGGTCAGTACGAGGAGGAACAGTGAATTTTTTAAAGCCGCAAATGAGCTCCCTTGCTTATCCAACGCCGTTTCATACCCGTAGGGAGAAAGCTTTTCGCTCTCATAATCAAGTATTTAACCGTAGTCAATTCACAACGTGTGCATAACATTACGTAACGCGCCTTTCAACGAACGCTTGTCGCTCGTCTTCGGGAAAATGTCACCTTACGTTGATTATGAAGTGAATCTTTTACTAACGTCAAAGTTCTGACATTACCAGTACCGGAAATTTGAAAGCTCGACTAATATTTTTCGCCTAGGTATGTACGTAGGTATATTCTTTTCTAATACTCGATTCCTCGAAAATTAATTTACACCAACGTAACGGAAGAGATTAAAATGAAAATATCGAACGCGTAATCGGCCAACGAATGTTTCTATTTATTCGTCGCTAATGAACGGATCTCATTGGTGAATTAACAAAGTCGGATGGATGGATATTTCCAAGTAATCCAATTACATTTTTCGCTGGAAATTGAAGTTAAATGGGGCAAATCTGCGTGCGCCAACTTTTTCCATTATTTTCGTGCGGCGAATTCATCCCGGCGAGTGGCATGGATTAACGCTAAAGCTCAACGAACGAACGATCGATCGATTATCGTTGAACGAGCTGCGAAAGTGGACGATTTCCTAAAGGACGATTTCCAAAAATGTCGTTCGCTTTCTTTCTCGCTGTCTCTTTTCCATTTCTTTCACGTCTCACTGATCCCTTCTTCAATAAATATTCAGCAGCTGTGATGGCAACGTTTTTAAAAGAATCGGCTGCGCGACGAGCAGCTAAAACACCCTCGAATTCGTATAATCTTTTTATAGTACGGCCATACTACTCTCTCGCGACGCGTTTCAACGAAAAATCAAGCTGAAATAAAGCCTCGGGGTGCGTTCGAGTCTTTTGTCTTCTGGCGCGTCGATCGATCGGTCGAATCACGACCTTTTTACGTTCCTCCTTTTCTTCTTGTTGCCATCTGGTTTTGTTACCAATCTTCTTCTCGCCTGCAATCCTTCGTTAATGCTACGAGTTCGAAGGGTTGACGCTTTTCGATCGTTAAAACTGTTTCGATTGTTTGAAATTATCATCCGAAGTATCTTTCAAGATAAATAATAGTTGAGTAGCCCGCGTGTGATGTGCTCGATAAAACATTGTCGCTAGTCCGGTGAAACTGTCCACCCGTTAAATCAATCATGGTGCACGTATCGACGCGAATTGGAATTCAAACCTTCTGCGATGGCGTTATTAAAAAACCATTTACGAGCGGAGGAAGATCGATCGCGTTGCGAGGTAATAGTAACTGATTGGTAGAAATACATTAATTGCCATTTCATGCTCCTTTTCCTTCTAATTCCTTGTTTCTTTTTATTTTTCTTTGCCACGCGTGAATGATTTCTATAGATTTCTACAGAGAAGCTTCGACTAATGGATACAATTTTTATTACTCGATTCTCACGAACAGAGGAGAAGTCTCTTAGTCTTATTCCATATTAAATCGACATTAAATAATAAAACTAGCTGGTATTAATTAAAATTTATATTAATATCATTATTTTCGATAGCCACCTCACGATGTCCACTGCTCGAATTTCTCTCCGTGTATCGTGAATACGTTCACCGAAGTTCTCGTACGAGAAGCTTGCAAGCAACTCGTCTAATTATGTACACGTCTACTAACAATTTCGCAACACACAACGCCGACGAGAGTTCGCATTGTCTTCAATCTCGAACAAGAAACTCTGCCTGGGAAGGTTTTTCCCCTGACCTGCTCCCCCCTGACGCGCTGATTGAGACTGCTTTTCATCCTAGATAAGGGGCCCGCTTTGAATATCGAGGCAGTCTTGTTTCTGTTTCCGTCCGGATAACTTCGCTGTGAGAGGCGTTTATTATCGTGCATCGTGCGAGTGTCTCCCGTTGAATTCGCTGAAACGAAGTGTAATAATAACTTAATTATGATATTCTCGACGTTTCTTTTTTCATCCTGTCTATAGTTTAAAATACTGTAGGCAATTTATCAAAGGGACAGATCGTAATCTGAATCTCGATTTCGATAAAATTGTTCATGGAATCCATGAATTGCCTATAGTATCCACTTATCTGTATGCACCGTTTCCTCTCGCCTTTTCTTTCAAAAAGTAAAAATTCGTCGACTCAAGGGGAGATAAAAACGGTGAACGCGTGTCAAGCGTTTGTTGAAAGGCAAGAGAAACGTGCATGTATTCGATTGAAATTCCATTTTTAATTCACGCACCGGTAATTCCCTTTGAAAGAGGAAGATCAGAGCTGTTACCGGGTGACTCGTGTTCGATGAATCGTTGACGAGACGTAACGAAGGGACAGGTGAGACGGAATCGATGGAGCCACCCCCCGTTCCACCCTTCCGATCGGCGAGCGCTACTAAAAAATAAACGCCGCAAGTCGCGAGTGCACGACAGTTTCCCGTAGAAAAATGGATTTCACTTGATTGAATATTTTTATCCTCCTGTTTCTTTTTCTTCCTCATTTTCCCGCGTTCCTGTGGCCTACCCTGTGTTTCCAATGTCTTTTTCTACTTTTTTCCAAACCACCGTTTGACATCGAAGAGGAGGGCGGGGCCATAGATCTGAAAGGGGATGAAGTTCGCGACTAATTGAATTGGTCTAAATCGTTTTTAACGACCGTAGGGAATACGCTCGGATTTTCAGCATTTCCACGCTTTGCTGATCGTTATCCAAACTTTACAAGTGTGACTACCCTTTTGCGATGTAAAGATCGGCGAATATCCTTATGAAACTATTTGCGTCTTGAATTTTATCTAAAAATGTTACGATCTGCAATTTTGATCGAATCAGACTGAAACGGCAGGAAAGTAACGCTCGCCTTATATAATTACGGTTACTTAGAAGCATCCTGTTCTGTTATGCGAAATTATAAATTAATCATTTCCTGCGGTAGTATTTTCGTGCCGTAAACACAAACAGAAGTTGCATTTCGCATAACGAAGACACAAGCTTAATGGAAACGAAGAATATCTATAAGGACAGACGTCGGACGTAATTCGTTTCTTCGTAGCGAGCGGTAACGATACCGAGGCAAATATTTTCCTTCTCCTCTTTTGGAAAATACAGAAATTCCTCGTGATTTGTATAGTACACGTAAACATTCGATGCTGAAAGATAACTCGTCGCAAATAATCATGGTTTTCGTTAAGTTTCAACTTGTAGAGAATCGTGTGTGTAACAGGGTGAGGGGGAGGGGATTAAACGAATAAAATTTTCTTTTAATCGGTTGAACGGAGTCTCAATGCGTCGACCGCCTCGCGATGATTATTTAAACGTAAAATCCAATTGGGAGGAAATAGTAATTGAATCTTTAATGCGGAACGCAGGCAATTTGGTTTCGCGTGCAAGCATTCGGAAACCGCTCCGGAGGCGTGTCGGGAAGTTTGAATTTGCTTTCGCGGGCATGAACGCGGAAACGTTCCGATTTAAACACGCTGAAACGCGCCAACCTAACGTTTTAACGTTTTTTCCCCTGCTGCCTATTTCTGTCTCTCTCACTCTAGTTTTTGTTCGAGGGAAAAATGACGAACAGTCTCCATCGTCGAGCACGTAAAACGAGAAACGCGTATACGAGCTGTTAGATCCTTTGCTACCCTAATTTTCCTACTCTTTATTTCCAACAGAACTCGGTTAAATAGAAGTTATTTAATTTAAAAGAAGAGCGCAGAATGTTTGAAGTTCAAAGGCCACTTTCATTCCCTGCCCCGTTACAGAATCATCGAATTCGAATCTACGTGTTTCACAATGTCCACGCAAAACGGTTTGATTAAAACAGAATTTCTCCCTCATCCCTCTCTCACTCTTTCTCTCTCTAAGCCCGAGATTTATCTTTCTGTACCTTTTCGTTTAATTATATCCGCAAATATTTGTAATTGCTCATCGAGTGGTGCTTACCTATCGTGCTGTTAGAGAACAATCTAGTGTTAGATCAACGTTCTTCCAAAAGATCGCCGTGGAACCTTTCTTCATTAAAATCCTCGATCAAGAAAGCTCCCTTCGTTTCCTCTTTGTAAGAGCTACTCACCTTCTCGAGTCGATCGAACGCCGGTTTCGCTTCGGAAGCTTTTCATCCCTAACTAAAGGAGCTTGCCGAAAAAATGGGCGAATTACAGAAGTTATCACTTACCCTTTCTATCTACTCCTCCTCTGCTCGTTATTTTACTACCCTCCTTTCCCTTCGCGCACACGTTCGTCCATTGACCACGCAGGCTATTCGTTTCGCTCGTTGACTTGCGCGATTTTCTAACTTTTACGACCCACGTGAAATAAACTCTCTAGAATCATCGAGATCTTTGCAGTATACATCGTATATGTATCTGGAAAATGTAAAGCAGTACTCGATGAAACGGAGCTCGTCGCGAGATCTTTTCTCGACAGTCTAGCGTATCTCGCGATGAGAATTCGTCGTTTCGAAAGTATTCGAAGCAGCAACGGGTATCGCGCGAGCAACGGCGTAAAGGAAGCTGGACTATCGATTTTACAGCCCTGTCTGGCGTCAGACGAGAGGAGGGGAAAGCCAAGATGCGACACGAAGTCTCTTGAGATCCGATTACAGATCTACTTCGCGCTACTCTTGACGTTGCTGAAAGAAAATTAATCGGACCATTTACAAACCCCGGATTAATTTACCACGATGACCTATGGAGAGTTTGTTCCCAGACGTTGATCATCTTAATTCCCTCTACTCCGTAGAACGAATCCTGCCGATCAAATTCAGAGAAAAATTGGCTGATTAAAGCGTAACGTATATGCCAGTAACAATGTGATCTTAATTTGTAAGGTTAATCGAAGGCAATTAATTCAAACGATTTATAGGAAGCGTTGAAATTGCGCTGTGATTCGTCTCTCCGCGAATTCACGCTACGACAATGTATTTCTCAGCAAGCGATAATATTGTATAGGATGCAAACCATTATTCTAGAATTTCCATTTCTAAACCACATTACAGAAATGATTCTATACTATTAACTTGCCAAACCACACCGCGCGAAATCGAAGTCTATCCTCGGTTCGTAAATTGTTTCGAATTTCAGCGACAAAAGCGTGCAAGTGCGTCCGAAATCCGCGGAGAAGTCAATTTCCATCTGGACGAAACTCGTCGAGCGGAGAACGAGCTGCGACATTAGCGTTCCTTGACCCGAGCTTCTCCCTTCGTGGATCTAGCACATTATCGATACATACGAGCGTTCTGCGAACGTGTTTCCTCGATTTCCGCACAATATCTGCGCCAACCATTCGCCTCTCCTTTTCTCTTTCCTTCTTTCTCTTTTACTATTCTGTAGTCTCGGCTTACGAGCCATTTCCTGTTCCGGCCACTGAAACACTTTTGTTTCGCCTTCATTTCCAGCTCGCTTTCCTATTCGATAATGTATTCCAACCAACCTGACCGTTTTCCAATTACAATGAACGAACGTAAGACGAGCCGTATGTGAACTGAACGGGATTGCGCGTTCGTGAAAGAATGAAAGCTGGTGACTGAGTGGAAGATCCGTACGAGGATAAGTTGTTTTCAACGAGAGAAACAAGAGACTAAGAGGTACGAATATATTTTGCTGCGCTTTTACCTAGCAGATCGGTGTTCTTGTCTAAGTATATCATATTTGAGTATATTTTTTCTTTTGAAAAATTATCGGGAGATCCTGAGTCTTGGGTTGTCGAAAGGATTGCTTCTATTATATTTGTAAAATGATGTTCATTCGAATCTAACCGATCTCCAACTAGCGATTTTATTACGCTTTTGACATTTTCGCTCATTAAATGGCGTTCCAAAGTGGAGAAATTGCCAGAATTATGCGAACAGGAATACGGTCCGACGTTCCTTCCCTGGCCAAATTCGAGTCCTTGCTGCGTCGTTCAACGGAAATGTCTAGCGCGTTGAGAACATCCGCCGAAAGCCGCAGAACGTGCGAATTTTATTCCATTACCTCTTGGACTCTCCCACTACCGCCGCCATACCCACGAGAAATATCGCGTTTTCTCGAAAGGAGCGCAACGGGATTTTATTAAAAGAGCTAGACCACGGTGGCTTTCGCGGTCCAGTGAAATTATCGCTTCGTTCCGAATGAATAAATGCTTCGCCATGTACCGTTTCCGGCTAAAGCCGACGCGTGTAAAAAAGTTCTTTCGTCGAGTCTGCTTTCTCGTTACTCGGCGACATTAACACGTAAAACCCCTGGATTGAAATTAAAAAGGAAACGGAGGACGCCTTACAGTGAGATAGCTAATTTCGTGGAAGACGTTCATCATCGGATTAACGACAATGGCCGATTGTCGGTCGGGGGGATACGGTCACTTCCGAAACGTCGAGCCACGGTACCGTCGGAAAGCTGGCCAACAGGCGCGAGACCCGGTGTTCTAGGCGATTAAAAAATTTTTAATTAAATCCGATGCCCGGCCGACGTTTACCCTTTGCGAGCTTCCTTCTCTTTTTCTTGGCGAAACTTGGCCGCCAGAAGCGCGGCTTTTATTGCCGAACGCGTTTCACGAATGTTTGCGGCCTTAATTAATCCGCCGCCTGCAGAATTCCCGGGCTCGTTTTCAGAGAATTCGACAGTGGAATACCATGCCGACTAGCTCTTTCATCGTGGATCGTTCCTCAAAACGGCACCATGCCATTTCGCAATTTATTTACTGCAATATCATAAAAAAATAAACTTGCGAGGAATCTATCTCAACGAGAGGAACATTAACATTAACATGTTGTTATGGCATTCTGCGTTGTATTGTTTTATCGTTTCTTGTGTATTGTTAAAGGAACCTGATTAAGCTTTGGCAATATTACCTTTTGAACTGTATTTTCTAGTACAATAACTCGGACGAAAACACTGAGATTCTAAGTTTCTCTCGGTTCTCAAAGACCTGGTCTCATCTGGTTTCCTTGAAGTTCTGCCGACCATTTTGGCGAAGTCCTTTATAAATCAAGTCGAATCCGTGCAGCTCGCGGATGATATCCGACGCAAAACAGACCCTGCTGTCCTCCTACCTGGTTCTCTGAAAGGACGAACGCGGAATCGCGGCGAGAAAATAAACGGGAACTTTCTTACAGATAATAATCTCCGTTTCTTGGCTCCAGCTTTAATTAAAATTAACGACAAACCTTAGCCCAGAAAAGGGTTACGCAAACGCGTTATCTCGATTCAAGGAAATAGAGCGATCGTTGTCTGTGAAGATTTCTGTATCGAGTTTATTACTTCAGAAGACGCTACAAACTTTAGGATCAAAAGCTTTTCAAATGAAGAACACGCGAGGAAAATTTGATAAGTCCGTTTGGCCATTGTCCATTTCTCTGACTTTTGCAGTCATTTACTGGATAAAAATTTAATTAAGTTATCAATTTTTTTTAAATATCGAAAATGACCACATATTTAATCCTAGAGTTAATATTTAATAAATACGTACCAGGTCACGATGTATATCTCTCGCGTAGAAGATCGATTACTCCAAGGCCAATTAATTCATGGGATCGGTAAGCTTAATGCAACATCGAATAGCACTTATGATCTACACGTCATCGCTCACTTCATGTTACAGTCTATGATATACGTCTGTCGACGTATAATCTACAGGGAAAGCGCAACATGACAAAATGAAAGTATCGATAACATATTTTATCGAAGGGCTGTGTCGAGTTTCACGTGCAATGCTTTTTATCATCAACCTCGGATTAACTCGCATTAACAGAGTCGCAACTATCGAATCTCCGTAAATAATCGAAAGTTTCCATTTTTATAGACTTCTCCGATCGTTCCTTGTCACTCGATTCTACTTGAATTCGTCGCACGGATTCGCGAATTTTCCACACCCCTCGATCTACGAGGACATTACACAGTGCCGATTTTATTCACGCTCACGCCTCGTGACGATTCTGGAGCATGGTTCTAGAACATGTCCTCGCGAAGAGCGCTGTATTCATTCTCGCATGCAGGCGTCACTTTCATACATGTAGCTAGACGCTACAGCATATGTATGCGTCTGAGGGTAGGAGATAATACCTGATAATGACACATACGTTACCAAGTGTAAACGTGTGAAGACAATAATTAGGCATACTATTATCACAGCATGAAATCTCGTATTATCGTTTAAAATAGCTTTGTAAAACACAAAGAATAGCTTTTGTATCGTTTATCGGTAGACTTGAGCGTGGATATAGTATCGTTTCATCGATGTCCATCGCAGGCCCTCACTTTCTCTCTTCCATCGGCGTCGAGATAAATTGCGATTCACGAGACGATTATTTGCAACGATCCCCATCATGGCTGTTGCTATCGCGCGTATTGACGCGATGCTTTTGCCTGGCCGAACAAAAAATGCAGGGAAAAGACAATGGGGGAGTGGACTGGGAGGGCACAAACAGGGCGAAAGAAAGAGTCCACCCGTTAGGTGGATGGTAATTGCGAAAGTAAGAGAACGGATCTTTTCTTCTTTACAGGAAGACGTAAAACGCAGACTTCTTCCCTTTGTCTCCCTCTTGTTTCTCTCGAAAAACTTTTCCTTTTTGTTCATTTAGAATGTTAGAACGTTGATTTATATCTTCTCCCCATTCTTCCTTCGTTTTTGTTATGATATATTCACGGATCTCTGGAACCAGCAGTTACACTGCGCTCCTCGAATTTTGTGGCCGAATAACTCCGAAGAGGCGATTGATCGACCGCCTACGGTCCCGATTTCGAGCCAGTGGATATCGATTTTAAGAATACTCCGACAGATGGTACGGACACTTCCTCCCCCGCGGCAATCGAAAGTTAGCCCTTCGACGAACTTTTGGATTTATTTCCCGCCGCCCGAGGTGAGTCGACTGGAAACGGAGCCAAACTGAACGCTAGCACATCCATAACCAATCTGTTCAACGAGACATTCGGACATTCGTTAAATACGTGGACGATGATTGACATAGAAAGAAAAATACTACAGGGATCGATGGAACCAAAAAATTCTTCGTTATGTTTCATCGTATGGTATCTATAGTAGGAAAGAAAAAAACAGGCTTGCGAGTTACTGAAGCTTTCTGAAACAAATCGAACGATACTCCCATTACACGAGTGTACAAACATTCGAATTATCGAGAATTCTCAGCGAAAAAGTTAGGACGTCAAATTCGGCTATCGGTACGATAGAGAATCGGATGATTCCGTATTTTCCCGTGAGATATCATCGGGATCAACTATTAATGCTAAGATCGCAGTCTGGTCGGTTCGGAAAGCCACGGATATCAGGTTTGCCCGGATCTTTTCCAATGGGTAAAACTGAAACGATGCTCGGTGCACGTGGAACGATGCATCCAACATCCGAAAGCGGTATATCCGAAAACGAGCGCTCGTAAAGCTGAACCGGGCTCTGCCGGCTCGCGATATACGTACATACGTATCCAATCGATCTGCCTCGTAGACCTCGAACGGCTCTTTCCGAGTCGAACTCGATCCGCTAGCCAACCCCACTAGATAAGTGAATACTTCATCGAGCAATTTCGTCGAACGAAGCTCGCTCGCGGAATGTTCCTCCGATAGGGTTTAATTTGAAAATGGCTGCTCGCATTCTGTCGAAAAACGCTGCTTCTTTCCGTTTCCGCTTTATCGCGACGAACCTTCTTAACCCCGAGGAAATCGAGCTTCTCCTTGTTCGCGCAACTTTGTCGTTCGTCGCAGCGAAATCGATTAGGTGTAATACATGTTTGAGCATCGACAGAGTTTGGAATAGAGTTTCCTGTTCAACGAATTCGATAAAACGCGCGATTGCTTGAAATTTTACAGTGATCTTGTAAGAATTCTCACGAACGGTTTGTAAAAGTTTGTATCGTCAACGCTGCAAATACGTTTGACTCAAGAGACAAGCTGTGTATATTAGCCTGGCTGGAGACGAGAATCGTTTCAAACTTTCGAAATCGAAAGGATCATTTTGTAATGAAGGAGATTTCGGTACACGCTATACAATATCGTGCGCTTAATCAGAGCGTAATAATATACATAGTTTATGCACAAATTTACAACCTACTAATTTGAACGAGAGTACATCCCTTGTAGAAATTTATAGACAATGTTGAAATTATTTTGGATTTCCATGTCTCGATTAGAACTCTGTAGCAATCCCCTAAGCTGCCTGACAGTTCACGCAATATAACATAAATTAATGCCGATCCACAGAAGCTGTCTCGCCATCGTGTTGCCGTTGATGCGTGATTTATTCGTTTCATTAAAGGAGCGTAGCACGCTTAATGAGATCGTCACAATTACCCATGACAATGTGGACAACGTAAACAGCGGACAAAGTGAGTCCGATTTATAACGCGCAGCGACGTTTTTAATCCCAGCGGAGCCAAGAGACGATGAGACAGAAATCTCGGTTATAATCATAATAATAGATGCCCCTAATGAATTTCCCAAAGTGACTATCAGTGGTTCTCGTTAACGGCACTCTATATCCCTTAAGGGTTTCTCCGTCACTCGTTAGCATTTCTAAATACTGTTGTTTCGCTATATTAAATACCGACGTTTCCAATTAAAAGTATCACCGTGTATCGTTCAACCAACCGCGCACACCCGGTCGCTGTTAATTAAAATAAACTGGACGATGGAAAAATACAACCGAAAAAGTAGGTCGTGCTCCCGTGATAAACAAAATAGAGTTTGAATTACGCGGTTGGTAATTCAATGTTTCAAGAGCAGAATAATACTGTACTTACGCGCATAAAGAAAAAAATAAAAAGCGACTGTATACACGCAACGAATAATTCATTTCTCTTCCCTACAAAATTGTAAACGATGAAAGGTTATTACAAATTTGCGGCTGCTAAAATCCAATTCGCGTCAGCATCTGGAGAAATGGATTCATAGCTGAAGAAACGGTGCAGCTTCTTGCGAAACGCTTTCTCGAAGAAGGCCGCCCGTTTCTCCTCCAATAATAAAATTTAATAGCCCCTAGCTACGGGGCAAACGCTCATAAAATTCGTCGGCGTTAATGCCTGGCCCGACGTGGGCCTCTATTATTAAATAGAAAGTCATAATTCATACAGACTCTGTTCGATCGTTTTCGTTCGCGATCGTGGATAGAACGAATTGCTTATGACAACTGCTCTAAATCTTTGCCGCGTCAGGATGCACGAACTGCCGGGTAAAGGGTGAAGTCGTGAGAAGAGGGCGAGGATGACTCGACAAGATTCACGTCGCCCTTAATTGTTTTCCGACTGATGGATAGCTTCCTGTATAAAACATTGATCGACGCTATCAAGACGTCACCAAATGCTTTCGCAATGTTCGATTCAACAAAGAATTCACGACACATAGCCGTTACAACCCTACAACGCGAACAGGTATTCTTCCGATACTTTGATCAAAGAAATGTTTGAAAGAAGATCGAAGCTGCGATTATTATTTCAAAATAATTCATAACGATAACTGGACAGCGTTCTTTTAATCTTTCCGGGGCTATACATCGATGATGGAGGGCGTACTTTAGTTTCAAAATCGATCTCGTTCGTAAATAAGTCAGAGGAAAAAGCGATTTGAGTGTAATCTCACTGCCTCGCGAACATCAAAGGGAAAAGATAATTAGAAAAAAAAGCGCTGGTAAAGTTAATTAGCTGAAGCTAAGGCAAAGTTTACGCGTATTCCTTCCGTGATGATTCAAAAGATATTATGCAAAGAGAGTTAGGATGGTGGATTTAAAAAAAAAAATCTACAAAACGATATTTATGCGTTCGTGCGTTTTCCTTGCTGATAGCGTTGGTGGTTTCGTTGCAAAATTGAAAGAATTTAAATTATTTTAAAACTAACAAAGTTCTGCAATTAACATTGCAAAATTTACATTCCCTTACTGTGGCAAAGAGAAGAACGATTTACATAGATTATCATATATATTAGATCACATATACGTATTTTAATTTTTTCCTCTTTTCCTTCTCACCTAGCCGATTTTAAATTTCGAATTACTTTGAGTGTCTTTTTTATTTGCACCAAGTGCGGTTTTCATTAATCCTTACTTAGGCACTGTAACGTGCCTTCCTTTTTTATTCGATGTTCCGTTCAACCAGGATACAACCTGTCGCTTAAAATAATTGGTAGATCTTAATCATCGATCGTTAACTTCAAATATAAAATGGGAATTATTTTAGAAAAGAGAAAACGAGGGATATTGTGAGAAATTCAAGGCATTTATTGTGGCATATAGCCAATAAACGTTGACAAATATATTCAACCAGCGTGTTCTCTCGGTTCAATGCATAATCGATGAAAAGAAACCGCAAATTATTGCGATTAAAATTTACGCTTTTCACTTCTAATTGAAATTCCTTCGCGACATCGTGTATTTATGTTAGCGTGAAGTGATACAGCCCGCAATTTCGCACGTGTGTACGCGCCAATTTCATTACTGCACGGCAAATTCAGTCATTCAAGAGCCAAATTCGATATTTCGAAAGAGGAAACAAACAAATTTTTCAACGAAAATGAATTTTCCAAACTTAATAAAAAACGAAGCTTCAGAATCTAAAAAGTTATCTGATCACGCATACGTATGGCGGAACACACGACGCCTTGATAATTGAACAAGAATTTTCGACAAAGAATGACGCTCTTTTCATCCGATGACACACGGAATGGCCTTCATCCCCCTCGAACTGGCAAGTTTTTGCCAAACGGCTGCTCGGAGAAAAAACTAGGGCCGCGAAGAAGAAAAAACGCTTGTGATGAATAACCATACGATGACGAACAAGCTTTCGCAGGAGAGAAGAGGCATTACCATTTGCGAGAGGATCAAACATTCTTTTTTTTAAAGCTCGACGATTCTCGACGATTAATTCGAAACGCTTGTAACCTGGTCAAGTTTTTTCCCCCCGTTGCTCAAAAGTCCTTCTTATCGGCTTGTGCACGCGGAACGCGATGCGATAGGGCGATTAATCAAATTCGATATTAACGACCGCGTTAATTACGCTCACGGAATGGAAAGCATCGACCCCGTGATTAATATGCCCACTTCGTCGAACGTATTGATCGAATCCTTTCGGCTTTACCATTACGTGTCACGTTCATTTGTCTTTCTTTTCCTTCTTTTTTTTCTTTCTTTGTTTTTTTACATCCTCGACGGAAACTTTAATCGCTGTCGGTATCATTTTCGAAGTTTGCACGATGCTTGTTTAATTGCAATTAAAAAGGACTACAATTGCACACAGGAAAGTCTAAGATAGCTTTACGTTATATTTTTAAAATTTCAATATTATAAAAGAGGAGAGTTTGAGAAAATTGTATTATTCGTTCATTATATCACTGCAAACGTTCCGTGTCGACCGTCAAAATGGAAAGAGGATCTCCGTGGAATGATGATTTACTGTAGAATGTCATGCTCACGACTTCTTGGACCGGCAGCTTATGTTTCTGACACGAGTTACATCTGACAGTTACAGCTGACTGTTACGTTTGCACATACATATGTCTGACCGTGCTGCGCTACAGCTTGAGACGGTGATTCGCTTAATGCGCCGTTCTTCATCGTCTCCGTGGTCACTGCTGTATCAATGGACTTCCGGTTGCAGTCACTGAATACCGAGACACGCCCCGGAAAATGCAATATCCTTCGTAGTCGCTAGCGAAATTGAGCAGCTGATGGTTAATTAGAGATTAGACTGGCAATTCCCTTAAGCTTTGAATGCAGCACGGTGATTTGTCTAAAATTATCCTCGGCTCGATGTTCTATGTACAAACCTATTTGATTTATTTGATGGAAGAGCAAATAATGTTTCACGGGTGGCATTTATCTACGGCGCTCTGTTAAAAATTGCTCGATACCACTCGAAAAAAAACATTCCATCGGGATATTCATTAATCAAGAGATATTTCCGCCACATTATGTAAATATAATAAAGATTGGCAATCTATGTAACAAATTAAACAATATCGCTATTCGATATTCGTTGCTGATCCGCCAATAGTGCCGCACACAATGCACGAAAGCTCGTCGAATTAACGAAAACGTAATAAACGATACGCCTTTCGCGTTTCAAGCCTGTATGGATGCCCCAGACAAGAGTTCGTTAACCGTATCAAGAATCAGGTGAGAATGTTCTACTTCAATATCAAGTAGTGGAGCAAGTGGTAGTACAAATATAGCGTTTCAAGAGGGGGAAAAGTCCGATGAAAGATTAAATTCGAATGAATTATCGCGGAAATCTCTCACGGGGATTATGAAAATCGCGAAAGCAACGAAATTTATATGAAGCATAAAAGCGGAAGTTAAATTTGAAATTGCATTATACTCTTCTCTTTTGGGTAATTTATTTCCCTTCAATTTCCCCTAACAATTACCTCGCTTATAATTCTGAAATAAAATTACTATGTAAATAAATGAATTGTAAAATATATAAACGAGTGTAGGCTGAAACAGCGCGACTACGATGTAGCATAAAGTAATTCTGCGAAACAGCTGATTTTCGAAAGACCTGACGGAAATTTAAACAGGCTCTGTACAGTGACGAGTATCGGTCGATTGAGATACATGTTTAAATTAATAATTCAAGCGGTCGCAGCGTTAATGCACATTTCGGTCGCGTCGCAAACAGTGTCGATATCAACCCCACGCATGGAATAATTTACCGTTCGATAATTTAGCCGAACATGCAGTAAGGATCATTCACCCAAGAGGAACACTTTATTTGCGACCACATTAGCAACGCGAAACGCAATCCAACATTGCCTTTACAACTGCAACTCGACGAGTAGTTTACACGGCCGCATTGCCGAGCATACTGATGTTATTAATTACGCGCGCCTTGTGCGCCGTGTTATCAGCTACTTTGCATCGCAGAGCTAGAGGTAGAGCTTGTATCCTCAAAGTGATACAACGATTGGTTTGTACAATTTATCGATCTCAAATTCTACCAACGTCGCGAAAAGTAGGACAGTATGGTTGATCGGTTAGCGCAGCTAATTCGCGTTCCGTTTGCTCGTAGATAATTCCTCGGGACGTAGGTTTTAAGGGAAGAAGATTAATTCCCGGAGGATCGTCTGAAAAAGCTAAAAGCTCCGGTTAGTAGTAGACGATAGCATCCAGATTAGCGGAATAGAACGAGAAAACGAGGAAAAAGAGGAATCGAATTCCGTAGTGGTAAACGAAAGTCTCAGTTATTGGAAGCGAAAGGAAGAAAGCTCGAAAGGGCACTATGAGCAAGTTACATTACCAGAACGTAGATGGTCCAACTTTGCAGACGATTCCAAAGGTCTTGCGATTTTCGCCCGATTTCCGCTATTAACCAAGAGGAGCCGTAGCCAAGTTCCTGTTGGAGTCGGGTAGCGAACTTTCTCTTGGGATTTGCATGAGTATCGCCGCGGTGCGGTTTGACGCCAACAGACACCGATAGAGACACCAATGATAATTTGCGAGTCAAGGCGTTGAATCGATTCGAATCTCCGTATTCCGAGGAATTGGCAGACAACCTATTGAGTGAAAGGGAGAAGGCCAGTAAGGCGACCAATTACCATTTATCGAGGATCAATCTTACGTACATTCTTGTTACTCGAGTTACTATTCAAATGCGATAAGGCGCAACGTAAAGTCTTCGTGTAACGTAGAACATCGTATGTAGACATCGGAATTATCAGAAATGACAGGGACTTTTGACTCGGTTTCGATGTTCGCACCGGAATGTCTGGGGATACATGTTGTTACGAGCTTCCTGTACACTGCCGGTCAGGATGTGCGTATACCGTCCGAGTCCACAAAATATCGATTGACCACCAACGTTAACAAGCGAATATTAATATATTCTGTTACGACACGCAGAGTAACTGGTTCAACGGCTTGCGTTCGTGTCGTAATTAACGTTTATTCACCCTGGTTTCCTATGCAAACAGCCTTGTATATTTCATTTTAGTATCTTGAACTTGTAATTAGCGAAACGATATAATCACGACCAGCAGATGGAAATAATCGACTTTACTATAAATGACCTGGAGTAACAACTTTTCTTCGTTTGGTATTAGCCGTGAATGAGATCAAATTCTACGCGTCAATCCTCGGACAACGGGTTCTCTGAAATGGCTCAGGAAAAAGCGTAGAAGATGGCCGGCGTAAAAAGAAGAGAAATGAAAGGAGAGATAGCGACGGCTAAGAGAAGAGAGAGTTAGATTAAACGGTAAGCCGAGAGAGAGGCAGGCGAGAGGGGCTGAATGGGCGGTTACAAAGGGAACAAAGGGGGACAGGCTGAAGGGAAAGCGAGAAGAAAGTGTGCAAGAAACGAAGAAAGAAAATCGTGTGTCACGGGAAGAAACCGAAAGACACCGGAGGAAATAGCGAGCGAAAAACTTTTCGACGGAGAACGAACAGCGAAGAAACTTCTTTCAAAGGAACAGGCTATCGAGGCTCGAATCTCGTACAAGGAACGCATAATTAGATAGCGAAATATAGGAACAGGTATAATAACGCGTTAAAAGGAGGAGATAGAGAATGGGAGAAAGAGAGTGGAGACGCGGGTTAACGCGCGACAACACGAGCACGTACCTACATAATTTGTCTAACTACGCTCGCACGGTCTGATGGTCAGCGGGATTGGCGTCGGTGTAATTCGGTAACAGCTTGTAGTGGTTCCGACTCCTATTGCCCGGTCGTGTACTACTGTCTGCTTCCCTTTCCCTCCCATTCCCATACTCATTCCATCCAATGCCTGCTCGTACTACACCGCGGTATAGCTAATAATCGTTAGTGACAGAGACATCGTGGACCGTGTGTCACGAAGATCGACTAATTAATGACTCTGGTAGACGAGAGAATCGGAAAAATTAAGGTGGAAGTTCTACCTTAATTCTGACGACCCTGAAGGAAAGAACGGCTGTTGAGTTTTATTTTTAGATCATTAACGTTAATTGACCGCGGGATAGCAGCTGGGACAGAGGGGCACATCGATTAAATCGAATTAAAGTCTGTTACGTAATCGTTTCGTTGGATGCGGAAACAGCTGCCACGTAACGAGTTTAACGATGTCTAATTCCCGTTAAGCGGCTAAGTCGGGTAAATTAATTAGGTGTGAGACGTGAAAGATTCACCGTTCGTCGTACTTTTATCAAACCAATAGAAGTCGAAGCGTAGGTCAGATTCACACAGGACAGTAGTATTTGCACATGCTTAGTCGGACAATGTACAGGTTCCATCGCTGCGTTTCACGCTATTCGTTAATTAATAACTGCGTAACAGGCGCTCGAAGCTACTTGATCGAATGCAACGAGTTCAATCATCCGGTTATCTGAAATAGCCATCTTAAATGCGGCTTAAACGCGCAATACACACTGATATTGATTTTACCCTTGATTTTACTCCACTGATATTGATAGTTGATCTCTCTTCTTCATCGAATGCGAACGAAACACGATTGTAACGCTTCCATCGTATTTATTAAGACGAGTCTTGCGATCATTGACAGCAAAAAGCTACTTCTTCGAAGTGGTAGAGTTTCTATATGAAAATAATCTGTCTAATTTCTAACAGTGAAATCTAAACTCGCAACAGCTATGGTGAAATTTACACGCGGTAAGAATTCCCACGAGACGAACCTGTGTACTAAAGTAGCCACGCTAAGCACGATCGATCAACAGAAACGTACTCGCGACGAAAGAATCTATCTGGGAACGTGATAACGAAGATTGGACCTTGTGAAGTCGTCTAGGAAGCAACGAACCGACCTCAATGACACCGAAATTCTGATCGGCTAAAGTTCGTGTTCTTCGATCACATTGCCGAGGAACCACGACCAAGCCTCGAGAACGAAATTAAAGGGACTCGGTCTGTCGCGTGGCGGCAACTAAATCGCCAACAAATTAAATCCCTCGGTGAAAATTAGCAGGAACTTCACGGACGGTTGAGCCCGCGTGGCTCGGTTGACGTTTAATGACGAAGCTTGAAACTGGATACTCGTGGCGAGCTTCGCGGTTCGTTTGTCGCTGTTCGTTGCTGTTTGTTGCACGATGTCCATATAAACTGGAACACGCCCTCCGGAAAAACGTTCGAGCCAACAAGCTTTGTACGTCACTGTTCGTTAACATGTTCAAATATTATTCTAAAAATATATAAAAAGTCCACAACGGTGTTTTATTTGTAGCGCGGTTGTCCGGCTTTCGACGTGCGTACTTACGTCTGTGACGCTCACGGTTTCTCGCGCGAGGAAAGTGTCGCGGCGTCCTATACGCGATATGCTTTCTTCGTAAAGGTTTTTCACGAGGGGCGGAGGCGTTCATATTTCTCTAGCGGCGACGCGCAATGTGCCGTGAAACGACGCGGCTACACTTTGGACGACTTGGTTTTGCCGATGTTGCGAAACTGTCCCGCTACCGATACAGCGGCGACCCATTGTCATGCAGGATGTCACGCTGAAAAATGAGGCTCCCATTGGGTTGGACCGTTACGAGCAGCCCCGGCTACTGGAAAAACCGAAACCGCCGTTCACTCGACCCTTTCTGTTCTGAACCACCTCTCTCGCGCATCGCCGTCGCTGGTTCCCATCGTACTTCTGATAAAACATCGTTCCAGCAATTTCTCGGATCCGTGCTAGAGCAGTTAAAGGGAGATCGAACTGTATGGAGAACGAAAACAGTCCGATATTCTGTGGATTCGATTGCCTTAGATATATTTGTAAATCGGTAGAGCAAAGGAAAATCGGATTTGGCTGGGTTGTCGGATACGATGATTTAGGGCAGAATTTCTTCGGATATATTGTACTTTGGAACATATTTTGGAAATAAACGGCGAGTAATTTATGAGAACAGAATTCATAAGCTTTAAGAAAATAGTTAGAAGATAGTGGAATGGAAACTTACTTTGCTAATATTTGAATTTCACGTGAGGACATTTGAACGATATTTCGGTTTAGTCGGGCAAGGATAGCGACACAGGGTGCTTAAATGGGAAGAAGACAACGGGGATATGGACACGTTCCAAGTTTCTCGCAAATAAACGTTACTTAGTAACGCTTGGGAAACGGAAAATTCACCCCGTGGGAGTTTCTATTCCCCGTGTTATGCCCGCAGAAGGCAGTGCTTTTATTTCTAGAACGTAAAAAGCCGAGGTTGAGTCCGTGGGATTTTTAAGCCGCAGGATTATAAATGTATATGAAGAAATTCTGCCGTCCTTTTCTACGTGCTTAAATGCAATTGCGTTCTCCTTCGAAGAAACGGACCGCGAGAAATTCCTATTCGGCACGGCAGCGTACGTCCTTGCCATTTTATTTCCCGATTTTCCTTACTATCACGTCCTCGGTCGAAACCATCCTCCATGCAATTTGCTAATAAAATTTCGAACTCTGGACAGACGGTACAGAGAAAGTAACGAAGGACGGGTGGAGGATGTTAGCGTCGATGCCTGAAAAAAACATTAAGGCGGAATAGGAAGTTTGAAAGTGCTGTTTGGAAAAGTTTAAATTAGCGAACTTACGGAATGGCGAACGTACAGTAATTATTTAGAGTGCCTTATCGCAACACTTTCGTAGCGACTAATTAAAAAATGATCGTTCTCGTAGTCACGAGTATCGATCACGTATAAACTTTTCGCTTTAAACCGACGCGATGGGTAATCACTCTGCTATCGTTTTCCTGTCCGGGGCCGAGGAAATGAAAGAACCCGCGATTTTCAGTGATCGCGAGATCGCCAAATGAAAGCGCGAAAGTTGACCGAAATAATATTTACGGATCCTCCATCATCGATTTTCCAGCGCCTCGCGCCAAACAATTTCGTCGAGAGTGACACGTTCAAACATAATACACCCGCAGACGGTTAATTTCAGCAAAGTAAATATCAACAGATGTCTGCCGCGTTATTTAACCATTGGCCGGCATCGCGCGAATCGTTAAATCCGCAGAAAGTATCCGTGAACAATCTCTCGCTGACATAATTTCGCAAGACAACACCTTTCAGCAACTTTCCCCTGTCCTGCCATCTTTAGAAATATTTCCGGCTGTCTGTCTACTTTTCAACCTGACCAAGCACGTAACGTGTCAGATCGTGTCATAAATTCCGCGAGAAAGTTATATAAAAGTTAATTTCCAGCCGAATGAACAATGTATATTTCCGGATGGTGGCAAAGATTCGTACGAAAGCAACGATCGACAGGGCTATAGTCGTGGTTCGCGTCAAAGTGAAAAATGAGCTTGTCATCGTGTTCAGAGTCTGGTTAGCGGCTGACCCTATCCTTTACCGAAAATCCACCCTCGTTTGGCTGCTCTATTCGTCCCTGTCTTGAGAGATTTAATCGCCAGATAATCTACTCTTAGCCGATGTCCGATCGTTATAGAAAATCTTCTCCAAAGAGGGAGAGATTCTTTCTGTTCTTCGTAGAACGAGGCTTGTGCCGAGGTTACCTAATATTGTCATACGGTGATCAAGCCACTTTGGTCAAGTGTATCAAACAAATATAATCCAACGACGAAATGAAATGAAATGTATGAAATATATCATAAAATTCGACGAATATTTCATTTACGCGCAGTAGTCGAAATTATCCTGCCACCGGCAATAACGTTGTATAGAGTTTGAAGATCTGGGAATGCGCTACCTCTGTATTATTTGGTATGAACCAAAGTCAAAACTCGCAATCTCGAGGATAATTACGAGACCGCATTTAGCTTTGCCGACGACGCAGCTCCGCAGTGCGGAATTACGATGGGCTAGCTTAACCCAGCCGGCTTGCACGGGCCATTGCTGGCCAAGATAAACAAGATAATTAAAAGATAATTAACGAACAGGAGAGACGTACGTGACCGGGCTGCTTCCATCGAGATAATCTCGATTCTCTTTCGCGACTTCGGCGAAGGGGGTAGGTTCCGGATAGAACCGAGTGAACAGGACACGAAGATAAAGGTTGCTAGGTGGACAGGTAACTCTTGGGGTAGCCTGGAGAGAGAATCGAGGGCGGAGCAGGCGAGAAACAGATGGAGATTAAAGGAAGAGATCGGGCGAGGGGATGGGAAGTGAACGCGATCGGATTAGGTGTAGGAGAAACGAGGATGAGAGGGGCGGAGGAACGTGGAGGAACGCGATGAGAACAGATAAAAGATAATTGAGGAGGGGTTTGGATGAAATTTGAACAGGGTAAAGAGAAGAGTACTTAGAGAAAGGCAGGGAAAGAGGGAGGATTAGCGAGCAGAGAAGTTATATAGAAAAGCGAAATGCGAATGGGGAAAAAACGTAGCTGGTAGGAAGAGGAAAAAATCGATGAAACAAAACGCGAACACGGATAAGAGAAAAGGAACGAATACGAAAAGAAGGATGGAAGTATGGAGAACAAATATTCAATGATGGAAAGGTATGAGAGGCAAAGGAAAAAAAACAAAAGCTTGACAAACGAGGCATGAACGAAGGAAGAAAAAGCAAGCAGAAAGGAAGAGAGAAAAGAGAATAAGAGTGCAAAAGAGGTTGAGCCTCCGGCTGTGTATTTCATCCATTTGCGATAAAACCGACGCGAGAGGTGGCCTCCCTTAAACATCACCGTCTATGATCAAAATAATCTAATATATACGCGAGGTTGAGCTTCTCGGCGAACAAATTAATGAGACCGAGTGAAATTGCGTTTCTGTGGAAATAGCCGATTGATACTAGTCGGAAGATGTTGCGCTTAGCTAACGATGTTAGCGTTATGATCATTACGCTGCTCGAATCAAACGAAATGTATAATATGTTCTTCATAGAAAAGAAGTCTTTGAAAATTATTGTGATCTTTCAATTCTCGTAAAAGCTCCCCTTTTCAGGCAATCTCTCCCTGATTTCCTTCCTTTTCGAGCACATCGAGCGTTTCGAAACAGTTCAATTGGCTCACGAGCACGGGAGCAAGGGAATTGTTCGCGATTTTCTAGACCGTCACGTTTCATTGGCTCGTAAATCAGAGTTTACAAGTTCACCGGCGAGTCTACGGCTCGATAAATCGTCCTGCCCCTCCGTCAGATTCAATGTCAGCAAGATGACGCACCGGGGTGGAGCAAACATCACGAAAAATGATGAATTTTGGCAATCAACCCCTCCAGCGACAGGATAGAGGATGATGCAGAGGATCGGAGAAACAGATAGGAGAAGAACCAAGCGTGTATCAGCCGTGACTGTTTCGGAGAACGCACGTTTCGGATGCCGAAATATGCATCGAACGTGAAAGCCTGTTAACTTGATAACGGGCAATCAGTTGCCGAGACGATCGAAAGCTGAGATTTTCGGACGCGCTAATTGATTTTGAGAGCCTTCGGAACGGTTGAGCCAGAATGTTCTGATAGACCGAAACTTTCAAATAGAATTACGTGTGTGGAATATGATGAAATCTGTGATAACTCAGAAGTTTTCGCAAAAGTTGAAAACTTTGTATCGAGAACGATGTTTTCGTTTTATCTTCCTTCTTTCTTTTTTCATGGTTTCCTCTATCTCTCGTCACCATTTCGAAACAAATATTTACCGCGAAAGTATTACTATAAGCGTCATCGGTAATAAAATAATCGAAATATTGGAAGCGTTGAAATTCATATTTTACAAATGTTTAGACACGAAACGTTTCACTCGAAAAATACAGTGAATAAATAGTATTTTGAATGATATATATATATTTTTTTTCCAGAACCTGCCAATTTTTTCCACTTTTCTTTCAAATAAAAAGAATAGCAACGAAAACCCGATCAGAATTAGTTTATAAATGATGGATATGAATTTCCACTTACTGGGCTTTATATAATTGCAATTTGTCAACGTTTAATACTCGGTGGAAAATACGTGTATCCATTTTCGTCCATTATCACGCGCACAATGTTAATCATATTGCTAAAACGGGAATGAAATTTTTTCCATTTCCACTAAATCATCCCAACGAGAAGAACTTTTCCTAAATTTCTATTCGCAGTAGTACGCATGTTTAAACGCGATCTATGAAACGTAGATAAAACAGTGGAGGATGATACTTCGAAAAACTGTGCCAGGGATACCAATTAAAATGGTCCATTGCACCATTGACTCTCCCAATTCCCGACGAGGATGGTCAAAACGCGTTCGTCACGCAGCCCAGTGACAGAACCGCAACCCTCTATTTAAATTTAAACACAGTTTATTAACCTGTTTCGCCGGCGCGGTGCTCTCGACAATGAAAAACCCGCCACTTGTACCTCAGCTTCGCGGCAAATTGATTCGTAGTTGATCGCTGACAATCAGCAACCCGTGTATTTTCCAGCTGCGATCACGTACAAATTTGGCTTGCTTCAAAGACAGAACACGACTGACAAATCGGAATCAAACTAAGTCCTTCGACTTTTACTAAAATTGCGCGAGATATCCGACGAGATAAAAATGTAACTGACTGTAGGGAAACGAGTTCTTAAATAAGATTTCCCTGTAAAACTCGTCTCGTTTCAACATTCCCAGCTACGATTCTTTTCTTTCCAAGCGAAAATTGCCACTCAATGTCCAACAGCGACGCTTCGTCTCGCCAATGGCTCCGCTTACACGGAAAAAAGCATCGAACCCTCAACCCTCGAGATCGCGGCGTTCCCAAGCGACTCGCCGCGTGGGGACAGGTTCATTTTTCCTGCGCGTTTCTTCCGATTTCCCGAGTCGGACAGTTTCTCGAGCGAATTCACATCGCCATCGGTTCTCGGTAGATGCGAAGGGGAAGTCGTATGGGACGAGATCGTCGGTCGACGTGGCGAACCAAGTTGCTAGGGTTCGATCCACTTTTTGTGGACGTCGATCGAGATTGACCTGGCCCAGCGTGTCATACGTGAAACGAACACAAATGACGGCTTTGCATGGTTGATTTCGTGTGCTGTTAGTGATTTATGGGCTCGATCGCGATTCGTGTCGAACTGACCTGAATACCCAAACGAAAAGTTAGTTGCGGTTAGGGCAGGGTTATGGAGATCTCGCGTCGTAGAAGATAATTTCCTGGTAGACGACTGAAAGATAATGTCGTGGTTAACAAAAGACTAATCTAATTGGGAACTGGTAGACAGGACGCAGAAAATTTAGTTGGACAAGTAAACTTTTGTCGTGAAACGGACGTCAAAACACGAATACACTGATAGCGTTCTTGCATAGAAAATACTCCCTGACAGACGATTCGACAAATAGTGGCGAAACTAACAGAAGCTGAATTCTAATCTGAGGCCAGTAGATAGGAGATAGAAAATATAGTTAGACGAATAAACTTTTGCCAATAAAAAAGTTTCGTTGAAACGGAAATTCGCTGTTCATTTTTGACAATATCTACTTTTTGTCAGTGTATTTTCCCGCGGTAGAGCATCGCACACGGATTGCGATCGCATTCTTCTCTCGCTTAGGCGATCGATCGAGGAAGAATGAGGCGAAAAGACGGCAGATAGGATCGTGACAAATTCGGGTAGTATATTCTGGTCGACTATAAATCGAACATACGAACATAGCGCGCGTGATCGCGTAATACCTTTTAACGTTGACGTACAGGTATATAACATAGAGTCCGAGTTCTGTCCACATTTTCGCAAGTAAATATCGTTGTTAAAATCCGAACGAGTCGTATTTTCTAGTTAAATAATGCGAGCAATTGGCAAAATTCTAATAGAATACAAAAGAATGAGCACATGTGCAGTAGAAGCAGAACGCTTCTAGTCAGACAGTCTCCATAAGAAATATGTGTATCAAGCATCATCTGTTCTCGACGGATTACAATAGAACTAAATCACTCGAAAACAACATGTTGATTTGTGAAATACCAAGTACGTATTACAAGATATAACATATTAAAAAATATAGTATAACAGATTCAAAGGCATAGATACAAGTAATAATTTAAAGTGTAGATGAACGATGAAAATAAAAAGAAATCTAGACACTCGTAAGCGAGGTGCGTATTACTCGAGCTCATGAATAATTTACAGTTCGAGCAGTGAGCAGTTTATCACCAGCGACGAAAATTAAAAGGGCAGGAACGCGTAGCGGAGAAATAAACGCCATCAGACGATGATGGCGGCAACGGTGCCTGGTGCAGGGTGGTTGAGATATATTTCACTTACACGACTCGCGTCTCTGAACGTTGTGTACCTCGCGTAAATTCCACGTAACTGTCTGACGCAGCGATAACATTGTTATATGTCGTCGATTCGAATCGCCGTCCAGCTACATTTCCCCCTGCTTCTCTCTGTTCCTCCGCGGGCGTTATCAGGATGTCGACCGCGAGCGTAGTGGTAGAGAAAGACAAACGTCATGGAAAGTTGAAGATGTTGCGTCAGAACTGTACCATTGTGCAAGTTTGCAGGCGTTTCGGTACGGTTTCGTATCTCCAGAGAATTATAAACTCGCGTCCTTACCGAGCTCGATATTTAGTGGAGAGGCTACTAATTTTTTAATGAACGCTCAACTTGCATCTTCCTCTAATTACAAGATCAATAAAGCCTTAAGAAGATAAGGATCCCTCTAAGGGGTTAATCCGCGCCTTTCTCGAGTTATACCGAACTCGAGACGCACGTGTACATCCTCCATCCATTAAGACCGAGTAAATAAAACTTTCCAGGCGTTTCCGACAAGCCGAACTTTTCTCTATTAACTCTCCGATTTATCTGCTTCGTTCTACCCTCTTTTCGACGAATCCCATTATCGCGTAATTTTAGTAATCGACCGCTCCCTCTTTTACGTCGGTGTCTGATTATTTGCAAAGATTTCCTGGAATCGTGCGACGACGAATAAGAAACGAGCTTTGGTAGACGAATCTCGAACGGATAGACAAGGTATAGGTGGTAGAAGTGGTTAAACAGAGCGAAGGAAAGACTGCGCAAAGGTCGACTACCTACCTTCTTTCGGAGATAAAGGTTACACAGTCTCTCGGACCAATTTCACTCTGGTTGCTCCTTTTTGCTCGCTTCCCAACGAAGGGCGAAAGAGTGGCGAGCTGGCTACCAGAAGGGGATGAAATTCCATCCAATGTCCTGCACCGACCACTGGCTGCGGAACTTCAATATTATTCAATCGAATAATCCCTCGCGCTTACCAGGTCGAACTATACCCTTCGAACGGCTCTTCTCGTTCGTTCTCAGCCATCCCTGTGGCAAAAGAAGAAAACGGACAGCGATTTTACCGTCGGCGCGTAACAAGGCTTCGATATTGCCTTGTCGGACCGGTTTCGATGCTGCGTCGCTGTTCGATGCGCCACGACGACGTCAGGAGTAATTAACGAAGCAGCCTTCCCAGAACCAACCCTATTCGTTCGCGCAAAAAGAAATTACATTCGGTTAGTTAAATATTAACGGCGAGGGCGGATTGGAGGTTTAAATCGATGGCTCGTGAAAGTGATACTCTCGCTCGCTGAAATCAATACCACAGCGAATCTTGATCCTCGTTTCATCCTTGATTATTCGGGATACTTTAAAATAGGGTTCCTCGTCGGAGGGCTGATTGAATATCTCTATTGGAAAGAAAATTAAATTTGACTTCGATTGTTGTTAGACGATCCAAGGAAGATCCCCGTCGAAAAATCACAACCAGCTTCATTAAAGAAATTTACATGAAAATCGAGCTAAGTATATCTTCGAAGATAGCCATTATCGGACGAATTCGAGCGTGAAAAGAATCAACGGTTTCTGGAACTCGATGCAGATGAATCTCTCGAGATTGTTTCTCTACGGTTCTCCGAACGAGACTGACGAATAATAAGTTGTTTATTAGCGTAGAGTAGTAGAGTAGAAATTTATAACGAGAAATCTAATCCTTCGCTAGGCATAAATGGAGAAACTTTTGATGAAGTTCCTTAGAATAACTAACACTAAGCCGCTCCTGCCGACTTAGCCTACGTAACTTTCCTCGGATAATGCGCCGGATATCAGAGTCGATGACATCATACACACGGAAGGATAACTACATATGCGATAACGAGTAGCGTGCGTCGTATAAACGCGCGTCGATGCATGTACGAAGCGAATTTTCGAGCATCAAGACTTCACTTCGGCATTTCAGGAACTGAGTAATCGCACCGCGAGAACGTCTAACTTGAATCGACTATCCGTCTTTGTGGAGCGTATGAAGGTAAAACGGAAACGTGGTTCAAGGGAAAATGCAAAAAAAAAGATGTATCTGGAGAGTTTAAGATTTAAATGATCTTTTAGACGTAAAAAAAAAAAAAAAAGAAAAATTAGAAACTTCATGTAAGAAAAATTGGAAGCCTTTATAATTGACTTCGCTTCGAACGCTTCGAGCGCATTTTTTTACAAAATTATGTTTTTCAATAATGGATCGAACTAGTTGAATATATTATGCAATGGCACAATGCAAGTTTTAATAGCTTGCACTTGCCACGGAATGGCTCGAAGCTAATGGAATATTGAAATGTGAAGTTGGATCGGTTCGATTAGTTGCTGCTAGTAGAATGAGTCGGTCACGCGTCAGACACAGTGCCCGTTATTTCCCCGAGTTCTTTGTACTAAAACCCATTAAATCAGCGCTGGCGCGTTGCACTGACTAAATGTGATATCGACAAGGGTCTTGGCTTTTTGATAAGTTAATGAGTTTCGCATAAATACTTCCGTTACACGTTATGAATATTAACGAAATCGAACAGCAACGAACATTAGATTTCACACTGTGAATCGCGGACGTTCATAATACTCCTACTAATTATGTTCCCACGTTAAAGTTATGTCTTACTGACATTCATGAGAGCTAATAAACTTTAATTTTATTACCAGAAATATACTCCGCATGTTTATACGTTAAATATGTAAAAATACATAAAACACACATGATACACAAAAATATACAAAACATCTTGATGTAAAATATCTACTCGTTATAACATTTAGATAGTGAGACGAATCTCTATTTTGGTTCTATATCTTTAATTATCTTTATTCGTCAGAAACGATTCTATTTGTAGATTATTCCCAAATGAAACGGAGTTCAATTTTATTCTAAATAACATCTGCTTCCTGCAGAAACCGCATCAATGCTCTTTGCTGTTTTAAGAATTTATATGGACTTTGCCCAATATCTTACCCAATTTGCATAACGTTTCTGCCTTCAAGATATAAACAAAATACCCACGAATAGCCTCGTTGTGTCAATGATACGGAGCTGGGACCACGAATCATTCGCAATTCGGTTGGAAACGAAGCTTAGGCTTCCAGTTACAAATCTCGAGCACGTGCCCCTCAGCAACTAACTGTCGCGAGATAGAAGGGTTGATGTAGTCGTTGGGTGAGATGAAGATAGCTCAGGATGATCCGCAAAGTGGCCCGGTGGTTGGAAACCGTCCGGCTAGATAACATACGACCTAATATAATATTCTTAGACGGAATTTGCTTCACTTCGAAACCGACCGTAATGGATGGAAACGTTTCGAAGTGGAGGCGACGGATGAATAACAATCGCGACACTCAAATTACGGATTCCATGACCAGTTTTCGAACTGCAGATAGAGCTGGCTCGTGACTGGGACACGAAAAACGGATCGTACTTGCGAACAGGTTCGAATTTCGGACCACAAATTCGTTTCGAACTGATTTTGCCAGCTGGAACGTGCGATAGGTACACACGTGACACTGAAACCACTTGGAAATTCAATAAGAAGTATAATATATCGTAATAGTTACACAGCTGGCTGAAATTATAATAGAATTTTGAATTTCCTGCTAGACAAGGAATCGATCGGCACACAGTAGCGTAGTAGATATTTCAGAACAATTTCTGCCAGAATAAGACACAAATTGAAGCGGAATATTTCGTATAATTTGAGAAGAAATAAGTCACTTTGCATCGATTGACTTACATGTACTCGTAAATATGAGAAATATAATCTGACGTATACTTTATTTAAAATTAACAAACATCTGGTAAGTTATGATCGGGACACGTATGTTGAGACTTCCGCTCCTCTCACCATCGTCTAAACGCTACTCAGGCGATCCTTCCCGAACACATCGTCCAGAATCATTTCGATTCGCGATAAACAGGCCGCTTTCATACATCGTAAAGACCACGAGGGCACAGAAGAGGAGCTCGTTGAGAATGCAAACGACCAGCTTCCTTCGAGCCGATTGTAAATCCTTCAACTCTAACCAGCCAAGGCTTTTCGCCGCGTCGTTCGCACGCGGACTCTAAATTGCGCGATTCCGCCGTCGTAGAATTTTCCGCTGGATTTATCCGCGCATTATGTTAAAGCCACGACGCGGCGGAAGTTTCGTGAAACTAACGAGTGCCCATTCTTCGACAGGGCTGACGATTATGTAGCTCCCTCCTCGCCCCTTCGATGCTGTCTCGCGATTGTCCGCTCGATAGAACGCCTTTCTTCTCGCGCGTTATTCACAGATGATTTGGCCGGCACACGCGCTGCTCAGAAATTGCGAGAAGGAAGCGATTTGCAAGTAGAACCGACCGATTTATCGCGCTCGAGCAGTCTGGTCATTATCCTTCACCGCCTCGCATGAATTCTTCCATCCTCATTTATGCAGCCCGAGGTTTCTCCTTGCAATCATTGCGGAACGGAACAACGCACTACGCTTCATAAATATTTTTTACCGTCTCGTGTATTATACGTCTGAGATATAATGTACTATGCGCTAATTACCACGTTACATAATAGTCATCTGTTCCGCAATATTCACGATGGCTTCAAATTCTTGGTACAAATGAAGTCGCGAACGTTCTGTAACTCGATATAAAATGAAAATCAAGTTGGAAAATTTACTCCCTTTGACTCGACTAGTATCACGTATTTAGGTCAATTCACATGTATTACATTTTTCAATTACCCTTGGCAATTACAATACTGTTTCGTATAGTTGTAATGTTTTCGCGTATCGCCTACTTTGTAGACTTTCTTTCGGCCTCTGTATAATTTATTTCACCAAACGGACTAGTCTCGTGTGTACATCGTGTGTTTGATCGAATGCATACCGAAATCAGATACAAGCACCGCAGCCATTCCCGGCTGACAACATTCCAAAGGTTTCTCGATATGTTTGTCCGTGTTCAACGTTTCCTTGCGAGTCTCATTCGTTGTGGGACGACGTACGAGAAGCATAGGAACCCGCGCGACTTTACGTAGAAACTCGCACGACCGGGACACGCCGGCAGAATATTAAAGGCGAGCTAGGGATGGAGCGTGGAAATCCGAGAAACGTACGAGCGGCTCGCCTGAAAAATTAAATCCCGCCCGTAAATTTCACTGGCAGAAAGAACACGTGGATTTTCACTCTCTGAGCTAGTGGATGAAGCCTGGAATTTACGAGAACGTCGAAAAGGACACTCATTAGTCGTTACTGGCCTCGTTTTTCCAATCCTTGAATATCCGCAGACGCTCGTTCGTTTTTCGAAGAAATCTGGATCCCGATGATCGATTAATCCGCTTCTATCGCTGCCCTTCCCCCGTACGGGAACACGATCGTCAGCCAGAACTTTGTCTTTCGTCCGGAGCGATCGTTACACGACCGAAAACAGCCACCATGTGTACAACGATTTCAGGGTGAGAAGGGTGGAGGCGGTGATGGGTGGCGAGTTGGCGAGGGTGGTGCTCGGAAACGCGACGTTTTATCGCGTGCGGTTAGCCCCGGCGACCCTAGGCCAGCGATAAACCAAAATTCCGAGGTAATCCTGGTACCAGCGTTAGCACAGATACGCATCTGCGCTGTTGCGAACGCGGGACGTTTCGGATTCCATTGCCGCAGAGCTTTAAGGAGAGGGTGGACAGGTAGAAGTTGGATTGCGATAGATTTTAAATCGTTGTCGATGCAAACAAGATGAAACGCTACAATTTTGAAACAGCCGTGAGCGGTTCGTGATTAATTACCGAATCGGTACCGATCGACCATGGAAAAATTTATTTTCTTACCCGCTCGAACGGGAAATAAATTCCGACCAGGAGCAAGGGATAACGTTAATTGAAAATCCTCGTGACGGTCGTTGTTTATAAATATCTGTAGAGGAACGAAATTGCACGGTGATATTTTGCAGCAGAAAGAAACGATCTCCAAGAAAAAAACATCTTATTTGCGTCACGATACGTAAATAGAATTCCCGTGTTTCACAAATTGACTGGCGGCCAGCTACGGCGAGGGGCGCAGAACGAGGAAAACAAGGAAAGATGAAATACAAGCGGAAGTAGAAATAAAGGAAGGAAAATTCAAAGAGAGTAATGTCAGCCATGATGGAAAATACTGTGCACGTATGTAACTCCGTAGAAAAGAGATGGGGCTGAGGTATTGGGTTAGAAGAGGCGGGCACGAATAGTCGGTGAACACGTAGATTATGGCGAGACAAAGGAACAGAGGAAACGAAAATACGCGCGTCACCTATAGAAAATAACGGTGCAAACAAGAAAAGGGGAGCAGGGGTGCACGCATTTGCTGGAAAAACGTGGCAGTGGGGAAAAGGTCGATGCGGGACGTGAACGAGACCAAAAAAGGAAGAAAAAATAGACGGGAGGGGAAAGAGAGAGAGACAGACAGAAAGAGGAAGTACAAGCGCGCTTATAAATGGAGGATATAAAAGAAAAATAAGGTGAACGAAAAATGGAGAAAGGGAAACGGAGAAAAATCTATGCGGTGTATGCATGAATTATGGTCAGGGACAAATACGGCGAAGGGGAAGATTATATTCGTAGCTGGATAAAGATGCGAGACGTCAAAGAGAGGGAAAAAGAAAATGAAAGGAATCAAGATGGGTGTGTATATGTTCGTGTCAGTGACAATCTTTGTGTAACAGGATCCTGAATAAGCTTCTTGAAGCACCACTTGAAAAATAGTCGGGGCAAACCAATTTCGCTTCATTGAGTCGTGAATCTACTAGTTTGAGATATCAAGCCATAATAACATACTTACACATTTACCGATATAGTTTAGATTCTCGGAAAAGTTAAACTACGATATTCCGATGAAGAATATAAAAGACCTTGACGATATACATACACATATTCGAATTACGGAAGAGACGCTCTTCGAGAACAAAACTTCGATGTTCGCTCGCAATGAACAGAGACGATGTATCAGGTTGGATGAAGAGAAACAAGAAAAGACAAGCGCGTGGTTGCGGTTTGCAGCACGTTGGAGGAGAGGTGGGATCCGAGCATACGTGTCAGGAGTTACAAACGCGCACAGAGGATAAATGGCTTGACATATTAGCTAGTAGTTGGAGCACAGGCTGAGACTGTCCATATCAAACCGGTGCGGTGTTCTGAACGGCTCTCGCCGCTGACTAATTCGGCGTTGACTTCATACCGGCTGTTTTGTTCGTACTCGATACTTGCAGATGGCTTGGGCAAAGGGATAAAACGTCAGGGCGATTATGAACATCAGGAATCGACAATGTGCGAGTATCTTCACGCTTCGATGAAATGTTTCAAGTGCAACTTGATTATTTTCTTTTTACACGAATTCATCGGCCTGAATATATGGAGTGACGAATACGTAGATTAAAGACACCAGAAGCTGATTTACAGACGGAGAAGGTATGCTTTATTTTATCGATCAGTTTTCTCGATTAATGTTGTTTGAACGTCGAGAAACAGAACTCGGAGCCAGGGAAATAACACTTAGAGCGCCGTCGGGGATAAGGATCGTATTTCATCGGAACAACTATGAAATAAAACATTCGTACGGCCGTGCTGCACCAGTTTACAGCTATCAATTTACCGGGGGTTTCGCAGCAGGACTGGGTCAAAGTAGCATTTCATTGCAACGTGTGCGATTGAACGATACACGTTCCTTGAACGATCGTTACTACGAGCATCGAATTCGCATGTTATCCTCTGCTTACTCCTCGCCCCCTAAATTTGTCATGTATACTAAACCATATTTTTCACGCTCACTTTTTTCCTATAAAACATTCTCACACAAAATATAGAACAAAAAAAAAAGAGAGACATTTCGGAAACAGAACAGCGCAGACGGCCAATCAAAGCTTTTTTTAATCAATCATTTCATTCCCTTAAACATTTGCTGAACCACGTATCGCGCTGTATCCGATATATGTATGTATTTCACTAACCAGTTTTTCCTTTAAATAAATAGATAAATAAATAAATAAAGCGGAATAACGTTAATATTATTATAGTAAATATATAAATTTTGCGAAAACCTTTGGTTAAAATACAGAAGATATCTCGGTATTAAAAACGATCGATATCCTCGTATCGATGAAGCATTACGCACGGTGTAATTGAAAAACGGGAATTTAAAGAATCTCTGACGCGCCAGGCAAGCTCATTATCGCCGCTTTTAATGAAGTCTCGGGCGTTTCATCGACGAGCCACCGTAACAGCATCGTGCAACTTTAAGCACCTGCGATGACCCACATGAAGTAATGCTCTCGTCTACGAACTTAGGAACGCGGCTGGAAATGCAAATTTCGTTCGGGGACTAACCGGAGACGCGGAGCACGTTGCAACTTCTCCTACTTGCGCTTAAACGGTCGCGAAATCAAAGAAAAATTCCATCGTTTTTCAAACATACACCGCGTCTCGAAATCAACAAAGTTTATAAGGAATAGGAAATTCAAGCATCGAAATGACAATAGTTACCTCCATGTTTGGAAATTATTACTTATTTTACCGCACACATTAACGACAACTTTCGTGACACGTTGAACAGCGATGATCGAACGATCTTACGAAAGAAACGTATCTCGAGTTTAGGACGTGAAGCCAAGGACTCGCGACTACGTTCCATCTTATCCTACGTGCGTCTAAATATTCTAAAATATTACTTTGCCAAACCCCTTATCGATGCCATTTCCCGCGTCTGTATCCTCGCGTGAGAATTTGAAAGGTATCCTCGTAAAAGCATAATGAATTACAACGGAGTCGATCGAGGAAACATGGTGATCCAAGAACATTACTCTTAATTACTCGTTACTCGTTAAATTTGTTCTGAGTTCTAATATTACCTAACGGTAAGTGGAAGAAAAATTCTATGACTAGAAAACTAGAAGAAAATTATCGTCGAGTAAAAATATTCTGTAATCCATCCTTTAATACGAACAATAAAACCCTTTGATCTTGTTTTGCTTGTTGTTTTACGTATCTTTAAGTTCACAAAGTGAACTTCCATGCTACTAGCAAAAAGGGGATCAAAGATTTCTTTGGCTTTTGACGTCCATCGGAACGCGTAAACTTCCTTAATTTTCCAGTCAATCGGTCAAAACTTACTTCACGATCGATAGCATCCCGCGATTAACCTTCTTCTCTCATCGAACGTTTCTTAAAAAACTCTAATCGACCTAATTTCTCTATTTGTTATACTTACGAGTTTTAATACCGGATCGAGAAACTTCCGGGAATCACAGTGAATCGTTGAAGAAAGCGTTACCAAGCTGCTTTAAAGTCGAGAAGCCAAGAGAAACGAGTCGAATCGCGATTACAATCGATGTCCTCGGTCGGATGCTTCTTGAAGTCGCCCGGAACGATTATCGCCGAGTTTACGGCAACGTTAGCCTCCTCTGGAAACAGGTTTTCCTTGTAGAAGCGAGGGGTGCGGCACGGGCAAGGGTAGACCGTAAAAACTTAATGGAGATTCCGGTTGAAAGTTTGCGGGCCGCAGTCGTTCGAGAGATCCACTCGACGATATTGCGTTATTTTCGCGAAATTATGAACCGAATGGAAGTTGCGCGTGCATTAGGGAATGAAAGCCCAGAGGCTACGTGTGTGCTAGCCACGGGTCACTTTAAAAAGTGAGATGCAGCTCGGATTACGCGCGCGGAAGTGTTGGTAGTGGTAAGGGTCGATAAAAGGGGACCAAATTATCTGGCAGAGTCGGGCAACATTAAGGCCAACGCAATCAGCGCCTAGTTTCTTCGGTCCCTTTCATTTTTCAAACTCTTTTTTCTTTGGTCCCATGGCTCCTTTTATTCTTCCGCCACCGCTATTCACGGTGTAATGTCATCGCGAAGAAAGAGCAGAGGCTTGATTGACCGAATGTTTCCATTCTTTCTGCCATTGCCTCCCTTGCCGGTTCACGGTTCGCTTGCCACTCTGGGAACCACCCTGCTATTTTCCGGAATCGCCGAAGCCTGATATATTTCAGGAATCTCGGGCTGGAAATCTTTTCAGAATATTTCCAAGTGTAATCAATTCTCTCTCCTTTATAAACGTTTCGATGATATTTTATCGTGGATGAAAGACAGCTCGTTCGCGTTGGCAGTACACAAAAAGAGAACGATTGGAAAGATCACGAAGTCTGTGCCTCATGAAATCGAGATGGTGGTCGAGCGTGAGTTTCATAAGGCAGTAAGTCTCTGAACGATCCTCCTGCGGTCAAGCCATCTTCGTGTCGGCCGTCTCGGCACCCACCCTCCTCGCCGGAAAACGGGGGTGGCAGGGAGCGTAATCTTCTTAAGAGCGCGTCGATCGACCGGACCGAGTCCACATTTTTCCGGCTGCTTGCTTCCTTGAATTTCCACTTGTCTGCAATCCTGTCGGTTCGCAGTCGACGCGCTTCCACGTCGTGACGTCTTCGACGTCGCCTGTTTTATACATTCTTTATCCTCTTTCCACTTACGAAATCATCTTCTTCTCCGTGACGTTGTAATTTCGAATCGTCGAATTCGAAATTAAAAGTTTCTAAGTAAGCGGAGATCACTGCGAGCTCGTTTTAGAGCTTAATTAATCTACGCTTCAGAGAATTTCGAAATATAAAGTACAGCGAAAGTTCTTCAGCAAGTACGGTGAAATAATTCCACGTGATCACTCGTATTTAATATTCAGTGGTCGTCAGCTTCATCTGAAAAATCCACAATGACTGACGACGAGGCACTTGCCGGCAATTAAAGAATTCGATTAAAATTGTCTACGTTAGTCAAACAATACTCGACTATTTGAAACGGCAACTAGAGTTGAAACGAAAGTTCACTCTCGAATTTCCAGCTCCGAGACACTCGAACGCGTTCCTGGAAGGGTTTCAATCCTTTTCGTTCTCGTCATACTTCCGTCCTTAAGTTCGATATTCGAGAAAACGACGAGTACGCAGGAAATATTTCCGTGCCACTTTTCAACCCCTTTAGTCCGACTTTTTCAACTCTGGGAAATTAACGAGATAATTGAAAGAGCTGAAGGGAAAGTCTAGAGAACTGGAACCAGCACAGAGGTGTTTCGATATATTAACGAAAAAAATTCGTTTCCCTTTCGCCCGTGCTTTTTCTCTTGTATTAATGAAACTCTATCGACGTTGTAACTCAATTTAAATCACTACAGGCTGCACTGCGAGCTGAACTCGATTCGATGGCCGCGGCTGTTCGGATAAGCCTCCCGAACGGCTATCTCTAACGAACTCGTTATTTTTAACGGCCTCCCGCCCTCTTGCTCTCCCTCTTCTGTTCTTCTTTATTAGTTCCCTGTTTGTACCTCTGTGAGGCTCGCATTTCTCTCTCGTTATAGAAACATGGTGCGCGAACGATGTTCCCAGAGCCACAAAACACCCATAACATCAAACAAATTCTCTTGCGTTGGCCGAACAGAACTTCCCATTTCCTGTGTCTACGTATATTGTCGATGACGAGCATAATGATAAACGCTATCGGCAACGAACATCGACAAAATCGTAGCAGAACGGGATAATTGAAATCCACGAACCGATGACAAGGTATTAGAACTTTTCACATAATTCACCGTGGAAACAGATAGAACGATTAGAAAGAAATTCGATGCTCAGGAAAATATCTCATGGTTTATCGACTATCTAAAATTACGGAAACGTTAACGCTGTACGGATAAGTAGTAAGCAACAACGGTAGGCGTGTAGCACAGGATACCAAGGCAGCGGCAATTATATCGAAGTGTTATCCGATTACAAATTTCCCTTCTGCCTGCTGCAGGCGTTGCGGTAGTCTCCTGTTTATACGTACGCCAAGAGAGGCAGATAGAGACAGAGAAAACACGAGGAAGAGAGAGAGAGAGAGTGAGAGAGAGAGAAAGAGAAAGAGTGACGATGTAGCCAGGCCGTGCTCCTTTGAGCCTCTCCAGAGACGCGGCCCCGGAATTTAATAGGCTTCACTTTGAAACTACAGTGAAATTGATCTCTCCGCGCGTCCCCCGAATTTTCCCTTAACCAGGAGCGCCACTCCACTGGGAGCCGGCCGACTAATTTTGTTTAAAGCTTCTAAGCTGGTAATATCCGGCCGCCGTTTACGCTTTATTGCACGATGTCGTTCGATCTTGGCCATTACCACCCCCGAAACCGACGAAAACCCAGTCGTTCCGCAACGATGAAACGTTTGTTCGATCTTATCTTGCTCGTCGTTAGGCTTACGGTAATTCGGCTGCGGAACGACGTAATCCGAGAAAGATAGAGCGAGTATTTGTGCAGTTTGTCACATTGCAAAGGGTAAAATCTTTCCTTTAGTATTGTCGTGACTCTTAGGGTCTTAAAATGATATTACAATGGCGAGCAAAAGTTTCCGGCGCGACAGATTTTTCACTTGATCTTCCAAGAACGATGTTTTAATGAATTTGAACTAGTGTCGTATAGTAACGTATAATAGCGTTTATTTATTGCATCGTTGCCACGTCTTTATACCCGATATTAGTTAGAATTTGTCAGTTTTCCAATAACGAGACAATATCCTGCTACTTGTAGGCGATATATATATAGGCTAAGGCAATGTCGAAAGCTGTGTTTAAAAAATAATGAGCAATCCTTGTCCCGGAAATTGCAAGAAAGTAGAGTGCAGCAAAGTAAACTGCAAACGTGATTCTAGAAACATTTTCGCGGTAACAATGAAAATGGCCAGCTTAAAGGCAGTTAGCGACGTCGCTCTTTGCCAAGTATTCTCTCCTGGTTCCGGTTCTTTTTCTCAAGGAAAAATCCTGTCCAGGACGACGGGCTTAATTCGATTTCTCACGATGCCCTAGAGACGGCGCCGGCGGAGAAAAAGAGTGGCGCACCGTCGAAAATTTAATGGCCGGTGAAAGAACGTTAAAACTCGTCACTGTCATCGGGGATTCGCGGAAAATGCGTTACTTAAGAAACCAAAGGCTTTACCGAGAAATCTGCAGTTAAAATTCGTCTTCCCTTTGAACCTTAAAACCTAAAACTCATAAATTCTTTTCAAGAAGAAGGAAAAGAAGAAGAAGAAGAAGAAGAGAAAAAGAGACTCATTGCGTCCGAGATAGAACGACGACCTACGATTCGCTTTAGAAATCTTAGGACACGACGTTTAACGAAACGACGACTTACCTCAGAATCTCGTAGTTTCTAGCCGGAAATTTCACCTCAGAATCTCGGGATACTGTGCAGCTCGACCGTGAATTCCTGTGGTTAACCAGTCCACGCGTTTAACTGCGCGTTAAATCGTCAAAAAAGGAACCAACGCTTCCGTGATTGCGTTTTACATCTGCTACCAAGAAGAGGTGAAATACGTTGGACGAGAACTAAATCAATTTTTCAAGGACATTTCTCTCCTCGTGAAATCCAAAGGGAAGGATTACGTATAAAAATGAAACAGAGATTCTGATTCAAGATTCCGAGTTCACAGACCAACAATCAATAAAATTTCCTATTTTTTCGCGGGAAGGAGAAGCAGAAGCGGGCACGCGCGAATCCAATTACAGAGCTTACAAAGCCCACGCGCGCGTAACTAAATTTCAATGCATGGGGTTACGCGTGAAGGGTTCAGTGGCCTCCGGTTTCCCTGGGAACCTCTTTTCTTGCCTCCGGATGCGGAGTATTTCGTCGACGGTTTAAACTGCAGAAACGAGTAGCGGGCGTTAACGGTAATCCCCGAGATCGAGCGAAAGATTATCTCGCCGGGGAAGACGGCAACGACTCGGAAAATCGTAAGGAATCGTCGCGTCCTTGTTCGCAGCCCCGAATAATCTCCATTTGTCGCCGTAGTCATGCGCCCACGCTATTCCCGACCATGCGCCCGTTTCCCAAAGGCACGACAGGATGCAAACGATGCGCCTGTAGAAATGTAAACAATAAAGAGAAACAGCGAAAACGGGATCAGAGGCGGTGCCACGCGATACCAAACGAAGAAACACGTGAAACTCGCAGCTTCGCCAGTCTGTCGTTCTTGTACGAAGTAATTAAGCGATTAGAAGAGAAACAATTAAATTTCTGGATGAGATATGCTAGTTAAACCTTAATGAATAACGAGAGGGTGCTCGTTATTCTAATGCTTTAATTCTAATGCTTTAGGAAGAAATTGAAAAGCAATAAACTCGAGAGGAATGGCTGACTGAGTTTGAAACTTTCTATAGTAGAACCAACAAGAATATGTTTTAGATAGATCTTCGTGATGAAAGACCAGTGAAAAAAGAATCAGTACCTGTCAGTCTTGCAGTCTGCAGGCTCCGTTTTCCTTTTTTCAAAAGTTTTAAAACCGTTTCAAAGCTGTACAAAATTGCAAGTTAATTTAACAAAAGGCATGACCAACCGGGAAGCTGTTAAATTATGTCATCAAAGAGAAACGTAGAATAATTAAATTAAGGAAATATACAAGCGTGAGAAAGGCAAATGGAATTGTTCGAACAACAAGGAAATAAATTCCGTTTCTAAGAATCTAGTTCCGTAAAAGGCCGACCTGAAAAAGGCTAATGTAAAGCTTAGTACAAATAGAACTATTTAGAACTCTCGTTCTAAAAAATAAAAGCAAAGAAATTCTGGTAAAACATTCACGAGACTTTCGACCTTCGCTCAAGAAAGAAAAAGGGAAAGAGAACAAATATTTCAAAAATTCAGACTTAATCATCGGTAACTTGTACCAAAACCATCAGTACCCCATGAAACTTGCCCTCCATTTTCTCCATCCATCTTTTTCGATTACTTATCCCCTGTCAGTCGAGCTTCATTACCTGGCGAAATAAATTCAAGTCAAAGGGTCTTTCTATCGCTGCGATTCGACATAAATCATGGTGACCGGTTGGTGGCCAGCCAGGTCGGTTCCTGCTAGGTCGCGCAATAAATTATTTAATTTAACATTAGGTAGGAATAAGGCACTCTCGGAGAGAGGCAAGAGAAGAGGGACTCGAGGTTGAAGTACGCGGGTTCGAGGGAGACAGCCTTAACAGGGTCGGACGTATGGCACCTCCCTTGGCGTGTACCGTATTAAATTTATGCCACTCGTATAGCTTCCCCGCCTGCATAGAGGCGAGAAAGAGAAGGTCAGAGACGCTAAAAGAGGCTGCACACGCGCTCGTGTAAATGAGAGATACGAATAAAGGGCGGGGGAGGGGGCTCCTTCAACCCCTGCCAGAGACGTGTTCCTTAATTCGTTCAATTTCGTGGCTGCTGCAAGAGTAATCGCGCCAGATTGGATGGCATTACCGGATCATAAAGGCTCCAAGGCGGGACAATTATGATAAGAAAGTAGGCCACCATTGCTGATGGCAGCGACGCACGAAGATACGTTCGAGGCAGGAATTCACCGGTCATTCGACCTCGCCGATTCGATTCACAGAGGTCGACCGTTATGCCAGCTTTAGATACACGCTTTAATTACGGGTACATTGTATCTTCGAAAGGCTAGGTAAGGTAGGAAGGAAACGGAAGAAAAGCTTTGCTCTGAAATTCTGGCTCTTGGTTCTCCGCTCTTTACTCCACTCTTTGCTTCGTTTCGAGGATTGGCTGCTTTTTAAATATCGCGATTTTGCGCGATAGAAACCCGATGTGTTACGACACGGACATTCTCGTTATTCCGTTTGCTTCTAATTTCCGCGAATAGAAGTCGAAGCAACGGCATCGCAGCCTCTGTCGGTGAAAATAGCGCGGACAGCAAGAAGAAGGAAGTACGCGATTCAAATATGTTCGCTAACTTACGTTTTGCGTGAAACGGAAAACGAATCGAATACCTTGAGAAGCTCGAAACGTTCAGGATATGAAAAGCGTTCCGTATTTCCATGTTTCTTCTCTTAATACGGTTCTGCCTTCAAATTTTCTTCCTCGTGCACATTTGAATAATAAATTACATACTTCTTCCCCGTCATATTTTTTGCTCTAAGCTACTATTTCTAGTAGCTTGCCAAAAGTATTTCCCTACGGAAGCGTGTTCAATCTTATACAACGCACAGCCTCAGAGGTGAGAAATTATTTAAGCAACAGCTCGTAGTTGAAAACTTGATTTCCCGTCAAGCAATGAAACGCCAGTTGATCTTAATTTCTTTAAACGGTAGCGTACGATATTGCGATGGGCTAGTCGATGGACCAACGGATGTTTCGCGAAACAAAGTACGTACTATCGAATAATAGGCATTGCGGTCAAGAGCGGAAACGCGTGGTACCTTTAGGTTGGAGACAAGTGCCCGATGTAATTTCAGCCACGACTCGTTGCCACGGCTTCCTATTTAATTCTCCGACTCCTTTCACCACGGCGGAATTAAAATATTCGTGGAAACGTGGGTGAAAATGGAAACGGCAACTCGTGCAATTGGTAGTGCGTTCGCACAAGCGTGCGCAATACAACGAGGAAATTTAATTTCATTACGAGCCTGTCTGGACTTTTTCTGGTCGATTAAAGTATCGATCGTGGACGTACCCTTGATCTCTCTGACATTTTATATCAATTGGGAATTAACCGCGTCCCCGAACCGCTATACTTTCGTACCTCGTTAATTACGTTCGTCAGACGTAATCATCTCCTCGTAGTTTTTCTTTTTTAATTCATTTCACTGTGATAGCAAGACAAATGCCATTCATAAATATGCGAGGAAAAATCATAACCATAACACAAGCAGGATTTACATGTTTAATTACGCAGACGAAGCTGAAAATTAGCATACGTTTTTTTAAAACTTAAATGGCTTAAAATCGAAAGGACTTTTTCCACGAAGGGCATTAAAGAAGGGCGAAAGCGCGAGGCTCTTCATGGCGTTGCTTTCGGCCTCGTTCACGAACAAAACAGGCAGATGTATTTCATTTTTAACCGTATATCCCTTTCAACGCGGTCGCTCGATTTAATTAGCATAAGTCTGGCGGGCTGTGGGCGACGGCGAGCTCGAAAGGCACTGCTCTACCCTCGGGGAAAATTACCACGATTGCCGTGAAAATGCGCACCCCAGAAAACTCCACGTCCTTTCTCTCCCTTCTACGTATCTTGCACCATTCTGTGACCATTTAAAGACGTGGCCATGACGTACGCCGTGCTACGGGGATACGGGGAAAAGAGATACGAATCGCTTTCACGCAGGATTTTTCGTTTCAAAATGCAAAACATAATGTGGTAACTTATATCGATCTTAGAGTAAGGACAAGTAATGATGTTTTATTTAGAGTTTAATTTAGTTTAATAAGCGATACTCAATAACAAAGAGACCGATTACAATATCGTCGTACGTCTTATTATCATCTCCTCCACCTACATTCTCTGACTTCTCGATTCATACTGTTCGACTTCTCAACTCACACACTGCGTCCTCTCAACTAACATTCTGGCCGTTCTAGCATCCCTTTGTCTTTTCCTATGCCCACCACGCACGTGTTCCGTGGACGCTCGTTGCCAGGGTCACGTAGGTCTTATCTACAAAACTATACAATTGAAAAGACCGACGACACAATGATGGACCCGACGGCACCTCGCCTCTCGCGGCATTGTTCATGGTTAACTTGATGTTTCCTAGGCCCTTTTCCCCGATACTACAATAATATTTCCACTTAAGTGTCCATTAGATCTTAAAACATCGTCACTTTTTCTGGACACTGGTTTATTTAATTTTTATTCGATATCACCGGTGATTTGTCGACGTCAACGGCGCTATGCAATTGTAAATCTTCCCGTTCCATATTTCACGCAGTCGTAAATTGGCTCCCATCCAAATTTCAAACTCCATCGATTCCTTTATTCGTGCCGACCTTTTGAATTTCACCCACGACCGGGTGAATTTCAACGTGATATATCACGATATATGTAATTTCCAGGTTCACCCATACGTCTTCTATGGTGTTCCTTAACATTTCTCCCATCTATAATTTCTTTCATCGCGCGAATACATTTTTGCAACCGTAAGACAAATCCACTATCCACCAACTGTCTCCCTTACGTCATTCCGCGATCGTCTTCGGAGGATTTCCTTTTACTATGCCGGAAGCCATCACTATCGCTAACCTTATCAACCTCTTGCCGTTCTTTTGCAACTGTAACAACATCGCAACAACGAGAGTGGCATTATCTCGACGAGCACGCCGCTCCGCTCCCACGCACGCACGGTGATCACAGTGTTGATAAGCGCGCCATCATCGTCCTTATCTGAACGCCATAATCCTGGTCGTGTCACTGCCCAGGCTGCGGCATAGAGTGTTACATTACATCCGCAGCCGAGCTTGTTGCTTTCGCAGTTCATTGTCCGGTTAAATCTACCGTTAACCGTGCGGCCTTCTCAATGGCCTTCAGACCGCGCGAACCCGCGCCGAATACTCGCGCGGCGAGTAGCCACCCTCCCTGAAAGGGAATCGCCTACTAGCCGGAACGAAGAGAAGGGATTTTATAATGCGCCGGTTAATTAATGGCTCGAGTATGCTCGAGGATGAACGAGCTACTCCAGACCTTCTCGAGAAACTCTTCGCGGTCTTACCTCGTGCAAACGTGGTTGGAACTCGAAGATTTTTGCTTTCGCGCGATTTGATTGGTCGAACAGAATATTATACGTGGAAATATTACCTGCAAGAAGACGGTGCACGCTCAAAGGACGCGGGAATTTGGAACGACGACTAGCCGGATAGGTAGAAATCCGCATATATTTTTCAATTCGATATTTTTCTTCTTCGATGATTTACGGTGTTTCGTTTCGGATAACGATTGACGTAAAATAAGATATACGAGCGACTAAAGTCGATCGCGAAAATAACTTTTAAACAACTCGTGAGCCTTTTCCCCTAACGTGTGCGCACGTTATTGCAAAGTTTTTTTGTTAAATCTGGTTATGACGCACGTATACGATATATATGTATGTGTACGTATACGTGTACAGTTCCATACTGAATAAAAAACAGTCGAGAGTTTCAACACATGGGTAAACTTCGTGCGTCATCAAAGCTTTTCTCAATGAGTTCGGTTTCTGTTTCTGTTAGCTATTACTTCCACGTTTATAAACCACCTTCTCATTACTACGTATAAAAAGAAACGCACACACTCTTAGGATTATTTTATTATACTATATATCTATGTAGATGAATATATTTTTAATAGCGACTGAATAAGAATCTGAATTAGCGATTCGAAGTAACTGTAACTTATGCTTTTGCAATCTACCTGGATAAGTTTAATTAAATGTTATATAAATAATTTACACGCTTTGCTAGATTTCCGAAGCACGGGGATTTATTTAACTTCATAATGAAATTTATGTGTAAATAACGAAGACTTGTATACGTGGTATTTAACTGGGTTGATATACGGTCGTTTTTAACGCGAACAGTAAACGTTTAATGTTAACATTGTTACTCCATCCTCCATCCTCGAAATAATTAATAACGCTGGTGGGTTAACGAAAATTTGTAAATTGATTGTAATATCTCATTCGACGTGCTAATATTACCTTTACCTTCCTATTTCTTCGTTAACGCATTCTCTTCTGTACTAAACCCTAAAACCGACAGATTCGTTCTAAACGAAAAGTAACCAAAATCTTCCACAAACACGCGAGAACAGAAAGCTTAAAGGTACACGTACTATATCTCGTACGACGTGCTAATATTACCTTTACTTTGCTATTCCTTCGTTAACAATGCCTTCTTTTTCCAAACCGTCGGATCGACAGTTTCATTCTGAATGAAAAATAGTGGAGAATTTCCACAGACGCACGAGAACGGAAAGCTGGAAGATACGGTTGAAATAAGGTATCGTTAAATCGAAGGCCAAGAGTCGCGACGTTGAAACACGGCTGCCTGACAAGCGAACGAAGGGTGGGAATGCGAAACTCGATTGACGACGACGACGAGGAGGAGCGTATCCAATTCGTTTCGCTTCGCGCCAGCCAGTTTTCTTGGGCGCCGGTGCGCGAGATATTTAATAAAAAAGTTGACATTTCCTGCGGGGCCTTTTGCTGCCTTTTTCTTCTTGTCTTATTTCACCGAGAACGCAAAGCGACGGAAGGGAATCCGTCCCATCGACGTTGTACAGCGTGTCGCTCGGTTTCGTTGACGTTTCCCCATCCAAAGTATTTCCACTAAGCAACCCTCCCGTGCATCATTTTCGTATAAGCAACGTTTCATCCCCGTCGTTTCCATTCCATTCTCTCCGTGCGGCGTGCTCATTTAACCCTGATGGCCAACCATCTGTTACTCCGTTTCATCTTCTCCCGTCGAGCACGTGAAAGATCATGAAAACATGAGCTTTGTGATCGATCGTGTTTTGCGCCAAGAAGAAAGTTATCTGCTGGTTCGTGGTTATGGGCCAGAATGTTTCCCCTAATTCATGCCACCTCGGTATTTTAGAGGGCTGTTTTTCCAAGTTCATTCGATAAATGGATGCCTGTTATCTCGTTCTCGACGAGCATCCACGTATTACTTCTACAAACTTCTGGGAATTACTTCGGAACCGATCGCACACGGCTAGCGTTTCTCTCGCATCAAGAGACTCATTCCCAACTCGTCGAACTCCGAGTGAAAAGTCTATTTGACAAGCATCGAACTGCGCGGTAACATATAACCCTCTGCTTTTTTCCTCCCCATAGGCGGTGGCTCCTACAAAAGCGTTCGAATTCTCTTCAAACGATCGTGCACGAACTCGTTTCGCGGCACCAAACGTTTTTCCCTCTTTTCCATACATTCATCTGCATTTCATTTCTGTTCCCAAAAATTCCAACCCCAGGGCTATCGACGAAGCAAAAATCAATCCCTAAAAGAGACGTCGATACTCTCGCGGTTCCTCGACGAGGAGAAACTTCAGACGAAACGACATCATCCATCGTTCACACCTTTGAAACTCTCTGTCACTCTGTTTTTCCACCTAGAGCAGTCGAACGAGGTAAAAGCGTAAGTTCATGCTCCGAAATTTGTTTCAAGCCTGTTTAAAGAAAAAAAAAGAAGGAAATGCGTTTCATCCTGTATGCCAGGATGTTTGTTGGAGGGACACTAAAGTTGGAAAACGTCTCTATATCTCGACGTGTCAGCGAACTAGCGAAATGTAGGTCGTCCCACGGAAGCCACTCTCCGGAGGATTCCGGAAAAACAATCGGCCGGATCTTCCCCCAAGTTTGTGTCGGGCCGGTGATTCCATCGGCGCCACTTCGCAACCACCGATTTTTCCCTTCCGATTGAGAAAATTGAAATGGCTCGCTTTCAGCGGTGAATCGGTCGCGCGTGATCCATGGGATGTGTTCATGAATATTCTCTCTGTTGGCGATCAACGTGTAGATTGCAACGAAGGATGAGGTAGATGTTTTGGTTTCCCAAAAGAGGTAAAAGAAATATGATAATAAATCATTGTATTCGATGTGTAACGTAAAAGACAGATAAAAATAAATTGCTTCTTTAATGAAATTTTCTATCGTAATTATCAAAAATGCTCTCGTAAATATCGCACGATCGTAAGATCGTAAAGAAAAAAAAATACCGTAAGAGGAAGAAGTTTCGCGATATAGATAAACAACGGTCCATTATTTTTCATATCTACGAGAAATGCGCGACGCGAAGGGTGGCACCCTTCGAAAACGCTGAATAGGAAAAAAGTTGAGCAGACGAGGATCAGGGATAAGAAAAAGGTCAAAGTAATGGAACAACGCGGAAGTCGGAGAATCAGCGCCATTCCCTTTCGAGCTTCGCCGCTAACAATTCACAAACATTCTACCAAAATCCACTTACCCTATCGCAATTCCTTCTCCGTGAATATAACGAAGATACAGTGTTGACAAAGGATTGGAGGGGAACATGAGAAAACAGCTGAAAACGGCGATATAGTACGTAGTAGAGAACAGTTTCAGATTGTTCCCGGGATAAAGGTGGCTACCCTACGCTTGGACTTACAGTCGAACACGCAGTTAGCATGCTAAGCAGAATTACATCGTGTTAGTCTAGTTTATATCTCGTAATATTCCCAGGAGTGCATTGTCAGGGCCGCGGACCGTTCGGCGGAAAGGGCGCGTCGATGAAAACGCGGTTCTGCCGGCTGCATACAAAATCCGATTGTTCCGACGGTATGACGCAGTGGCCGAATAGTTTGGTGCTCAGCGCCGAACCGGAGTATTCCGCGCAGAATTGCTAGCGCTATTTAGAATCAGAGGAACAGCAGAATTCGTAGCAAAGATCGTTAACCTAACAGAGGGTTTCAACGTTGATGCGACCGACGTTATCGGTAACCGTGTCTCTAGACTTAGATAGCACTAACATCTCTGTCGATCCGCAATTACCTAAATATTAGAATCGCGGTGTAACTCCGATCGGCAACTTCGATTTAGTCAGGCAATCGATCGCATGAACTGGGTTTTTAGGTCGAGTTCCCAGTCAACTATCATGTTGGGAAAAAATCGAGGGTGTATACCAACAAGTTATACGCCAGAATATTTCACGACTAATTTAGCTTTAGGTATGGTAGAACTTAGATTGCAACGATGTTACTCCAGCCAAAGGGCTCCAGGCTACATCAACTTCCACAAGTTGCCTAGACTGGCAACCGATTCTTGAACACGGGTAATTCTCTTGACATCGGCTGTGCTTAGAATATCTCGTGTTTATGGCAGAACCTGTTACGTAAGCTCTGCTGACAAGTTTCTAAAGCTGGAGAACCTCTTTACTCTATAGTCTACAGACGAGAACAAAATATGAAGAAATAACAGGAAATCTGAAGGAATGAGAATCTCGAAGCTATTTCGAAATTTCCTATAGCACGGCAAAGGGAGCTGGTTTCATTGTTTGAAAAGGGGATACGCGTGAAGTACGGCGGATGTAGATTGCTGAGCGATTACCGTGGCGACGAAGCCATTTCTACGAAACGCCAATTGGGAGATGTATAGAATTCAATTCGGAAGTAATAAAAAGTTTCCTGCTCCTCTTGTCTCCTCCTCTATTCGGCCCAACTTTCCGTAAATAGGAGACAAAATAATGCTAAGAATTCTAAAGTTATCGCTGCTTTCGGTGAGATCATGCATCGCGAAGGATAAGCTAAAGGGAAAATCTATTACTAGAAAAATTTCACGCTTGCATTTACATTGAATTAATTCGGAAAAAGATTTTCACGATGTAAACACGGTGAAACATTATCACGATGACTTATCGAACAAACGTAATCTGTTTCTCAACGCGTTTTCCAAGAAAGAAAGACCACGCGATCCTAAAGCGACGACATTGCATTTAGAAATTGAGTTCGCCTTGGAAACCTGCAGCTCGATCGTATCTCTTCCATTTTCTGCTTTCTTACGTCCAAGCCCCATGAAATACTTTTTAGAGATACGTTGCCATTTGTATCAAGGAACACGATCTCTGCGGAAGCTCGCGAGACTATGAAGCGCAACGGATAGGAAATCCTCCTCTACTTTGAGAAATCGTCGTTCCAATAGGACAAATCCTTTGTATTTGAACACCCATCGATGCCACGACAAACTACTTTTCATTTTCTATTAGCTAACACAAGTAGATGCTTTTTAATTTTCATTTATCGAATAAGAGTGGTTATTTATCTTTATAATTAAAGAAAGCTATCAAGACAAAGATATTCGTCGAAGAAGCGTCTGAAAAATAAAGCGATTAAGGAGGAGGGTCGTCGTCGTTACGATTGATAACATTCCCGTTCAGCAACTCCCGTTGAAACAGTCGAACACGCGGCTTTATGAATATGTAAAGTACGTTAGAGGCGTTGCCGGCACACGAAACTGTTTGCACATCGTATCAAATATTGACAGTGCTCTGGTAAATTTATTCACCGGCTGAAATAATGTATCGCGCCCGCCCGATAAAATCGAATGTCCCGCGCGCGCCTTAACGCCGCCTGACACGCGGTGGAACACGGAATGCGTCATCCGAGGATCGGTCAAACTACCGGATGAAAAATTTCGATCGAGCAAATTTGCACACCGATTAAATCCATCCTTGTAACGTTGGTCCTTACGCGCTCTGGACAATATTTCTCGACGTCAGTTTTCATCCTTCGTGAAGAAAACAGGCGACTGGCGTTGATCGAGGATCTAAAATCGACTCGCGACAGTTTCCTATATATGTAACATTGAGAAAAGTGGCAGAGGATATAAACTGAAAATAAATTTCTATTTGTCGTTTGACTCGGGTTAAATCGCTACGCCAAGAAAACTTGTTTTGGAGAAGGGAAAATATCTGCTCCGTAAAGTTGCACAACGTGAAGTAACGGGTACAAAAAACGGCTTAATAAAGCGCCAGATAAAATTGGGCCGAGAACGTATCGCCGGATAAGCAACGCGGTTCGCTGTGCGAAATATTTCAGAAGCACAGGTCCGAGACGGTGTTACGCGACGGAACACGGAGGAATAAAGGAAAACGACAGACGATTTTAAGAAGATAAGATAGGAGAAAGGAGATCAAAGAAAAGAGCTCGAGTAACGGGCGAAACAATCAGAAGAGAACCATTGTAAAGAAGAGGAAAGAGAAAGAGAGAAATGGAAAGGATAGAAGCTTAGTGGAACTTTAGAAGAAACCAAGTATTGAGAAACGGGCAATTACAAATATAAAAGTCGGAGTTATTACGAGGGATTGTATTTCATTGAGAATTTTCATTTAGATGAAATTAACCTTCCATGTTTTCCTATCGTCGTCTCTGCCACCCCTTTTGACTTTTTGCCATTGTGTGCGATTTCTTACTGTTACGCATTTAGCGATCGTTTCGTCGTATCCGACAATAGGATTTTATTACGATTTGATCGTATTTTCGCATGATTCATCGCTTGACATTGTTCCACCTCTTCATTAAAGAGTCTTTGTTTAATGAGCAGAAGCATTATCGAACCTGTTTGAACCAATTCTCGGCTATTCTATCGTAATCGTTTACCCATTGTTAGTGAAAGACAAAACGTTTCACGAGAGTGACAGGAAGAAAGGAATTTATGCGAATCGACTTTCCTCCCTCTGAAACTTTGTTTGACCGAGTGAAGAGGAGAAAGGAGGGAAAGGCAGAAGTGAATATCGCGTGCTGGCGCCGTTTAGTGGGAGATTTTCTCTTTTTCATTAAAAGTTACAAGAGGACTAATCGAATTGCCAGTGTTACGGTTTTCCCTCTTTACGAGGTCACAATTCGATTAATAAAAAGGGGAAACCCTAAGGAAAAGAGTCGAATTAAGTATTTAATAAGCTCTATCTCTCGTAATTTCATTGGCGCGAAGTCTTCGACACAAGAGACATCATCCACTTTCCAAATTCTTCTTCGTGTCGGATTCATTTTGTAGATTCCAGCTCCTATTGGATTCCATTTCCCTTCGCGGCAGCCAATTTCTCGATGAAAAACGGCACGAAGGGAAATCGAACCGCGCCGTTTGAACACTATAGCTCACACAGGGACGTGTGTGGTAATGCGTGATTTGTTGAATTATGACCGAGGTTGTTGTTTGCCACAGCGCTCATGCTCACGTGTGTTCCAGTCCTGTATTAGCATACTAAATCCGATTGACGTACTCAGCTCGCGTTCGTGAACCCTCGATTTAATTACCTCGAATGTGATACGTCGTGCGTCGTCACACAGACAATGTTTCTAGCCACTTGTATACTAAGAATTCTATCCTTAACTATTCGAACGTTGCATATTGCGAATTAATGCCTTCTCTCGCACACGCAGAAACTTATCTGCCCGAAATTTTGTTATCGTTCGGTTCATTTTGTACTCGTTAGCGAAGAAACGAGCAGACGTCGATGATTATGAGGTCGTTTCCATTTCAACGTAGCAACACAGTCAATAATGTTACACGGAATTTAGCTACTTACATTACCATCGTTCGCTTTAACGAGAGTTCACCGTGCACGCCGGTGGTACCTTAATATTTTCTACGGGTCGGTCATTACACGAAAACGACCGGGATAATGCTGTCGTTTTTGCCCGCGTGCAAAGATACCGGTAACAAGGCGTTCGATTTTGCTCCGGGAACATTTTCATTTACCCTCCGATGAGTTGCAATCTCCGGTACTCGTGGAATTTTCTACTTCATATCGTTGATATGCTCGTAATTAACCACCTGTACGTGAACTTTCGATAACCTGTTATCGAGATAGACGACCTATTCGACGGTAGAGAGACGTTCGGTTAGATTCTGTAGACAAACTTGCCGATAATCCTTTACGGTGGCGTCAAAAGTTTATAGAACGGCACCTTTGAAAAATGGATCTTTAAGGATGCGCGACGTGAACTATCAAGTGTCAGCAGTGCCGATCGATCAGAGAATAATTTTATTGATTACAGCTGGCGCGAGGGACGGAGGAGGAAGGAGATACCCGGTGATCGTGTTCGTGCACGGCGAGAGCTATGAATGGAGCAGCGGCAACCCCTACGATGGCAGCGTGCTGGCGAGCTACGGGGGTGTCGTCGTCGTCACCATAAATTACAGACTCGGTATTTTAGGTGAGTAATTACGCTCCTCTATTATTGGAAAGAAAAATTTTAATTTACCATTTGCTATCATTATTACTCTTCCCTCTTTATCATAAGTATATAATTTGTTGACGTTCGTCTTGCGAACTTACCGGGAGATCTAATGTTAGAAAACAGAATTAATTCCTCCGCTATTAATCAACCAAAATTAAGTAATCACACACACACAGACACACACACACACACACCAATTCTGAAATTTTACCAGATATTGACCAGAAACCACCCTCGTCATAGCGAGAACGAGCGTAGGCGAAGAAAATTCCGATAGTCAACGTCTCCACCATGGAAGGGTCGGTCGAATTAATCTCGATCCCTTGACGAACGTCAGCGAGTTAAACTTTGTCACCCAATTTCTGGAGATTCAGCAACTCTGGCCGGCATACCTATCACAGAGGCGAGCCAATCGTTACCGCTTCGAACGCTCCCTTAATTACGTGCGTGCAGAAGTTGGCAACGGTAAGGTCGCACGAACGTGGATTACAAGACCCGTCTCGTCGATGAGACGGCCGGTGGCCATTAGCATGCGGACTGTGCATCTCAGTCGAATGAGCCAATGAAACTAGTTACTCCTTTCTCGGACTTTGTCTATTGTTTCAATTTGTTTCAGTGCGTGAGCGAGTCGCGTTAAAATTTGTTAAACCTTGTTAAATAATCAGGCAAACAAAATCGCCGCGTGAAGTACGTAGGAAACTTAAACATATTCGAAAAACTACGTGTACGAGATAATTTAATTTCCAGATTGAAATTTCTTCTTGGACTAATTCGGAGTTAACAAAAGATTCGATCGCTTGTTTGAGAAATCAAAAAGGAACGTAAACTCAAATTCACATTCCTCGATCATTGAATTCGCAACGATTCGATGTATCTGCCGTAGAGGAACCTTTTAGAAAGAAAGACTAAGGAAAATGAAAAAAGGGAAGAAAATAAAATCAAAGAGCACGGTATTTGCTGGCGCGGCCAGGTAGAGAGGATCGAAAGTCAGAGCGGGTTGCCAGGCAACAGTAGCGACCAAATCTAATAGGAAACTCATTATGGCCGTGTCTTCCGTTTCACCAAACTAAATTCTTGACTCTGCCTCCGTTTCCGTGACAGTGGCGGCCACCATCCTCGTCCCTGCGCCGCCAATATAATACTCGCTTCCTCGCGTTATGATAATATATTCCAGTTACGTCAGCACGATTCTTCGACGTCTCTGACAAAGAGCTAGAAGGAGAGAAAGAGAGAGAGAGAGAGAGTCGGACGACGCTGCCGGCCGGAGGCACGTATTCCTACGAGCGAACCAGCAGACGTGGCTCGCGGAGATTAATCGAGATTTCAGTGCGCAGCCAATTGTCGAAGCGAGTTAACTTCCTGTAATTAAGAGTCGAGCTATAGCCAACGGGATATGACACGAATGGAACGTCTGTGAACTTTTTTCGAGAATTCGAACCGCTTCTTTCCTTAAGAAGAGAGTCTCTTTGTGGGATTTACGAGGACTATCCTCTCTGGAGATTCTCTAATTCGCTTCTGATATGTTTCTTCTGGACTTCTGGGACAAGTAGAGTAAAAATACTTACCCTTGATTTTTGCGAGGTTCTTGGACAAGTATTTACGGTAATCTCTAAATATTTTCCGATTTTCTTCGTTTCCTAAATAACACCACGCATGTGGTTTCAGATTTATTTAAAAATTAATTGTAAATTAATCGTACATTGTTTATACCTGTTCTTTTCTAAACTACGTTTTTTAAAGACACTTTGATGGGATTTTTCAATAACATTTGAGTTTGTCCAAAGAGTACAAATTAATGGTGAATTACAAAAAAAAAACATATTTTAACCGTGAAAGAAAACAGTTAGAGGACATTTGACCGCTTGAGGCGATGGATTTTCATTCTTGGATCGTAATTTTTTCCGAGGAAACAACGCGCCACAGCTAAATCCGAATTTTTAAGCTCGCCCGCCGTTAATTTCCCACGTAGCTGTTGTAGCAGAGAAGCTTCGCCGTGTCACGAATATTCTTCCACCCTTTTTCTCCCTGCGTTTCCCTGTTGTCCCTTTGTCCTGGTAAAGTGACGAGGAGCGGTACACGTTCTGTGAAACGTGGACGATGTAACGAGGTTCCGTTTCTTGAATTACATCCACCAGCATTTTGCCCAACAGCAGAATTTTATACGTTTAACGCTCACTTCAATTTGTCCTATCAATTTCTCAAATTTCTCATACGCTTTTAATTATTTATGTGATTTTAATTATCGCCGTTTTAAAAAGATTACTCGTCTGACGTATTAGAAAACGCAGTTCCTCGATCGAGAAGCTGTATCGTTTATCTTGCTCGAATGAGTGAAACGATATGTGTTAGTTTGTCTAGAAATAATTCTTCTTTTTTATTACCGCAAGTCAGGCTTCTGTCGAAAGAATGGAAATGAAAAACGGTGGTCGATTTGATGTAGAGGTAGAGTGACGTTAAAAACATGCAGCGTTCCGTTCCACGGGACATTTGTAAAATAAGAAACTTCGCTGGGAAAATATAGCGCCGAAATGAAAGTTTGCATAGTCATGAAGGAAAAATTTATTCGATCCAATGGAATGAAAATAACAAGTGAATAGTTGAATTTCGTTTTGAAAGCTACACTGCAGCTACGGGAAAATTACGAAGCGTAAGATATTACTTAACTTTCGAAGATTTTTGCATGCCACATAGTTTCGCACTTTATCGAATCTCTTAATAAATTCGTTACCAAGGAAATCGAATCAACGTTGCTCGTTGTTAGAAAAATCTCCATTGCTCGCAAGTATGTAAATTTTTAATCGAAACGAGTTTTCACGTACGTATTCGAGAAAAAAGAAGGATCCATCTTCTCACCGCCGAAAGATATAAGGTCCACTGAAGTCCAATCAAAGGCCAATTAGCGATTGTTGTGGCAAAAGTGCAAAAGTGGAGAAAGATAAAAGGTGGCAAAACAGAGAACGGCGAACCAGTGTAAAAGTGGTAGAGGCGTGAAAAATATCGAAATTTGATTCCATCGTTAGTTCAGCGAAACGGAAGGGTGTCGGTTTCAGGAAGCACTTTCTTCTCGTGGTCACTCTTCCTATTTTCTTTTACTTTTTTTCGCCGTTTTTCCTTCGACTGGCAAAAATGACGGGGAGGCATTGTGTCGAACGAAAAGTGGCGATGGTTCGGGGGGTTGGTGGGCGAAAGGATGTAGTAGAGGGTGGTGGGCGATATCCAGCCGCGGCTGTGCACGCCCATGTACCGGAAAATTTAAATCAACGAGTAACGTTCAGCAGTTCCATTGTAACGAGAAGAATAGGAGACACGGAAGCTCAGTACGACAGATACGCCGGAGGTTGAATATCAAATGGGATATGACCGGTGGTTTATTTCTATTCCAGTTTCGCACGTTTTCCACCCTCCTCTGTTCTATGCACCCTCGTTTTCGTTGGCTCCCGTCGATCTTTCTCGTTTTTCTAACCACCGTACTCTCCACTTCGTTTTCCCTCGTCAGAAGTCATCGAAAAATCGAACGGAATTCCGTGTTCTGGAAACAAGTTTCGAAATCGTCCTTTTATTTCGTCCCATTTTCTCTCTTTTGCAATCTATTTCTTTTCTTCCCAGTTGCACGGTTTTACGTGATATGGCTTGCTTGTTTTCAACTATCCATCGTGCTAACAAGCGCAAGCGTTGCAAACACGATTATATCATTAGTGTTTTATGCGTACGAATCGGTCGTGCGAGAGCCCCGTGTCGGAAGCGCAATTTCCAACACTTTGGATCGGCTCGATTACAAACGACCGATCGAATTGCTGCCGGGAATAAAGGAGCTTCCAGTTTTACTCGTTTTTGTATTTTTCTCCCCTTCTTTTTTCGAAAGATCCGTTTTATCGTTCGACCCGTGGACAACCAGTGTTTCGCTCAACATTTATCGCGTGGATTGCGTTCGGATGAAACAAACCTTTAAAACGAAATCGTGCGAATGCGCTTCATAATACAGTTGGAAACATCATCGATCAAACGTTATACCAACAGATAGAGGGGGGAATGGTGGCGAGAACCCTAGAAAATTGCAGCGCGTTATACTATCCGGTGAAAATTGTGAATCGCGCATGCATATTCAGCGCGCATTGTTTAGAACGTAAGCGTTGCTTTAAATCTCGTTTTCATCGATTTCGAAGCGTGCCGAAATGGAGGGTGATGAGTTCAACGAACCGATGCATACTAATGAACGCGTCCGTCAGAACTTATTAACATCTTCCACCTATAAATATGTTTTCATTCGTTCCTTAATCGTTTATCAAAAACGCGTGAATCGTGTAACGTTGCGTGTACGTTCTTTCGAACCTGAATAGAAAAGAGGAAAGACAAGGAGACATCGTTTAATTATCGTTACAAACAGCTTTGATAAATTTGGCGTGAAAAACACTCGTCGGAATTCTTTGCTTGTAACTCGCAAAACGAGTATCGAGAAGGCGTTTCCTTTAGTTTTTATCGGCAATTATGCTTGAGATAAAACTTGCCATAAGAATTGATAAACTAGTAGTTATATAGCGTGTTTGACAACGCTCTCGCATCTTTAGCAGTTACGTTTCTATTAATTGCAACGCGAGCTCTTTATATCCTTGGTATTCATTCTTCGCGCTCTTTGAGAGTCACTCGCTTTACATCTACTCGAAAGCTATGAAAAGAGAAACCTCGTTATTTTAATAGGAAAGGAGGAGTTATTCTTTGAATTCGCCAAGCAACTTCACGTACTGTTGGCGAATTTTCACGGTAACGAATTAAACGCTAAAAGATCTTCGTCGAGATATTTCTCGTTCTCTAATGAATAATTATTAAAACAACGATATGTTAAATACCTCGATTACGTAATTTCTAAGTCCTCGGGTCGCCAAGCTTTTCTCTTTTCATAGCGAATACGTAATCCTATTCCCCTATAAACGGGGCTACTATTTTGCAGGAGTTCGAACGTGGGACAAAAGAATTCACTTGAAGAGGCCGTGCTAGCCCGGTTAATTGTCATGTTCTCGGGGAAATTAATTTATCGGCGATCGTGCAACGAGAAAATTGTCTGTGAATTCAGGTTCGGTCGAAAGAAATTCGTTGCACGTACCTCGCGTACTGTTCTCTCCTTCCCTCGCGATCCCTTCTTCACCTCGGCCACTCCTCATCCTCCACTTCCATTTCTCGAAATTAAATGTAAATTCCTATATTATTCCCGGCAATTTTGCTTAATATCGCGCCAGCAGTCGTGCTTTCGAATTATTCGCCAACTTCATACACGCGGTGGGACGCGACTAAAACCTCTCTTATTATCGGGTCTGCACGGAATTCCTTTCGACTTTTTCCATCAACGGTTAAGTCTACTGTACTTTCAAACAGTTGGAAGCTTAAGTCGGGGAACGCTGGCTGTGCTGATTCCAAACGCAGTGATATTTCTCACGGAAGTGAAACCAATAACTCACACCCTACTTCGAAGAACTGGGTTACTTGGCAAATTACACCGACGGACCGAGCGAGCCTTATTATTCCTAGGTCAGTCGCAAGTACACGCGCCGGAATGTTGTATCAGTGGAATTAGCTGCGAAAGCATTTTCAACAATGTTGCAAGGTCAGACAATGCATAAAGCGATTGTGCGACATCGTTAGAAACTGGAAATACACTCGATATTAACGTGCAGCGCTGCTTCAGCGCTTTCAGAAGACTGAAATTAATTTTCAACTTTGTTACAAAGCTGGCAGAGTTCGGTGCACGTTTTCCAATATCGTTGCAAGGTCGATGGGCAACTCGGAAATAATTTGCACTATTGTTGCCAAGGCCAATTATATGCGTTACCGCATATGTGCGACATCGGATATATCACAATTACATAGATCAGATTTGTTCAGCGCAACGTTACATGACAAAGTACCAAAATCGTATCCATTAATTATCAACATTGTTGGATCATTAAAACAGTGTGGTTAACGTGCTGATCCTGTTTACGTCCGGCGACACTCTACCTAGACCAGGCCACACATCGCGAGCAAGATGGCAACCAGATGTCCGCACATCCTTACTGCGTATCCTCGATAGTCTTAAGGACCTATCATAAATCTAAGGAATTTTCTAGCTAAGGTCCTTCAGACCCAACAAACATCTCTTTGCTAAATCGTTTTCTAAAAGTTTATTGTTTACTACGGGAAAGTTATTTTTCTCACGTATGATGCTTCCCACTAGCAACTTTCTCTCAGGGGCGGTTAGCACCCTTCCTCACCCACCAACCTAGAAAATTAGCCAATTGACAGCGAAGTCTTTCCCTCACTCTCCCAACGAAAACTTGTCCTTAACAAATCGACTCTTTTCGTGTCATTAGACCCACCCATCGCAAGCTTTCCTCCGCAGCATCATCTTCACAGAAAGGAGTCTTTAAACATTTTTTGAACCGTCATCATCTAAGCTTACGTCGCGTACTACGTTCTGTAACTTTGGCTATCAATCGAAACTCAATTATACCTTAAAGTCGTTGGAATAAACATTGATTTATACCTGTTAATTCAGTGTAAACTCAATTGAACCACTCCCTATTATCCTAACAGAAATAAGGGGATCGATCATTTCGTGGCGTCGATTATCTAATCGTGACGGGAATTTACGACTCTCGTTGACGTGCTCTCCGCGAATGGTCGAATCAAACAGAACCTGGTGAACTTCGTGTTCTACTCTTACTGTCATTTTAACGGCCTATGGACACGCGTATCTTCGCATTTTTCTTCGATAAACCGGGTTCGTCTATGTTCGTGTCTAATCTTTTTATAGTTCTAAGCTGTGCGGAAAAGTTCGAGGAAAATTCAGAATCGTTTGTCACTTTGTCACCTTATCAGAAACATCTTTTCCTCAAATTCTGCACGATGGATGGGATTTTCCATGGTAGCGTACATTCGCTGGTGTATTAGTTCCAATAAAGGAATCTTCGTGCATGTCCGTGGAATATGGGTCAACGTCATGCTACCGCCTGTTCCTCGGAACCGGTGCCAAACCGATAATTCGGCTAGCTCGTCGACAGTGGAAAAATGTGGATGCCGGGAACAACGGGAGCCGGTCGGAAGGAATTTCCACGAGAGAAGTCATTCCGTTTATCGTCGTGCAAACGAGCAATTGCCAGAGGGTTGAATAGTTAAGGGTGCGAACCCAGCCGTGTCGTATCGGGTACATTGTTCGACTTTTTGAAAAGGCTAACAACGTTACGCTCGGTCGCTGTCTTTTTATTTGTTTATTCGCTTACACGTTCGACCAGACAAAAACAAATTTATTCTTCCGTTTGTTCGTTATATTACTTTTTTTCTTTCTCTACTTCTTTCCTTTGTTTTTCTTCTTTTTTCTTTTATTATTATTATTATTTCGCGCATCTTTTCGTTGTCGATCCAATCATTGTAGTCAAATAAGTCCGAGCTTTCCAAGTTAAAGCTTCTTAACTCGGTGGCCGTTGGGAAGTTTAGCTTGAACAGCGAAACTCATTAAACTCTTTATTGCTTCGCTAAGTATTGCAACAGATGTTCAAAGTTATCATTCGGAAGTTTGACTTACTATACGCAGTTGAATTATCGTTACCTGTTCCTCCTTTCCTTTCCCAAACTTGATTCTTTATTCTAAGAAGGCTGTTTCCAGTTCCACCGTAATGAACAAAACTCAAGGAGAACTAAAAAATATTTGCGAAGACAGCACGGCGGTTTCTAAAAGATTAAAGTTTCAATCGACCTCGAGAACGTGTATAAAAAATTGTCGCTCACACGTCCGTTAATAGTAGCGAGGTGATTTCCAGGCGTAGAACCGAGAATCGTGAGATCCAATTAAACGACAATGAGTCGGAAGGGGCGCGTACGCCGATCAAATAATCGAACAATTTATTCCCTGGTCCCGGAATTTGCATATCGGTATCAATCGATGCGAACCATCGACATAGTATTTACGGATGGCGGGTGCCGACCGGAAAAGCCGCGATTGCTCGGTCAGAAGTGTCTTTGGCGCGCGCCAAGTGGCTTCGTTTCCTTTGAAGAGCGGAGCCATGCTCGTTTCTTACTCTTGTTCCATCCGCTTTTCAACCGGAAACGAGCTCCCATATTCGTTTACACCAGTTTACGTGCAGAGACACGGGATGTCCTAAATTCAGGTCGTAGTCTGGGTCAAGAACAGTCGCTTCGAACCGATTTCGCGTTTTATCTCTCGTTCTTACGATTCTCCATCTTGGAAGCTGTTGAAAGTCCATTTTCTCGTCTATTACGATTGTCAAGAACGCGCAGCTTTAAGATCTAAAGCAAAGAAATTCGAAGAATTTCTTCCCAGTATTAATGGACTTCAATTATTGTATTTGGCGGAGCAAAGAAAATTTACTGTATATTTACGATGGAAAAACGAACTCGCGCGCTATCGTTAAATTTATCGATTCGAATTATCCCTGATTAGGAAGGAGTCTCGATAATTTAACCGTAGTTTAGCAGCAGCCCGCGTAACATCGAAACGCGGCCAAACGAGCATAACCAGGCTTGTTTTCATTACAGGCTTTCTAAACGCCAACACGGATTCGCACTTACGCTCGCCGGCGAATTACGGCTTGATGGATCAGATCGCTGCGTTGCACTGGGTGCAAGAGAACATCGGCTACTTTGGTGGTGATCCTAGGAACGTGACGTTGGTTGGCCACGGTACCGGGGCTGCTTGCGTCAATTTCCTAATGACCAGTCACGCGGTGCCAGACGGTGAGTAGTTTTCTATTTCTCTTCTCCAAAGTATTTCGTTATGTCTGTCGTAATTGCGTTGGTTTATGAAAATCCCATTGTTTTACACTTTTAACATAATTTCACCGAATATATCGTTCGATTTTTTATTTTTTCATTTTCTTATAAATCAGAATATTCCAAGCCTGCGTCTGGGAGGAGACATCCAAACACCCTTCGATCTTCGACCGTAAAAAGACGAGAACGTGTTTGGCGAACATTTCAGTGGCTACGATCGAAAGCAAGGGAGGTTTATTTGAATATTAAAAGCACGTACGCTGATACACGGTGGTACATGGCGGTAGGGCGGGAGGGTGGAAGATCAAACGAGTTTTTTTCGACCAGTCAGAGGAATCGCGTCACTTTAATCGAATCACAGGTAATTCACCCCTCTTGGAACGTGTAAGGGGGCAGCACGGCGTATATTTTATTTCTGTCGTGCGCCGGCCCTTGGAATAATTAACGTTGGATCACGCTAACCCTTTTAACAGGCACGTTTAGAAATAACTGATGGAATATTCAAGATTAAAGCGTTAGATGTAAACGAGGGGTGAACGGGCCTCGGACCTGACTGAACCCATAAAAAAACAGCCGCTAGCTTCCGGCGCACTTCGTTTCGGACGGCAACCCCCCTTGCTGTTGTTAGTCTTGCTCGAATACGTCGATAAAGAGCTTCCCTTTCGACTTGTCCGATACTTTGTCGCGGGAACATCGCTTTAGAGATCGTTCTCACCTTTTTTATCGTCTCGTCTGTGGAAAGAAACCCTTCTTGACGGAGCAAAGGGTATTCGCTGTAAAATGTTTGCGACCGTGCCACCCCCAAATTATCCACCGTGGCGCTTAAAACAGTCAGACTTTCCACGTACGCCTATCTACGAGCGAATAAATTTCTTTGAAACTCGACGCGACCGTATCGACCAAGGAAATTAATAACTAAAAGCTGGCGAAAATCATTTCTCAGGTCTTTCGTTGATTAGGGTCGCGTGAGCGGAAACTGGTCGGGGCTGTTTCAGCGTATGGAAGACAAATCGATCCTTCAAGGACGGGGGAAAACAACGAAGTAATCTGACCGGATCCACCTTATCGTTAACTCAACCGTACGATAATTCACTACAGCTGGAAACTGTCAATGGAGATTAGGCCAGCTGATTCTACCCCTAATTGATCACGTCTGGTAAACCACCAGCCCTCTCCTGCTTTCCGGCGACTTCCCCTGTATATGCTCCGGATTAACTTTAATATACGCATATGGACATGATTGGACCGGCTGCTGCTAGGGAAAATTGGATGGCAAGTTACAATCAATAAGGCGTGATATTCTGGAACTTGGAGATCCGGTCGTACCGTGTTACGCAGATTCTCCGCCCAATATTCCACTTTTTCTTTAACGCTGACTAAACGTTAACATTTTTCATTTTGACAAAAATTACCTCGAATTACTTCGAATCACGAAAGAAGTAATAATTCGAGAAGAGAATCATCGAACCGAAAATTACTCGGATTATCTTAGCATCGTTCTTCGCGTCAGCTAAAAGACCAAACGAATATTCTGTAAAATATCTTCAACTTTTACTCTTTTGCCAGCTGATCTCGATGCAGGGTCTGTTCAAATCTTGCTCGAGGCCGATCAACGGGATTTACTTAGCAACCCCTCGATTTCATTCCGTCACGGTAATCCTAGTGGTACTGGCGTCGCGAAAAAGAGGACGGCAACACTAACAGCAACCAGGTTTATTGCGGCCGGCGTGACGTGCCGCGGGGAAAAGTCGCACGTTCGTCGTCGAGCAGAGCAACGCGCGTCGAGAGGCATTACGAGCGAAAGGCTCGTTTAATGAGTCTACGACCAGCAAATGCCACGCAACGCCGCCATTTGTGACGTAAAATGCGCCGTGCAATTTGCGCTGATGGCATCAGCACCGCCGGCCCGAACGATGAATGACGGCAATTCTGTACAGGAGGATCGCTTTAATGGAAAAAGCGGGCCTCGATTCGCACCACGCTATATTTCCCTTCTTTCTTTCCTTCTCTTTGCCGGGCAAATTTTTCTACGCTCTGATTACAAAATCCCATGGACATCGCTTCGCTCTAATAAAAATTTGTTTGCATTACCATCCACTGGAAAATTGTTTGCCAAGCGCGGCTTTTAAAAAGCAGATATTTGACGATAGATTAGAGAATCGATAATAGGAATTTTACATGGGACGTAGAAAGAACTTGTTTTACTACAGTTGAACAAATTTGTGTGCAGAGTACAGTTGGATTATGAATTACCGATAAACAACGCCGGTAAAATTGATTGGTTTAATTAATTGAAAGAGCAGGCTAGCCTGCGTATCGTGGAAAGTTATGCATTTCTTTTTTAATTATCCAGACTCAAAGTAGACTGCGTGCTCGACGAATCTCGCCGCTTATCAGAGCGTGGTTTTTATACCGTTCTCTGTGATTTATACGCGGCCACAACGAGAACTCGCGTAATCTTAACGTGCCGCCTGTCACAGGAGTACAACGCTCCGAGTACTAGTTCAAAAGAATTCTCGCGCGATTTCATTACTACGATCGATTTACATTAATTTTGCATCGTTCAAACGTAGTTTATAAATATATATGAGAAGCGATCCACCCGAACGGCATATCTAAATTCTCGCATTGCATTTTTCAAGACATAAAAAATGTAGAAAGTGCAAAATAATTCTGAACTTATGTTTTCATGAAAACATAGTAATCAGCCAGTTTGATCGCTTTGACAGCGTCGGGTAATTAATTATCTCGAGCATCAGCACGGTAACACTCATTGCGAAATGTGCCACCATCTGAATTCGGACGGAGCTTAGAATTTCTAAAAAAGAAAAAATTCGCTCGCAATGCTGACAAAAGTATGCGAGGAACTTGGTCGCAATTACTAAAACGCCAGGTGAGAAACGTTAGTACTATCCCGGCCGATCGATTCGAAATCGAACCGCTAGCTCCTCTAACCGGTCCTTCTCTGATGGTGTCTAATCCGTAGAGTTTAATCTACGCAAGCAACCGGCTCCGAATGGATAATGTCCGCGGTTAGGAACTCTCTATCAGGTGGCAGGCCAAACAGAATCGCTATCAGCTACGATCCACCAAAGAGGAGATCACACCCTGGTCGACCTCGTTCGTCCACTCTACATAAATACTCGTCCTTGTCTGGGAATCTGCCGGTGTATTTGGCCACCGGTTTCGAACCGTGCAATCGTCGATTGAAAGATCGCCGCAGGATTCGTTGTTCAAGACTTGTTAATCGTTTGAGATTTTCCTGTCGGAGTAGAACGTTGTTTCGATTGCCGGCGCTCGATGAAAGTAATCGAGAGCTAGAAATTTTACCGATGATGCAGGAACTGTAAATCAAGAGCCATTTTTCAAGAGAGACCAATAACCTTCGTGGTGGTTCCGCGTCTGTGGAATGTATGGTATCAGCGAAGTTGCACGGATGTTGGTCCAATTAATTTTGGTGGTAATCGCGGAGGTAGAAATATCGCTCGGTATTGTTGGATATTGTAGTTCGGTTGTGTATTACGTGTTCGAAGCAAACGAGTCGTAGCTACTGAAAATAGAGATGAAAAATGGTCGATCTCGATGGAATTCTTCTAACCATTTTCTGCCTTCCCGTTTTTATCGTTGCGTCTTTTGTTTCTTCCGCGAAAAGAGAAATCCTTCGACTCGGTGATTCGTTATTCGCCACGCATGGAACGAGGCAATTGGCAAATTAGAATATACGTAGATACCGGGCAAAATTCGACACCACAAATCATCCATTAAGTCACAGCTCGCTGATTAATCCTTTGGGCTCCATTCGTCTTACTAATAAACTGCCGGCTATGCTGTCTCAGTTTGAATCCACAGGTACAGCACAAGGCGTTCCACGTAGCCATGGAACGTTGTCTGCGTATTCCTTCAAGCTTGATAAATTGCCATCCGCGATCTTCTGACCAATTGAAATTCGTAAGCGCGTCCTTTCAAAACCAACCGAACGATCTATTAATTAAAATTTTTGATCTCTGAGCGCTCGTTACGCTTTGGCGCATCTACGCTTATTCGCCCGATGGGTGTCGACCGTTCGTTCTTTGATAACACCAAGTTACCATCATTGGGTGATTCTCGAGTTCTCGACAAGAACAAAAATACGGTCGCTGTCGAAGCGTTGGAAGAAAAGAATCGCGAGTAAAGGCATAGATCAAATCGCTTCCCTAACGAGGTCGTTTCACGTTGTGCCCGTTTCTGACCGTAAGAGAAATCCCTCGCGTCGCCGACGACGAAACGATTTCTTCCTTGGTCGAGTGCCGGCTCGAGAGGAGAACACTGGCATGACCAATGAGCGTATTCAATAAAACATGAGAGCTACGAAATCGATGTTATCGGCCCAGTTTCGCTTCTCTCGATTAACCCTTAGCCTGGGGGATCGCTTGAGATGTTGCGCGCGCTAATCACGACTCTTCCGCCGGCTGATATCGATATTTTTCCAATCTGCGATTGCGTTCTCATCTGGACTGTATAATTGGAAAAAATCTGAACGCTTCGATGCGGATGTGAAAAATGTATAGATTGAAAGATTTTAATTAGAACATGCAGCGATAGATGATTTTTCTTTTTATCAGTAATCCGTGCATAAGGAAACTGAAGAAACATTGAGCAACCTCACATTGATTAATTGCGATATCCGAGTTTCTCCGCTCTTTTCGTTTGATACCGTCGACGCAACAAAATTCGATCATATTTTTACTCGGCTGAGAAAATCAATACACGCCTACGAAATCGTCTCTGCGCTGTTCATCCGCGTGTTAGCTTCAACTTAGCGAAAAGCTTCGAATACGAAAACAGAGAACGTTCCAAATACGGTCCAACAGAAGCGTATGAGAAGAAGAAGAAATATGAAACGCGAGATAGCACGAAGTTAACGTGACGGATAGACAACGATCGTTGGGAAAAGTTCGTGTCGCGACGCCTGCGGCCACTTTCGGACCGGAAAAGACGAGAGAACGGAAGATGCGGAGGAAAAGACAGATCGATATTGCATGTTCGACTATCCATTACCGTGCTGTGAAATGACGTACAGCTGGCAGCGCAGCAACGGACGCACATGTGTCTATGCACGCGTGCAACGCAGCCTGTGCATTTATTACCAGCAATCTGGTAACTCGAGGTCTTGGAAGGTATCGCTAATGAATCTGTGTCGGGCAGCCGGCACTTGAATCTCGAATTTCTGAAAATTGCATGAGAGTTCGAAACGTAGTACTCAAAATGTAGTTTGATCTCTTTAGGGACGAACTTTATAACAACTGGAATAAGATAATTTCTTATTTCCCGATCGTGATACGTTGGTAAATGTTACACGCGATAAGCGACGTAACGGGAAACGCGGTGAAAAGTCTAAGGCTGTTCTCAGACGATCAATGATACTGTCAATATTCCAAAGTTCTCAACGAAACTGTAGTTTGTCAATAGATATCGATAATATTGTATCGACGATACGTATCGATCCTTTTAGTTGACGACGATACATATCGATGGCCCGAGGCTATCTTAGAAAAAGTAACATTGACGTATAGTTGTGGTTATTAAATTGCATCTTTCGAAGTCGTGCTTCGATTAAATAAAAAAGCTGCACATCCACGTACGCGTTAGTATTTCTGAAGAGGCAAACTTTTCTCAACGAAAGAACGTTTCGTTATTCTTGATACCAAAATAAAGATAAGCAGCTTAAGGATGCTTTGTATTCGGATACTTTTTATTCATGCAGACCGATTTGCCATTTTTTTACAAGTATAATAACTTACCGTCGTTAGCTGACACGGGTCCCACGGCGCTCTTTACGCTTTGCATATTTTCCTCCGTGACCAATAGATACCCGGTGTCGTTACCAGAAACGGTATCCTATCAATTAATTCAACAACGCCTCGCAATTACTTCATCCATGGAAACGTATTTAGAAACGTCTCTCGTTCCCCTGGAGGATTTGAAAAAATTCTAAATTCTCAAAAAAAAAAAAAAAAAAGAAGAAAAACGTCGCCCGACATCGTCGTTCCGCTTACAGAAAATAAAGTGTCTATCGAGAATCCCTGCGGTGGCCGTGAATCACGGTTCGATTAATAGATACGCAAAGGCAGGAAATGCAACTGGAAAATGCATTTTTCCGGTGCGATGGACGAAAATGAAATGGAGCAAAACGAAGGCTCCCGCGATGCTTACTCGTTCCTTGTCGGCTTCATAGCGAAGAAAACGAAATCGATGAAAACTGCGATCGCCGAGCAGAAACGACTTCCCTCGGAGGTTTCAATTCTTTTACAGCGAAGGAGAAGAAAAGAAGAAAGGTAAGGTGAAATACGAACGGGGAACGGTTAATGCGACGAGAGACCGCGAATATTCACGCTGAAGATTGTATTTATAATCGCGAGAAAAGAGGAAAAACTTGTTCAAGTGGTCGGTTAATTTAAATATCGACCGCATAAACATTCGTACGAGAGAAGAGGACGGTAAGCCGCTTGCAAGTTATGAATATTACCAGCGAACGTAAGCTCCTACTGTCCGACCCCTCGCTGCCCTCTTCTCTGTGCCTCCTCTACCTCCTTGATCCTCTTCTTGATTCCCTCGTAAACTCGACTGGAAAGGCATAGTCATCTTCTCCGAAGCACGGCGATGCTGACAACTGCCGTGGATGATAAGTTAATAAGCTTTGCCGGAAACGAACACCAAGCGTGACGTTCGGAAGGAAAAATCGCCGAGGAAAAAACAGCGCGTTGATATTTGGTAATATCTCGAATATGTTTGCCATGCGATGCATTCGAGCGAGAATCATTCGAAATTTATAGCTTTCGGAACAGCAATAAGTAGAATGAATAGAATGAGATCGTAGTTATACGTCGGTTCGTAGCATTTATATTTCATTCGCAGAAACTCCGGACTCTGCGTTGTTTCGTTGTTTGACTAAAATAACGTTACGATAAAAATAGATCGACTCGCGTTCATAGAGAAACGTTGAGAGTAACTGGAAAAATTGAATGCGAAATTTGCAATCACGGTGTTATTTCTACGAGTTGAACGCTTTCCACTCGTATCCAGGGACAATGTTCCGAAGAAAAGAGAGTAATTTGAAGTATGCGTGGTAATAGTACGCATTACGCCAAGTCTCGCATTTTTCTCACTTGTGCAGGTTATCAAGATAATGTACGTCAGAGAAATTGCTTATGAAATATCGCAGCAGCCTTTTCTCTATATCCCTAGGCATCCTACGAATACGAGTAAAACGATGCATCAATTTATATGCGGAACTTAACGTTAATGGTATTGCGATAGAAATGGCACGAAATATTCCGAAAGAACGTCGTAAGAGCATTTCCACGACTTTCGCCAAACTCAAATGATTCGGACATCGTCACACCTTTGATACTCCTTAGCGTAAATTCTAAACAAAGATTCATCGAAATGCCACCTAACTCTCTCCTAGTAAATATTAAAATTATGAAATGCAAATAGCTCTAAGTCCGTAAGCTTCGATCTTCTAGTCTCAATAACGTTTCGGTCTAGTCTACGGTGCAAGTATAATGGTATAAGTGAGCCATTGGCTGAGACATGCTTCGTTTATTATCCGAGCTGAGAGCAAGTTTTAAAGTGATAAACTCATGGTTGAACAATTCGAGAGACGTACCTCTCAGTGTGTAATATACTTTAAACCGACGGATGTTGAGCTACTCCATCTTACTTGCTGTCCAACACGGAATGTGCATGTTAATGGGCAAGTTGACAGATTAATTTTCCCGTGAGTGGATACCGTGCAATCATGCTGCGTAATAACACTTTAACGAGTGTTTTTGCGACAGGGCCTATGACCATGTGTTTACATGAAAGCTGTTAGTTTTTTTTTTTTTTTTGCAAAATTAAACGTGCGCGAATTGCGAAAGAAATCGCTGTCAAATTTGCGGATGATAATTTCTTCTCTAACGGCGATTCTATGCTGTTGAGGTTATTCGATGTGTAAACAGAGAAAACTCGTGGATAAATTGTAAGGCAGAAAATATATTTAAATAGAAGTGTAATTATAAGTAAGAATACAATTTGAGCTGGTCCAGATCCGCGCGCTAGCTGTGTTAGCCAATAACTGGAAACCCCGAAGCCAACGTCGCCTGTCTACTGTTCATGGTCTGTCTTCGTCGCAGTCTTTTGTCTACACGCTGTCAGTGCTTGAGAAAACTAAAAAGACCAGATGTTGAGTTTTCTTAGAAGTGGTGACCACTTCAACATATGCAAACATGGAAATTTGAGGCTACAAATTAACAACGATAACGAGCCATTTATGTAGATGCATCTATGTATGTCGTATTTATAACTGGCTGACTTGGACAGCGCGGTATTCAGAAACGCACTTAGTTGGAGAAACCGTCAGTCACCGATTGTCTCGTCTGAGTGACACATACGGAGACAGCCAAGGGATAGACTGTTTGAATCGGCTGAAACACGAACATCGGTGTTAGTCGTAGCTAATGGATCAACGCACTTGAGGAGATGATAAGAGTCGTATTCGTGCAAGATTCTCGAACGCGTATCGACAGCCTTCATCGTTACACAGTCATTCACGTGGACGTACGTCACCGACGATGACATCCCGATCATTACTCGGTTCATCGATACGATTGACGAAACCAATTTGTTACGTATCTCCGACTACCTACGCTTTTCCCTTTTCTTCGTTCGTTGGTCGTTGTAAAATCTATTTCTCAGCCATGGACGAAACACAGAGATCGGAAGGACGACAGAAAACCGCAGGCGTCGCGAATTCATCAGAGTATCCAGCGACAAAATCTCCGAGGTCGAATCCTTTGCGCCCCGATACGAAGATTAACGACTCCCAAGTTTCCGATTAAACTCAGCCAGCTGATTACGAGGGAGAAGCAGCTTTTGTCTACCGAGTAGCGAAACAACGTTATCTGGATTCTCTAACGAAGCCAGCCGAAACCGCGATAACCGGTTGCTTGAAAACATGTATCGAGTCCACGCGAAATCCTGCTGCTTCTCTCGAAACGTAGCATCGTTGGATCTTTCCCGAGATAATGATGTACCTTGGCGAACTGTCGCGATAATGTTACTCGGCGAACACCGCCTTACCGATACGAAGATTAACGACGGTTAAGATTTAAGTAACTTCCATGAGAAATCCTGTTTTACGGATATCGAGGTCGATAAAATCATATCGCGTTCGCGAAACGCGATATTACAGTACACATCGTGTTTCCCTTAGATCCACGTTCGCAGAGAGTCGAAATGAGATTTCGAAATTTCTCCAATTCAATTTTATTTCGTCGATGATTTATGATAGCGGAAAGGCAGGAAACCGACGAAGCTGTTTGGCAAGCAAAGATCCGCGAGGCTAAGGGTTTTCTCGCCCAGCCATTTAGGATCATATTTTTAAACTGCTACACGTGCTGCTTTCATGCCAAGCGACCAGATCAATTCGCGGCAATGCAAGGATGAAGACTACGTTGGCTAAATCGCTCCATCTTTTTCACGATAATAACTTAATGAGAAAAAATCGCTACTTTTAAGATTTATCTGTACGTTAATTTTTGTTACATTAATTTTAATTGCGTTCAAAGCGTTTCTTGTTTCGATGGTCCGACGGAAAGGATGGAAATTACGGACTGGCAAAGTAGTAGTTGTACGGCTGTGTGTAGTTGTACGTACGCAAGATGGATAACCATCGGTCATTACTTTTTAATTGTTGCAGGCTTGCTGTTTCATCGCAGCGTTCTAATGTCTGGTAGCGCGCTTTCACCATGGGCGCTGGTGAGAGGAGCTGCAAATTACGCTCTGCAAGTTGCCAAACATCTAAATTGCTCGTGGGTGAGTATTGCTCGGAGTGCATTACATTAAGGTCTCCGGTTCGGCGACAACTCCGAAGCAAATAAACCGCCGTCAGACATTCCCCGCGAGGGAAACAATTCTCGCTCTCCTTCTCTCTTTCTCTTTCTCAATACTTTCGTACATACGATACCGACAAACGTACAACCGTATTAGTTTTCTTGTTGCAAGAAATTCTCGACTACCTGGAGCGTAGTCCACCCGATTAAAAATTATGTTTAACACAGAAAGGAAGAGAACTTTTAACTTAAAGATCAGCCAGGGAAGCATATACTGAAGCGTGCACGAGGGTAGAACGGTATATCGTGCTTATACTTCAAAACATCTGGCACAAGGAAGAAAATACAGAAGAACGAAAACTCAGAAAATTATCAATCAAGAGAAATGTCGTAAAAACAAAGGAGAATCGGAAAATATCGCATGTACTAATGGCGATTAGAACGGCGCATAAAAGGGAACGAGGGAACAATGTAAAAAATGAGACTCGAAGAGCAAAGCGAGATGCGATGACGATACAGATACACGAAGAATAACACACACTTTCCTGGAAAATACTGAACCGAACGTCGGACATTATTTTCGATCGTGTATCGCCGGTAGTTTAATTGTATTGGACGGTAGGGGATATTTTCGTATCGCGATGCGTTGGCTGCGTTAAAACGCGAAACGCGCTACAACTCCCGATGGGGTTGTTGCGCGATGTCCGCCGCACATATTAGCTTAATTGAAATGCATCGTTAATATAATTGCTAGTGCGTAACTAACGGATGTAAAAACATCGCGTTCTTGCCGGTTTCGTTTGATACTTTAATTTATGTACGACCGTGTTACGCTTCCGTGTTATGCTTCCGTGTCGCGACAATATCCGCTCGAGCCGCATTTCTGAAATCGCTCACCGGTGGAACTAAAGTTGTATCGCGCGAGCGGATTCTTGGCTGTTGAAAAACACCGTAACGAACGCGACTTCGGGAAAATTTGTTAAACGAAGGATAGTTTGCAGAACGTTTACCGAAACTGGGCATCGATTTGTTAGCTTGTCAAATGATCCAACGAAACTCCGTTTATTTGAAATTCATCCATTGAGATTGAACGAGACTGAAATTTTAGTGATTGGACTGAACTATTGCTTTATTTCGCTAAACCTCCATCGTATACGAACCGTTTATCCCTGGTGATTCTGTCAAACGGAATGCCGTAATGGTTTAATCGGAGCGTTTAAAAAGTTCCCTATGAATATAAATACATATCGCAAATACCGTCATATCCAATGCACAAAGTGTCTGGCTATGCACCATCCCTTTCCACTCAGACCGTATTCTATCCGCTGCCACGATTCCAAGTTTGCGAATAGAATAATCAAACGCTGATCTTTGCTACCCTCTGCAACAATTGCAACGAATAGAACTGCAGCTGTAGAGGAATATACATGGTAGGAGAAAGAATCTCGATTTCATCGTAGAACGTCGAGAGGCAATACCAAATGCGCCACGGCTACTCGTAGCCACTTCTCTATTCCCCGGCGAAACACGTTCTAGATAGGCTAAACAGATCCTCGATTTGCAGCCGATTGAAAATAACGATTAAACGCGAAATCGGGGTAAGAGCGTCCCAATTGTTTCCCGAACCAACTCCTCTTCCTCTACAGCCGCTATTTCCCGTTGTTCCCGTCGAGTGGTAAAAATAAAAACAAAAAAAAAAGAAAAAAAAAAAAGAGGGACAGCCCGAACGAAATGGAAAACGATACGGGATTATGTTATGCGAGCCGATAGCCGCGGTCCAGTCAGAATTGATTGAATTTGTTGCGGGCGAAAAATGACGAAATTAATTTCGTATCGGATTTGGAGAGCCTGCGGGCTACAGTTCGATTAGAAATATAGCGAGCGGCGATCATCGGCGTTTCGTTGTGCACTCGAATTCGGATCGATTCTCGCGATTTTTAATGCGAGAGACGCTTCGCGGATGAAGCCACGAATATCTCGAATGAGATTGAACGTTATCGTGGAATCGAAGATAAGTGGCTTCGCCACTTTACATAGAAACGTATCAATTCCGAAGATCGAAACGTCGATCAAAAATTTATCCTTGGCGAAAATTTACTTGGAAAATTATAACGCTAAATCTGATGAAATCCTGTTCGATCTTTTACGTCGGTTGGCCGAGATCGAACGTACACGAGAAAGAGGTAGAACCTATCGGTCTAATTTTACGGTTTAGCTGCGCGAGAATCTGTGCTAGGGCTGCAGGCGAGAGGAAACCAATCACGGAGCGAGAAACCAGGCCGCGATGTGCTTCAACCCCCAAAAATTCCCCGGCGAAATTGTCAAACCTTCCATCTCCTCCTGCCGTCCACCCTCGTGCTCCGTTCGTTCGAAAATTGGAAACTCCTCCGCGAAGTCGACGCTTCCGACCAGCACTCCAACATATTAAGGCGTCGATTAAATTCGTTAAACCAACGAATCGATGCTCTCGCGCAAGATCGACGAACCTGCAGGGGGTGCAATTTGTTCATCCCCCCAAATTTCCTCGACACAGCAGCTCGGTCGACGTTCGATTGTGGCTAGCCTACGTCTGTCGAGAGCAGGATTTCCAAAGGCGATTACAGGGCCGGTCACTAAAGCAATTCATTTGCGTGCGACCGAATTAAAGCGAATCGGTGCATCGTCATTGCGTTCCGCTCTGTGCAACTCGCGTTTACCAATCGCCGATTCACCTCTTCTCGAGGTACCGCAATATCGATCTGATCTTTGTGACAATGCTACCCATTGTCTAACGTAATTATCTCTTCCTTTTTCTTCTTTTGTTTTTGCTTTCTTTCATTAGTTACATATTTACCCGCGAACCTACCTATTCTTTACGACTTGTCTCTGTTACCGCGCGTGTAGCATCTATAAACGAGATTTCTCGTACTCATCGCACGAGTATAGGTACTTTTCTTATTAAAAATTTGCTTGTTTGTTCAGGCCGCAGGTGATCCCCAGGCATTGCTCAAATGCCTGAGAGAGGTGCCGCTGAACGCGCTGGTTTCGGTCCCCGTAAAAGGGTTGGAATTCGCGCCTGCTTTCGGACCCAGCATAGACGGCGTGGTGATCGATCCAGGCGATCCTGACGATCAGGATTTCACTCTGCAAGTGGACACGATCAATACGTTGAACAACATCTTGATGCGGAAGGACGTCGTATCGAAACTCTCGAGGTACTTCCGGCCTCGGTCCTTCTTCATTTCCTCCCATTTTCCCTCGCGTTTTCCTCCATGTCGTCCTGTATATTCGAATATCCTAGTATTTTATCCAATTTTCCGTTGCAAACGCCTGAATATTACGCGTGAAGAACAAGAAAACTCGGGAATGATAAATATTCTAGAAATGATAAGGTGTTTCATAATTTTACGGTGAATTTCGTTTGCAATTGTCCGGTAAACACGCGAAAATCTTCTCCTGGCATTTCACTACGATTTCTCGATCTACCCCAAAATTCATGGAGCGTACGCCTGTTTGGTTTCATCGTGAATTTCAACTTATCCCGCATAATCGTGGATACGTCCATGGTATATAACATGTTGCAGGTAGGATTGGAACAAAACAGCGGTCTCGTTACGTGGCTAAACGGAGCATGCTAACTAACCGGGAAGATCCACAGGAAAAAGCGGCGAGTCTCTCTTATTCGGCACGTGAAATGTGGCCAACAAGTACGACTCGTCTTTCTCCACTCTCCTATTTTCCCTCCCCTGTATTCCCCGTTCTTGCTCGCACGTGCTTCACTTTCCTCCTTCCCTTTTTCCGTCCCGCTCGTTTTATCTTGCGACGTTTCACTGTCTTGTCAAATCTTTTGCCGCTTTTTATTTTCCCTCTTTCCCTTGATCACTCTCTCGCCGACACCGTACTCTTCCTTTTACCTCCACCTCGAACCTTCTACCTTCCCTGTTTTGCCGTCACTAGCCTGTTCTTTATTCCATTCTTCCCCGAGATATTACAACTCCAACGACACCGTGTTTTTGATTTCGTTAATTGCATCGTCATTCGTCCTAGCAGAAACTTGTTATTAGTTTGAATCGAAAGACGACAACTCGAGCCTCCTTTTCACTTTATCATTCCTTTACCCTTTTGTGCTTGACCGTCGTCCATTTGTTTAAAACTCGGTTTCTTAATTTCCGCTCAAATCGTTCGTATTCATTTTCCACTACGATTGCTCCCACTCATGAACCACCGTTTTGCTTTTAATCGTTTTACACCTGCGGCGAACACGTGTACGCGCGGCACTTTTAATTACTCGAGTTTCCTTTTAGAAGTTTTCGTTGTTGCGGCTGGACGACAAGGTACGTCCCCTTTGTCCCATCGTTTCCTGACGAGTCTCCTGTCCGAAACGCAATTCCGTTTGTTGGAGTAATTTAACGATTGCGACGTTTAGCCAGCCAACACGGCGAGCAACGATTCGAGTATTTATAGAGCGGTGTATCGTCGTGGAAAAATGTTTTTACCCGTCGCGTTCAACGAGAAGAGAACGGAGTCGCACAAAGACTTCCGACAACGAATAACGAAACGGCTAAATGTCGACTGGGGCATAATTTTATGAGCATTGGCTGGTAGAAACGAAAAGGTAGTTGTTTTTAATTTCCAAGGAAAAGATCATTAACATGAAACAATTAGAGGGACAGCAAAAGAGCTCGACGAGCATATTCAAGCACGGTGTATTAACGTTTTGCGGTCGTATTGAGGTAAAATGGGTACTGTAGCGATCAGAATTAATTTTCATTTAGACTTGAAAAAGAGAATCTTCGAGTGTCCTAAAATAATATGCGAGCAGAGAACTGTTAGACACAGAACAATTCCGAAATCGTTGAATTACCCTCGTCAACTAGTTCTCTACGTTTCGTCCTTTGTCGCGATCGGTCTTTGTTCCCCTTTGTCGTCGCGATTCTTTCGAACGTTCGTGCGTTTCGTGCTTTCACTCGTGTTCCATTCTCGATCCATTCTCGATCGAAGCAGTAGCCTTTCGCTGCAACGCCTTTAGCCCCGCGATAAATAAATGATCCTGCGGAGGTTTCGCGCTATCAGACGCGTAACGATAACGTTAAAGGGAATGGAAATCGTTGAAACGAGCCGCGTTTCTTCCCGCCGACGTTCCTGTGAGTATCGCTGAATGTCCCGGTTCGCTGAGAGCGCCGAGTTAATTTGTCTCGAATAGAGAGACTCTTTCGCTTTCCATCTGTCTATCTATTTCTATTACCTTCTTTCATCGGGTGAACATTGGACGAAGAATCAGGAGGAATGGAACAGCTGAACCGTGTGTGTAATTATGTTACGTTTAATGAAGAAGACGATGGAGCGTCAACAAAGGCGCGTTCCATTTCTACGCCATGTACATATACACACGCGCACTCTGTTCCTACGAACGTATTAAATTTCAAACAATTTTCCTTCTACCGTAGTACGAGGAATATACTTGCCTTGTCAATTACAGTTAATGAGATCGACGCCTTCGATTAGTTTAAAGAACAGAACGTCATCGATCTTTTTTTTTTCGTCGGGAAAGTATGCGAAATGTGAAAAGAAAAATAAAACGAAATATAGAAACGAGTACAATAAGTATGATCAATAATACGCCATTCGGACGTCCTCCATGACATTTTCGCAGTATTTTCCTCGATAATTAGCCAGAATAGAATCAGGATGTAGATATCCATGTATTTGATATATTGATCAGCGTGTAATATTTGTTTCATCGTTCGTGTTCGAAATGATACGTAAATATGAATAATCCCGACATAATGAGGCAAAACTATTTACATCATTATGATCTGTCAATGAAATGCCATTAAACTCTGTAATTAATACAGCAAACAATGTCACTTGCCCAAGCTTCGCCAGTAAAAAACGGCTCAAACAATTTCACATTGATTTACCATTTACATTCCAGATACGATCTGATGATCGGTGTTGTCCGATCGGAGGCGTATTTCGCTTTAACGGCGGATGACGCGCAGTACGGGATCGAGGCTGACAGAAGAACAAAAATTCTACGCGAGTTTGTACGTAACACGTACACGTATCATCAAGCAGAGATCTTGGCGACGATAATCAACGAGTATACCGACTGGGAACGACCTGTTCAACATCCAGTGAACATAAAGTGAGCGCAAAGATTAAACTATGTCCTTTCTCGCAACCAATTTCTAGGAAAGTTCTAATACTCTTGTAAAACGCGACTTGCATCATTCTCAATGCACGTGATCTTAGCCGATCCGTTCGAATTTTCATTTTGCTTGTTTCGCAAACTTCCATTTATGAAAGTACTTTTTCCTTTCTGTGTTGCAGAGACGAAACCTTGGAAGCTTTAGGAGATGCCAACACCGTGGCACCGGCTACGAGAACAGCAGACCTTCACAGTCAATCCCATCGAAACTCTTACCTGTACGTGTTCGATTATCAGACAAAGTTCGGCGATTATCCTCAGGTACGTTTACAACGATTCAGCTTTGCTAACAAAACGTGTAAGCGAGTTAAAAAGTTCTTGGAAGTAACGGTAACCGCGATAGGAGGGCGAAATGATCCATAATGCAATCAGGGAGCCAGTCATTAACCCACATCTCGTATATTTTATTACTAACGATGATACATTACGCCATTTCTTCGCATATTCACCGTGCCTCCTCGTTCATTCAAATTTAAATCCCATTCTTCAGGCCGCGCATCCGTTTCCACCATGACGTTTCGTAGTTTAGTGGCGCAAAATGAAAGGCGCTTTCCATTGCCGGAGTACGAAGCGTGAAACTAGAAAAATTGCGTTTCGCGTGGCAAACGGAATCGTCGATCGATAAATCGTGTTTATAGAGGATCGATCAAACTGGTTCTTTCGATGAAAATTCCTTTTCGTTAAGTCGAACGTTCTTCAGCGCTGCTCGTCTCACGCGTTTAAGTATAAAATATTCTACGGTGAATTAACGAAAGAGCAACAAACAAGAGATTATACCTGATAAACGTGTTAATTTATAATTTGAGAAGCACCGGCTAATTTTGCACGGCTTTGCATCGTATTTTGAAACGGCGAACGCCACGAATTTTCCCTTTGTAATGGTGGTTTTGTGTTTCTCGGGGAGAGTTCGTTCATTATCGTAAACATAAGCTCGACGGACGTATTGTAAACGAGGTAAAATGTATTCTTCTGTTTAAATTGGGCAATACTTTCCTGATATATTTCTTCGCGTTGACGGACGTCGTAAAATCACAGCAAGACAAACGAAATCCCAGTCTTTTTATTTCACGCGAGAACAAATCAACACGCTCTACTGCAAACGTCTGAAATAAAAGAAAAACCAGAATATAGAAACGAAAATAAATGAATAACGCGAAATTGATTCAATGAAAATGTAAATATAACATCGAAGAGATTCGTATGAAATATTTCAACATCGTTAAAACCTTTGTCGTGTAAAATTATTCAGTTACAAAATTCACCGTGAAAATTAACAATATCTTTTTGGAACTTTTTACAAAACCAAGATAATACGCTCCTTCTCAATAGAGTGAAATAGGTCGTCAAAATTAACTTGGCCCGGCATTTCTACATTTCGCAGCGTTTCGAAGCTTTTACATTTTTTACACCATGTAGATAGTTATTTCTCAAACTTGTCTAATTACGAAAATAATTTCTCCTTACATCAAACGAACCAGGATCCATTATCGAAGCTGTAATTCGTTGTTTCTTGTCCGCGGAAAGATAATCGTTAGTCGGTAGCTCGATATTCCACTTGGAAAACGAAAAAGAGAAAAAAGGATTTCGAGAGAGCGAATCAACGAGAATTCGTGGTAACTTCCTGTAGAGTTAGCTGTATTTACGCGTCTACGATATCACGAGATGTACATTTCCAACAAAACTGGGGACACAGAGGAAATTTTTCGTGCAGTCGTTCGCTAGTTTCCTGGTTATTTTCCGCCTAATTACTTCATTTCGTTGATAAAACGTCGCACCGAAGGATGGCACAGAGAATTTTCGACACCGCGCAACTAAATTTTTTGTTCCACTTCTATTCTATAAACTTAAAGAATACGCGATATAAATACAGCAAGCGAACAACCCCAACGGGCAAAGTTTTTCCACCGTATACGCTTCCACGTTGCTTGATACAACGTTCGAAGAAAAATGTAGCAAGTGATGATAACAGGTGGAGAAAAAAACGATAACAACGGTGGAAGAAGTTCTACCGCTGCGCGTTGGAACTACGGGAAACTTTGGATTTCGAAAAATGTTTCATTTCGACGTACAAAAATTGAAATAACTACGGTGTATGCGAAATGAAAATTTCGTGTTTTATAACAATTACTTTTTCCCCGGCTATTGAAATTAGAATTATTAGAAAGAATATAATTTCACGAGTTTTCGTAAAAAGGTGACCGCTACTCCATTCGAGATAAAAGGTTACCGTGGCTGAGTGAGCAAAGTGCTTGCCAGAAAATTGACTCGAGTTCGAAACCTCATGGTACTATCCTGATATTTCCTCGAAAATGTTCACGTCCTATAGTTTGTTGTACCTGAAAGATCATCGAAATCGAGACTTTAGAGAATTTTCCTATTCAGAAAAAAAAAATATTCTCACATTATTCTCTCTGTTCTAGAAAATCATAGAACATTAATAAGCTTACATAGAGAGGTGGTATTCGATCGTTCTGCAAATCCTGACGCGTTAGCTGTATCTGATTTCTGAAACTTGTATCCATTCCACCGCCTGCGGCTGTAGGAAAGTGAACGAAGAACAGTTTGAAACTGCGGCAGATGAATTTCCCGAGTACGATTATATTATTACCGCATGCACGTGTACATTACGCGGTATATCTTGGACGCGTCGCTTCGCGCAGGAAGCGGATACGTGCGAAGGGAAATTGTAAAATTACGGGAGTGCAGCGACGCGCGAGATCGGTTGTGTGTCACGTTAGAACTCGGTGTTTCCGGTCGTAGTTTCGGTTCGCCGCGGATATACTCGGTTATCATCAACGCCGCCCGATAACGTTACCGATAATTTCCTGAACAATTACGGAGACGACAAGGGGTGGGGGCGGCGGTGGTCGTTATTTAAATGGAATTGAAAAAGGAAACGGGCGCGGTTCGATATGGGCGACGTTAATTGCGGAGAAACCGTACAACGCCCGGTAATGAAATTAATTTCGAAGCGATGTCGCAGAATTTCGAAGAATACTGGAGTGGAACGATGGAGGGAATGACTTCCGGAAAAGCGGAGGAAAAGCTGGGTAACGGTGGGAAAATTACTTCGTCTAATATTATGATATAACGCGCATACGCTACGGTTGGAAAAAGCTTGATAAATATATGTAAATACGTGAGTCTCCTGAATGGAGGCAGCGCGCAAGTAGAAAAAGTACGTATTGGTCGGACGAGCCAGTTGCGCACGAACTGACGAAAGAAAAAATTTGTAATATACGATACGAATAAGTGGATGCCGTTAAACGAAATTTCCAGACACGTGGTCCCTGTATATAAATGTAATATAGAGATGTTTCGCGTAGAATCGGCCGCAGAAAATCGAAATCCAATGGAAGGATGTAGCCGTTATTTATAACGATAATCGAAATGACAGATCCCATGGCATCGCGGGATTTGTTCCAATAAATGCGAAAGAGAACGAGGGAATTACAACCTAGAAAGGATTAATATTCAACGAACCCGCTTCGAAACCCGGATAGAATTCCAAGAATTGGTAAAACGAAGCGCTCATCGATCGGTTTGCGTGATATTATACATCCTCGTGGAACGTTCCATTAGCAAAGGTTTGATTAATCAAAATCAAGAAGCTCGTAAGATCTTACGAAATTGAAGTTGCAAATAAAATAGCTTTCGGAAACCTTCAATTTATCTTTTCTATTCAAGCTAAACCTTTTCGAAAGCTACGACGATCCGAGGTTTTTTAAAAGTCTTGGGAACGATTTCCCTTCAGCCGTTGCGAAAAATTTCTGTTACTCGTGTGTCGAGTTTGCAAAGTGAGGCTGTGTACGCGTCACCGTCAAAGTGGAACTGTGTAAAGACAGAGTGGCAACGGAATTTAGATTAAACTTCCGTTTGCCAATTACGCGTGTATACAGACGGCTTAAAGGGGCCCGGTAGTTGAAGGGAAACATGCTGAAAAATTCTGAGGTCCGCGTTCGAAATAGATACAAAGACTACGCGGTCTTATTAACGACAGCGTTGCGGCAACGAGGACGAGGATGTCGAAGAGAAGGATCGACTATCGATACCTATTACTAGAAATATAGTTACCGGGACAAGTTAATTTCATATTTTATAATATTTGCCCTTTGGAACATCGTATCAAACGGAAAGAACTACTAAGTTTCGTAAAGGCTTCAAACTGTTTTTGATGGAGTACGTTGGGCCATCAAGGAGAACTTTGACGTTTTGCCTCCATGGAAAAATTATTCTATAAGACTAAAGAGGTTAAAAAAGGGAAGCAGAAAATTACGAATCGGGGTAGAGGAAAGGAATGAAAATCAAAGACGGTTGAGTGGACGTATTTAAAGTCCTTAAGAATTTGTCGATCATTTTCGCTCGAAACATTTTGCCGGATCGTTGATGCTGGATCTCAAAAGAGTTCCTTGAAGGATTGTTTTCAAAGATCGATCGATCGATCGAAAAAAGTTGGAAACTAGAGAGAAGAAGAAAAAGAAAGAAGAAAAGAGGCAATTGATTATTAACGTTGAAATTGAACTCGTTAATAGATTTCCATAACGAATAATTAATAAATTCGACGCTGATACGTCGAACAATTTGCATTTATAATTCGCGATTCACCGAGTTATCGTCCGAGTAATCGGCGAAAATTGCGAAAACGGCAGGCAATGCTGCGCTTCGTCCGGCCATTGATTTTAGATTCGCCGACCAAACATCATTAAATATTTCACTCGCGAATATTAATAGAGATTAGAAGAATTTCGTTAACCTGCGCTCAAACTGAAATTAACTTCCGCCGAAGAAACAAATTTTTACTTCGCAGAAACACTGCTGAAAGTTTCTGAATTTAAAGGAGACGGCGTTTCCACTGCCGAGAATTCGGTTACCTTGCAGAGTGAAACTTTCATCGGTGAAAATGTTTCAAAAATGAGGAAGGAAACAGGTAGTGTAACAAGAACGATAAAGTTAATTATCGTAAGGAACAGCGGTATAACGCGAGATGTACGTTAATCAGAAAAAGGTGAACAAATCCTTCGAGATTAGTCGGAATTTTAATTGAGTTGTAGCACATGTCGATCCTTTTACTCGCATAAACGCGATCTGACACTTTGGCAAAATTCGAATTTCCATCGTTAATTTCGTCGTTGTTTTAGAATGTCGGTGAATATCAGATTAGGTATCCGAAATAAATTCAGGCGACATCAACTTTTAATTCGAATCTTTCCTATAAAAGAAATATACCAGAAGCGTTAAAATTGAGATTATAAAGATTTCTAAAGCTTCGCCGAATAAAACTCCCAATAAAATCCTTTTATACGCGGACAAAAAGAGCCACCGAAACATTACAGAAAGCAAAAGCTTTATCAGGGGGACGATGATTCTTCGGAAATTGCTTTTACTCGAACGATCGCCGACCGTTAAGTGGAACAAACTTTTTACTATGAGATAAAAGAGCCGAAGAACGAGAAAAAAGCACGCGAAACGTGCAAAACTGTCGCGTTATAAGGAGGAGGACATCAAAGGCAACCAACAGCGCGGGTTTAAATTTAAATTTAGATCATCGAATGTGCACCGTCCAATCGTTTATGCAGTAACCATACAGAAGAGCATTAACGCCTTCTGATATAATCGTATGAATTGCAGTACCGAAAGAAACGTTTGCCTCTCTTCGTTTCACCCTGTGCTTCGTACCATAAATCAAATTTCCAGTATTTAAAGCGAAGTTTATACAAAAATACGTGTGAGAACTGTGACCGGTAATCGCAAATAAAAGCAAGAAAAATTGTAGTTATCGTCTTTTTGTTCCTCGAAATAACGTCACGATATTCTCCACGTTCTGCTTTTGTCGTCACGTCGGAATATTCGCCAGAAAATTGCAAATTCGGTAACGATGTCGATTGCAACCAGGGAAGAAGGGTGGCGGTATTCTCATGCAAAACGAGAAGGCAGAGAACAGCGAATGAAAGGGTTAGCAAGAAATGCAGGCTGCGTATTAGGGGCTAGAGCATGGGAAATTTACAGAAGAACTAATACCATCGACGTAGCATGTAGAAAGAAGAAAGTCTGGCATTCTCGAAGCAGCGGAGAAGAAAGGAAAGGAAATAAGCCGCATGGAAAAATGTCCATTATAAAAATTCCAGTCTTTTCTCATAGAAGACGCGAGAAACTATTCCCGGAAGCTACGGCCGAGTTCTCGAATAGACAATACAAACGCTTCCGGCCGTTCGTTTTCGTGGCAGCGCGCTCGTCGAGCGCAGCGGTGTCCAGCGTGGCAGAGAGTCGGACGTATCGATTACATCTGGACGAGGGAAGCGAAGAAAGGAGCTGGACGAACGAAGGAGATTCTCTGACTGTGCGAAAGGATACGAGATTCATGGAAACGGAAGTGGAGAGTGTGGATGAAGAGAAAGGGCAGCGGGTCAGAAAAGCTAAAGAATAAAATTCAATCCGGTAAAACTCGTTGAGGGAGGTAAACAATGGCGATTCGTAATTAAAACGGACGAAAAAATACAGAGTAGCGGCCGGTGATGAAAGCGACAGAGCAAATAGAGGCAGTCGGTGTTTCGGGGCATAATTAACGGGGCAGCCGACCCGTAAAAACACGGAAAGAAAAGGAATGTAAAATTGTATAATGACATAGGACGAGGTTTCGAGGAAGAAGAATTTCTGGAAGGAGAAAAACAACATCATCGCGTAACTAACCTGATAATGACTCGCATTCAAAGATCGTGGAAAGGATAGAAAACTAGCGAGAAGGATAGAGGGCATCGAAGAAGAGGCACACGATCTGTCTTTGCGAATTGTCAGATCGACGAAATCGTGTGCGTACTTGTTTGCCAAACTATTCGCTGAAAGATCTCGAGATCTTTTCACTGTAAGGGCAAAAGTTCATCCAACAGTTTCACGGGAGTGACGGCGAAGTTACAGAGTTAGTCGAGCAGCTACTACGACCAGAGACTCCTTGATTGATATCCGTAATACGGTGGCAAAGTTTCGATCTTTGGAACCATTGGTACGCTCAGGAAGAATCTTTGATTGAATGTAGATTATAAAGACAGTATCTACCATAGTTTGATGGTGTTTGCCAACTCTTTTGTGCGAGAACGTAACGCGGAGAGCCGTTCCGTCAGAAAATTGAAAATAAGCTGAGGCAACGGATTCAGTGAAGTGCAACGAACTACATGATTTTCAAAAGGCAACAAAGTCTTACGCCGCGAATCGATAAGGAAAATATTAGGAAGGAAACGGAGGCGCTACAAAAGATGCAGAAGGTCTCCATTACTCCGGCAAGCTCAAAGGGAATTTTCTAACCTGGAAGTTTCGATCTCGACCAAACGAATCGTCTTTATTTCTTCTCTTTCGAACTTCTCGACCCAAAAATCCATTCGATCGAGAGAAAATCATCGCCGGGGATACAGGAAACAGCCGCCGTTTCGTTTGCAAATTGAATATTCGACGTTGCTCGTAAGAGTAGATCGTTTAACACCTTTGACCGCATTAAAAGCGCTTTATCGGTTAGACTTTGCAGAAATGATGGCGAGTTTTTTTAAACAAACGCCGTATTTCACGTTTCTCCATATACTCGCGCGTTGCTGCTCCTATTTTCAACATGTTAGTAAATTTTCCCTCGCAGTCTCAAAGGAGAAAAGGATATTTATGCGGTAAACGACCTATGCAGAATTAAGTCTGGAAGCAGTGAAGGATTTATCGCGTGCACCATGTTTCTACTTTATGACGATAGTCTTGTTTCTGTGTGTTTTTCAACATGCCACCTCATATTCTCTCTTAGAGTAAAATTAAATGCATATTACATCTCGTATCTCTTTGTAACGTCTTGCAGAATACTCGTCTGCTGATACTTTCTGTGTCAAAAAGTGGTAAAATTTATCCAGTAAAAAAAGCTGCTTCTAATTATAAAATTGCGCGAATCTTATAAAATAGCAGCGAACAAAGTCGAAAACAATTTTCCAACGAACTATAGTCGATGGGTAAGTAGAAGATTGCGAATTATCGATTTTTGTGGAAAACAAAGAGATGGAAAATAGGAGACGTCTCTTTTCCTCTGGAACGAATGATCGTTCAGAGAGGGAACGAAAGGTTTCCAAAGGGCAGCAATTGCTTTCTCCATGGTCAAGTCGAACAACTAAGAGGTCAGAGTAATCTCGAAACCGGGATAGTCGAGCACATATAATGGCGTGCTCATTCCGTTCTTTCCTCCTCTCAATAGCTAGAAAATCCTTTCTCCATTTAAAATACGGTCGACATCCTACGTCGTTAAAATGCCATCAATACTTTGGGACAGACTTGCATTGCGAGCGTGACTTGTTTATTCTATAAACCGAAAAAAGCAATCTTTAATTTTCCTTCGTCGATTCATACCGAACTATGGCAGGAGAATGATCTTTATTCGCAGAAATCTTTATTCGACGATCTTCCAATTTTAAACAGAAAAAGGAGGGAATTTCACGAATATTTTATTCGCAGAGACCAGGCTGCATCCACGGCGAGGACCTACCATATTTTTTCGGAGCACCCTTGGTAGGTGGTTTATCCCATTGGCCCAAGAACTACACAAGGCCAGAGATCACTCTGTCCGAGAGCGTGATACTCTATCTGACGAACTTCGCACGCACCGGGTGAGTCGTGAAATAGTCATTTTGCAGCACTAGCCCCGGCTATTCCGATTGTCCAAACGAGAAATTAACGATCATCCTGTGTATACGCTGACAGAAATCCGAACGAGGGAACACCGGACGTTGGACCGTTGAGACCCGAGAGAACAAAGTTGAAGAACATCGATTGGATTGCTTACGAAACGGTGCACAAGAAGTACCTGAGCATAGGTGAGGCTGAAATTGAGTTTGCCTAAACTTTTCAGTCGATCGTCAGTAGTAAAGTATTTCTAACAAAAGTAGAAGGGTTTTTATTTTAATTAGAAAGAGTTCCATTTAAGTTCCAGTACCATTTATGCATGGCTGTAACCACGATTTCCAATACCACGAATCTGGTAGTTTGAATTTTCCATCGCGTTTAACCATCAAGGGCCCGAGTTATCGCGACAAGATGGTTCGAAATTGCGAGAAAATCCGCGTATCACGAACCGGTGTTTCGGAAAGTGTTCGATTCCCACGGATTCTAATTCCCCTCGTAATCTCAGCTCGCTAGAGTTTCCAATTAGCCTCAGTTTTCACAATTCTACGTCAGCACGAACCTCGAGATTTACGAGGTATTAATCGCTTAGAGACGGAGTAAAGGTTATTCGTTAAGGAGATTCTCGGAAAACTGAAACGAATGGAAAAAAAAAACGTTTTGGAGTATGTTGTTCCCTGCATTCGAGGAAATCCCTGCGTCTCGTTTCGAGATAGAACCGAGAAACTATTATTTAATCCGATTATTCCGTGAAGCGTGTATAATGAACGTAGTCTTGCAGGGCTGCCACGCATCTCGTACGTGTAACTAAGAGGATCAGCGAAAATTTATTTGCATAATTCTCATCTTCATCGTGGGACGGGAAGAAGAGTTTGTCAGGAACGGACAGGACTCGCTTTACTGTTTAACGTTCCTATCTTCGGATCGCGTTGCGACTTTGAAATAGAACGCCATTGTGAGAATGGACTCGCCCCTCAACTGGCTCCGATTTGCACCGTTTCTTTGCTTCTGTCCATCGTTTTCGAGAAAAAAAAAAAAAAAAAATAAAGAAAAAACGGCGGAAGATGAAAGGAGCGTGAAATAAAAATGTAACTTCAAACACCAAGTTGCTCTTTATTGGATGTATGGAAAATTCGTCCCTTTGTTGGACTCTATTTTTGATCAAAATCAACTTGTAACATTTCATCGTGACTTTACGAAAGTCGACGAGAGGCTTCCGCGTGTCGCATTAGTCTTTGACTCTGATCTCTCTCGAACGCGATCCACTAAAACGAGAGAGGCAAAAAGGGATGGAAAATCGTCAGGCCGAGCAGAACACATCGTTGGCGCATGAAAGTTCGCTCGGTAGGGCGCAGTCTGGCTCGAACAGTGCCATAGCGCAGCCGCAAGTAGAAAAGCCGGCGCATAGTCAGCCTAAGGGGTTGATGTCTAACTCTCTCGTCCTATGACCGTCGCCGAGTGCTGGAGCTTTGAGGCGTACTGACTAACGAAGCAGCCTTCTCTATGAGATTACCACGCGACAATAATTAATTACCCTGCTGTTAATGTGGAAAGGTTCCGCTGAAAAGGCGGCTTTTCGAGGTTATCGCGCGAGTAGGTTGTACGCAGTTGCTCGCTCGTTTTCTCTAAAAAGTGACGTTCTCTTTCTCCGTCTGCGCCTACCAGTAGCACTCCTTTCCTTCGCTTTCGTTGACCCGGCTGAGACTTCATCCATGCTTCCAGAGATCAAGTCGAAGCTGAAGAACCACTACAGGGCGCACAGACTGTCGTTTTGGCTGAACCTTGTGCCTGACCTCCATAAGCCTGGCTCCGACGATGTTCCTAGATCGCATCATCTGCTTGACACTGAACAGGTACGTTCAACTCTATTTCCTTCTAGTTGGACATTGACCCTGAACAAATTTCTGCAAGTTTTTAAGAACAGATGACCCTTCCTCTACTTTGAAGCGACCTCCAGCTGTACACAGCATTTTTTATACACATTTATTTATTACAGGTGCCACCCAGGTTCATCCAGAGGATACCAACGACGACGCGGATGACTACGGTGGAGGTGACACTCGCGGAGAGGACGCAAAACGTCTCGACAGCGATACCAAGCGAGCTAGCCTTCGAAGATTCAACCATCCAACCGGAAGATGGGTTCGCAGCTTACTCCACAGCCCTCAGCGTAACCATAGCGATTGGCTGTAGCCTATTGGTCCTTAATGTTCTAATTTTCGCGGGTGTATACTATCAGCGCGATAAGAGCAACCAACATAATTGCTCAAAAAAACGTCAGGAGAATGGACAAATGCCTAACAACATTTGCGGAGATCTGGACACAAAGAGTGTCGAAAGACACCATATTCAACATATTCCGCCACCAGAGTTTGCAGATTTGCAGAACAATAGCTGTCACGTACCGATGCCACCTCCACCGCCGAAGAACACAAAACCGGGAAAGCCAGGACAGAATCTTATCATCAGTCCTAATCAACTTCAACAGGAAAGTATGGCGATGACTGGCACCGGGACGCTGAAGAAGGGTCACAATCATCAGCAACAGGTAATGGACGAGCTGAGAGTTTGACTCCACGAGCACCTTGTGAATGTAGCCGAACAGCTACGAACGACTGATAGTCACGTAAAGTTTAATTTGCACCGTACGCTCGTGCATTTGAAAGCACAGAATGGAAAAGGACTGTTAGCGTTTTAAGGAAATGTTCTGAAACCTTGTCGCGAATCTGTTGACAGTTCTGGTGAAACTGAAGAAGATAGGTGCATCGAATTTATTGCAAGACTGGGTTTCTTCATGTACGAGATCTGTCAAATGACGTCAAAACGTCGATCATTTCTTTATAATTGACAGAAGTAATGTTAATTCGCGACAATGCAAAGAACGAACGTTCGACGGTGCTTGTTGCTGACAAAATTATCCAAATCCCTTCGATGAAATCGCTCACGAACGTAAAATCTCGTGAGTCTGACTCCTTGTCCTTTTCTACTTACTCCGGTAAAACAAAGAGAAAGAAGAAAACCTTGCGACCAACTGCCGAAAAATCGTATAGTCTTCGATATATAATTAACGATGTCTAAGTAGAATCTTTGATCCTCGAGGAAACATTGGAACCGTTTCTCGACGATGGCTCAATCGTTCTCCCAGAAAGATTATTTCTCGAACGAACATCTTTTGTAACTTTTCACGGTCCAAAGAATTTTTTCTTCTTTCTGATCGAGGAATTGAACATTATCGAAGAATTCTGTTGAACGAAAACTAAAAGTATCTAATGAAAACCGCGAGGAGGTAAGCATTCTGTTTCTAAACAACGTTCACTTCGATATCAGGCAGAAAGAATGCACGTACGAGTCAAACTGGCTTATTTATACATCTATTCTTTCGACAAATGGTAGATTCTCGGCCAGATTTGCGATTCAGTGACTCGTGCGTTCGATTCCTTCTTCGTAGAATTAGAATTTCGAATAAGATCCATTTGCATCATCGACGAAATTTCCAGCAGACTATAAAACTTCCATTCTTTTCTTAAATTAAATTAGTTGAAGTACTTTCCACTGTCCCACGAGAGAAAGAAACAGAGCCTCGGAATCGATCGTTCGATTATCCGCGCTCTGTCACTGCCACGGTGAACGAGCTCATCTGGTGAAATTCAAAAAGCTGGAAGTAGTGTCGATCGGCCTAGATGCTCAATAAAAAGTTACAAAACAAAAGGAACAAACAAAGATAAAAAGAAATGGCCACCGATGACACGATGCAATTGAGATCTCGAATAGAACGGCGTGATAAGAGGGTTCTTTTTTTACAAACGTAAAAAACAGGAAGAAACGAGATCGTCTTATGATAGATGATTTATCGTTAAAACTATACAACAGCATACTGCCAAACAGTTGAAAGCGATACTTTTAACTTGGGATGCGAGTCAATACAAAGTGTCGATAATGCTACGATAGCGATCGCCTCAAAACGAAAAATCGTCGATCGTATGTACAGTCGCGATTCGAAAAAGAAAAATCGGGAAACGAGTGGTTTTTGGTCCAATTTTTTTTTTTAGATCGTGGCTACGTCAAACATTCTAGCGAAGCGTGGACGTACTGTACGAAAACAGAATGGGTTTAGACTGTAAATAATAATTAATTTAACTTAGTGGTTTGTCAAGTCGTTTGTGGCAAGAATTTTGTGGTGTATGAAACGACGAAGAAACGAGGAAACCGATTGTAATTGCACTTGTGTCGAGTAACAAGATGGTGTGTCAGCGTAGAAGCACTGGACGTAATTTTAAATTTGTATATAATTGACATTACAATAAACTGTGTAAACAATTACAATTATCTACGGTACAATTCATGTTTTCCTTTAACGAAATTATTTGCCTGCTATTAATTGCTACGGTAAATACGAGAAACCTTTTACTACGAACCCCAAAAAATCATTTATCTTCGCAAAAATGCGTATCTGAAGATTGATTAAAAACAGACACACAGAGAATAACAAATCGGAGCAATATTTATTGGAAAGCTATCCATAAAAGTGATCGGAAAAAAAAATAAATATTTAAAAAAAAATATTTCGATAGGAACGCACAGTCCATCAGTACTTCTATTTATGAAACGAAAATTCGAATAATGAAAGCGTGCATCGAAGGGACGATGAGGAATATTTGGACGAATAGCTCTTTAAAAAATCCCTGTCGCGTAAACGAATAAATAAATGAAAAAGCATTTGCGCTGCACGCTAATGATCAATCTCGAATATCCATACAAAATTCTCAATCAATTAAACAAACACGAATCGACGAATTTTTCCCCCAATGAAAAATCACAGATACGCGAGAGTGGGGCTATTATCGAGTAACCTCAAAAACATTTTAATCTCGAACATTTTCATGAAATGAATCGGGCATGAACGACTCATAAATACAAATTTTTATTCGTTTGTTCGTTTGAAGCTCCACTAATTGAATTGTATAGATTGGGATACAATTATAACAAGTTTGCAAAAATCTCGTAAGTTCGTTTCGAACCGTGACAAGGGCGTGCCTTTCGATGAGACACGGTACAAAAAAGATTGCTTTCGGTTTTCATTATCGCAACAGCAAACGAACGCTACACTGATCTCAGATATGCGATCTAGATCGTTCGTGCTTCATTAAATATAAATTGCATAAACTGAATGTACTAATTAAGCGCAAACAAATTGATAAGTCTGCAAAGAGGATTAGTGTGAATTTTTCTCTTGTAAATAATCTTCCTATGCTTCGATGAAACACATTCATTTGGATTTCCATAGAATTTAAGTGCCTTTTTGCCAAGATTATTTTGGTATGAATTCATACTTTCAACTAAATTTATTAAACCGCATAATACAATAAATCTTCATTCATTTCAATATTCCCATTAATTTAAATTAATATTTTTTTATCTCTTTATCCTCATGAACTGTTCTCGAAATGATAAAGCTTTATCAACATAGATCCTACAAATTCGGGCAGCCGTTTCTATCGAAAACCAGCTTTTTATCCCAATCAACGTGGATTACGTAAATTTTATTATACTCTTTATTTCCGACAAATGATTTTTATACACTGATTCACCGTTAAACTCGAAGCTCTCGCAATCCGAATTTTCATTCGGTTTGTACAATTCAATCTCTAACCGACTCTTGCCAACTTCCCATTTGAAATGCTCAAATTAATCAAGTTGCACTCCACCAAATTAAAACGCATTTTTTTTCTCCACGTTTCTTATAACTTCGTTTTTAATTAGCGGCAATATTTGCCAGACTTACCCAATTATTCGCTCTTCACTCAACTCACCAACGCGTTCATGTTGGCGGAAAAAGTTCCTCGGCGAAACGAAAGGTTGTTCGCAGGCTTTGGCTAATTATACTCTTATTCTGATTGAAATTAAATTTGATGGGAAAAAACGAGAAACAAGTGTATAAAAAAACGAGAGAGAGAGAGGAATTAAAGAATAGGCGTTCGCTCCTCACATTTTTACAAAACTTTTCGGTTAGTTGCCCCTATTGAGTCGAAACCTCATCAACTGGCTTCACTTTTATTCTCAAAGTTCCGATTACTGGAGAACCTCATTCACAAACCGAACCTCGAAACTTCGAAGGAACTCAAATTCATCTTCGATACCGCCATACCAATCCCTTCGACCGGATATACATCGTCACCGTATCCATGTTTATACCCTGCGAACAACCGAATGCGGGCTAACAAACATTCTCTTCGAAGTATACCGTGGCCTAACTACAAGTATCGCTGTAGTATTCGTTTACACTAGCGGTTCAATCAACCTATGGTACCATCGTAATTGCATTAAACAGGCTACCCAGTCTCCGGAAAGGTCTATCGTGATCCAGTGTGACGGATTACAGTCGAATGCGTTATGGATACGGAACGTCTGTTTTCGAGGAACTCCTAATCGGGCTGAGAAGATAACGCGAATATACTCTGATAGGATTGCTTGATTGCAGTGCTGTTACCTGTGATTAAATCACCATGCTAGGCTAATCGAATTATAGTGTCTCAGTCAGCGTGAGTATGTCATTGATTTATTGCGTTGAATCCCGGAAACCGGGCCGCTAGTGTGAACTTGGAAATCTTTGCACCTAATACGATAAAATGGAAAATAATCGGAGGAATCATCTCCTTAATTTGGATCGTTGCTTTCTAACCAGCGTTACACATTCGTTGCTTAAAGTCACATTCGGTCTTCGATTGTTGGGATAAAATGATTGCGGCTTCGAAGGAACTATGAGTCGAGGAGGTTGAAATTAATCAATAGAGAGTAGAACACATATTTTACTCATATCCAATCGAACACAAACGGGTGTATCGAATTCTTAAGCGAAGCGTGCTACAGTGTTTTATTCACAGAAGAAACATAATGTTCGGTACGACCGATTAAACTGTATAAAACAAACGCATCCTTCTTTATCGCAGTCCTCCTCTGATCTCGGTTCGTTGTAGCACGGAGAAACGACGACACGTGTCCCCTAATATTAAATACGATACAATCGGTGTGTTTGTACGTGTGTGTGTGTATGCAATTGCTACAGCTACACGTAGCTTCGAAGCTAAATGAGAAATATCACGATTTACTACTCGTTATTTACGTACTTCGATATTGCGCTATAGCAAATGAGGGAAACAATAAAAGATCCCGAACTTGTCCTCGGTATCCATTTCTTTCGCCTCTTCGACGAATCCAATCGCGATAGTTATAATAATATAATACGTGTACATTGCTTATAGATGATGTGAGCCATAAATGCACTTTTAGTCTTCCGGTTTGATCGGGATGTTCATGCGCGTATGTAGAACGATGCAGGTACAAACGCGAAGGAGCTGTTGTCGGTCGTCGATCAATTTCCCTTACATCGATCTCGAATGAATCAAGAATCTCTGGTGTTTATTTTCAATTATATTTCTGCAAGATCTCGTTTTATCACGTTAAACAAAAGCGTACATTAGTTTCTATTTTATATTAAATATGTCGGAGAAACTTAAAGCCTTGAAACATTTAACCCTTCGAGTCTCGGATTTTCATTTCCTTTCGAACGAAGAATAATAGGAATCAAGGAAACATTCTACTATAAGTACCAAATTATCATATAGAGACAGAAAATCTAATATACAGAAAAGATATTCCCACAAATTCCCTACGTCGAAGACTATATCATGAATTCATAATGTTGGATTCGTAATGTTTTACAAAAAGATCCATCACAAGAATTCTACAGCCTCGATGACTGGAAGGGTTAACTTTACAATTAATGAATATCGCACCCTACTGCTACGTTAAGATTGACAATTTAATTGCAAAAAGACGATACAGCGAATACCTCTATTTAACTAAGAAACATCGGCTACAATAACATTACCACATAACGCGGCTGCCTTGCAAATTACATTCACAAGAATCCTCCGAAACGCTACAAATCATTATTACTACTAGATTATCAAATCTCCGTTAACCCTTTCGCTACGAAGAGCAACCACGTTACAAAACCGAATGTTTCCTTCCTCGTACTAATATTATTTCAAATAATACAACGTAATTCCGTTTAATTAGGACTATCTCTTAAATAAAATGCAAGCTTGATAAAAGAAAATATAAGATCTTATGAAATCTGGATACTTTTTTCGTCTTACTAAATAATTCTAATAAACGTATTCCATCCCTTACACAAACATTTGTCAATACTTTCGTAGATGTGTTTCACGCAATCACCAATTATCTTAATTGTCAAATCACGCTTGAGTGACTCGATACAATAACGTAACGCTTCGACGAAATTCGTGACAATATTTTTTATTTAATCGGCAATACTCTCGTGGCGAAAGGATGGAACCGTAACCGAAAAGATCTCACTGTGCCCCAACGAAACAAGCACCGTGGATTTTTGAACGATCCATCGATCGCGTTGTTTCCAATGACAGATCGTTCCGACTAGATCGACGTATCTCTACATTCGTTCGCTTCGCCAGCGTGGAGGAGACAATCGCTGCAGCCGCGTGGAGATCGAGAGGACTTCCTTTAGTTACATCGGAAGTGCGCCCCCTGACGAGCGTTGACGCGTCCTCTTTCTCCTTAGGCATGAACATCGCGAACTAGGCGATAAAGATTAAAACGATTACAGCAAAGTTATTCCCCTCGTACGGAAATGTCTAAGGGAATCTACCCTACGTCGAGCTACGGCCGTATTTTCGGTCGAGGAGTCTGCAGCCGAGTGTCTTCTCCGCGGAACACGAGGCCGAATGAAAGAAAAATATACGCTCGGCATGCACCAACGAGAAGTCAAATGGTACGAATCCTTTCCCCAACCGACATTTTTAGGCGCTTTTTAGACTATTCCATATCCATAGCTTACAATACATTCTTCAACGAGAATATGTTTTTCCCGGATAGAAAGTATCGAACGTAATAAGGTATCTTCGACCTCTCCAAAACGTAAACTTTCTTTGGGATTCGTACCACAAAACTTCTGGATGTTCGTACGCTGCAATACAAGACACGGTGCGAATCAACGCTACACGACACGTTATTACACAAGGGGCTGCGCTAGAGAGACAGTTTAACGTTGAGAAGAAACGGTGCTAGTGCACGTAGAGCTCGCGATAAGCACGGCGGATTAATGAATTACATATCACTTAATTTCTGTTTCATGTTTCGCTCTTTTTCCATCGTTTTCTTCAAATAGAAGCCTTATCACATCAATGTTCAACGACGACGCCAGAGGAAACTACGCTCGTTCGCGACTTCAGTCACGTGGCAAGCGGAATTTTCTCATCCTTGCATTTTCTTCACAGATGCGTCTACCGTTTCGTTTTTTCTAAATTCTAATTAGCAGATGTAAAATTGGCCCACTTCCTTCATGGCACACTCGATTATCGCTGACAGAACACTGAATGTCGCGCTCGAACCAATTTACCCGCGAATTTTCCGACTTCAACCGCTTCGTTAACGAGGCTGTCGCAACATCTTTTCCTCCAAAGCGCTTCATGTTATGCCTGGCACAGTACAGTATTAGTATTATAGCTCGAGTATATTTCGTTTCGTTTTATTCGATTCTGATTAAACAACGGCGTGCTCAAAAGCGTTCAGTCTCCTCGATAAAACACGAGCAATTTCGTCGCTCGACGCTCGTCACACGTCGTGACACACGAGACAGGTTCATGAATTGATGCACAATGCACACACTTTTTTCCATACTGATTTCTACGTTTTAGTCATTTACGCACTTATTTGTGCATGTGTGTTTGTGTGTATCTCGTTAGAAAGAAGACGCAACTCTAATTTTCCTTTTAAACTGAAATACCGATTCTCTTTCATCTATGATCTTTCATCTAACCTGCTGAAACAATCAACAAATTTCATTGGTTCGAAAGATAACGCACTGAAAGACAAAAATTGAATAGTTACACAAGTTAATAATTATATAAAATGGCGAGTGAACGATTGAACACATTTCATTCTTTTCCCAAATTATTCTCTTCAACGTGCGTCTTCTTCCTCAATTTATGAACGGATCGCATATCGAGTCGCTCGCTTATTTATCAAGAAATATTGAAAAATGTCTATAAAGATGGTTAATTATGATTACAATATTATAAACCTTGAACAATCCACCATCGAACAAACTTGCCAATAACATGTTCTACGTGTGAGTAATAATTTTCGCAAATGATCCGGAAACAGACCGTTCGATCATTCGATTTCATCGACTATCTTGTAAACTAATAAAACGTTTTACTTTCAGTCGTTTTCGTTAAGGTCTAGAATATCTCTGTCTAAAAGACTCTCGTCTAAGCTTCTCGGTGTCTTGTGCGTGTTGAGTAGATTTTACCTCGAAAATCGCGATCCAAGGAAACGATGATAGGATGAGCAAAGAACGTTGTTCGGAAGAAATTGATGGCATCTCGACCTCTCGAGTCGGCTAAGCTCGACGAAATTTGATGGAAAAGTAAAAATAGTAATGTCGATGTACTTTTTATTTATTGAACGATTCGCAACATCAAGAATCGTGATATGTACAATCTCACAGAAAAGCTGTTTGCATATTGCTTCGATCGCTTAACGACGCATTGAATGATATTCTAACGAGCATGGAAGAGCCATCCTATCATCGTGATGTAGCTATTACATCGGTCATTCGTTTGATGGAATTTTTTATTTTTTTTTCTGAACGACGTCTATTTGCGGTTCACACCGTAATGTGTAAAGAAGATCGCTAGTTCTCGTCGAAGAGTGTCTGGCGGGTACAACAACATAACAACGTGCACTATAACCGTACGAAGCTGTTCTCGGAGTAATATGAATCATAGCAAAACGCTCAGTTAATCACGCTATAGTTAAACGACTTAAATGAGACTGATTGGGACAGAAGTAGTCGGTAGTAAGAACGGTGTCAATGAAACGTTTTGTGCCTTCGTCGCGCGTTAACTTATGGGCCACGATGTAGACATCAGAAGAAGCCAGCATCTTGTTAATAGTACGTGATGATTTTTGGTTCGTATCAGAATGTCTCAAGGAGTTAGCATTATTAGCTGCACATTGATAAACCACCTCCCTAGCAAATGCAGCCGCTCTCTCCCTCCGATTCGGAGCCGTTCTGCATCGGTGATTGATTCTGCAAATCGACAGCTGCTTTCGTGTGTTAAGGCGTTATCACAGTAACCATTCGATTGCCATTAATATTCAGCTATTAATTCATTAAAAAAAAAAGGGGGATCAGCATGTCGATCAATTTTCGTATCAATCTTACAAATTCGTGTAAATTCTAGGAAACTGCTAAACCCTAAAAAAATCGTATTAATAGATTTGAACGATTCCTTGTGTTTAGGCAGTATGCTGGGTCATTATATCAGATTTAGAAGTTTTACAAAGAATTTCTCAAGTGTCTATACGATTTTTGACTCTGGATATCGATCGAAAATTTAGTCCCATTGAAGTTTGAGTCAGTAAATTTTTCTTTTTCCGAAAGCTAGGATAGATGGTATTCAAAAAGCATATAAAATTTAAGTAGTTTAAAAACGGGACGGAGCATTCCCTAACATTAATAACCGTGAAATTTTACAGCCACAAAGCACCTTAATTAGAAATTATACAATGAGTGCTATCTCTCACATCCTCACGATATGATACAAAGCATTGTATATGTAGGAAAAATAGAGGCAAAGTGAAATATTCTGTATATGCCAATAACTAATTGTTCAAGTATGTCATAAATTATGATCAGCTATTATCACTTGTCAGCCCGACTGTTCATTGAGTACATTAATCATAGTCGTTATCGGAGTTTTTAACGTTTTATAAACAAAATAATAATTTTTCTAGCCAGATAAGCAAGTAATTATCAGTATTTTAGGTCATTGTTCAAATTATATGGAAGTATATTTAGCTAGCTTTATTTTCTTTCTACAAAGCTGATAGCAGAGCACAGTAAAAACTATAGAAAATACTACAAAGGCGACAGACTTTTTATATTAGATATCTTATAAGACAAAAAATGTATAATGCAACATAAAATAAAATAGAATTGCTTCTGTTATTTGTGTGGTTTTTGTATCATTAAACTTTAAGTGTTTCACTTTGTCCCTATTTTTCCTATATGTATATAAACCCTAATTAAAATATTATACAGCTAAAAATGAGACTTATACAATAATTACGAAATAAGGAAATATGTATAACGAGGAAAAATGGCAAGAACAAATTATGGTTCATAAAAAAAATCAATATAAAAAAAATAATAATGCTATTAGGTGTTTTTATATAAATAAAATATTACAATAATTATTAACAAAAATATCATAGTATTAGGTATAATAGCATTCTGTCTATCCATATCCCAAATTTTAAGTTAATATATACAAATTCAATTCTGTCAAAGCTTCTGAAAATGATTTGATCTATCTAAATTTCTTTCTTTCCTTTTTTTTTTTTTTTGCTTTTGTATGTGTATATATAAATGAAATATTCAGTTCCAAGTATATATAAATAATACTTCAATAGGAAATGCAACATATTAATTTATGCAGTGATTGTTCCAAATCAAGGAAAACCATTATACATGAGCAATGTTTTCTTAAAATATTTATAAAAAATGAGATATCGTTAACTACTAATTTTGTATCGTTGAAATTATTTTTCTCCTTATGTTCATTCACAGTACGCTCGCAGGTACATATTATACGAGTTGCCTTTTATACTAAATCGGTCCACATTTCAATCCAGTGCATCCATAAATATATAAGATTTTTATTGCTCGCGTTTGCAACCAGTTCAGATCGATAACGAATTGTAGTTGACTATTACTTTGACTGCATTTACGCAATACGTAATTACATGATTTCAACATTAGTTTATCGCGTATTGCAACTTATATATACATGACGATAAATACATATGTAGTATATATATAAGTGCACCATATATCATGCAATTGCAGCACTGATCATGCATACGACTAGTATTTCATTCAAATTCTTTTTTATCAGAATGCAAAATATAAAAAAAATGTAATTACTTAAAATTACAAATATTCGTAACAAACAAAATATCTGTTATAAAAATTATTTGTCGATTAAGAAAATGTTCGAAGCACTATCTAGGATGACGATTATTACCTACCGACACGTCAAAAAAGCAAGCGGCTCTGATGAAGTACAAGAGTTTAAATGAATTAAATTATGTTGATGATTTACTAGTACACACAAACACGTTATTGTGTAAAAGCAGTCTGCTTAAGCTACCGTGGGATATTTATTTTTTTCACAAAAAACCATTATAGCTCCTCAGTACAGTGCTACTCCTTTTCACATTATAAACTGTGAAAAGGGTGCAGACTGAATATCACTGTCCTAGCATTGAAAGTTTAATTTATAAATTAACTTATATCAGTGTGTTGTCTACCATTAGGCTGATCGGTGGTTTAACATGCACAACTGCTCTCCGATGCTTTCAGTTCAATTGGTGTGTCCTTCAGAACTACTTCTTGCACTACAGGTTTAGCAACACATTAAGGAAAACACAAAAAGATAACGGAAAAAACCAAAACTGTTAATAATGTTAAAAAATAATGTTAAAAGTAATGGATTCAAAACGATACTTAGAAAATTAATAATGGTTATGTAAAATTTAAAACTATATAACATACATATTTAATTATTCTAGAAAATTGATAAAATATTATTGTAAAATATATCTGAAATTTAAATAACCAATAAAGTTTCTATAAAATATATTGAAAGATTACTTTGATACACTGGTCAAGTAATCTTGAAAACAAATGATATTCAAACCATGTTAACAAATAAAAACAGAATAAAGATCAAGGATATAGGACATATTTCTTAGTGCTATATTTGAAGAAAGAAAAATCCCTGAAATATGATTATGTATATGTACCATGCAAATGTGCACATTACGTATCTTACATAAAGGATACTGTCTTCAGGTGGCTTATTTTCAGTGGAATCCATGCCTGGTAAAGCTGCTGCTACTCTTCTAAAGAGCTGGTCAATGAATAGAATAGAATTAATATATTACAATTTTAATTAACATAGCAAAGAATAAATGTTTATTAAGCAATAGAAACTTACCTGTTTCACATTATATCCAGCTTTAGCACTAGTCTCAATAAACATTACATTTAACTCTTTAGCTTTTCGTTCACCTTCTTCCATTGAAACTTGTCTTTTATCACCCAAATCTGTTTTATTACCCACTAACATAATAATTACATCACTTCCTCTTTCAGTCCGTACATCATCAATCCATTTTGATGTTTGATGAAATGAGTTTGCATCTGTATATATAGTTCACTTGAGCTCATGGTATAACATGACATAGTCTACACTTTATCTCTATTTCAAATTAAACTTACTAGTAATATCATACACCACCACTGCAACAGTAGAATCTCTGATATAACTAGGTATCAAAGATCTAAACCGTTCTTGGCCTGCAGTATCCCATAGCTGTAATCTTACAGTTCTATCCTCCAGATACATAGTTTTGCTTAAAAAATCTATACCTATTGTAGCCTGTAATAAATAATATAGTATTTTATTGTAATTTTCCATATAAAATCACTTCATTATACCTACAATATTTTAATTAAAACTAATAAATTTCATATTTTAATAAATTCACAAAATAGAAGTAATAATACTTCATGATAATCTTATGATATTCCTACATTTTATTTCTTTAATGTTATCTATTAGAAAAAATCAATGTCTTGGCCCCCCTATTGTCTCTCCTCACTGATAATTGATACTGTCCATTTTATATAACAAAAGTGTAAGACATATAAAAATCATAACTACAATAAAATAAAATGAAAAAAAAATGAAAGATAAAGATATGGATGAAAGTGCAAATTTATGACATTCTTATAAGATCATTGGAAAATATGCCAATGAGATATGGATAATCTCAGAAATTTAGATTGTAGGTTGTGTGGTAAAAGAGAAAATTAAAGAACTGTTATATTTAAATATTTATAAGATAACATATTAGTCTATGTACCTAGAGAAATTAATTTGTTATTTGGTATTTATTTAAGACTATACGTGAATTTTATGACATATGTATAAATATATGTATACCACAAAACCAATAATTTCATACCTGATACGTGTTGTCAAAGCTGTCATACATAAACCGTGTGATAAGAGAAGTTTTTCCAACTGCAACATCAAATCACACGATTAATGGAAAAAATGTACTATTATACGTTTAAAAAATCAAAATATAAAATAGAATATAGTTGTACAGAATGTAGTTCAGAAACATACATGATAATGAATTATTATTATAAATTTAAATAATATTGTAGCCATTTCTAAAAATATATAATTCATAACAAAATTTCTATCTTCCCTTAGATAAAATATAAATTATTGAAATTTATTCACTGTGATTAGATTTTACAATATTGCGGTATATCGATATAGTCTGCAATCGTTTAAAATGAAACAAATATATAAAACAGCGATACGAGATTAACTGCATAAATAATGAATTTTAATGGTTAATAGACATTTTTTATGAAAATGATGGGATTGTACAACTAGGTAGATATAAAATTATGGGTATTGTTAAGACTAAATGCAATTTTAGGATGGTGATAACAAGAACGACGCCAAATTCGATCGCAACGATAAAGTTGCACAGTGACCAGAAATATTGATCTATAACCTAGAACGGTCATCATTGGAACTGATACATACGACAGAAAATATGGTATTTGATACACGAGAAATCATCAGCAAGATAAAACGGACATGTACATCAACAATATTGATCCAAAATCAACGGAAGTAGATTTAGAAAATACATACCGCTCTGTTCACCGAGAAAGACAAGCTTAAATTTACGCAACGGGTTTCCAAAATCACCCGAAGACGACATTTTCTTCGTATATTAGAACTACTACGCGGTGGATTATAAGTACTAAGCACACGTGAATAACTTAATTGATGCAACGAGTCATTAATTTTCACGAGAAATCATCTAACTTGACAGGTCGCAAAGCCACTCCTTCCTTCACTTGTAGGGTAGCCACGTTTAACTGGGAAGTGACGTCATTGGTTAGTTGTTAGTCTTGCTAGTTTCTAATCTTATTCCTCTAGATGGCGCCAAAAAATTTAAAATACATCGAAAAAATTTTTTTCTGTTACTGAAGATTTCCACAAAAATGTTTCTATAATAATTTCGCAAATGTTATAAAAACAATATGTTAAAAAATTATTAATGTCATATGTGTGGGGATTCAAGAAGCTTGAAAATAAATTACAAAATGTTTTATTAGTAACTGTGTTAGATAAAATCTGTACAATCTCAATGGTACAAGTCTCAAGATAATTAAGTTTTGTTTCTCAAACAATTGGTAAATTTATGTTATCCAGAAATTGTAAGATTTCTCGTAATACATCTAGAAAAATACTTCGTAGTATTGCGATAATCGATTTGTTTAGTTGAACGATTATATACATATTAGATACGCTTGTGCACACACGATATATACATACAATGTAGGTATACTTTTTTTGATCTTTTTATTGTTGATGAAGTCTATTATTATTTAAATTCCTATGAGGATCTTCAACCACAATGGAATTACAAAGTAGATCATAAACAGTTCTGTTAAACCTGAAGAAAAATAAGGCAAAGCATATAGGAAATAAAAATGCTAAAATCATATTCTTCACAACTGATCTTCCAAGTGCTAGTGGTAAACCTAAATCTATTCCTGGTGAAACAAGTACAACGTCAGGATCATCAGGTCTATCAACAGGTGTAACACTACGGCACTGAACTACCTTTAATCCCATCATGAATTTTCCAGGTGTTGCACCGCCAATACGACCATTTACACCATGTTGAAGCCAAAATGCCTAAAAAGATGTTTTCATTAAGCATTCATTACTTGTATTATTCTCTATCAATAATATACATACCTCAAAAATGCACACTATTACACGATGAATTATTTCTAGTATTAATATGCCATATGTCATTTCCAAAGCCATTTTATAATCAATTCTCAAGTTTGCTCGTACCAAGTCTAGATCATCTATATCTCTAAAATAAGATAGGATGATGGCAAGTCAAAGAAAGATGAAACTATAAAGAGAAAAGGATTAATCATACATACATGAAATCAAAAACATCTATAGCAATGAAAGTAATGGAAAACTTCAAAAGAAACAACATTATTGTATCTATAAATTCTGCTGCAAATCTCTTCCATATTGGAGGTATACGGTATTCAAATCCTGAAAAAATCGTTTTCTTAAATCTTAATGGAAAAGATAATCATGACATTAGATGATACAGATGAAAATGTATGTTTCAAAAATACTGCATTATGCGTAGCTATTTAAAGACACATAAATCAGCCAAACATTTTGAAAACAATTATATAAAATGCAGTACTTTTGTAATAAAAGCACATATAGTACTAGCTGAACCTCTGTTGGAATGTGATGGACACAGGAGATATCGTTATGACCTTCTACCTTCAGCTCCAGGAGGCTGGAACGGAGGTCCTACATAATCTTGCGGCCTTCTTTGTCTGAGTGGATCGTTTTCCTGGCCATTCGTGTCAACAATTAACCTATGTGTATTTGCTACATTTGATACTTGTGATGAGAATGATGGTACACCTATAATTATTCTATTTTATAGAATAATTTTGCTACATTGAGAATTCATAGTAACTTGTAAATTACATGCTTCATGAGATGACAGCAATGTGACAATCTTACCAGATGATGGGTTTATTATTTGTCCAGACATTAAATAATATGGAAACATTGCAGCCATGCTTTGCCAAGCATAGGCTTCATGTAACCATTTTTCTAATTTTTTAAAATATTCCGAACGTTCTTCGGCAGCTATCATTCGTAGTTGGTCTTTATTTTCGCTAGATTTATCCTCTTTTGTATCTTCATTTTTGTCATCTGCCATATTGCTGTTTCGTAAAATCGTATCAAATAGAAATATTATCAACCTGCTCGAAGGAATAGTTTTGTTTTAAGATTATATAGTATGGTACAAGTTGGTTTGTTTAAAATAACAAATAATAATGCTCGGTAATTATCAGTAAGAATAATTTATATTCACGCGAAATATTAATTTTCGCACGCAAAATAGCAGACTAACATAAAAATAGTGAAAAGTCAGCCCACAACATTAACAATAAATAGGTGAAACAATCATACGCCTACTTTACACGTAATTCTTGCTCTTTACATTGGAGAATGATAGCTTCGAATAAAATTTTGCGTATTTGCTTAAAGCTGACGTGTATAATAACAAATAGATGATCATTGATTTTTTAAAAATTCACTAGTAATGTCATAAAAATGTTATCGTAACAATATTACATGATCCTTAACGTATTTTCTTCTTAAATTTAACGCTCAAAGAATCGTTAAAAAATTGTTATTGACAAACATTTATCTCGTCCAATCGAATTCATCAACACGTTACAACTAAATAAAAATACAAGTCGTATAAATGCTACTATAAGATGCTTTGTATATGAATCAAAATGAAAGGTTATTATAAATACGTAAAACGCATACAATTGTGACCTATTAAAACATTTCATTTATAAAAATGCATCTTTAAAGAAACAACTGAACTGAACAAGTTACAAAATCGAGCATAATCTATGTAAAAGAATCCTAATAAACGCAATACTTTTATTCGATGAATATAAATTATACAGAAAATTCGTATAGAAAAAGATAATATGAACACCTTGATCACGAGAAGCCGGAGAGACGAAACGTAGGAAATGAAAAGTACCGAATAGAAATAAAAAGTTACTACTCGCTGGCAGAACTGAATTGCAGGAACTAAAAACTCTAGTATGCTTCCCAAACCAGGTGGCAGTGTGCGGTAGTTCGCATTGCGGCGCTAGCTTCTCAGGGCATGACGTACTCGAAGCATTCGTGCAGTAATCACGGTCAGAGAACGTTTCTGACGACTCGCCTCTTTCAGTATTTCACGTTTACGAAATAAATAAGAGCGTAACGGATAGGTGTCGTGAAGCAGTGTGTCGTGCTGATTAGCTGTGTTCAATTATAAGCATTAAGAGTGACAGTTTGATCTTGTCTTGAACAGGGTGTGGGCCACGACGCCAGAAGAAACATTTAGGTAAGATCATCTTAACTTTGATCGTGTAATAACATTTTCCTTGGTTATATTACCGAGCACTTAACCGGAAGGTAATATATACGTAAGATAACTAACAATTTTTCGAAAAACACGGTATTTTTCGTAGAAAAATCGAGTTACGGTGATTCCTCAGTCACGCGTCAATTCGGTGGAATGTCGCGCTAGAATTCTGAGAATATAAGCGGTGAGTTACAATGAAAAATCGAATCTCCCTCTTTCACCGACGCTGTAAACAATTACTTAAACGCGGCACACATTTCCCATTGTCTTGAAAACCCGTATTTGACCGTTGTTAGCATATTATTCACCAATGAAGAGTATCAATGAGTTAGACTAGCGTGTGAAGATCGAAAATTCGATTTAGTTCCAATTCCAAAGCAGAGGTTAAGTTATAGTTGGAAATAACCTATCAAATATACACCTTTATCAAAGACACTAAGATGAAACATACGCGATGCTCCAAATCGGAACACACAGCGTAGAATAACCGCAGAGAATATTAAAAAGCATAAGTTCGATTGAAATTCTATGATTACGAAAAGCAATTCGTGATCCACGTGCTGTGCGAGTTGCGTGCGTGTGCTCTAGCGAGGAATAAAAAAGCCGTTGGTAAACGAGGCCGACAAACATCTAGATACACGCGTGATGTTGCGTCAATATTTCAGGACAAATCGGCCGAATAAGATTTAACCGGCAATGTTGCGGATCACTTAAATCCCCTCTCGCGGGTTAGAATAAATGCAGTTTTCCATCGATCCGTTTTTAGTAGATACTCTATGGCTATATCTCGTGGGAATCTTCTCGATACCTATTATGGAAACGCGTTGCTCTTGATGGAGTGTCCCGCGTTACAAGAAAGGAGTACAGAAAAAAGGGAAAAGAAACGATTGAGGAAAGGAAAGATACGAAACGATATATGAAAAAAACGTTGGTTGATTTGGTAGGATGCGTACGAATAAAAGATAAAGCTTCCCCCAAATCACGCATGAGGTGAACGGCCGCAGGCATACTGAATCTCATTCACTCGTCGTAAGCACCTTTACGTTTTCGGAACCGGTTGCGTCGAATTTATGGGAAAATGGCCGGGCACCGTGGGAGCCTGTACGTCTTGTGCGGCTTTTCTCAGTCTGCTATCGCTCGTTCTTTTAATCTGAGCCGGTCGAACGCGGACAACGTCGCGGCATACCGCATCGCATACTAATTTCGCCGCGTCCCGGTCAAATTAAATGCGCTTCTACACGCGACACGTTTCCGGTTCCGCCGACATTTCGACAGCTCTGCGAGTGTCATTAAAAACTATCGTCGGTAAAACTAAGGTTTCTGCTTTATTCTTTTAACAAATGTATCTCTTTATATTTTGAAAGTAAACACACGAACTTCGATTGCATAAGTGTAGTTGTTTCTTATACCTTCCTGTCTTTTCCGAATTATCGATCGATGAAAATCGGCGATTTTTCGCCGTTTGATCAATGTGTTTCTCGATAACCACTGTTTCCGTTGATTGAGTTCTCTGGCGCAGGGGAAGCTCACGATAACACAAATTGCCCTACTCGATCGTGCAACAACGCTAGCAGCTTGCAGCAACATTCCAAATCTCCTAATCCACTGTATACGGAAACATAAATAAATGTGATGACTCGATTAAAAATTGTAAACGGAAAAGGAAATGTAACGTAAAATTTTGTTATCATAGATGTGTGCAAAGTAATAGCACTGCATAAATTTATACATTACTACGTATAAAGATAAATACTTTATCATTGATCATGCAATCTGTGTCATAAAGCTGATACAACCGAAGGTTCGAGATAAAATATTTCCTTTCCTTTTACAGCTGTATTTGATTCGTATTGTAATATCTTTTCTATAAATGAATTTCGAGTTTAATCACGCGGCTTTAATTTTTCGAACGTTATCGGTCGCGACAATATATTTTCCACCATATTGCCGGTGAAACTGCAGTTATTTGTGATCATCGATTATTAATAATCGTCACGGAGAAACAATGACGGTTTCCATTCTACCAGTGCAATCGAATCGTAAATTCATATTTCCATAGTTTCATACAATTTACAGACAGACGTTGCTTTTCACCGACCTAATATAAGTAATCTGTCCGCGTGTAATTTATTCGCGTTGATTATAAATCGGTAGATTGCAAATGTATCCCCGAAGAAAGCTTAACCCCTGAGGAGTCGGATATACGCGAGTTGCTGCGCGCCAATTTTAATGGAACTTTGTAAAGCACAGATACTGAATCGAAAGATATCTGACGAACGTTCAATTGTTTCCATAATACTCGATGAATTTTTTGCTTCTCACGGAATTTTGCTTCTCCGTTGAATTCCTGGTTGCAATCGTGTCTCGGCAGAGGGCTTTCAGCCACATAGTTTCTCGTTCCTTATAACAAAGGGAAGCAACGCCACAGACGGTCTTTTCTCTCGTCGAAATTCCAAGGATTCCGTTCTCGATTTTCAGCTGTCGCATTCCCGCCAATTTCGCCACTGTACAGAGACTCGCCTCCGCAATTCGATTCACGCAAAAGTATCGCGGATCGTCCGTTGTGATCGATGCACGATTGCTATCGGGAACAATGGGTTTGCATTCGTGGACTTCCGCCAGAGTGAAACGCACACGCCCAACGATTTACAATGGCCAGGCAATGGGGTTTCGAATCGAACGCTCTCGTGTAGAACCGGTGAAGTGACGAATTTAAAAATCCTTTTTATCGCGTGCATGGAATTTCGACGACCAGTTTAGGATACCCGCATGAAACTAAGCGATCGATGGTCTAATTAATTAGCGAAAATGTGATTCTGGTTAGTTCTGCAAGAGTGGTTTCGTGTCGTGGATGGGTTAATTAGATCCTATCTACGGGAAATTCTAAAGAACGAACAGACCTAAGGTTATAAGAGGCCTGACTGTTCTTCTCTTTATTCTCCATTTCGAAAGCTCCATGCCGCGACCGCATCGTTGATATTCTAAGTGCATGCCAACTGCAAGATTCACAGGCAAGTAAACAATATGTGTTTACGAGTGAAAAATACACTATCGATCAAATTTGATACCTACATTGCATTTGGAATTGACACAAAGTTCTGTTTTTTTTTTTTTTTTTTTTTTATAGCATTAAAGCATCAAAACGTAAGGAAAACAGTGTGATGTTTAATGCGTCGAAAGTGAAGCTTCTCTGTCGATGACTAGAGTAATTTCGCTAACGGCGTCATTCTATAAACTGATTTCCACTGAAATTCCGTGCGTGTGAATAGCGGCACAGATGAGCTCTTCGTCCTTTCCACGAATAGAGCCGGATGAAATCTGGTTTCAAGGCGTGGAAACTCCAATTTTTGCCTAGTTGCGCAGAAAATGTCATCGGCAGGTTCAATGGAAACGAGATCATCTATTTTAGTATAGCAATATCCCAACTTATTTCTGTAGGATTGTTTTATTACGAAGATTGAACGACAGTGTGGATTTTTCGAGAGCATAAAACGCGCAATTAACTCGCTGACATATTACAGAATGTTAGAACGAACATATAAAACGACGATATCGACAAGATAAGAGTATCAATTTTAAAAAAGAAACAGATAAAGCATCGATATTTCACCTATACGCAGATGTTTTTTCGTTTTACGAAATAGCAGAGAGGTATTTTCTTCCGATCTTTACGATCTAAACATTCTAAACATCGCGCGGAAAATTTGCATTCTAACGCATGTAACGGTAATTCCTGAATTATAGTTTCTCAATATCCTCTAATACTTGTCCAGTATGCGTGGAAAGCCTTGCAAAATATTCCTAAGTTTTACGCAGTATGCGTGATATAATATCGTCTTAGGGTCAGTCGATCCTCTGTTTGTTTTAGAAACAAATATATCGCGATACGTAATGTATCGATTAAGTAAATGGAACAGATAACAAACTCAGCTTTGTACCGTGATATAACGCAAGAACATCGTGAACAGATCTGTAATTACAGTGGTAATGAAGCATGTCTTAAAATGCACTGTGACTGATCAAAATAATAATTCGAGTCTCCTTCGATTAGCGTGATCAATGAAGCGCATTAAACATTACGTAAACTGTGATAAATTAGATTTATAGTGCCGTGACTATGCTTGAAATTCTGTAGAAAATTTCGAAGTTCAAAGTTCGCTAACGTCACGTTTTGATAAGAAAATTCCGATTCCGCGAATAAAATAAAGAAAGACGGAGCTGGTAATGCGGACTTTCCGACGAATCAACATCCTATTTCTGAATCAATCGTCGCAATCTTAGCGTCGGAATGAATTTACGATATCCTCAAACGAGATAAAGTTTTCATTTTAAAAACGATCAAGCCTGATTAACAGACAGCTGCTTTTTATTCCGAGTGACCGACATTTCTGAAATACCAATCAATCAACGTGAATCATACGCTTCACGATGCAGATCGGCATTCTCGTGCCGGTGAAACAGTATCTGGAAATCGACGTGCATCTCGAAGGATGCACGGGTCGACGATTACGCATACAATGGACTTTCGATCCTATTGTGCGATCGCGATTTCCTCAGTTCATCATCGATCACTGATAGAGATGGTAGAGACGTAGCAAGAAGTGTATTTAGTAAAGAGCAACAGAGATATTATTTCGTTGATGTATTTCAATTCCGAAGCGTTGGTTCGACGGAAAAAGGTTTGAGCATTTGACGATCTATGATGAAAATTAATGGTAAAAAGAAGCGAGAGAATGGGAGCGACATTTGAAATTGCTGATACCAATGGCGAAATTACAGTCTGTGAAATAAAACTTCTTGTAAAGCGTGGTTAGTTACACCGAGGGGTAGATGCTCTCTGGAAAAGAGTTCCGCTTTGCGGACAGCTTCGTCAGTTAGCCCATACCGATCAATATCCGAAACAATCTCGAGTACTTAATCACGTACTCGATATATTACGATATTAGGCGATAGAAAGAACGAAAGATAACATAAATAAGATAAACAATATCCTAATTACAAGACACTTTTCTTCAAGATTAGTTCGTTCAACGTTCAAATTAATTAACTTGTCTTATCGAATAGTGTGATCATCAACGTATGGCCGGATTAAATTCGCACATAACTATTCTAGCTAATGTTTGTTCTGCCTGGAAAGATGATGATGATCGTGTAGAAACACGCGTGCGCGCAAAATACCACGGAACATCGTAATCTACGGCAAATAAAACTAGGCGTTCTGTTATCGTGCTACGATTCGAAGATGTTTGACTCGAAATAAAATTTATTCATTGGTTGTGCAAAGTTCCACGATATCTATGGTTATCTATTTCGACGGTAATGCTGAGACTGATCACGATTGCGAATTACGAACTGCTTATTCAGCGCGAATCTCGCATTGAGAAATTGATCGACTTTCCTAGGGTTGTTCCGTCGTTCTGAGATCCGCTCGACATTTATTCACGCTAAAAGATTTCTTACAATTCGTTCCATAGATCGAGAATGGCAAATTGTTTATTGATTTTCTATTTCCTAATTACTTTATATGATTTTTATGGCAAATACACGAATAGAAATCACGCGAAATACGACGAAATACTGATTAGGTATTTTGTGGAATTTATCGGCGTTGTTAAATCATCATTTAATAACGAGTATCGTAACATGGTATTTATAGAAATAACTATCTTTTCCTTTAGGATTGTAATGCTAGTTCTGATGCAAAGATAATCTATGCGATAGCAAGACACCTCATTGAACGTATTGGCATTCTATTTTCCTAATTGAAAGGGCTATCGAGCTGCAGTGTAATATCTTTTCGATTCCTTCGCGTTCCGCTTCATTATTTGCATTGCCACGCGTCTATCCGCAGAAATTCATTAAAAAGATTCACTTACCTACATAAACGCAAAACGTGTGAAGTTACAGCTGAAAGGAGAGTTCGTCATTTATCGTTATTAATTGAATCTATTTGCATGTCCGTTTCACGGAACCAGCTCCGCCATTAATTTCCGGAACGTTTGCATAGTCCTTCCAGAGATTCTACTTCTTCGATATCATTGTACAAGCCATGTACTATAGACTTATAATAAACGTGGATAAAGTAAAAGTGATTTGTGACAAATTTTAATTTATCCCGTTGATGTAATTTGTAAAATGCCTGAGGAGTGGAACGAAAAGTCCAAAGTTACGAGCAATATTCCTCAAATATTACGTTGTTCTTCGCTTGACGTCGTAAAGTTTTAATGAAAAATCCAAGGGAAACGGGTCACGTGATTCGAGGCAAACGACTAAGGGTGACTCCCCATACGGCTGTGAATTCCAAAGGAAAGAAGTGATCCTACTATCATTTCGTTTTACGACGACTTTCTTCATTACCCTGGTTCGAATTCGTAGCACGAGGGTTTAAGGGCTAGTTTCGGGGCTTCTATGAGAAAAGGTGATCAAGCAAACGTTTCGTTTCATCCCTTCGTAATTAAACTTCTATAGAGATAATACACTGCTAAGAGATAAAAACATTAAAGGAGGGATAAACGGGTGAACTTTCTCTTTGAAGAAAATAAGTTGAGGACAAGAAAACTTCTTTCAGTAAAGAAGGGAAGCTTATTGAATCTTTCTGAATCTTGAGACTTTCTGTCTCACTTATAACCTCGTTTCTATACGTCTCTTTAAACCACGCTAAAAGTTGAATTGAACGTTTCTTACGCTTTACATGTGCTTATTGAGCATTTAATGAAAAGACATATAATTTTTTGATATGAGAAAAAAAGAAAAGTGAAAGTTTTGTGAACCGACGAAATAAAAGGTGAAACGATCGTAGGTTTTGAGCGCTCCCTCGCGTTTTTCTATTCCTTCAGGCGTGAACGAGCTGGCAGCATAATTCCATCTTAATTAATTGCACTGCCTTTCACGAGCCCCATCCGGTACTGACGAACCTTCCGGTCAGATTGACGATCGCCTTTCGGTCTACTGACTCCTTGAATAAAGCACGCCGGGTACGGAAACAGGTGGTGGGCTGACAGAGGATGATGAACGGTACGCAACCGAGTGTAGCTGAAGCAACCGCGCGAAAACTTCATCTGAAATCTGGCAAAAATGTGAAACACCATACCTGTCGGCTGTTGCTCTTCTGATGTGACATGTAGCGATAAAAAGCAATCTGTTACGCTCCTTAAATGTACGGAAATTTTATGATGAAAGAAAATGCAGCAAGAATCGTTACAGTTCTACCCAAGATTGACGATGACAAAAATTAAAACGAAAATGTACAAAAATTACAGACGAGGTGAATCTCATCTTTCGTTTTCAATTGAAAAGAACGAACAAGCTCAATGAAATTTAATGAAGCATTAAGATAAAAAAGGATGTGTCAGTAGGATAACACCTGCAACGTGACGTGTTGCATTTTTATTCGCTCGAGTTTTTCCAGCGATGTAAGATGGGAAAAACCATTCGCGACTTGTGCGCTTATTTGCAATGTAAAATTCATCGGTGTGTCGGTTGCAGCAAACGCAGGGAAATTATTTGTTAAATGTTGTGATTTTTCATACGTACCGGTGAAACGTGATTCCTCCACGAATCGTTGGCATAAACCCCGTTGCAGGAAGGACCGGGTCGCGACTTTCGATCGCGGAATTTGCTGTTTCTCTCTTCCAGACAGCCACGAGCTCGCATCAATTAACCCAGTTTCTTTTTCACGCCAGCAACGATGCTGCTTCTGCGCGAAATACCGCTACCAGATCGAAATTGTCGATGTTGAAATTTTAAAGAGAGACTGGTCGAATTCGATGATAGAAAAGGTAAGTTTGTCCTTGTTCCACGTAAATATTCCATGTTAGACAGACTCACTTACGACAGCTTAAGTCCGAGGTGAGGTAACACGTTCAGACAAACTGTCTAGAATAGTTACCAGAAAACGTCACCTTTCCCATATCGTGACAAGAATCTTAGCATGGAGATCTGTTACAAACTTTGGGATGCATGGTATTGTATCGATATACGCACTAACAAGAAGTTCAACTATATATCAGAACCGTAGTAAATCCTTGGAATAAGTCTCGAATTTCAATGAAGTTAAAGCTTACCTGATAGAACGAATTCCTAAATTAAAGCAGAAAGTAACGATAACGATTGATACATTCACTCTACATAAAAGTTCGTCGTTCAATAATATTTGAATCAAGATTGAAGAATACTTCGTATGACTATAATTAAAATATCGAATTCTCAGATTCTCAGGATTCTATGAAATCGCTTGTAAAGACTTAACAACGAGTGTACCTTATTAAAAAGAATAATCGACTATAATAGTCGATTATATTTTGGTAAATGTAAATAAAAAAATAGTACAATTAGTTTAGCGAAGATTAAGCAACGACGTTGTTCGAGAAAATTAATTGAACCTAGTCACGTGAATCTGGTGCCTTTACCGAGTGAATACTACCATTACGTTGGAAATTATAAAAGTTTCTCAAGGAAAAACAAGCTAACTGCACGGTGTTCTCCACGCGAACATGATGGCGGGTGGAAATTTTAATAGACGACCGAAAATAACCATGCATAACGAACCGGTATTCCAGTCGCGGCGTGTTTAACGTTCAAAACTGCTGTTAAGATTCCTGGAAGCATTCCCGATGTCGGTATAACGAGCATACTTCTTTCTGCGTCACGGTGAAAAGCGACGCGTGAAAAGTATAAATCGCGAATGCTGCTCAAGAAACGTTTCTTTCTTTATCTTTCTGAATCGAACGGAGAAAGGTATTGGTCACTTTCGATATCCGTGAGAACGACATTCGCACGAACGGCTACGCGATTCCGCGATCGTTCGAAGGCGAATTTCTGTGTCACGATCACGAGTAATCCGGATACGCGTGCACAGGTCTGATACATTCCTCAGTCATCGAATACCTACTAATTCAAGGCCGGTCGGTTCTCAGAGCCAGAGGTCCTTGATCGGTTTTGCAATGATCGCGCGTATCCGTGAAAGCGAATTTGCGCACTGGATGCTTTTTCACGGGTACCATTATATCTAAAGATTCATTCATGATGATTTTCTTGCGATACTTAGCCTTATATTATTCTACGAACTGAATTGCAAAAACTTCAAAACACGAGCATGCCATTTGATAAAAGATACGTGGTATCAGAAAAAATTCACAAGCATCTTCTTCTCAATCTAGCCTAACGTTACACACCCTAAACGTCCAATAAAAGTTGCTGACCTTAGTCGTCCAATCGATCCAGTGATAGCTTGCAACCTTGCACACCGTCAAGTAACTTATGCTGGTTATCAGGCGTATGCAAACAAATTTCCAATAAAGAAAGTTTCTATCTGGTTTTCTGCGAGTCTCGAGCTGATATACAACAATGGAAAAAGGGACGACGAAGAATTAAAACCTCTATATGGAAATCATTTTGCTGTGAACAGTGACCTGTTGACCTGGCCACCAAAGTGCGGCGATGCAGTGCGTTTCTTTCGTGTAAACTGTGCATTCCTAACCTTTAGAACACGGAAAAGTTCTGTGGAATTCGTCGCGGCAATTGGGGCGTATTGTTGAGAATTGACAAGGAGAGTTGTTGCGTTGGTGGGAGCAGCGATAAGTTGATGTCACGCGAGGATATTCAAAACGATTAAAAAGAGAATTCAGACTAGAATTCAGTTACTTTTATATTTCTTTTAATAAAATCGCTAGAAATGTGTACTCGTTTCATTCGTGAGAACGTTAAATTGTAATGGATGAAAAATATACATAGGCATCATCTGGATCGTATAAAACCAACCAGTTTCAAAAGTTAGTTTTCGTTAGTATCATTGCGTTATCTCACGTTATCGGTTTCTAACGATTAATTTAAGCACGGCAGATGACAAATTACCGGGCAGATAAATAGTATAAATAACAGTAACCAGCGTAGGACGGCGTGTAAGATTAAACGAGGTGAGAATAACAAGATGTTAAGAAACAAAGTATTATGCAACAATGTATAATTTTTTCGCAACGCCAATCGTAATAAATAAGGAATTTAAATGTGTGTCTTAACAAACGAGCAGCTGAATCTTATGAATGAATAAGCATTGACGTTGGAACGATGCGATGCATTAACCTTCCTTAATTATTTTCAAGATTGTTTCGTAGTACATTGCTGAATATTTTTAGAAACATAGTCGTTTCTAATCATCGATCGAATTCATACGTATTATTGAATGAAACAGATAATATAATACTTGCGTTATTGTCCCACGTTACAACGTAATAAATCGTTTGTATGCTGGAAGAAGCCAAACAGTGTCATTCTCGAGTATAGGTAGATACGTATAGGTAGTTAGCTGAAGTTCAAGTAACCTATAAAAAGTTGCGTTTATAATTAATAACATGCTCGTTTACCTTGACCCGCGAAGATTGGAAACGCGGCTGAATAAATCGTTTATGATTTTGAGGATCCATAAAAACAATCATTCTTCTTGTTCTTTCTTTTTTCTTTTTATGCTCGATTCATCATCGACACAAATAACAGTTGTGTTTACACGGTACGTTGCACGGTAATTGCGCGTTCAAATATTGATAGTATGAAAATTGATTAAAATAAGCGGAAATAATAAAGTTTGGTATAGGCTAAAGCTGTTTGGTTAGATGCGTTTACATGGCCTTTAGATATTTAATTACTGCAGATCAGTCGGCGCAGTATCGATCCAATGCTCAGACGCCCTCCCTGACAATTTCAAATTTCTCGTTCAGCGAGATAAACGAACGTGAAAATAAAACAGTATATGTGGTCAAATGACAAACATCTAAGAGCTACGAATACCAAATATCGTGGACGTTTTGGTCGAAATGTATTTATTCTTCATGGAAATGTATAAACATCGTAGTTTTTAGTGAATTTTTTGCGTGTTTCGTTGTTAGAAATACAATTAGGTAATTTTCGATTTAACTAGCCGTGGAATTTGTAAACTTGTCCGTCGAAGCTTTAATAAAGTTATCTAGTCTGCCTCGTAACTCTTGGCAAGTTGCTGCGCTTGCCACGCAGTTTAAACGACCACGTCCCGCCCTTTGTGTATCGTCGCATAGGTACATGCAAATACGCATGCATGTTCCTCATAATAACTAATAAATTCTGCAATTTAGTATGCCGGGACGTCTATTACCTCTTTGCGCCCTCGTTCGGTGCACGTGCACACAGTATCATCGTGATCGTGATGCAAATTTGCGGCGTCAAAGCGAAGGAAAAACTTTTAGACGAAAAATTGCGATGTTAACGCGTAATTTTCCTGTTGTTTTTTTTTTCGAAGCGCGCGCGATGCGCTCGTATCTTTTCAATTCGTCCACGTTACGCTTCGATAAATAACTCGCTGTTAATTGTGACGCATCTGCCAACAGAATTTGTTATATCAAACACAACAAAGGAGACAGCGATTTAATGTAACTCGGCGCGGTATAATTAAATTCTAGAGGTTCGGACAACTTTTATCCTGAAAAAATCTCGCCTCTGATAATTCTGCAAACCTTTTACAATCACAGCGAAGAATGGAGATAAGGAAGAGATTATAGAAATTATTCAAACGATAGTCACGAATATGATCACACTTTCACGAATGATTTCGTCTCAGGGACTGTAGAATAGGATGCTGATAGAAATATGTTTCGAGCGTTCCCACGTGAAGCGTGCTCAAGTTGATTGCTTCGGTGGCTCGGTCACGTTTACAAGTTCGTTTCAGGTATGATGAATTTATGCTCGTGACGTAATTAGTATGAACTCGTACGAGCGTGTCATTCGAAAATGACACTTGGCCCGCTGGATTTCCATCATTTATGCGGATTGAGCCAACGCAATTACGTGATTACAACATGCGAAATTGGTTACAGTTAAGTGACGTACCAAAATTGTAGATGGACGTGTATCGCAAATCGGAAAAAGGTTCCATTACGGTTCTAATGCGTTCCGGAAAATATAAATATGTACGCGTACAGCGTCTGTACGTTCTACCGTCAAATTTACAACTTGCTTTTCAGCTTGATTTATGTTTGAAAGCAACGAACTATTTTTAAGTTCGAGTCCAAGTACATCTCGCGTGGAAATCGCGATTAAGAATAGAAAATTCATTTTGTCGCTCGCGTGAAGACCAGTTCACGAATTCTCTTTTGTTTCTGTCCGACAGTAACCTCTATCGATTTTATATCGATTAAAAGAACACCGTTCTCCCTTTTCGGGAAATACTTCAAAAATCTGTCCGTTCGTGGAGGGTCCAAACGTTTCAAAGGCTTTCAAAGCAAAATATTTTTTTCAGAATGGAAATGGAACGTTGAACCATGGTGAAATTGATTTTGCCTCGATTGGTAATCGAGTGAAACTGATGGCTTATCGGTTTTGTTGGTTTTCCAGCGCCAGCGACGTTCGCGTTTTTCCGCTCGGCACTAATCTCGTTTCTGTCGCGAGCTCCAGTTGCTCGTCTATTGAATTGTGCAGCGACCTTAAAGAAGAAGAGATTCTCCTCCCTGTCGCCTTTACCGAGATTTCACGAAATCTTAACGTTTCATTTGAATATTCCTACAATTTACAAGCTTCTGATGCACGATCCTTCCATAGGTAACGATTTTTCTAAAACTAAAACAATTGTCTCGTATCAGTAAGACGAGTATACGATGAATAACACAAATGAAATTATTCTATCCTTCGAAACGCGATCAGCTCTAGGCGTCAGGACGTCGTCAGCTGAAAAGCACAATTCTGAAGGTTTGGTTATCGATGTTAAACAGCTACGTTCCATTTTCTGACGTCTGTTGCGTCAGAAACACGTAACGTGTATACGGTCAGTCCTTTGCATCGGTCACGTGCTATAGAATGTGTTTGAATCAACGGTCGTTTAATCCTACCTAGTCTTAAATTTGTCATACGATTGTACCGTAATAATCTTCCGTCGAGTGGCTGGAAAGCTGAAACGCATGCACCAAGTTCGTCGCAAATTCTTGATTCCCGTATTAATTCGTTTTCATTCCCGATCTACGTAATATTTCTATTCTGTTTGTATTTTATACGTCTAACGGTGCGCCAAAGAACTGAAATTACGAATACCATCATATTACTATATATCCTTCGAATATTATTCCGTTATTAAATTTCCCACGTTACGACATACGAAAGAGCTGGAATGGTAATGAAATACCAAACAGCGTCGGAATAACGATTTCTGTTTCCTGGAAAAGCGAATATTCATCGTTGCGACTTACGACAGCATCCTTACGTGGATCGTAACAGTCACGGACTCTATTCTCTATATGCTCGCATGCACCAACGAGCACAGATCGTTCTTTAGATCGCGTTAAGAATTACACGAGCGTCGATTGAAATTGACATCCATTTGTCAAGGCCCGTCTAGTCTGTGCTCGACGCTCACCAGGATTGCAGGGCTCGTTACTGAAAAGCTACTATTCTAGCGATCTCGGTGCTTGATCCATTTCTCCGTTTACTATCAAACCCGCGAACAGTGAACAGTGGTGCTTTAGAAAATAAAGCGGCCGATCGTCATTGCGCTAACGCAAGTCATGTTAGTGAGTTATACGAGAATCAAAATATTCGATAGCAGGTTCGTGGAACGTGAAATCAGCTAAAGTGAGTAGCTGACAATCGAATTATTCGATGATTTCAACGGAGTGTTCATTCTGAAAAACGACTAGTCAGTCGCGTTCTCGCGATTAGATTATTGTTTATCGCGCTGGCGTAGCGAGTTTTTGCCGGATAAAAGAAGAACCGAGAAAGCACCTGCGTAAAAAATAACCACCGTACCACCAAATATGGCAAAGGTGAAGACACCTACTTTTACGAGCACGTTCTGCGAGCTAATGCACGCACGAATCATTAATTACGATAAGCGCCATTGTTTAATATTATCATCGCGTCGATTTATCACGATTTATCCAATTCATCGGATCTTTCTTTGAATCCAATCGCGATACTTTCAAAGTTCATTGTTAACTGAGCTTGAAACTTCAAAATATCTCGTCATTGACAGTCACGATCACGTCTTTCGGATTATCGGTCGGTTGTTTAGCGCGTCTTTTAACGCTACCGACAATGCTGTTACTCAAGACTTTTCAGACTTAAAATCCTCCTTAGACTATTCTAGGCGAGTTTGTTAAGCTTCTTAAATCTATAGCAAGAGCTCGCGGAAACTTCGAAAGTTGCCAATTGTCTGTATCGATAATGTCTCAACCAATTCGAACCGTCATGTCGAATCGCTTAGCGATTTGCCAAGTAAGAAGAATCAAAATTTTGTCTCAGGCATAATGAAAGTAGTGCCAAAAATTTGTCAATTCGTCGAAGATTCGCTGGGCGAGAAGGTATCGTGATTTTGACCGGTTCTTCGTCAAGAAGAACAAACAAAATCTACATCATCTATATTCTCTTTTGATAGCAACTGCTTTTTTAACTTTCTTCTTCTCTCTTCGCCTTTCTTTTTCTCCTCTATCTCTGGCCGTTTTCTTTGACGATGGCTCGATCAAAGAGCTGTTTTACGCGCGCATACGTGCGCCGTTCTCAAAGAACGATGACGAACGTCCTTTTTGGCGTGCATTACAGTATGCACTGGCTTTGTCGATTCACAATGCGTGCGAGTTGCGTGTTGAAGCACAGGGGAATGTCAGTGCCGTACAAGAGCACCGAGACTTGAAAACGACGGCTATACTTCTGAAAATTTGCCAGCACCGAGTTCTCGTTCCTAGAGAACGATAAGAGATATTGGGATGCAAGTTTACGAAGGTTAGAACGACTTTCGCAATTATAAAATAGATCGTGATTGGTGGACAAACAATAGTACTCGTAAATCGATCGAGGATGTTGAATTGTAAATGTTAGGCAAGCGTGAAAAATGTCAGTTTTAGTATTTTAAAGGATAGTACTTTGGTCCTACTCTATATTTGAAAAATTCGCGTCAAACTTTTTACCAGTCGAAGAAACGTAAAATTTATAATTCCGACTTGGAGCAATTTCTTCCCAATCGATGCTACGGAATATCCTATGATCTAATGCTTTTAAGATTTTTTATCCTTAATGTTCGATTTTTTCATTTGCAGTGGGATAGTTCGGAATCCGAGTATTCGGAGTCTGAGGAGTCAAATGAGTTAGGGGCCATCGTAAGCCCCGATACCTGCGCGATGGACACTGTGGACAGTACCAGCAAGCGGCAAGCTACTCGTGTCTTCAAGAAGTCCAGCGTCAACGGAAAGATCGCGGTATACCTTGGGAAAAGAGATTTCGTCGATCACATAACTCACGTCGATCCTATCGGTAAGACACAGAAACCCTTGTTGGGCTGTAAGGTTTCAAAGCACTTGTTTCTTCTTCGTACCTGATTACCATCATTAGCCATCTACCTGTTGAGTCACTAAAGCGATCGATGTTCTTTCTCCCTCGAACATGAAACATTGTCTCAAGTAGAGAAACATCGGTATGTTTAGCGTATTGTTCTATCTCTTTAACGTTGATCCAATTATTCGAGTGTAGCTATTTGCAGCTATTTGACAGTGAAACATCGTTAACATAGCTTGAAAGGCTGCTAACGGCGAAGATTGGAAAATTCGATTTACTTAAACGACCAGTTAATCTTGAACGTCAAGGCCACTTAAGCCTGTGCTCATCGATCGCTGTTCGATCGTTACAGACGGGGTCGTGCTGATTGACCCAGACTACGTGAAGGATCGCAAGGTCTTTGGCCATGTTCTAGCCGCGTTCAAGTACGGCAGGGAGGATCTAGACGTTCTAGGATTGACGTTTCGCAAAGACCTCTATTTAGACGCCGAACAAATCTATCCGGTGGTACCTGGTGCCAAGCAGAGAAAGCTGACACGGTTGCAGGAGAAGCTGATTAAGAAATTAGGAAGCAACGCATATCCGTTTTACTTCGAACTTCCGCCTCATTGTCCTGCATCAGTGACGCTACAACCAGCGCCCTGCGAAACTGGAAAACCATGTGGCGTCGACTACGAATTAAAAGCATTCGTAGGTGAGACGCTGGACGACAAACCGCAGAAACGGTACGAGCCTCGATTATCGCGATCGTCAGGAGAACGTTTACGGCCACGCGATTTCTCTACCCTCGCTTCTAAATCGATTTTTAGCCGACATGGGACTGACCGTCGACGTGCTCGTTTCTTTTATCCCTTTTGCGGTGGAACGTTTCAACAGACACGAATATCATGTAAATACGTTTCGCAATGTATTATCTGTGGCTGCTTTCATACGATGAAGATAGATATACGTGCCTTTTCAAAGAAATTGATTCATTGTTAAAGAGATGTATCGTAGTTAGTTTTATACAACAAAGAAGCGAGATCTTTTCTCAGTTTTATATCAATTCAATCGAAGTATCGTTTAATCTTTCAACTGACTCAAAGGAAAATAGTAAACTAGTAAATAACCATAGAGATCTTGTCGCCTCGTATAACAGAATTTTCGAAATCTCGTTATTTATTGTACGACTCGAGCCGCAGAGTATCGCAGCGTGGGTTAACGGTTTGCAAGCCGGTTGACAGCAATGAATCATCATGTTGTAGAAGCTCGGTGCGACTGGCTATACGGAAGATTATGTACGCGCCGTCGAAACAAGGCGAACAACCTTCCGTCGAGGTGAGCAAAGAGTTCGTTATGTCGCCGAACAAGCTTCACTTGGAGGCGTCACTGGACAAGGAGTTATACCATCACGGTGAGAATATTGCCGTGAACGTGCATATAGCAAACAGCAGCAACCGGACGGTGAAAAGGATCAAAGTGTCCGTGAGGCAATTCGCGGACATTTGTCTGTTTTCCACCGCGCAGTACAAGTGCACGGTCGCCGAGGCAGAGAGCGAGTGAGTATCATTCATTGCACGCCATTCTTCTCCATGAACATGCGTCAGAACGCGAAACATACTCGCTGTGAAAGTATGGCAACAAATGGATCCGTATGCAACGTTACGAACGAAAGTAGAGAGACGCAAGTTGTAAATACGTTTGCACTGATAGTCGTATTGTTTGCCAACTGATGAAACATTCTCGTTATTATGTGGTGACACGGTCATTCATAGGAGAAATTTTAGTCATAACTTCGAGATTTATTTTGCTGCGAGAATTACAGTTTACGTTCCCATGTTTACGGTGATTATTGTTAGAATTCTCGAATAAAACTATTTATTGCCTAGCTTTCACAACAATTCCCAGAAGCGCCTGTTAGCGCGAAGACTACGTAATCGCAATAGTTGAATAAATTTCTGTTGACGTTAGACGAAACTAAGTCTCGTGTCTGGTCACGATTGACGTCGATAGACTGCTCGAAGACATTTTATGTTTCGAGCTGTTCGATGTCCTTAAATAGCAACCAGCTGGTCTATATACCACCGCGTCGTAGTCACTGCGAAATTTACGAGTAACACATTCTGCGGCGTGACCAGGCACGAGCTACTCAAGATCTATCGACGCAGATGCAGGAAGACATAAATTACATTGCGTTCGGATAAATTTCAATGGTACGCGCGAATTTATGTCGCACGTGATAGTTCGTATCAACGATGCCTTGTACTGGTTTCTGCGCGTCCCTTATCGGAGAAATACGAATTTCCAGTCTAATTGTATCCATCGTAAAATAAATCTCAAAATACAAGATTTCTCACTTACTACAATAGAGCTACAAAAATTGACTCGGACGTTCGTCTTTCTTCGAAAATGATCGATAGCAGAATTGGAGGTACACTTTCGGTAAAAGTAAAAGAAAGGAGAGGTGCACTGCACAAGACTGTTTCGATTAATATTAACGATAGGTGTGTACTTATACGTAGCGAAACGCGATAAATGTCGAAAGGAATTATAACATGACGAAACGGAAAATAAAATGATTGCACTGGCAGTATAGGGGTATCGCCAGGATTCACTCTGAGCAAGGTCTTTTCTCTAAAACCAACGCTTGCTGACAACAAAGACAAGCGAGGTCTTGCTCTAGACGGCCAACTTAAGCACGAGGACACCAATCTCGCATCTAGTACAATGTGAGTGTTCAAACATCGGCCGGCTACAATTTTCCTCCGAAGCGAACGTTCGCGGCTGAAGACTGGAAACGGGCCAAATAATTCTGGAAAACTTTCGCGAATAGCTTGCCTGAGATTTGCTTCAAAGTTTGAGATCGATTGCGGGGATCGCGTGTTATCGGTTAAAAAAGTAATAAATAGTCTGGAATATTAAATATTTTTCGTGGCTGGTTTCTAACTTTAAAGTGGGTGTATTTCTGTATTATGTTACACGTTTCTCGGTAATCGATACTCGAGATAATTTGTCAGTAAATGAACAAGCTGTTTCAGGCCTTAACTTTTAATTATTTAAACAGCAGATACGCGATAATAAAGTAGTTATATACGCATCGGAATATATTTAATTTGCGTCAAAGCCTGTTTGCAGTCTTCGCGGACGATCATATCGTTAAAAATCGAAGTACGATATTGTATGGGAATACTATTTCAAAGTGGAATGCCAGTATTTTCCTTCGTGGCCTTTTTGCTGGGCACTTTTTATGAATATGGAATTCCATCGGTGGTGGTCTATTTTGCTGTACAGGGGACACGTTCCTCTTTCTCCGTTTCTCTATCTCTCTAACCCTTTCCTAACCTTTCGTTTTTACTTTATTTTCTGTTATCTCCACGTCTGTGTCTTTCCACAAATAATACGTTGATCGATCGAAATACCCATTCTTTCTTTCTTTCTTTCTTTCTTTCTTGCTCTTCTTTTCTCCCCTGTATATCCATGTAGTCTGTATTGCAGTGTGACGCACAAGCTGAAGTTTCGCGTTTCATACACACAGAAAAATATATTCATTCGCGAGTATAGTCAAAATCGTCACAGTCCGCGTGTCACGTAGCTTATTATCGTTGCCCTGTCTCTGTCGAGATTGAAGTATCGCTTGCCTCTCGTGACCGAGCTTTCAAATTATGGAATCTTTCGCTATATCGAAGCTCGAGGGTAGCAGTTCTATATCGTTCTGATGATGCTACACGTCACTGGAGAGTCACCGAGAGTCGCTTTTGCGATATTGAAGTACATCTCCGTGTCGCGCACACAGCCGCTGTTTCGTTCGAACTTCTCCTATTTCCGATCTTTTCGAACTACTGCTTGTCCTCATATTATTTACGAGTTTCGTTGGCTTTTGTCGAATAAGAAAAATAGAATCTGTGTTATAAGTTTTGTAAGGGTTCGTCGGTATTTCTCAAAGCTCAGTTTCAAAGCCACGTCTGCGACCAAAAGAGAGAGGATTGGTAGGCAGCTTGTTCGTGTGTCTCGAGCAAACGTCAGGCTCGATGTAATCAAATTTAAATATCAAATGCAATTATTTGCACGTCACGATTCCAATCAACCAAATAGGAAAGAACGTAATTCATACGTTATTTCCATCGAATGTTCAGCAATTTGCCATCGATTATATTTGGACGGATTAAATAATGATAATTCTTTCTGTACTCTTGAAGCTACACACCTAAATCAACGTCGAATTTTATCTGACTATCAATCGTGTATCGATCTAGATATGTACGATCGAGTCGACGATTTCAACGAGGATGTCAACGCCTAATTGCTGCTCGCAAGCAGTTTCAGAAACAAGTCAGTGTCGCATTCTTTGACAAAGCGTCGCAGGACAAACGAGAAACGCGTACACTCAAAGTACCTCGCAGAAACCAATTTCGCGCACGGTTATCAGCGAATTTTTTACTCCGGAATTTCGATTTGATCCGGATATATTAGGCTTCGTGGCACGTTTACCTTCACTCTTCTGCTACATGTTTATCAGGGAGGGGTGCCTAGTGGGGCCAGGTTTCACGCTGAGCAAAGTGTTCTCTCTGAAACCGCTTCTCGCCAACAACAAAGATAAATGGGGGCTTGCCCTCGATGGCCAGATCAAAGACGAGGACACCAATCTGGCGTCCAGCACCCTGTAAGAAAACCGCTGCTTGTCCATGGACAACACATGCCTGAATATATACGTATATATATACAGGACTGCTCAAAAGTTTGGGTGACGAGCTACTTCAATTTTCTGCATTCTTATTTCGTAATTCCAAGATTATATTTTAAACGTCGTTTCATCATTTTAAGCAGCATTGCGTAGTTCTATGTACTTCTGCTTAAGATATTTAGTTAGTTTCATCGGATACTATCGTATTCTCCTTCATTTAAGTCTATCCTTTGACAATGCCAATCTACCCAAGCTTTTGATCGGTACTGATTGTACGTGCCTCTGTTTCTCTCTCTTTCTCTTTCTCTCTCTTTCTCTCTTTCTCTCTCTTTTTCTATCTCTATGAGCATCATGAAGGACTGATCACGCGTGCAATCACGACTTCTCTATTCACAAAGCTGCCTATGCCCAAAATCATGAATACGCGCCGACGTGTTTCGGTATTTTTATATTTTATTGAAGGAATAAAGATCTTTCGTTTAATTTAAGACACACAGAATGGAAAAGTTAGGTTTTATCCTCGGACTACCATTCGCATCATTCAGCTTTCAACGGCAAGCATTAAAAGGCTTGGATCCTTTCCCTTTTGTCTTTTTATGTTTCAGACGCGATGAGAACCTTAAATTGAACAGCTGGGCTGCGTTTTATCTGTCTCATTTTACCTTTCCCTTTGAAGCTCGCTTCACAAGACTCGTGTAGCATTCGTGGCTCGAGCTTGCCGGTTCTTAGTGTAAACCGTGTTTATTATTTGTAAACCAGCGTTCCGTAAGCATTGCGGTTAGTTAGTTAGCCCCATCAGTGTCTTACAGCTGTCATCACTGATTGGCGATTAATCCCTGACGGAGTTGGTGAATGATAGTTTTTCAAATCGATAGAACCATTTACATATATAGTTTACAATTCTTCGTTGTTCAGATAATTTGATTTTCTACCAGCGACCAAACTTCCAACACCCACGCGCTTTCACGAGATGAATCATACGCGATAAAATACGGGACTTCGAATTATCGTTACGGACAAGAAGAGGCGAGATAGTATCCTTTTCTTTCCGACTTTCTGCTATCTCCGATCATGTTTCTTTCGATATCGGTGCACTGAAAATAATTGGAAGCTCAACAACTTTCAAATTAGGACAAAATATTGCCATGTTATATATACGAGATTTTACGATCCTCCTATCGAGCTTGCATCGTGTTGGTTCGCCAATACTTTCAATCATTCTGTACGTTATGTTTTGCCCGATCGAAAATAGCGATGCGTTGCCTACTCGCTTTCATCATATACGCGCGCGTCTTCCGCTCCCGGGTTATACATTCAGAAACGAAACGTACGTTTTTCTTTCGTATTGCGGATTGATCCGATCGCGTTTCGCCCTCCTTCGCTTCACATAAAATCTACTATCGTCTTGCAGAGCCCCTAACTTTCTTTTCATAAAAACGCTGTAATTATACCTCGCGTTCCTCGCTTTGAACGAAACGGAATAAAATTCTCGCTCCGTTACAAAATACAGGCGCGAGACTCCCATTAGTTTCGAAACTCGACAGTAGAAATTTTTGCGTAATTTTAATTGCAGGAGCGTACGAAAAAAAATTTCATCTCGAAAATATTTTGCTTCGTTGAAAAATTAAAAATTATTTAACGTACTTCGCACTCGACTTTTGATATTGCAACTTAACGAAACCTTAAAAGTAGCAAGTAATGTAGCAAGAAATCGCTGAACGAAGAGCACTTGTTCCATTATGTCAAGTACTTGAGAAGGTACTTTCCAACCTTTAAATAATGTAATACCTTTCGTTGAACGCGAGCCTTCAGTGCAACGATCAACGACACTCGATGTCTCCTTTGTTTTTTGTTTCCGTATATCTAATCTTTTATTCGAAAAAAAAAGGTTGGCTTCGTTCGATGCACTTTATCCTTCACAATTTTGATTTAAAAGATAGATCGTAAATTGGACGATTTACAACCTGAAATTACAGTGTACATCGTACAGAAAGAGCAAACTGCGCTTTCCTGTCAAATAATTGCATCTGCATTGTTATTTTCGATAAGCTAATGAAGACGCAACGTGACGATAATTACACGCAATTATGCAAATAATCGTGGGCAATTCGCGATAATGGCCAACCATCACTTTACAGAACGACAGGCGAGAAGTCGTGAACAGCATCGTGCCTGTTCTATCGTGCTCAATCGTGTTTTCGATGATTTCCCTCTGTGAGAAATGAGTTGGCTGATTGGCGATGTAGCGGATTGGTACCTTTTAGTACAGATCGCGGGATGAGATTTAGGCGTTGCGTTTAGCTGCTTCATTAGAGCATTAGTACGTATTTTTCAACACGATCTCGTGTACGTTGCAACCGGAAGTGAATATACTTGGTTGGTTGAATCGATCATGAATCGTAGAATCGACGAAATTTCCAACTTAAGACGCTAGAAACGCATTAGAGAATCGATTTTGCTTCGTCGACACTGCTGCAAATCCTGAACACTGTCATTAGTGAAAACACGTAACGAAAACCAACGAATGAGTGCGGTGGAAGCTAAACGCTTTCGAATGTTTGCTTCGGATTTTTGTAATCTTGAAACAACTCCCGATACTTCGAACATTCTATGCTATTCTGTGTTATAGTCTTACTTCAACCGCACTATTCGCATTAAATCGTACGAACTCCTGACGTGTGAGCGGTCATGCTTGAAAACGAAATCGATACCCTGTCCCCCTGCTTCTTTTTGTCTGAATGATCGCTTTGCACTTACTACTTTCAGACTGCATGATACTTTGCTCGTTCTGAAATCTTCCTTTACGACTTCAAGATACGAAGACTAATCCTATCCCGTCTATTACCTGTACAATATTCTCGCGCTATTGTTCGTTAGAATATTCCTTCGAGCTAAATGTTTACCGCTTTTTGGTGAATTCAAGCTGCTCCGTTAACTACGCATGTCCGGTTTGATAAAAATCTGCAGCCAAAAGATTACTAGAAATTGACGAACTTCGTACCGTTTCGCAGTGTGGTGGATCCCTCGCAACGTGAAAACCTTGGAATTATCGTCCAGTACAAAGTGAAAGTAAAGCTCTGCCTTGGACCTCTCGGGGGGTAAGTTCAAATGAAAGAAATTCGTTTTGACGACAAACTGGTTTGGAGAAACGTAACAGGCAACCAGAAGATCAGGATAGTTTCCGCTATCTTTAATATTTCTCCAATCCAACGTTGTCGCAATTAATATCAATTTATATCAATGTACGTATTCATAACGCGAGCCCGAGTCGTCAGGAAATGAAACGGAGAATTTAATTTATGTTGTTAACAGCGAATTAGTGGCGGAACTGCCGTTCATCTTGATGCATCCGAAACCGGAAGAAGAGGAACCAGCGCCACCCACTGCACGGCCTAGTCCGACGAATAAGGCAGATGGTGGCGAGATACCGCTTGACACGAATCTGATTCAATTGGACACGTACGTGATCAATATTTCAATAACGATTTGGAGCTATTCTCGTCAGTCGGAGACCATTTCGGCGAAATCATTGACGCACATGCGACTGTCAACTCGTTACTTATTCCATGCCGCAAAATTAGTAGATGTTTTGCATACAAAAAGCTTTTCATCTAGAGATTATAGGGTTTTCTTCGATTTTAGAGTTTCTGAAATTCTCCCCGTTTCGCTTCAGGGAGGCGGACTGCGACGATGACATAATCTTCGAGGACTTTGCCCGTCTTAGGCTCAAAGGTGAGCCGGATGCCTGACTACGTGGTTCCAAGTCAATCTACCTGTTCGAGACGACTAAATGTCTCATGGCGGGCAGCAATCGCCGAAAAATCGAAAACGTCCGTGAACTTCATCGTGAAGATCGACCATCCTTGCTCTAAGTCCTTGTTAGGATCGGTCACGGATAAAGTTTTTCGCATCGTTGGACAGACCGATCACTGGAATAACATTACCTTTTCTTTCGATGCTCGACGAAGGAATTCGTTCGCGAACCGTGTGGTCAGTTCATCGTAAATTTCTATTTGACACGGGATAACACATCCGGAATGGTACTAATCATCGCACAGAGAACTATATGCACTTCGAGAAACTCATCAGAGGAACAAGAAAAACTTGAAATATTTCCAATCGATTACGTCGACAAGATAAAAAGAGAAGTTTATCTTTACGTTTTGACACGTTTCGTTTGTAACGAAAAATGATAAGGCATCAAAGACTGAATGCATCGTCGAAAAGGTTATCCCATAAAACAATCATATTTATTAGTAGCAAGAGGCGAGTACATCTTTTTCTTTAAAAATGGATCCTTGGGACACAGTCTTCGACGAAACTACAAATACGATGTTTCTGTAATTTTAATCGTATGGCCAGTATGTAGAATTCATTCTATCAATCGCAGATACCTTTTACACGTACGTTTCTATGCCAGTCAACAGAAACGTTTGTTTCCGGATCTCTCGGTGAAGAGAGTTTGGTCATCTTCGTCGCAGCAAACATGTAAATTGTTATAAACTTCGTTTCCGTATTATTATATTAATTTGTTTTAGCGGAAATCTTTGAATCCTTGAAAGTAAGATGCAAGGTATGTTTTGTTCTAAAATCAAGTTCTGTTATATTCTATATCTAAAAATAAGAGAAATAGATTCCTCCTTCCACTATCTTTTCGATTCGTACTGTTTGGTACTTTTAATTTTGAATTTGTGTTTAATAACATTTATCAAAAATAATGGCAATGTTCGGTTTCTTTTTCCTATACTATGTTCATCTATACAATAACGCATTATTTAAAAAAAAAATACAGCTTCTTGTCGTACAAACAAATATATTGCAGTAAAAAAATGTAACTTTCAAGAACTATTATTCCTCGATAAACGGTAAAATTAACCTTTTTCACTTCAAAGCACGTAATAGTTTTAACTATAAAAACCTGAGCCATCGTGGCCTCGAATATGTCAAGTGAATTCTCGTCTCGGGACATTTCTGAATCTTTACAACGTTGACCGAGCGAGGAGTATCTATCAGACTATTGCACGTCAACTGAAAATGCGAATTAAATAACAATAATCTATGTGGGATAATGTATTACGTTGATCGTTAAATATATCTTCGTATTCGACGTTATATACATAGTTATCGAAGTTCTTCAATAGAGAATGGATTTTTTCGAATAGTTAAGTCGCTTGGATTTTTAATGGAATCGCATTGGATTTCCTTGGAAGACATCGCAACAAATTCAACGAATCCTATTTAAACGTTACATATAAAAAAAAAAAAGAATATATATAAAGATAGATAAATATACTCACGAACACACGTATTATACATACGTATACAAACTTTGCATTACACGCTTAACGGTAAATTAACCAAGGGTTAAAAAAAAAAAAAAGAGAATTAAGTAAATTTCAGCAGTTTAGCTTTTACACGTTTATACCGACATCGAGAAAGTATCGGATTTTTTGCGACACACTATTAATCGTACGATTTTTCTATTCCTTTTTTATGTATCGAGTTTTTTACCGAAACGAAACATTCTAGTGCCATCTTGACTATTTGGATTATACCGTCGAAAAATTCATTTCTTTGCGAACAGATTCAAATCGATCCAGTTCGTTACTTGCATCGTTTACAAAGACTGTTATGCGAAGTTGAATCGCCCGTTTCCCTAATAGGGAGAGTATCGGTACGATATGAGTTTTCTACGTCCCTCTGCGACTTACGTTCACGATGAAACGGCAAGACGAATTATGGAACAGAGTATATCGATGAATTCCAAGCGCAATTGAGAGAAAGGGATCATTCCAGGTGTATGTGATTAATCTGTATGCCTTTAGGAACAAAAAAAGCAAAGTATTAAGTATTCTCTAAGTGGCAGATCAAAATGGACGAAATTACGATTGATTATCTTCGGATCCAATCCTGGTCGGTCGGTTTACTGGTTTCATTTCGCACTTTACTCTGATCTGCGATTTAGAAAACGCCTTATATACATATGTTGTATTAGCACGATTCAAACATTAAAGCGTCCGCTGTCAATTAATTCTTATTTTAACCAACGTCGGTAACAATTTTACGAAGGCACAGCGAGCGCGTTAATTAAGGACAACTTCTGCGTATCGATGAGTGTAATTTGCAGTTAGTATAAAAATCTGTGTCTCGGATGGAAGAAATTGTTGGCTTAAAATTGAAAAGATCGAGGTAGCATTCTTGAACGAACGTCCAATCTTGCATAAGGTAAGGAAGGAGGGGGAAAAAAAAAAACGAAAATTTTCTACCGTCACTTTCTGTTTGCGATAACGAAATAAAATGTCAATTGTACCAATCGAACGAAATAGCCGGAACTCGCAATTCTCTTCGATTTTTAGCCACAAGAATCTGGCCAGGGCAACGTTGACCGTGCTATTGGCCTTTTTAATCGTGCACATGTATATATACGCAGGAGGTAAGAAGAAGAATAGTATTTTTTATCGATTTAGCATTTACAGATTGTATTTAGGAGAGATTATCGATTATACCAAAGCCAGTATCTCTCACTTCAATGTTTTCTTAAGCAAAGAAGCTTTCGGGAGAATGAAGGAACAAAACGAACATGATTATTCTCTAGTAATTAACCGAGCAAAACAGCCACGTAAGTAATTGTATATGTCGAGTTAATGTTTAAAACTAACGTAAGTGAAAGAAACAGCCATAAGTTTGAGGTCACATATTACCGTGGTCTTATTTCCTTAAAAGTGAGAAAGCCATTGCACGTTGCAAACTCTTTCTCGATAAACTTTACTTCTATTCGGCCTCTTAACTTCACACTTTATGCCACTAAATTGTATCTGGCTGTAATTCGCAAGCAGGCGAATCTATCACGAGAATGTAGCCGTGTTGACCTCAAACTTATGCACACACATAGAGAGAAAGAGAGAAAAGATGAAGAAACGCGGGCTTGTACAATACGCGCCAGAGTATATTTTATATTCGCACGCGCTGGTGCGCGCCAATATTTTTTGTATCATATTAAAAAAAAAATAATCGAAAGGTCGATCGGTGGATGATTCGTATCCTTGGAACAGCACAAGACGAACGAGAGATTATTACCATACTGCACAAAAACAATTGCAACACAGGTTGCTCCAGAGTCAATAATGGGTGCTGTTTAAGAGCGTGACTTGTCGCTATCTTAATGAGTGTGTAGCGTGTCGAGTATTAAGACGTTTCGATGTCTTAAAAGAGAACGAAAGCCCATTAAGCCTTATATTTCGCAAAAACGCGATTTGTAACGAGCTATTTGTTACTCGTCGCTCTTTTCTTTCTCCTTTTTCGTGTTGGACAAGTCAAGAAGAAGTCGTAAATCATCGGACCCTGTCGATGTCAATGGATGTTACAGATTTCAAACGCTTCCGGTTCGTACATGAAAACACGAAGACACGAAATGAATTGTATATTAAGAGTATCGGACAGTACATATGTATGTACGTGTAACGATTAGAACTACGCAGGGCATAATAGTTAGCTAAGTTAGAAATGGTTTAAAGTAAGAGGAAAAAAAAAAAAGAAAAAGAAATAAAAAAGAATATCGTCCACGTCCAGGAATTATTACGTGTATGTGTAATCGCAGTATTCTACTTTGCGCGTATAATGTCGAAACGAATCGGGTTGTATAACTTTATGAGATAGGACAGAAATTATAGTGTTACTGATACGTGTAAATTGCGTTTAACTTATTCAGCAAAGACGAGTTATTCCCCCTAATGCACCCGATAATTATTCGTTTTGTATGCAGAATGAAGTATCGCGAGAGAAAGAGACACGAAAGAAGAATCGTATTAAGCGGAAAGTATGTATAAAAAGAAAATAAGAGGAACAAAAATGGAAGAAGAGAATAAATAGCGAGATACGTAATATATTATATTGTACATGTAAAAATTGTGTATTCTCATATAATAGTAGTTGTAATAATTTAATAAATCTTGTATATCGCAAGTGGCCACAGTTTTCATTATATTTTTTATATTAATTAATTGAATTACCACAGCTCTAATAAAAATGTAAAAAGCCCTTGAAGTCGAAACTTTGATTTCGACGAGAAAGGAACAGTAGTAAGGAATACCTTTAACTTGCCTTGCTAATTAAATTCACTCTGTATATAAGGTACGTTTAAATACCAAGTTTGGTAAAACTTCGCAAGACAGACAGTTCTAAAATGAAACTTCACAGATTTGGAAAAGGTCTAAATTGGATCCGCTAAAATCGATGCATCTGTTTAAACATTCATCTCCCGCGGGGGTTTCGAATAATAAATGAAAACATACCAGAAGGGAAAGAAGGAAAAGCAGTGGAAAAAGTTATGACACATAAACGAGATAAACATGCAAAAATTATGCAATTCATATAGGAGAAAAGTTCACGTATTTTAGTTCTTTCTATCGTTTTTTCGTTACAGAAAAGTTCAAGGCTTTCCGAAGTTGCAATGATTTATATTTACTACGGGAAAAAAAGATTTCTATAATTGTCAAATACGACTACTGTATCGTAGGCACTCGATGAAGTTACAGAATCCCATTACGCTCGATGTCGCGATTTACTGACAAGTTGGTGGAGAAGAACTTTCTGCAAGAGAAATAAAAACACTCGAGATAATATTTTGTTTGGAAAGAAATTTAGAGGAACAACAATGAACGTAATAAGAAAAATCTAACTGAATGAACGATACGATAGACTGAGAAATTTTTGCGTCATTTAACGCGTTACAATTATTGCTACGATTATAATGTACGCAGAGGAATAGAATTTTCTTTTAAAAGTGAATTCAATTATAAGGCACTAACAGCTTTCATTAAAATATATTACGGTTTTTTGCTTCTAAAACTTGGATAAGATGAGAATCATTATCGATGGTAATTCCATCCCTTTCTTTTTATTCGAGGCGTGTTCGAACTTGCAATCTCGAAAAACAGAAAAGAAAAAGTCTTCGAAACTTGATAGAACTTTGGACAGTTTCGATTACACCAAGGTACAGGATGGACGTGTTCGTGTTTCGTTTTAAATTAAATACGGAAGTTTTTAGAGTTTGCGGAAATGAGCACAGTAATTCCACGGTGGCTGGATTAGAATGATCCTTTTCATTCGGCTATATCGAGGCTCGATTTCGTTTATTTAGCGTCCACGTGGAATTCGAGTTTAAAACGAGCTGTTCGACGCAACAACGCATACAGTTTCAAGTTAATTTACATGTATTTTCAAGCTGGCGCGTTTCACTGAAAGTGCATTTGTCTTGTACAATATAATTTTCCAATTTATAAATTAAACGCCTTCGCTCATTCATTTAGTTCTGCAACATCAAAAAGCAATTGGAAAATTACATTTAGATGAAACTATATTGTCCTTTGTGATTAAAATGAAAATTTATATTTTTATGTATTCGGAAAAATGTACCATTCTTCCATTAGCCATTTCACATTTGACTCTCGATTTTTCGAACTGAATACAGCACAATTTTACTTTTTATTTCGTTACATCAGCTAAAACTTTTTAATTGAATAAAATTTTGTATTGAAACGGCATAAAAAGCTTCGTGGCTAGCGGTTAGTCTCTTAGAAAAAGAAACTAGAGGTTCGAACCTCACCGGCTGCAACTTGTAACATGTACCTAATACGGTACGACACCATCATTTATCAGCGTGAAAGAGCAGAAATTCTTGACGCGAATAATGAGTTGTGCAACAGTGCAAACGTGTTCGAATTCTGACGGGAATTTATTTTCACGTTTAACCGAGCTAAAATGCGGAATTCTGTGTTCCCCTCGTTACTCACGAACGACCGAACCAAGAGGCATTAAGTGTCCGATACATGATCAATTCTGAACATTTGATGTAAACGATATGTTCGTTTCGATGTAGGAAACAATATATGCACGTGAAATGTAAATGATACCTGATGACCAACCAAATGGAAAATAAGTTTCGCATTCAATTTCGAGTTACAGATTCTACGGTGATCTTTTTAATAGAGATAAAACTAAAGGGTCATTTCAGGAGGGAGATTATTTAAGAAAGATCCTTAGATATAGGCATTTAATTATCAATGTCTTTCACGCAGGAGAAATTTGCAATTCGTCAAAGCCGTGTCGTGTATATAGGTTTAAAGGAAGAATAAGGAAAATGAGAAGGAAAAACGATTGTAATTAATTAAACAGACACTGTTCCAGTCTTACGGAAGGAATTCGTTATTTCATACGACAGTAGTTGAGAGAATTAACTTGAGGTAAAGGATAAATGTAATTTTTTAGTGCGATATGGGAAGTTACGTTAAATAATGATTCTATAATATTGGATTTTGCAAATTTTACAATTATACGTTTTGAAGTAAAAAATCCTTCGAACGATCAACAGGACATAGCCCTGTGAATATACTGTACATAATCCACTTAGAGTTTTCCGTTGTAAAAATGAATCTTCTCGTATTTCTTTTCCTCCTTTATTCAAAGCGAAGATAAAGTCTCGCGTAATGTCCGGGTTCGATTCGATCCACGACGTTTTTTCTGACGTAATTCGTTTTTATCAGAAGATAGCGAACGTTGCGTTTCATCTTGTTCGTTATTTCTGGTATCTTCACCGACGTATTACAAACTGTATTAATTCCCAAGTTAGTTGAGAAAGGTTGAAATGTATTATTTGATGCTGGAAGGAATTTTCGATAGTCTAGTTATATTGGTTGTGCTGCACGAATATCCAGAGACGAATATCGTTTTCCAACTTAATATCAAACGTAATCCTGCCAAGAATGTCAATTCGTGAATTCGACGCGAGATTATCGACGATCGCGCGGTTACATTTTTCGATGTCATTTTTTTTCTTTTTTTTTACTAAAACTAATATAACAGATCGATAAAAACGAGGACGAAAATAAATTTGCTCCAAGTATATTCGATTTAAAAAATCTCCAAATGATTACGCGTACGATATTTTTCTTGCGATTTGTCTTGGTTGCAATCCAAATTTTTTGTCAAATTCGTCAGGCAAAAGATTATTTTTTACAAGGAAAATATCATCTTACGGATGCTGAGAATTTTTATCAAAAGTACATAATTTTGAAAAAAAGAAGAGAAATAGGAAAAGAAAGAATATTGTTGTCGGATGAAAGTACGAAGACTAAATCTAATTAAAATTAACATGCTTGAGAAGAAGACAACTGAGAGGATAAAGGGATGCGTTAAAAATATTATGGGAGCAAAATAAACGAAAATTTTCGCAAAAAAAGTATTATAAAAAGTTGGAAACGAGCGAGAAAATAGAAAAATGCGACGATTAAAATCTGGTTAATCAAACATGTCTTTTACCTCCTTGTCCAGGAAAATTCGTGAAAAAAGCAACCTGTAGAGAGAAACTTTTTCCTCTTATCAACGTAAAAATGCAAAACTGCTTTCAACGGGGTGAAAAATCGAGTATTCTCGTAGTTTGTTCATTAATTAACAATGAATCTCCATCTCCTGATTCATGAAGTAACAACATTATTATCCGTCCACAGCATATTAAATGCGATTGCAATATCGATTGCAAACAGTATCTCATCGCAATTATTGTAATATAAATATTATGATAATCAGTTAATATATTGTGTTATTAATGTTAAATACGTACTCGTACTGTATTATTTGTGCGTTAATTCTCGCATATTATAAATAAAAATCGTTCGTACTAAAAATGACTTTTTGCATAAAACAAATATCGCACGTATACCTACGTATATTATGATACTAGTTCGATACCATTCATTCACCATATTTATAATAAATATTTTAGAAAGCAAACAAGCCTACGATATAAATTCTGATATACAGACATTTATCCATGATGATATTGCGAACCTTAGAGTGAAATATCCATTGAAGCTGAGCGAACAAGTTTTGGCGCGCATCCCGGTCCCTCTCTCTGTCTTTCTCCCACCCCAGGACGTAAGGCAACGCTACCTCCACCGAGTCGTCGCGCCTTCAGTATGATCCACGCGGCCAAACCTCGAGGATGCGTGTCTGGAAGAATATACATATTTTGACAGTAACCCTATCAAAAATATTACAATCGATATAAATTAATTCTCGTCGACTCTGTGACTGTAGGAATGCACCAAGTAATTATTGTTCCGTGTTCGTTTAATTTATATATAGTTACGTTCTTCGAAGTGAACTGATTTATGCCGATCGTCGATTCAAAATCACAAAAAAATTCTTCCAAGATTTTTGAAACGTGTATCATTTAAGGAAATTGATACGACTGTGTGAGAAATTTGAATGAATTTGTAATTTCGGGGTTTAAGTCGCGAAAGTTTAATGACGAATGTCCGCGTTCCCATCTCCCATTTCCTTTCGAAAATATTCGTGTTTCGAGAAACGATCCTTATTTCTCAGAAATGGGAACTCAAGGAAACTGATCTCGGCTTTTGAAATAGTTTTAGAAGCTACGAGATCGCGATTTGTTTAATCCTTTATGCCGTTCTAAATCTTAATCTACGAGTAGTTTCTCTTATAAGGTTATACACGAGAGCACGAGTAACCAACGAGTAATAATCGAGAAATATCGTTATACGAGACGAAGAGGAATCGTTTTCGAAATTACCTGCATACCGGCGAGAACCAGTTCCAAGCAAAACGGGATAGGATTTCAGATTCTCACTGATCGTTCTAGATTCTAGATTACTTGTAAACACAGCGTGGCCACAGAATCCGCGTGACTCGCACGAGAGGAAAAGAAACGCGTAATTTGAATCCATTAAAAAGATCGAAAGATGGAAGGTACTGCGACGACATCTCGCGGTACAACTTCACGCGCGAATAGGCAATAACGAACTACATGCGTTAAAACTGATACTTTAGTCAAATAATTCGAACTGTTAATGAATAAATAGTTTCTATGAATACGTGTATGTTACATCCGCGATTTCGATTGTTTTTGTAGAAAACTTCGAAGTTCTAGAATTTGATACGTTGGAGTTAAACTTGCAACGATCGGTTGCCACTTGAACACTCACGATAACCCACTTGATTCTTAATGAAACCATTCAACGATCCCACTCATAGATTCATATCTTGGTCGAGGATTCGACCATGCTTTTCTCTATGATAAAACGAGAACGGTTCGACTGTCGATTTTATTAGTTGGACCTTTACCAATTTGAAATTTAAGACGACGTCGTGCCACCTCCAGTTCCGAATGCTAACTGCCTGATGTTGGACACGAGGCGTAATTGTCGCACAAATCGCTTCAATATATCGATTATCGGGTATCGTTCGATTCGGTTAAAGAATCTCGCGGTGATTTCCCAGTGCTGTGAATACCATGAGTAACATTGACGTTCGAATCTCCGTTGGTGCAGTGAAAAGATCGAAGAAAAGTATGATATTGTGAACGAAGAATTGTGCCATGACGAAAGAGAACATGAGCAAGAAGGAAACTGAAGAACTGGAGACGAGAATTGTAAAGAACTTGCCAAAAAATGTAGGTAAATTGTCTATCAAATGTTTCAGGTTAGGATAATTTGAAATTATGCAGCGGGAAGCCGTGTGTTCGTTCTTTCCGTATTTCACATTGACTTTTCCTGTGCCTTTCTGTATATAAGGTGATTCCGAAATTATGGAATAAACGATGAATCGAAAATAGAGAATAAAATTCTTCATAAAATGTTCCATTTTCAGGGAAAAATGTAGTCTGAAAATTTGCTTAGTACGTATATGCGAATTTGGCTAATACTCGGCTGGACACGAACAAGCAATCAACAGGAGATTATTCTACATGCAAAAATGAATGAAAAGTGAAGAATAAAATTTGTTCGTTTAAGGTTTCATTTTCTACAAAATAGGATTTGTTCGCGTTTGGTCAAGAATTAACCTGGTACATTCGTGTTCAGAAATATCTTCAACTTGAAGTACTTTTTAAACCAGGATGGCTAAATTGAACGCGGTAATGTTCGAATAAAATGAATAATACATTTTATTTTATTATTTTTATTTGTAATTCACATAATATAGTGTGGAGAAAAGTGTGCTGATACATTATCGTTAAATGTAGGACTCTATTGGTGTACGAAGAAATTCAATTAATTCTAAATCACGATTGAAATTCGGCTTTATCTATGCCTGGATTAAAATATCTTTCTATTCATCGTCCTATAATGGGATGCAGATTCTATCATAACGAAGTGCAACACCGCGAAAACGAATCTGTTGCCCCTTTATAACCTAATCTGGCTCGGAAGTACAAGCAATTTATATCATCCCGTCGTTTATTTCTTTTTTGTTCTCTTGTTATCGATGGAAAAGCATAGTACTAAATCTTGTATGTTACTCTAGTAATTTTACGAAAACGTAGTTTTAGGCCCCGTTACCAGAGGCGTTTCATTATAAATTTCTTGATGGGGGATCTCCTTTAATAAAAGTTTCATTAAAATCTCCCTCGGATAAAAGATATATTTCCCCGGTGTAAAAGTCGAATTCAACTTTAGCTATCGTTTCTTAAACAATAAAATAAAAATCTACGAAAAGATTGGCTTCTTGTCAGAATAAAATATAGAAATATAGGTGAGTTTTTTTTAATAGAAATGATAATTCAGTCTCTATGATTTGTAGTTCCTCCAACCTATTTGTATTCGATTTGTCTATTATTTGTATATCTATTTAAAAATATGAAATCTCGTAAACATATACAATTTAACGATCGTTAGTTGATACATTCTCTATCGATAAATTATCGCCGTTTTGTGCATCTTTATGCGCCACATGGTTTATCATCTCTGAAAAGAGTGAGGTTTTAAAAACGAAATATGTAGTTTTTTATTCGTTTCCAATAACGTTATTGCTGCACGGGCCGCGAAAGCGTATCGAAAGTCTGAACGGGGTTCACCGTGCCATCTCTGCTCGTAAAATATCACTATGCGATCGGTGATTGACGTTTTGATAGAATCTGTTTTTAGCGAAATGTGTTTTACATCAGCTTCTTGATTCCTGTCTTTCTCGTATATTCTTTACTTTCACAGTTGCTGAAATCAAGATCGTGTGAAAAAGCAAATAAATTTCTACAAAAGTGGTAGCCATATAGTTTAATTCCTTTTTCGTTGCAGCGTAAGAAATTTAACTGAATTCTATTAAGCGCGCTTCATAAAATTGCATCATATCTCTTGGACGTTAGTGTCCCAGCAAAGATAATTTTCATTTCCCGTCGAGTTTTACATACCAGCAAATCTTTTATTATAATAAGATAAAAACCATCAGTTCTTCTTTCTAACATACAGTGAGTTTCATTCTTCAAAACTAAAACGTATAGGTATTTTCTAAAGAGCATTTTTTAAATACAAATAGTGGCAGGAGATAATAGAAATACCTTCTTCTCGTCGATGTTTCTTACCAGTTTAGAAATATATTTAACCGGTTACAATTTTGTCAAGCAGCATGCATTAATTTTATCCAGAACTTTATATTCACGATCCGAATATAACGTAACTCTCTGTGCTGGGAAATTTTTGCTAACATGAGAGAGATCTTTCCACAGCGCTTCACGTACACCTCATAAAATTGTAGATAAAATTGTCCGTAAAGTCACAGATTTCGACGTGCAACAACTTTGAATCCATAAAACAGACAATTAATTGTCTACAGTTTCCATTCACATTAATTGTCATGGCTAATTATCTATATAATTAAATGAAATAAATCGTGACTAATGACGTTTTGATAAACTAGAACTGCTGGAATAAAACAGTGACATTGATAACAAATGTAAAAATTTGTTTGTTCGTGAGTTTACTCCGTTTTGAAGTTTTTTAACTATTAGCGATGAAATCCGATATTTCCATAGACATTCTTTTCTCGTTTTTATCCAATCTTCGTATTTCACCCCTGGCTAGTGTTTCATTTATTGTTCTTTTAGCATTGTATAGATGAATAAATTTCACAATGAATTTTCTTCGCCGGTGAAACGAAGAAAGGACGATTCTTTGTATAGCGATAGCGAGATCTACAAATGTTTTGCTTCGTATTGATTACTTAAAGTATCTCATTCTCGATTCGCTCGATTTGGGTTTCTAAAAAGGTTCCGAATGAATATGCAGATTGGCATGGTATGTCAGTTAAAATCGAATAGTAACGATAAAGAAGCAGAGGAAAAAGAATTCCCTTATGTTTAGTACGAGTCGAGTGACCTTTATCTTGTTAATACATAGAATTTAATTAACGAGCATTTAATCTTTCAAATAGATTGCGCGAAGAAACTTAACAAATACATTCACGTATTAGGAACAGAGTGCACGAGTCGAGTGACTTTCTATAAATAGCTGGTAAATTTGCAAATTTAAACTGAAATTTATTCTTTGAATTACATCTAAAATGTAGGTTCCAGCACCGTTACCATATTTCCCATCGTTTCGCTATATTCTGTTTATTTCAGTTTTCCGACAATTCTACAAATGCGTGTACCGTGTTTAGTTGTCACATTGGTGCTAGTTAAAAAGGATAAATACCCGATAAATGAATAGGAAGAGATAGGAGACAGGAACAGAATAATCCATCGTGACACGAAACGCTGTCATTGGCCTTAGTAACCTGCTCTGATGTGTATCATATCTCGTTATCGAGTCGTATTATTTTCCATGTAGTCCCGTTAACAAATTACATCCGTATCTCGTTCCCATCGGTCGATGTCCAATCAGCTAAATTCAAGCTTTGCCCCCTACATACAGCACTGACACAGAACGGCCGATGCACTTTGCCCGTGATAGCGCGTCTATTCGCAAGCCTGCATTTTTCTAGATCTACCACGATTCATCTCGTTTTCAATCACTTTATGACCCTTTTCTTCGTTCGTGTAGAGTTATGAAAATCTTCGCTAAATATTTCCCTTTTCGAGTATTTTCGAGAAACAGCTGAGAATTTTCCTATGGTATAATACAATTTAATTTACAACCGCAATCGATCTTTAAGAAATATTGCATGATTTTTACAAACCTTCGAGCTATTATAAAGACATGTTGGGATCCTTGTTGCCATTAATCATGATTTTATCTTCAATTTTAAACAGTGTTCATTCTGTTCGAACAAACGTCTGCTACTTATTTCACCATTGTTTCCAAATGTTACCTTTCTTAACGTTATTTCTCCTCTCGTCACGATCTTATAGAATTAATCAAAATTTTAACCGGTGGAGATGATCGTACGAGCAAGTTTCAGACACTCGTCTGCGCGACGTCTGACAGTAAAGTAATAACATCGGGAATTCTCACAATTGGATACAGGGAATCGTAACGTGTACTATCTCGAGTTTATCGCGCCGAACGAATTGACCAGAGTTTTTGCAAAATTGGGAATCTTGTTTACATCTATATTCGTCGCCGCGATAATTACAAAGGTAATTAAACACGATGTGCGAGCTGCTCCGCGAGAAACGTTTACGAGGCGGGCAACTTGAAACGCGTTTCATAATTAGAAATTTCCAAGACGAGACGTTTAAGAACGCTTCATGGGTCCTAGTCGGGAAGCTCAAAGTGTATCGCTGGGAAATTGCAATCGTTGAACTAGTCCGTTAAAGTTGGCGAATCCTTTTTCTAGGGATATTAGCGTTTAACTCTGCTTACTGATCGTATGAGAAACTTATTAAGGAATTTTTAAACATACGATAACATAGAAAATGAAAAATATTCCTACGAGAGACGACGTCTCTAGTTGACTATCCGTGAGGCTTTGAGCGTATAAATTTTTTAGGATTTTCTACCTTTGGACATGCTTTTCCTACAAGCTGGAACAATTTGTCGTCGTAGCAGACCGTAATTCTCGCGACGTTTGTCTCGAACTATATATGCAAGTGAAAAATGGTGTGAATGTAGAGAGAATAACTAAAGGAAAGGGAGCACAACGTATCCTTTTGCTATCAGTAAGGCGAACGACGATGCTCGTACAATTGAAATCGTTCCTCCGCTGTGATTCTTCTGGCTTTGAACGGAATCAACGATAAAACGTTGTTTCATTTGGCAAACTATTTTAGGATTTTCAACATGTTTCTTCGCATCTCTATCGAGAAAGCTGAATCTTCTCGTTTCTATAATTCTTATACGTATTTGACGTATTTGCTTTCCTTTTCGTATTATATTTCGTATTATATATCTGGTATATTTGTGACTGTATTATTACATTTACGCATTGCTATATCTCCAAATGTCTATGTAGAATTATCTTTCTGGTTTTGATTGCTCTAAAAGGTTGCAGCACTCGCCTCGCTATTATTTTTCTTTCTTCACATTTGATTTTATCGTATACCAATGGCAACAATATTTCACCAAATTTTCCAACTCAACGCAGTACACCGTTTAATTGATTTCACTGGCTGGGCATGGCGTCGAACGAGGTTCCCGCTGACCATTCCGTTAACGTACAAATTAATGACAACGCGTCGATATGCCTCAGCGATTTATCGGTGCTCGATATTAACGCGTGGCAGATAGACTCTAATGCAGAGATTTTGCCAACGGCGAATTCGTCGATTTCATTAGCGCGACGCGGTGTTTTTACGCCCCATATGCCTGACGATTTCACGCGTCTGTATATTTTAACGAGAATTGATAACCCAGCTAATGTTCTAACCGCACGGAAATTTCAGAAACTCGCGTGTTTGCGCCATTGCGGAAGAACTATAGTTCGTCGATGCATTGTTCGTGCCTGTTCCTCGTTCCTCGAGAGTAATCCACGATTCAAATGCATTCGTCGGTTTAGAATGGAATATATGTTTAAATGTTCTTTAGAGAGGATGAAATTGTGTGGCAGGATTATTGGAAAAAATGAAAAATTTTGGTAGTCGAATATATCGATGAATGGAAGTTTCATCGATACGGTTACTTTGATATTTCTACTTTAGTTTGATTATGGTTTTCAACATCGACCGTGCTGTTCACAATTAGAAACGCAACTTAAGCGTGAAACAGATAGGTTCGGATTCCCAGCTGATTTCCACAGAATCTGATCGCATTAATTGCTAGAGGACGCAACAGATACTAATTTGCGGAGCGAAATGAACAGGTGATACAGTGAATGGAGGCTGAATAGAGGATTTTGCGAAAGGGGAGGGAAAAATTGCTGCCTTTAATAACTCTGGGAACTCATTTAATTGAATTAATACTATGTTAATATATGCTTTTCATTCGGCGATTCTTATCGTATTAAATATACAAAAATTAAAGAGTATCATAACGAAATAAATATAACGAATATTATTATATTAAAAATGAAAAAAATAACGACCCTTTGACCGATAAATGTCGAAATATATATTTTTCCTCGGGCTGAAGGATAAAAGATTTCAATCTCGATATAATCAATCTGCAATTTGCCTATTCAGAAAACTTTACATTCGAAACAAAGCACTTCTAATTAGACGCCTTGATTAACAGTAACTAAAAATGCCAACTCGAACAGGATCAAAGAAATAAAAAGGCGGTTGCCTCCCACTCCTGTTGTTTGCACCGCTAAGGAGAACATCAAAGAATATTTTATCTGCCTAGAAAAGAAAGCCGAAGAGTAAATAATCAGTCAAATACTTTTCGTAAATTCTCGAAGAGATAATTAGAAGTGACAATAAGAATGCATCTTGTTGCCCGATATTATTTTAATGTCTTTTTAATTAGCATGTATATATATATATATTCCATTTTATCATCTTGCATTGTCAAATTTCTTAATTATTGCCACTGAAATTAGCAGTGTTCATTAAAAGAGACCTTGCGACCACGAACACACAACTTTTGTTGTTCCGAATGATGTTTACGAGACAATGGCTGGTGTTAAATTCGGGGATAAAGCTTTGTCAATCACTCGGATGAAGGAACAAAGGAGCGTTTCATAAAGGTTCCCATGGCGAAGCATCAATAAGGGTAGGATTACGCCGATGTGTAATTTATGCTTGTGTCTTTTCTTGGAGACAGCTGAAAGGAAGCATCGCCCTCGATAAAAAGAAGCTTTTAAATGAAATAAGAACGAAGAAATAGAAGACTGAGACGATATCTTCGTCGAGATTACACGATATTGCACGATCAATCTTTAACGAGGAGATTTCGACGAATAGATTTTCGGAGAATTTGGGAATCTACTCAAGGCATTCGTTGCTACCGTGTCGTGCCATTAATAGGAAAACGGTGATTTTAAGTTTCAGGAATACCGAGGAAAGCGGAAGAGGAACGAAACAGCTTCTTCGATACAGAATTTCAAGAGATCCTTGGCTTAAAGCTTACGTTTCGTACTTTGATTAGTTTTTTCCAATTTTTATATCTTCGTTTTGTATCCGTAAAATTAATCGATTGCTCGGACAATAGAAAAATTGTAGCGGCCAATAACATACAAAAATGAGATAGGAAGTTCCCGCGAAACGAGAAAACTTTGTAGGAAATCGTTGATTCAATCAAGACGACCACTATCTTGCTAAGGTACTGTGTGAAATGAACCGCGAGCTCGCGAAACCAGTCTTCTCCACAAACAAAGCAACTTTCCGTCGTTACCGAGACATTTTCTCAAGTATCAAGTTGAAATATCGCGACTGATATTTGAGAAATGAGCCGTCGTCAAAGAGGCATGACTCTTGATATTTAGAGCATCCGTTCTCAATGGAGCACGAGTGAAACGCGAAAAGAAATGATCCGTACAGAATATGATCTACGAGCTTCTATGATTCACACTTTGATTAACGAGATGTATTTCTGGAAAAAATATTTCATGAGAGGTGTAATGTCTGGCCGGAGACGTTGATGGTTACGTATTAGATATAAAAACGATTTGAATTTGTATAATTAGAGTTACGTAAACGAGACCGAATGTCATATCTTCGTATCATCAGTGAATTCGTGAAATGGAAGAGGGTGAAGTAAAAGATAAATCGTTTGGTAATTTATGATGTTAAAACACGTGACGTTAAATATGTCATTTCAAGATTAACGCGAGTTAAGAATTTTTCAAAATCCTCGCTCTCCAAGCTCGATCTTAAACGTTATTTCTTCGCAATAAACGCTTTAAGATCACATAAAATTTGCTCCAACACACTCACACTGAATTTCGCACAAGCTTAAAATCTTGTACGATGCTCTTGCTTTATCATCTCAAATCATATTTGGAAACATATTTTCGTACATTCTTTTCTCGGAATTCAACTGCGGTTCTAATAAAAATTCCTCGCATCATTTTCAATTACGTGTTCCTCCGTAAAGCGTTACGGTTTTCAGGAAGGGGCTATTTATGGCAGAGGCAGGGGTTGCACTTCATCGTGTTCCACATCTATCGTTATTAAACTTCATATATGGGATGTTTTAAAACCATGACAAGATATTTCAAAGAACAAAAGAAGGTCGTATTAGTCCTTCCACGGTGGTTATGCTATCGTACTAAATGCTTCCAGCATAAAACGCAAATTAGAAGAGGGTTTAAACATATTCTATTTTTTACTGATGCATATTCGTTGATTGGAATTCTGTATTTTTGCCTCGCGCAGGATTGTACCTTGACTTATTGACATTAACTCGTTTCAGGAAACGAGCAAGAAATGCATTGTGTGAGAAGTTCGAGTCGTTTCTCGAGCGTGGATTACTAGCGAGCGATTATTACAACCCTTAAGCGAATATTACAACTTATGTTAATTAGAAACTGTTTACACGTCATAACTAAGAGGCTAAATTCGTCGCTAATAATTCCGAAGTTCGCGAAGAAGACACGGCTTTAGTTGAAATGTAGAAAATTAAACTCCGTATTTACCCATATAGATTGTACATGTATCATTTTCCAGTAGCAAATATTGAAGCTCAGTGCGCAATATTGTGTAATTCAACTTCGAAACTTTTCTCATTTAAAAAGGAAATTATTTGTACATTGTCATTCCTTCGTTCGTTTTAAAGCCGAAGAAAAAATGGCCGGATCCATTTCTTTCGAAGAAAGTTGACTCGCTGAATTACACAGATACGAGGATCGATGCAGTGTCGATGAAGATAAACGCATAAAAAAAAAAAACAATATCTTCTTGGTACATCCAGCGACGGTTTAACGAAATCCATAAATGGGGCGGCGTATTGTCGCGTATCACCATCCCTCCGCGAACATGATTTATAGAGCGGATTTAGCCAAGATACATATCGACACCGATGTCACCTTAAGCTCGCCTTATTTCTGATCGATGCAATATTATTATATCCTCTTCAATCTTCGCCACATTGCTCCCTGAATAAAAATTTGTCGTTTACATAACACACACACACACACACACAAAAAATACTTCGTGTCCGTGCATTTTTCTAGTAGCCTTTCGCGTTTGTTTGTATTCTACGTTTCCATCGGTTTCCGAAGCTACCGGTTTGTATGTTGTAATCTCCAATAAATATTCTACCTGTACCATCGAGAATGACTTGAACATCTCGACGAAATCCGTGAAAAAATAATCGATCGATTATACGTCGCCTTTTGTCGTCTGCTATTCCTGCTTGAGACAATATTCTCTTCTTGCCACGATCACTAATTTAGCGATCGTTCCTTACGTCTCGACTAACGCATTCCTGCAATATTTTTATTCGAATCTGGTAAATAGAAACTTTCAATGGAGTCGATAAAATTACCAGGAACGCTTGAAATGCCATGCGTCCTGGAACGAGGCGGGAAAACAATCGAAGGGCCTTGGAAATAAAAAACCGAGGGCTATTCAATTTAAAAACATTCCCACTATCCGAAGCGACAAAGGTTGGCTTCTCGGTCCCAACGGATCAATGTCGGAAACAACCATTTCGGTTTTGCCGTTGAAGCAACCCCGATCCAATTTTTCTTCTTCGCAGAATATATATTTTTTTTTTCTCCTCTTCTTCATTTTTACAGATTCGGCTGGGTTTCACGGGGCAAGCGAGTTGTTGGACACGCGATCGAGCATCAGCTAATAATGCCGTGAACAATAAATCGATTCCTCCTGGGAGAGCTTGAAACTGTCATCATTTGTTCTAGGTAGAGAAGACGAGGGAGCAGGTCAAATAAAACCTACAGCACGATCCCTGAACGCCAAAGTAGCGCAACCGGTCGTAAAGCGAGATCTGAAGAATCCATAAACTGACTGAGCTACGAAAATCGCCCTCCCCGCTAGCGCCACTCTGCCGACGCCGCTGCCCCCGAATAAACGTCCACCACCATCGTGATCGCGTCTCCCCTTCGTGCTTCCTAGTCCTAATTCGATTCGCAAGCAACGCCAAGGACGGCCGCCTTTTCCGAAACGTGTCACGCTAACCTTCGCCAATTTTCATGTACACGTAACACGCGTATAGTATCGGCGCAGTAAAATTCTGGCTCAGTTTTATCTCGTCCCGTAACCGTTCGAAGCGCTGGTGAACGGTGAGCCGTGATTTGAAAGAGTAATTATGCGGAATAGAAGACAAAGCGGAGAATCGCGAGTGAAGAGAATCGCGAGGCGTTGTTCGTTCGTGGACAAAGTGCCCTAGTTCAATGATGACTCGGTGTCTGTGAGACGTGATCTGTCGTTTGTCAGAGGACAGGTCGATGACGTTAGAACACGAATGTACACTGATCAACGGGATAACCCTCTGTTGATAAAAATTGCCGACGACATGGAGGGAAACCTGACAAGCTCCTGGACGAGCAACTTAACTGCGATGCTGTACCAGCTGCCTTGTAACGATAGCTTCCTTGGATGCATCGAGGAGTGTATGGTTGGCTCATCAGAATTCGATCATATGTGCACCGTGGAAAAGGGAACCTTCACGTCATCGATGACACTGTTCTGTAAGCCCTGCGATTACTCCAACTGCGATGTGAACGTGTCGTTGGTTCTCAGCGGCCTGGAAAGCATCGAGGGTGTCTTTTTGTCCAGGTTACCGAAATTCAGAGACTGCAATGAGACGAATTTCGATGATCAGGTGAAAATTCAAGACGAGATTTAAATTTAACTTGACTATAAAACTGCCGGCGAAAGAGTGCCGTTAGTCGAAAAATTTCTCGCCGCTGAATTTTCCAATAACTCTTCTCTTTCTTTTGTTACGTTCACAGATTTTGGAATGCACGCCAGCGGAGAATGTAACGACAGACAACCTGACGATCTCTTGTTCGCACAGAACAAAATTAAGTTCGACGACGAGGGGCCGCCGTTTCGACTGGAGCTTTCTCTTCGTTGCGGTATTCATCGTGGCGGGTGGCTTGGGGAACATATTGGTCTGCCTGGCTGTGGGACTCGACAGAAGACTGCACAATGTCACCAATTACTTCCTTTTGTCTCTCGCCGTGGCCGATTTACTCGTTAGCCTGTTCGTAATGCCCTTAGGCGCGATACCGGGATTCTTGGGTAAGTTTTTACACGAAATATCATAGCGCTGGGAATTTCTATTGTCTCGGTAGAATCTCGTTCAGAAATATACGCGGAAACTCGAAATATCAGTGCTTATTTTCGTAGCAACGAATGTCCAAACAACTATTTCTAAGTAGCGTGACTTTAGCAACGGAATTACAGTATTTCCTTACATTACATGAATACTGGGCAATAAAAATTTTGCTTTGGAAGCGAAGAAGCGTATCTTGCAGTTCGAGATATAGTCAAACGAATATCCATCGTGGTTTTATTTCAAACGCTCTGAGTCTCGAGATCGTACACGATTGTACCATTTCCCATTTTCCCTCGCTAATCGAATTCGAACAGTGGAAAGCATTAACGGTGGTTTGGAACAGTGCCAACTTGCTGAAAACAAAGGAAATGCGATCAGTCGATTAAATCGAACTAATTAGGGCCCTGGCGAAGTTCTACGGCGGCCAGGCTAGTTGATCCATTAGCAGGAAAATTTCTTGTCATTTTTCCCTCATCCGAGTAGAATCTATTTCGCAATCTCGTATTGCAATAGGTAAAACTATTCGTTCGTAGAAAGCTACTTCCTCCGTATCCTAAAACTCTAACTTAACGAACATTGGGAAGTCTGAAACAGAGAGTATTCAAGGAATTCCTAGCGCGTGTCCATTGATCGAAGCTCCCTTAGAGATTTAATGAGCTGTCTTCCGATCGAATCGTTTCGAACCTTTCCTTAATCGTTTCGAGGATTCGTGAGAAAATCGGACGAATTACGAATAGGGGAAGCACGGTTGAAACAAAGCATCGGAAAGTATACTTTCAGCGCAATTTCGTCAACGAGCTTGAACAACTCTGATCGCCTTTCTTACAGTCCTTTTCTTTTCGTTTACCCTTCGAATCACGATACACTTCCAGAGCTTTTGATCCCTTTTACCGCTACTCGCAGAACGTTTCGTTTCGTTCACAGCCATAGTGAAAGTGATGCCCGATTTTGAAACAACGAAGTAAAAAGAACGGAAACGTCGAGAAAACTGGAGAACACGCCGAAAGTTGAATAGTCGCGCTGCGTAGACGTGAGAACGCAAGCAAGTGGAGTAAACTCGCTGAATATTGTTCTTAACGAAGCACGCAGGATCTATGGTACGTTTTAACAGTTTTTCCAGGCTATTCAAAAGTTCTTCGGGTTACGAGAAAGCGTGAAAGTTCCAGCGAGAATAAAAGATTACGAAGCGATGAAAACCGATAACTCGAGTCGCCGACGGGGAAATTGAGGGCGAAGCTCAACGAAGAAATTCAACGCGTCTGTGAACTTTCGGCATTTTCCTCGGAAGAAATCGCTGAACCGTGTGCGTGTCAAGTACATATCTGCTCTAGAAATTTAGAAATTTATTTTCGATAATCACGTAGTCGTCGAGAAACTATGCGCTCGATTTTTCTGACATTTTTTCGTACAAGGAAGAAAGCCTGTATTCGACAGCGTTCTAATTCAAATCTTCAAACTGCTGACGAATGATTCTCGCTGAAGTTAACACTGTGAACGAAGAAGACGAAGGGAAAAATTTGATTTTCTAAATCTCCAAGTCCTTTTGCGATCCGACAAATGCAAACGATTCGACTCTCTGATTCATAGAATTCTACCTTGCATTGAAGCTTCGTTGCCAGTGAAAATCATCCCTTTTAACGAACGAAATCTGATTAAATCGAACAAAGCGCAAAGGTTTAAGGAAGATTAGCGTATCATAGTCAGAGAATCTTCCGTTTCTACGTCTTGAGATTTAAAGAAAAGCTTTTCCAGTCGAACGGTGACACAGCGCCGAAATTTATTCTCGCGGCAACTTATTCTCCGTAGCTTGAGGAAACAGCGAATATAGTCGACTGTGAAAATTCACTCACCGTCACGGAAGCGGAAAACGGACTGGTACAACTCGCGTTACAGTACGTCGCTTGCTCGCTCGGGATTCTGCCTCTCTCAGATTACATTTGCAACACGATCCACGGCCTGAATCTCGTGCTCTACGATGATAGAGACTCACGGAAACGAGAGACGATACGCGGAAGAAAGGATATGCGAGATGTAGAGACGAATATGTGGCAGGGTTCGCACCAGGTGATCAAGGTTGACGGAAAATGCCGGCTTTTCGCACTAAAACAACCATCCGCGCCAACCTACTCCATTTCTCTTTCCGAACCAAACAGTATCTATAAAGTTTCACGCTGCTAGCAATTGTAAAACGGTTCTCAGAAGATACGTAACTTCGAAACATTTCAAGCAGTCCGCGAGAAAATCTATCGAGGGAACGCAGTTCGAGAAATTTACTTGGAGGAATAGCAGGATATCGCGTCAGATATACGTTTCCCGGAGGTATTTGTACTCATGAGAAACGACGAAAACTTCGGTAACCGTTGCACGATAAACGTCAAAATGAATACATAGATGTACAAGGCTCGCTGTGTCACGAAATATATCGTTTCGTTGTTTCGTACAATCGGTAGGCTTATTGGGAAAAAGAACGAGCCTAATTTTTTACACATATGTTGAGGAAACTCCGAGTAAAAAATATTCCGTACATGCAGTAGCTTAATATTTCTTTCTTTGTTAACAAGTCGGATATGCCAACAAGATAGTTGTAACACGGTCTTGAGCATCTATTACCATCCATTATCGTTTACCATCTGGTGAACGTGTTGATGACCCATAAAGTTTTCCAGTTCGCCGGTATAAAACGGTATCGTGGAATTGCTCTGTAAACAGCGTAATGGCCAAACCGAGGATAAATGTTGCTTGAAAATTTGGATCACGTGCTTCGGTTCACTATAGTGCCGTATAAATCGCAATTAAGCACACACCTCGATCACACGATCGTCGAAATGCCACACATATACACGATGGACGTTTTTCTTTACTGGTAGTTGGAAAAACAAGATTAAATGTAGCGTACACGAAACGTATGCGATTTTTGATCATTTTCATCGGAAGCAAAATACGAAACATTTTCTGAGCGATATTCAACGTTCCTGTAGCTTGAAAATTAAAGCACGAACTACTCTCTCGTTTATTCTACATTAAATATAACACAGATGTCATAGGGTCCGAGCAAACAGCGAGACACTCGATGCTTGGAAGTTCAAACACAGGTATCGTGCCAGCGAAATCCCGGAAAATTTGTTTTCTCCAATTTTCTTTGTACTTGTTCTCTATTTGACCAAGACGATTTCGATCTCGGTGTTGATCCTTATCGAGGCACACGCGAATGCTCGGCCCGTGGCGGAAAACAGCGCGCTATCGGGAACACGGACGTATTCCCGAGCGGTATTTATCGTTTCCGCAGCATTTCGAGGAAGTTCGTGGGAACTTGATAAATGGACTTGTCAAAAAAAGGGGTAACCATGGTGAAAATGACCACCGTGGCGGCCACAATTGAGATATATTTCGTTTTTACAGGTAGACAGCTGGCCGATTCTTCGCCGTATCATTTTTTGCGTTTGTTATAAATGGAAATAAAATTCGCAACGATTAGCCAGCGAACGTAAAATTCCCTCGAACCGTTCGATCATTCAGATTCATCTATTTGGATCTGATCCAACAAAATAGCCAATTCTCATTAAAAATATTTTTATCGTATTCCCATATTTCATTTGACCAGTTATCTTATTACAACAATTTTCTGCAATTCCAAGAATAAAGTATATTTTCGCGCGTCAAACATTTCCGAAATCTTTTCACGCCAAGTTATTTTCATCGATTTGGATTTCGAAAGTTCCCATGCTTTACGACTTAGTTCGTAAACAGTAGCTGGCACAAGTTTCAATCATTTTAAGTCCTTTCAGAAAAGTCCCAGTTTTTGCTATTTATAGTACTATGTCCACGAGCTTACGTCCAACTAACAAACATATCGAGCGCGAAAAATCAGGCATTCACGGGACGAAGTTGCCAAGTCCGTGGATTTGAAGCAATATGTGGTAGCGTGGCCATCGAGAACAGATTTACAGAACGTCCATAGTTAGAGTCCGACTGGTGATTCGTAGGAATTCTGAAACAGAGAAACGTCCAGGCTGACGCTGATTAAACCTGTCCACGGGTTGTGATTCAATGAAATCCTCGAAACGAGCCGTCAGTCGATGTTGGATCGCCCCGTTAAACGTGAGCGTAACTCCCCTTAGCGACCAAATGAAACGGGAAGAAAAGATCCGGACATTTTCAGAGATTCCAAAAGTCTTGCTACCCTTACGATTACCCGTTGCCCTTTACCCTTGATCCAATGCTAAATATATTTCTATATAAGATAAATATAATTTATCGATCGACAAAAAGAACTTACTCTGTGTCGAAATTTCTTCTGCTAGATCGGTCGATACGAAATTAATCTTAATTTTAAAATAAACACACGCTTGCGAATTCATAAATTGTGATATCTTCCACATTTCACGAGCCGATAAATCTTCTTTCGCAAACTGCATGTTCTACGAATGGGCAGTAGGTACGCGCGCCTATATTTCCACGATTACGGCAGCTTCTCTTCTTTCACATTATTTCGGCCGAGAAAATGGTGTTCGACCGCAGTGCTTTCTATTGCCGGTAATTCGCAGCTACAACCGCGCTACATTATTTGCCGCGCATATTACGCGGCACGCTGCAAAAAAAGCTATTTCAATTTTTCCCGGCCGCCGAATAGGCGAGCCTTAAACGCGCGTTTTATCACATATACACGTATCCACTGCGTTTATCCACATGTCGCTGGGTAATATGATTTTTCTCGAATAAAACCGGGTTAGGAAATTTCGCCTCTGGGTTCTAATTACAGGGGAAAAAATCAGGGTAAAAAGTTAAGAGGTTGTATATGCTGGGTAACGCAGCGTGATTTCTGAGTTTGTTGATTAATTAATCCCGATGTGGCTGCACGAATATTAGCCCCTTTTAAGCACCCTATACTCATTCTACTAACGTCAGGTTATGCGGCCTCGAATACTCGGGCTATGCTCGGACTGCGGCGGCATTTGATTAAATATAATGTTTAATTCTTCGTAGTATCGCCTCTGCTCTTTGTCGTTTTTGCCTTTAACGTCACTTTGCCGTCGACTACGACTCTCTTGAATTTTGTTAAATACAACAGATGCGAATTATTTCTAGGATGCATTATCGCTAAAGCGACATTGTATTATACGATGAATCCCTCTGGTTAGCGACGTTTTGGCTTTTCGCTGGAATTTCTCTTCCATCGGTAACTGGAACAATGACTGAAAGAGAGTGGAATCGTCCGTATCTCGCAGAAATTCTGCTCAAACGCGGCAATCGTATGAGCAACGTTCCTATGCGATGCAATTTGAGTCGCAGTGTATTAGCATGAAATTTCACGATGGACGAACGTCACTTGGTCTCGCTGAACGTATTCGATGCTAGGTTGTCATCATCTAGATTTGATGTTTGATGCTTGACCGTAATTAGAACTCTCTGATCAATTTAACTGGAAAACAGCATCAACATGATAAAGAATTCTCGCATCGTTGAAAACTCTCATCGAACATCGAGCGAAATATATTTTATCAGAATTTAAACGATATTAATCTCGATGATCTATCTGCAGTAATGGTACATTGTAATACATCGAAATGACAAAATGACATTACCAACTGTTCCTCTGCAGCGCGACAAACTCATCCGTTAGTTGGAGCCGCGTTAAAATTCACGAAACTGTGTGGGATTTGGGAATGTGTTTGGTCGAATGTGTACATGTAGATTTTGTTCCGACCGTTTAGATAGGTTCGTCGTATGATTAAATGACCCAGTTTGAAAAAAGTTCCGTCGGTGCATTTCCTATGTATTGTTTCTGACCTGAAACTGTCTCTGCCGACGATATTATTTAGTTCGCTAGTTCTTCGCGAAGTGAATTCCATTTGAAAATCTTGCATATTCCTTTTCGTTTTTTGCGTCAATGTTAATAGATACAAAGCTCGTTTCTCCGAGATCACACGCATTCCAACATCGATGAAGAAGCCCGCTCTATTTTAAACTTACAACGACAGCTACTGTAATCGTTTTGTAAATTAATTCGACTATCGGTTCTACTTTATAAATCCTCCAGAATTATCTCATTCGAGAACGAAGCACTGCAAACAGAGCCGTTAGCACAGGGTGCGGCTTTTAAGAAATTAAATAAACACTTCGTGCAACCACGGAAAACATCTTTGTTGAACTTTCAAATAAAGACGCGCAGCATCTGGCATCCATCCGGTTGAACGTTGTATCGTGACCATGAAACACTGCGGAACAGGTGTACAGGATGATTCGATTGATTCGATGCTCGCGCATCCATGCATACACACATGTCACATATAATTATATGTCTGAGCACATTACAGATACGTAAGTACAAGGCGAGCAGCAATGTACTGACTGAATTTAACCACTCGAAATTTCGCACGAAAATTAGATAGAGATAGTTGAATGCTTTAACGATTAAAATTATTTCAATAATTTAAATCATTTGGAATGTTTTTCAAGGGATTAAATTCTATCAGTTTCGAACGATACATCTTTTTGAAGTAAATTCTAATTAAAATTCTAATATAGAGTTATTTGACTAATTTATTCGGAAACTTTTTCTCAATTAATATATCTAACAGCCCCTCCCCCTTTTAGTCGCGGTTGGATTTAGCCACACGAGCTCTCCATTTAGGAGATAATACGAGGACTGTGTAATGCGACAGTAATTACTGTATCACGCACAGTAGACTATTGTTGTGTCCGCTATAATGAGATCGTCGAGTTTACTACGGTTAAACCATGAAACAATGATTTAACGTGCGAGTCGTTCGTCAAAGTTGTTGGCTAGGCTTTTTAATAAATAAACAATTATCAGTTGTATGCGAAACGTTTCACGAAAATTTGAGAAATAATACAAAAGAGCAGGAAATGGAATAAAGTTCGCGTTTGAAGAGGATACGTGGACGGATGAAACTCCCCCCCCCCCCTGAGTTGCGCTATAGTTGGATCTATTAAGAACGGAGACAATTTGCCATCATCTGGGGAGGCTGAAAAGGGTCTATGAAGATAAAAAGGGGCGCTGAAAGCTGCTGGGATATTTGGAGATTCGATGCGAAATAGGCCTCGTCGAAGTCTCTATTGCCCCTCTTTTTCAACTCTCTTCGATTATATCGACTACTTTGTACCAAGGACTTAGGTCCTGATCGTGTTTTACTGTTCGTCATTTTGCTTAGTGGATCACAGACTTCTAAATTCGAATGATTCAAATTCGAATTATTTGGAGAATCCACTATTCGCTAACACCACAATCGTGTTAACTATTAGACCGAATTCTTCGTCATTTTATTACGTTATCAGAGGGTTGATATTCTTATAAATCGTAATATTATGAAAAAGAGAAACACTGAGTTCAGTTACTGAACGAGATCGCATGTCATTCCGAACAGACTCCTTTTCGAATTTCGAAAAATGGTCTTTATGATTATTATCTTTTTTTCTTCAAAATATTAACGTTGCTTTCTTGGGAAGCTTCCAAGAATTTTAAATTAATTTCTTTCTTCGCGCAACTCTTTATCATAGCATTAATCATGCAGGTGGTGACAGAAAGATATAGCATCGGAAGAAAGTCACTGGTATGAAATCAAATAGACGAATCTCGAATCTAGTGATCAACTTTTCAGGGGGATCGTGGAACAGACACGCGCTGATTTTACCCATTTACGATCCGTCCTTCTGTAACCCAGCCAAAGAAAAGACGAGCTCCAATCCCGCGAAAAGAAACGCAGGAAAGCTGCGGGGTAAATCGATTTTGTTTGCTCGATAGGAGAAGGAACTAGTTCCGGTGGGATTCTCGATATGTCGAAATGGGAAATGGTGATTCTGTCGAAATCTAACGCTGCAAAATATCTGTGAAACATCGAGCCGAGCAAAGATACTGATTAACTTTTTTATACCTCGACGTTATAAATCGGAAAAATGACAAAAATACGGAAAATTCTTATTGTTAATTTCATGTCAATTCCAGTCACCAACACGATTTGCCACATGATTACGCCACATGATACTTTTTTCTACATTTACTACATCTCACTCTTTATCGTAGTAATGGAGCTGCAGTAAGAGAAACAATACTATTGCAAAGCGATCGATGATTTTTGTCCGCGTCTGTTGTAGCACTCTGATTTCATTCGCAAGAATTGTCCGTTGCATCATTCATTCGTTTTAGAATCGTCTCTCGTAGCATACCTTGTGGTCTGTACGCTCTTAAGTGAAACGAGTCAGCGCATAGTCAGACGCGACAAAGAATCCAACCGAACCGTGACAACAACTCTCTGAATTCACACACACACAAAAAAAAAAAGAAAAGAAATACATATATCCTTACCGATAGACAATAAATTATATACGATAGGTGATAAATTCTAAGATACGAAATATATCATTTGCAAGAACAATAAATGTCCACAACACTGGACTCCAAATTCCAACGATTTTTGAAGATTGTAGGAAATCTCTTTCGCGCGATTTATATCTTTACGTTCAAAATGCTATCATATCCTCTCGTGGTATCTGCACTCAAGACTTTCTAGAAAATTTGATCGATGTTGAAAATATCAATTTTATAACAATTTTGATTTCGTATGAACGGCAATTGTTAGACGTAGCAGAAACTGGGCGAGACACATAGATATACGAGTGGAATTGAACGAAAGAAATTTCCAATAAAACCGCAAGTTGTTGAAAGCTTCGGCTACCGTTTCACACGGATGCTGAAACGATTTCACGGGTTCAGTGTCCACAATGACCAAATTTTAGTCAAAGATTTACGGAATCACTAAAAGCACCAGAAATCTAATTCAATCCGCTTTCAATTTTCCCAATAATGGTATCCTCCCAATCCGCTTTTTACTTACTACGAATTATTTGTCCAGCCTTACGGCGATCGAATTTTCGTTTCTATAGAGGCGAATCTATAAATGAAAACTTCGACAGCCTCGAACGCTCCTTTACGAACTTTCAATGAAACCAATTAGATGGCAATCAGAGTTTCCCGATTGCTCTTCTGCTGCTTTATTTCCTTGTTCGTTTTGTTTGTTTTATTATTCAGAGTCCGCTCGTTAATGACTCGTTTGCATAAACGAAAATTACCAGGTGAAAATTCATCGAAATATCGTTCTCCTCGATTACGCCTTTTAAATTTATTTGTTTTCAAGGGATTCTATTCTGTTCGCTTTCCTGACAGCTTTTTTGGATGCCCAATCGTATTTTACATGGTAAATCAAGCTATTTATGAGCGATACCATTAGCTTGTTCTCATTTATCTTAACATATCGACGATAAAGTAGATAAGTACTGATACAGCGACGAAATACAAAAACAACGCTTTATCATCAAATATCTCTCGTGAAACGGGTTCACAAATATCCTTTATTCCTTATATACGAAGGTTGATAATAACGATAACTACATATCTCATCTCTGTTTTTATACTTCTTTTCTATACCAGTGATTTTTCTCCCAGAATCACAGAAAGCGCCATTAAAATGGAGGTACGATATTAAGCAACTGAAACTTCTTAGTAAATGACCTTTTGGTTTGATCGGTTGCTGATAAAAAGGAAAGTTCCACGCAAAACCGCGAAACATCTTCGTTGTAGAAATTCCACAATTTAGGAAAATAAATAACTAGCCACGAGCGTACGATCGCTGGCTCGTTAGAAAATTCGAGTTCAACGATCGTGCACGAACTTTCCCCATTTTGCTTCGAAAAATTCCTTCACGAGGAATGCCCGCAGATGAACTAATTGCTCGCTAGTTCTCGAGTTCCGAGCAGTTATTCCACTCGAAACTTCCGATATACCGACGAAATCTCACGAATCGATCGGTTCTCAACTTTGCGTTTGCTTTTTCGAAGCGATTTTCGGTTGCAAGATGAATGCAAATGATCGAGAATGCTAGTATGCCTCGTATCGTACGGATCCACTTTTAAAGCGTCTCTTTGAACGTCTTGCTGCCACTTTGCCTCTCGACTTTCGTCGAGTCTAGCGACAATATCGAGGGGCGAAGTAATGGGCGGTACGGTTAATGGAGTCCCGAAGGGAAAAATGCCGAGGTCGATTGAAACCGCGTCGCAGTGAATTATTACTCCGGCCTCTTGCAACGAGATCGTCGAGAAACCCGTTGGAAAAATATGATTTCAAGTAGAACGTTGCATCCCGGTGTGAATCGTAAGTTTCAGTTCTAGTGGCACTCGATTTTTTAACTATTAATGAGCAACACCCTCGCGACGAGAGGTTCCGTTTCGACGCGATTTTGATTTTCACGGCAGCGGATATCGAGGTTAAGTGTATTTTTCCGTTTATCGATAAGAAGACGAGTTTCGTGGACTCTGTTCGCCGCCGCGAATATTATCGATGGAACGTAAAAATCCTGGAATTAGTTTCGTTTCTTTACGTAGAACGACCAAGGTAGATCGGAGTTAAAAACAAAAAAAGACGAGTATGTTGCAATTATCCGACGTTGTTGAAATCCTAATGCTTTATTTACTTTGTTGGAAATAATATTAAAATCATCGATGACAAACACAGACAAAAGAAAATAATATTACATCGCCTATTATCCCGAATTGTGTGTTATACAGCAGGCAGTCCAGTTAGTAATAGTACTACTAATTGCAAGAAAAGTAATTTTGAAAGGGGATATTCCAAACCGGGATGCAATTTCAAAAGTGGCACCGACTGATTTGCCTGCCATGTTTCTACCACTTTTCCAACTTTTTTCAACGACGTTCCGAAAAGTAGAAGATGGCTACGAAAAATTCCATTCTAAGCCCAGTCCGTTCCTAGCACGATTTAACTTCGTCCACGAAGTTTCTTTCGCGCGCGTTTGAAATTGTAATGCCACGTCCGTGATTCCGACGAAACAGCTTGGTCTATTTTGCCGTCGAACGACATCAAGATCACGTCCTGACCAATGCTGGAAACTTTGTCGGAAAATAGCGGAATTTTCATTTGTCCATTCCTTCGCTGGTTACGGTTCTGTCGACAGAATGAAATATTTCTCGCTGTGAAAACCAACAGCTTCCTTGTCATACGTTTTCGGCGTTAATGCAACCGGAAACGAGGTCGCGAATTAGTCGATGTATTTTCGACTTGGCGTGTTTCGTTCTCGGAAATTGCGTTTGTCATTCATCAAGAAGAACGAATTTTTCGTTCACAGAACAACAAACATCCTGATGAAATTATTCCCATTCACGCGAGCAATGAAAAGGGATGAATAAAAGTGAAAGATTCGTACTAGGCAGAAATTACGTAAAGCGACCGTAAAATCGACGCAAGCTAAAGTTTACGCGTTATCATTAACGTAACTATAATGTAACGTGTAATTAATTAGATCGTTGGAAATTCACTTCTCACAATCTTTCTTTCAAAGGTATTTTCCAGGTACGTTTCAATCGTTAACAACTACGGCTTAATTTTTATTAACGTGACAACTGCTGTTGAGCAAAATTGCCACGGCTTAATACTGTATACTAAAATATTTTATGATATAATTTATCAATATTAGTATTTTGAATAATGGATTATAAGGATAGATGTAGGTAGTTGTATAGCTAACAGAAATTAGGTTAAGCTATGATTATTCTGTTTTTGTTTGTAAGTAGGTTTACGTGCAATGTTCTGGTTTCTTATGTGTATATCTTTGTTCATGTGTAAGTGTTATAGTTATTGTTCTGATTTGCTTTGTATGTGTAATTGAAAGTCTTCGCAAGAGCCGGAAGGAAGGCGGAAATAAATTTTTGTTTCTGTTTATGTTTGTTTACGTTATGTTATGTTTGTTTTTGTTTGTAAGTAGGTTTACGTGCACTGTTCAGGTTTCTTATGTGTATATCCTTGTTCATGTGTAAGTGTTATAGTTATTGTTCTGATTTACTTTGTATGTGTAACTGAAAGTCTTCGCAAGAGCCGGAAAGAAGGCGGAAATAAATAAATAAATAAATATAACAATACTATTTTAAAAGCCTAGAAGAATACCAGAAGAAAAGCGTGTCTTCGCTCTTAAACCTATCTTTGGCAAAATTTGAATTCTATAGTCAGAGATAATGAATATAAGTTAAAGATATTCTCTCGATCGATAGAAAAATCCTTTGATACGGTTCGGTCTATACTCGAGGGTGTTCTTGAATGAACCTCGAAGACCATCGAAACGAAAGATTAGAGCAGTTTTAGAACAGGTGATCGCTGACTCAAACGGAAGAGCAGAAACTGGCGATAAGATAATTCTGAGGTCAGGATTGCATTGAAAATTCCACTCGCGTGTCGAAGAACAAAGTAGATAAATGTTGTCCGGTCCTACGAATGATAGGCCTGAGCATGAATTAGGCTCACGGGTGAACAATTTTTTTTCAGATTACGATCAGGATTCCGACTAGTCTGAACGTTTATGAGGGAACATTGCTGTCGCTTTCTTTGCGAAAAAGCTTTTACGTCTTCTTGCACGAAAAGATTCTATGTTATCTCGTTCGACGCGCAAGCTCCCTCATATTTTTATCTCGTTCATTTCGTCGCTTTCTAACCGTATGAATCAGGTTGTCTTGTATTTTCGTATTAAATATTATCGTTTAATTCGCATATACCTGTTCTGTGATATATCATTAAAATGCACTTTGTCAAACTAAGCGAGTGTCTAGATACTTTTAGACAGCAGTATATTTATGTAATATACGCTTTCTATTTTGTAGCACTGGCGTAGTAATAAAGATAACTGTTAATTGAAGGATTTACAAACGAATCTAGATAACAGCACATTGCCAGTTGAATAGGAATTCACTGGAGAGTTTGTCTTTTCCCGTCTGACTACGTTTCGACCAATTCCACTTACCGGGGCATACCACCCATATACTATCGTCGTTTCTCTTTCTACTTTCAAACTGCCATTAACCATAATCATAAAAAGACCATACCGAGTTATGATGTAATTTTCCTTCGTAAATTCTTTCAAGTAATCGCTTCCAGATAGATTTACCATCCCCTTCGTTTTCTCGCAATAGGCTTTTCGTACAACGAATTCCCCAAAAACAAGCTTTTACGATCGTAACATCTGGATCTTCGCAGAACCATATCAGGAGATTCAGAAACTGAAATCTGTTCCCCTGCAAAGCAGCGATCATCGTTGTAGTCTTATAAATAATGCATGCGATCCTTGGTACATAGAAAGGATCGTTCTGACAAATAAACGAAATTCTCGATGCTTTCTAGTGTGAGAAATGACGAGCTGAGCGAGACAAGAAAGGCAAATATGTCAGCGAGAGCTCCGTCTTTGATTCTTTATCCGCCTCGGTGTTTCGGGTTAAGTTACACGTACATCGAACGAGAAAATATGGAACTACACATTCTCGTTCTTACGTTTCCGCACGTACAAAGCTTTGTATCGAAGAATTTGCCCCGATGCAACAAAATTTTATTTTCCTTTCGACTATGAATTCGATAATCGGTATCATGTTAGCGGAGCACGCCTCTCGCCTGCCCTCTGTTTCCAGACCCGACGAATGCTAAATTTTATCGCGTGTTTCATTTTACCGTTACAATTGTACTAATAAATCAGTAAAAGATGTATCGTCCGTTACTTTGATCGAATAAATTTCACTCGGATTATTATAAATAATGGCTCGTTGTTTGACACTCGTCGCTTCCCAACAAAAATTTCCCAACATTTTCCGTATAGAATGAAATATCCGAGAAGCTCCGTCGGCTAAATCCATTCTATGTATAATCCTCATAAACATAGACACCGACCGCGTTTCGAATTCACCGATAACCGCTCAATATCTTCGATATTTTTCGATATACAAGCTCGTAGGAGAAAACAGGGTTTCCATCGAAAACATCTCCAAGATGTCTCGTTATCCATGCAAATGCATGGTCGTTTCTGGGCGATATTTTACAAGATACTTTCATACGCTGTTTCCTGTGATTCGTTTCATGTTCGAACACAGCGAAACGAGCTCCGCTAATTTGAAGCTTCTACGACTAATCGGCACGTTCTTTTAAAGCCATCTAAGAGTGGCTCGATAGAAGTTACCGGTTTGCTGTATTAATTAGAATCGACCAATTAGCTAGTTAACCTACTTTTTCGCTAGTCTAACGCGCCCGGCTTGAAATATTAATTTGAACTCGAGAGGCTCGAGAATGCTCTTCTTATTTCAATGTTTGGACCCTCCTAATAATCTTTAGAAAAGAATATATTGCTCATTCGTGAATAATCTATTTCCTTCGAGATTCGTTGATGATCATGTTAACATTTCAAATCGATGAAAAATAGTCGCAACGACGCAATGGATACATCAAGATCTCGTCTGACTATAAACAGACCGTACTACTACGTATCGCTCGCAAAGTTCCAACTTTGTGCAATATTCTGCAAAACGTTAGACCGTCAACGATAGATTCTATACTGTTCGACTATGGAGCTTGGTAGAAACTACAGAAAGGTGTACAAAGAGAATGTTTGTATCTCCGAATAGTCGCGAACATCGTTCGTCTTGATTTAATAGAAAATTGCGTTAAGGTACAGTATTGTTCGTTTCGATTTAATTAGTGCATCAAAATTACAGTATTACAGTAAAATGTCATATTTATGCAGGACAGCACAGAGAAAATGCTATTCAAATTTTATATCTGGCTTGCACGTTCTCCGAGTCTCGGTGCCATTAAGAATTTCTGGGGAATTTTAGCGCATCCAATTTCCTTTCAAGGTAGTATCGATTTAAATTCTCTGCCATTAAAGTGCTTTAAGTATCCTATTGATTCCTACGAGTAAAACATTTTCATTTGATAGATGGCGAAACACTGTGACACAGTACTGTACGCGTTTCGATTCCCCGGCTATAAACGTATCGTAATACAGCGATATTGACGGGATAAAAAGGCAAGGAATTGTCACGAGAAATAAATTTGAAAGCGTACCTAATGGAAAAACCGTTCTCGGAACTGTCGATACGTTTATCACACAAAACGTGTCATAGTTTCGGGGACACGATTACAATCGGGGTCAGAAAGGAAATAACAAAGGACGCGCAATTTCTACGTGAACGTCGTACCGAGCGAAGTGACGAAATTGCATTTCCGGCGCGGATATCGCGTCGACGCGAATATGCATACTGTCCTCGCCGCTGGAATTGTTTCTCCGCGACTCCGTCAACAAATATCTTCGAGGGTACGAGGATCTTTGCCCCTCGCTATCGTTTTTCCTCCTATATGGAACACATCCTATTTCCTTCGAGAACCAGCCTCGCGAGTATTCCCCAATCGAATGATTTAGAGCTTCGAAACTGCCCGATTTAAATCAAACTTTTCCAAGTCGACAATATTTTGCCACACGTTTCGTGGACAGATAATGTATCCTCCTTCATTGTTTTACAGTTAAATAGTCGAATAACGAGAAAATAATTAATTCCAAATTAATAAATAACTATCTATTCTTCGGGCTTCCTGTTACAAACGAATTTATGCGATCCTCTGAGTAAACTGGCGATTCGATCGAACACAAACTTACGTATTTGATACTCGAGGAACATCGTTACTCGAATAGTCGGAAGTTTTTCTCGCAGCGAGCCGCCACTCGCACATAGCGAAAGATGAAACGTAAATAATAAAATCGCGTATAATGCATACCACGCGAAACTTCAAAGAGACGAGAGTTTTTCAAAGAGCACAGAGAATCGTATAATGCGAAGCGACCTAAACGCGTGGAATATTCTGTTCTTTTTTTTTTTCTCTCTTTTCGATCGAGGTAAGGATTCCTTGCGAAGGCTCAAGGCTAACCATTTGTCTGGAAGTCGCAATTAATCCTGCGGAAAAATTTGCACGATCTTTGTTACTAATTCGTAGGCGTCGCGACGTCGATGGGTCTACTCCTAAAGAATTTCATTACGTGCAAGTTCATGCGAACAAGTTTTCGTCTCCACGCGTCACCCGTAACTTCGAATTAGGAAGTATCGTAATATAACGCGGGCAAACGTAATCGTAGCATTCGCTAAGTTTCTGCATTTCAAATGAAAGATTAGGGTAAAAGGCATCCTCCTCGCAACCAAGTAATTAATCGAATTAAACGTTCGTCCAAAAGATTTCAGATATCCTAAATCTTGAGCTTGCAGGAGTAGGTTCTTTTTGCAGCATTTTTTTATCGAAGCCGAATTTCTTGACTTGTTCTAAGAAAATTTCGAGTTTGAGCCTCGCCTTTTTTAAACGCAATAAAAAAGTCATATTTTATATAGTTTTAGCCGCGATCGTCCTAGGCCAAATATAGGAACAATCTGTGTGTAATAAATACGACTTTTAGAACCTAAAGTCTCCATCAGATTAATTCAAATGGCTCTTTTATCTACTGTATTATTATACTTATACTTGGCTCGAAATATTCTTTTAAATTTTTACTCTCCTTCCTATTAATACTAAAACCACCGAACCTGCTACAACGTGGTTATAACGACTGATACCGAATCTCTCGTTTTTGCAATTTCTTTTTGACTCGGGCTTCTTAAGAAAAAAAGCTGAAACGAGCTCCGCACAAGGCTAGCCACGGAACTTTTGACCTTCATTTTCTAAACTAGTTATTAAAAAATTTGACCCCGGAAGCTTCAAGTTAAATAGTTCCGTCCCCGTGAAGAATTTACGACAACTCTTAAACTTAGAAGGTATTTACTTAGAATCCACGTCAAAGCAGAATCATCGGCTCGATCGTGAACTTCCAAGGGGAAATACTTCCTTCCTTCTTATTCCCTCGAATATAAAGCTGTTCGACAGAGACTCTCGGTGTCGTAAAGTTAATTGTCTGTCATCGGAATCTGCTCGATTTTGACGTGAAACGCGCAATTCTGTTAATTTTAACTCGCAAGATGCACGTGAAAACGGACAACATCAAAGGACTTCAACGTTAACAGCCGGTTTACATTCGTGGCATTTTGTGTGCTTTTGAGTGTAACCTCCGAGTTTGCTCGTGTTTCAGAGAGGTCGGATGAACATGTGTACATCTTTAAAATGGCAAAAGGCGTCACGTACGAATACATATTTAGTTTAAGGTAAACCGATAATTAAACGCGTCGGGCTCGTGCCCGGAATGCGGACGGAAAGTTGTGTGAAAATCTGGAAAATTCGCTAAGTTAGCCATCAAAAGGAAACTTTGACAGCGCAGCGTTACGCCGAAGCTAAAAGAACCAGTGGCGTCGCGCGTTCATGTTGGACAAATTAAAGACAAACGAAATTGAACTTCTCTATATCTGCCAACTTTGACCACTGTCGCGTTTGTAAATAGCTCGCGAAACGATCGTATTTGATAATAGGTGGAAATTCTTAATAGGAAAACCATTTCAAACGTTGCACGTGTCTTTTTCACGCTCTCGTACGGTTTCGAGGAATTAAAATCGCGAGATACGATCGGTGGGAAACTCAAGGAGCTCGCCGTTCAGGCTAAAAGGATAAAAGGTAGATGGCGAATATACGGAAGAATAGATAGAACTTGTACAGTTGGACGCGTTGAATTCGAAGGAACGTGTTCGTTCAAAGATAAACTAAGTCTAGATAACGCTAAATTATTCCAAGCATCCAGTTAGTAATGGGATTGCGTCCAGATAAGGACGCTTAGAAACGAATGTGTCAGACAGACAGACAATCGCTGGAGAAACCGAAAGGCTGACAGTTCGTGGAATTAAACGCATTCCGATATTCTTGACGCTAGTACGTCTCTCATCGAAACCGTAAAAGTTTGTCGGAATTCTACTAGAGTTACTTTTGTTGAATTTTGCAGGATACTGGCCATTTAGTGTACTCTGGTGTAACGTGTATGTGACGTGCGATGTGCTAGCGTGTTCCGCGAGCATAATGCACATGTGCTTCATCTCACTGGGCCGGTATCTGGGCATCCGAAACCCGTTGAGGACACGGCACACGTCCACCAAGCGGATGGTCGGCTTCAAGATCGCGGCCGTGTGGTTGCTCGCCATGTTGGTCTCTAGTTCCATCACAGTTTTAGGTAAAATAAATTCTACTAAACGTTGGAAATTAGCGATTTCTATATTTAAACCTCCAAGCGAAAATACAGCAACTGTCACGGCCACTTGCAGCTTTGAAATCCTACAACGTGGTATTGAATTTTTGTTCGAAAAATCCTATTGATTCTCGTTTCAGCTAACTCTGACAACGAGAACCGATAGCTGATGTAATTTTCTATTTCTCTGGTATAACATTAACGAGTATGGGTTATAGGTGTAGCGTTGCAGCATTCGACTCGCAATTACGCGGCATGTGGTGAAAAAACAACGCACGATTGCGTTTCTTGCGCGAGTCGATAGAGTAGAATCGTCGGAGTAATTCGGAACGAACACTCGTTCGAAACAATAATCGAAAAATTCGCCATTTGAAAAAACCTCGTTCCGGAAGACGTAAACCGGATGAACCACTTGGAGAAATCGGTTTCCTTTAAACGTTTCGTCGAGTACCAGAGTAAATGGAAAAGTTTTACGCCAACTCTTCTTCTTACCTTCTATCCAGCGAAGGCTGCTCGATATTCGAAACTATTCCAAATACTATGCAACCAGGACACGGATAGGTCGATAAACGACTACGGTTTTACCCAAACGATGCTGGTGTTCGATTTTTTTAAGAATCGTAAAATCGAGGGAAAGAAGATGAATCGCATCGCATCGCATCTATAAGCTTTCACCTCTCTCGTTAATTCCGAACTTTCTGCTATAATCTGCATCCTGTATTCATTTACAGTCCATTCGAATGGCAATTTTGAATTTCACATTCCGCACAATGTATTTTTATGTTACGCGAGTCTGTAAATTACAAATACACCGTGGGTGTAAGTTTGCGGTTCAAGCGAAGGCAAGAAGATTCTCCGTGGCTCGAACTAAGACGAAACCGAAGAATAACAAAATTCCGTCGGAGACTACATTTTCGAGGGAATCGAGTTTAAAAACTTACCAAGTGTATGTAGGCGAATTTGCCTAATCTCCGACTAGAGAGGAAACTAAACGAGTAAACAACGAAGAGGGTAATGGTTACTCTACACGCGAAAATTAACCGTCAATGTAAAATAAAGATTTTTCGTTTAAAAAACCTGTTTAAAAAGAAATAGGAATTGAAAATATTTGAGTAAAAATTAACCTGCTATACAAAATATCAAATTGATCTCCTCGAAGACAAGACTTCAGACAGCAAAATTTTATTTTATTTCACCTTTTCGACTTTTTCCCCTGTGTAGTCGGATTATTCGGATCTATAAATTGTAAATTATAATAATATATACAAAAAAAAAAAAAAAAAAAACAGTGAACGATCGTCCAAGTTGTTGGTGATTTTACAGGTATAATAAATCCCTCGAATATCATGCCTCGACCAGGGACGTGCGTGATTAACAACAGGGCGTTCTTCGTGTTCGGTTCTCTGATCGCCTTTTACATTCCCATGATCGTCATGGTAGCCACGTATATACTGACGGTGCAGCTGCTCAGACAGAAGGCTCGTTTCGTTGCGGAACATCCTGAACGGGATCAATTTCGAAGGTTGGGAGGCAGATATTTTTCGACGAAGGCTTCCTCGACTACTTCAACTACGGAAACCAGCACATCGTCGTCGTCGACGCGATACACGTGGAGAACTTCCGGCGGTGTCGCAAGCGAAAGGTAAATAACGATATATCGAGCGATTAAAAAGAAAAAAGAATTATTTTTCAGTCGCGGAAGCGATCGCATGTTGCCTCTGAACACACGTCGTCGTCTTAATTATATTTATCTTCATCCTTGAACTATGCGACAAACATCATCAGCGCGTGAACAACCGAACGTCTGATGCTATGCCGTTAAGTGGGCGACAACTTTTAATCGTGCCAATTAACCTAATGCAACGTAGCCTTCGCTGTTGATGCCAACGGACGTAACTTAACTGTCCCGCAACTCCACTGGCGCATTAATGGAATTAAAAATCTTTTTCGTTAGTCGCCGCTTATTTCACTCGCGACTAGACGCTCCGCTAAATTGGAAGGGTTGGAAGAAAATTAGTGGATGCAGTTAGAGAAGCTAAAACGCGAACGAGGAAACTGCGGAATCTTAGCGAGAAAGATAAAAAGTATCGCAATTAACTAACGTAGAAATTGGATTTTTTGTGTTAGTCGGTTCTTTATCGTTTCTATTTATTTGTCCAATTATGGTTTCTCCAAATATATTTCCGTCCAACGTTAAATAGGATAAGAGGCTCATCCGAGATACGAATCTTTCTTTCCAAATGTTTCAGGCACAACGTTACCTCGCGATAAAACTGCTGATCAATAAATTATATTAGAACAAATTTACATAATCGTCACCGGGCTGCCGTATTTAACACCATAAAATCCAACCACCGTATCTTGCGCTAGCGATATGGAAAGTTCGGCGTGCATCCTTTGTTCGCATAACGTACAAAATATCGTTGCCGTGTTCCGTTCATTTTTCACAAGCGCGGCCTTCGTTGCAATTCGGTTGTGGTTCGTTGCAATTCACCATGGCCGGTAACTTGATTTCGCGAAACAGTGATGGTTCTGCAGTTTAACTAAATTAAACGCGGGGTTTCTGCCCCGTTGTAAATATAACAGGTGCAAGGGCGCGAGGTCCAGCAAATCCCAACCGCAGCTGAATTTCGCCGTGAACGGCGCCAGCAACCCGACCGGAAGTACGGCCGGGACGAAACTGAGGTCGAAAGTGGATCAGGCTACACAAACGCCGGAGAACATAGCCCGTGAAACAAGGAACTTCACTTTGAGGGCCCTCAAGTTGCAGTTGAACGTCACTCCCAACACCCTAAATCTCAGGTGAATTTCTTTCTCTACTCGATCTTTGCGTCAAAAAATATCCGAGATATCGCGAAACGAGATATGGACGGGCAAAGATCTCGAGATTTTGCTTCTGCGTTTGAAAGGGCGCGTTCACTTTGTCACTCGTTCGAAAGAAATGCCTGAAAGACGATCTTCAGGAATCGACGTTTCAAAGACTTGCTGTTCTTCTATATATCTTCTCATCTATCTCGCAGCCAATACTACTTTTTAATTTCGTAAAATGTTCTTCGCGATACTTCTAAGCAAATGTTTCCACCCTTACGACCGTCGTCGGTGTATCGAATACCGGTTGATAGCGATAACGTGAATTCCTTCCCACAACGACGTGTAGGACGCGTCGTAAATGGGATTAGACAGCCGCTGCACAACGCATACGGTGCGTCATCGATTTCGGATGAATTTAGTTTGCCATCGAAAGTTTCTCAATTTGCCGCCGCTTCGTTTGCGTTCCTTTATGTCTGAGATAAAATCGACAAGATCGAAAGTAGAGTATAACGAAGCGTGACCAATTATCCAGAATGTTTATCGCGATTCGCGACCCGTTGACAAAGTTTAATCGCGATATTGACGCCGCACGGCCAATCGCAGAGATTGTTCGTCCCTGAAAATCCTTGACACAGGATTGCGTGTGAAACGAATCACACCCGTGAGAGACACGAGGCAGGATTAGCCCTCGAGCGTGGAAATCCATTTGCATGTACAAATGATGGTCAATTCGAACTTGGACCGTTTCGTGAATTTCGAGTTCAACGAACATACATCGGAATCCTTGGGTTTCTAGGTTCCTCGCGGGACGAACGAAGAGAAGATCGTTAGCTGCGAACGCCGTGGCAACGGAACAAAAAGCCAGCAAAGTGTTGGGTCTGGTTTTCTTCACGTTCGTGCTGTGCTGGGCACCATTCTTCCTTTTGAATATTTTCTTCGCGGCCTGCCCCGAGTGCTCGGTGCCGGTACACGTGGTCGACACGTGTCTGTGGCTCGGTTACGTGTCCTCCACCATCAATCCGGTGATCTACACGATATTCAATAGAACGTTCAGGGCTGCGTTCATCAGATTGCTGAAGTGCAAGTGTTCCAGGTGAGCGTAGAAGTATTTTACGACTATTTTACCTGATTGAAGTTGAGCGTTATTAACTTATTAGCTCGAGGAAAAGAAGACTCTACGAAGGACAGGAATATTATTTTTTCAAATTACATATTCGTAACATCGTATCGTATTCCTCTGGCGATCTTAACAAATCGAGATAGACAGTCTACTTTCTCTGGCATTTCCGAATAAATTTTCTATACTCGACACCCGAAAACTTTGCTTCGTCTCTTGAAACTTGATTTCTTCCGCTGTCTCTCCGTGTCGGTCTTCTCGAAGCTACTTCTACGTCAGGTGCAAAAAGAAAAGAGAAAAGAAGAAATAGAAAAAAAGAGCCGTCTTTGTTTCTTCGGAAAACTTCTTCTACGAGAAGCAAACAAATCTACGCGGAAATAACGACAAAGAACGCAGAAACGAGGAATACGGGAACGGGACATCGAGCCATTAAATCCCATAGCACGTTCAACCGTTCCGATTGTAGGGAGAAAAGGCTCGAGGGACACTTCGCTAGCGTTCCACGACCTTATTACTCTCGTTTAATGCATGTACCTGCAGGGAGAAACGTTTTCTAGGTCAGCAAGGCCGGCGAGATATCGTTCGGTGACGGAAGGTGGACGCAACGCGATGAGCCTGTGCACCCCGACCGCGCTTCCATTGGTCATTAGTCTTCAGGGTACGCCGTTGTTGACGCCGACACCGAATCCGACGGCCACACCGGCCTCAGGAAGCTCCTACGTGACGATGATGCATCGCACGCCAACGTCCCTCTACCGTGACAGTTTCCATCAGCATGAACACGATCAGAATTGTTGAGGAGAACCAAGTGTTCCAGGAAATGCGATCGATGCCACGTGGAACACTCGAACGCCTATGATTCTTTTATCGATGGATTTCTTCTTGGTCCGTGCTTTATAGAACAATTTCGTCAGGATTTGATCGACAAATTTTGGCGCGATCCTAACTGTCGGATAAATTTCTTCGGTAAAACTATCGTCAACTTGAAACAATTTTCTAATTCGATACCTGCAGAAGGTACAACAGAGTATCGTAGAAAGAATAGGAAAATGTTTTGTCTTTAAACGAGGAAACTCGGAGCAAGCAATAGCGAGATGAAATTAAAGGATAATACAAGAAAGCAATGCAAAAGATTCCCGTCAACTTAAATAGCGGTATTCGTTTTGTTTGTTTGATCGTGATACAAGCGTTTGAGTGTTTTATTGTAGTCTCGAATAAAAGCGTAGCCTCGAAATGAGGGAAACGTTTCAATTGACGTCGACATGGAATGCTCGACGTTGACGTTGATACCTGCCGCACAATTTTCCCTCGTGTCTTTTCATGCTCAATCGTGGTAAAGAAGTCTAGCAGAGAATCGGGTAATCTTCATGTACGAAGAATACATATATGTGAATGTGATAAAACATTTTATTATTATTTTCTCCGAACGATGCGAACAGATTGGCCCGGGTGTTTCGTCGAGTCAAAAATTATCGTTAAATCGATACGTGTGTTGTAGCGAAGTATGGTTCGTTTAACGAGTTACAAGTAAAACTGTATGGAATAAAGAAGAATAGCGGCGTATCGATTCCATTGTAATGGTAATGATCGTATGAATACTTTATTCACTGATCCTGCGCTATTTTCTCTTCAATACACGCCGGTTAAAATACACTATCGTCTGTGATATCGATGGAAGGTTTCTTTACTCTGCTGTGCACGTAGAGACTTGTTCGTAGAAATGTTATTTAATTAACGAAATAATAGCCACAGAGGCAACACGATTAAAAATAGCGTCCTCTTCGTCTGAAAATCTCGTCGATTTAAAAATTCACCGTCTTCGAAATCTTCCATTTAGTGAAACTTAAAACAGCTTTCACGGAAGGATCAATGAAATGTTCATAGTTCTCAGCCAGGAAAGAAGTAACAGTATGAAACAGAGATGCAAAAAGTCATTCCTATTTTACTTTCATTTGTACTAACTTTTATTTGACAAATAAAAAGTATCCATTACAAATAATTGTAAACTGTATATCTTATATAATACACACATCGTGATACGAGCGAATCTTTCTCACTTTTTCATATTTTCATCTTAATTGTGTACACGCATCACTCTCTCTCTCTCTCTCTCTGTCTCAACTTTGTTCAAGCCTTCAATGATCACAATTACAAACTTTCTTCCATCGTGTCTTCCCTCGGCATTCGCACACACAGGCACGCACGCTAAAACACACCGATTTCTCTCCCTCTCATGCATTTCGTGTGTGTATATGTATTTTTATGTATGTCTCTCTGTTTTGTTGCCTGTTTCTCGTGTAATCCTTATTACGTAAGTGGGTCTCGGGGCAATGAAAAAATATCCTGCTTCCCTTCCAAAAACTGCCGTCGACTCGCTCGTCGAAGTTCGAAACATGTTAACGATAAGAATGGAAACTGCCACGTCATGTGGCAGAAACTCCGAATGTTTCAAAGCAAAATGCACGAAATGCTTCCTTGAGATTCCACGAAAACCGCAATTCAACCCCTAAAGCGGTAAATATCGATAGCTTGGCGATACGAGAGAAAAATGGATTGAATATAAATCGGAATCAACGGCAACAAATTCGCTGTTGGCAAACGGAAGAGAAGCCTGTAACTAGAACATTTCTCATTTTCCCCGACAACCATGAAAAAGACGGTACAATCGTGAGTCGAACGAAAATGCACGCGCTTCTCTGTTCGAGATCACGCGGACGTAAGAGGTTTTCTTTCTTATTTTCTTTTTGATCTTTCGGATAAACACGACGTTGTGGGAGTGAACCGTCAGAAAGGGGGTGTGGGGGTATCGGTATTTCTTCTTAGTCGTAAGAGAAAAGGGCGGCTCCGTGGCGACCGGGGTCGGTCGTTTGATCGAGATGCGTTAAAAAAAATGCCCTTCGTAGCGTCATCGAAACCCTTTCTCGGGGTCGTGATTCCGTTTTCTTTCTTCTATTTCACTTTCGTCACGTGGCTAAGTATACTATCAGGGAATGAAGGAGAGAGAGGGTAAAGGTGCTGAGAGTGTCTCTTCGAGGAAGGGAAAGAGGACGAGTTAGTTCCAACTTGAGGGCGGCTTTTCGACTTCCTGTTCTTCTCTTTTTTTTTTTTTTTTTCTATCACTTCCTTTTCATTTGCAATAAATCTGTCTTTAAAATTCGCATGCTTGTTCAAGTTGCAACCCCTAAAAGAGAACATCCGTGTGTCCGGTCGCTGATACAACGTATAAAAGTCTCAGAGGAAACAAGATGAAATCGTAGGGTTCGACGAAGTGTAAAAAGGGTTGACATTGGAGTTCGTGGTAATTTACAAGGAAATTTCGTTACTTTGTTTTCTGCAAGACTGTGCATCGGACGCGCTATACGGAGAGATCATCATGGTGTTCCCTTTTGGAAGTACGAACCTGACATTCGATGTCTATCAAACCTTTTCATTTAAACATTGGATCCACATACACGTAATAAAACTTCTTCCTCGCTCCGTTTGCTCTTCGTCTTTTCACCGACGATCGTAAGATACAAAGCGATCTTATACGTCGCCAAGAGTGACGTATATGTGATATAATATACATATTATAATGTATTCGTCATTCTTATAGTTTAACGTTCTCCAAGTTGCCTCTTGTTTCCGTTTAAACGCGTTATCTATTACTTTCTAAGACGCAGCATCGTCGGACTTCGTTGCAAGTTTTCTTTTGATTCAACATCTCGTATTATATAGCGATATTTCCCAATGGAGTTGCATCTCTAATAGTTTAGCTTATCACTCTCTATTATTAGAATTCTTACACGCTTAACAGTTATACCGCAGGGAAAAGATCACGAACATTCGTTACGCGCTCGATCTGTGAAATTGATGCAAAATTACTCTGCTTAATCTTACGATTTTACGATCTTACGATAGTTAATAATAATTAAGTATAATCGTAATGCAGCAGTAGACAGATGGCCGTGTGACGATTGAGGAAAGGGACATGTTATCGTTAACGACTTCTTTTCTCTTATTTTTAATTTCTCTTTTTTTCTTTTTATGATGTATTTATATACAAAAAGTATCCGCGTATTATCGACTTCGGTTCTCTCACCGTTGTCCTTTTTCTTTTTTTCCATTTAATTCGCTCGGCAACCTCTCCCTTCCTTCGATCTTACCGATACATTTTCTGAATGTACGATTTGAATTTTAACTTGTAAAATCTTTGATCTTTCGCTGTCAGAAACCACGATTCGTCTTGCAATATTCGTGATATTTTTTTCAAAGAAAAATCAGAAAGAAGCAAGAAAAATTTCTTTCGAGGTTTCTCGAAGTTTATACGAGGTTTCTGTAGTAAAACAGCGAAGAACAAAGGGTCCGGAGAACATGTGCGCTTCGATAGTGACTTCTGCGGGTATTAAAATAAAAAAGAAAATAAAACGAGTGGGGAAATAAAAGAAGAAAAAATGATCGTATCAAAGCTTGTCCAGAGTCGTGGAAAAAAAACACACGATATAAAATGATTGGAAAAAAATAACTAAAAAAAAAAGAGAGAGAAAAAATGCGTAAGATCGAGAATGATCTCAGGCGTTGAAACAGTGCTGTTCTTTGGCCTTTTTTGCACGAGGAGGCTGTTCCTCAAACGCCAATTCCAAGATTCTAAACTCGTGAAAGTAGGCATATGAGCGTTTCTCACTCGTAAATCCGTATAATCAAATGGAAAAGTCCACAAAATAGACTGTCTCTCCTTGCATTTTGCTTTGATCGATTAGTATTTATTGAGAACATTTTTTTCTGATTTTATTTTCTCCTTTTCTTTTTTTTCTGATTTTATTTTCTCTTTTCTCTTCTTTCTGGGTTCTCGCTCTTTCTTTCCTCACAAATGCACAAGGAGAAACGCCAATAATATGTGATATTATTTTGTTTCTTTTTTTTTTTTTTTCTTTCGATGAAAAAAGGCTTCAAGAGTTCTCGTTCTGTAATTATAATCTTCACTTTTCACGCGAAGAAGTATCCCTAAAAAAATTATAAACGCATCTTTGGCTCCCCCCGAATGCTTCCTTTTACACCATGTTCTAATAATGGTCTGCATTCTCGTGCACGCTGAAACAAAAGATCACCAGAAACATCTCGTTAGTAACAGGTAGCTAATATTCGTACGTTCGATTGAATTAATGTTTCTCATACATACGATGTAACTAATTTAAAATGGTTAGTCGATGATATGCACATATATATATCATTCTCCTTATTTTAGTTACTGAATGACCGTAAAGTTTTCGGGTTATCTCTCCTTATTATCTATTCCACAGTATCTTTCACTTTTCGTGCCGAAAGAAAAAAGGACGATCAAACACATCTATTTTTATTTGCCATTCATCAAACGATACATTCAACCTCGCTCATCTTATTTTCGTCATAGTTAGATTCGATATTTCGTCGTTAAGTTTATTTAAAGATGAAACACACTTTTTGTAATATCTACACGTGACAAGCTTAGGAAAAAATGTTACGATTAGATTACGGTAACGCGAGAATTCGTCGGCGCGCACGACGGAGGCCGCAGCGGGATTTGATGTTAGTTCCAGAAAAGCAGGAGATTCTCGGGAAGAGAAGCCGACGATCGCGAGCGCCTTTGTAGGATGATTAGTGATTCTTTGTTATATCGAAAGTAGAACAACAAAATCACTAGTCTTCCATGCAACAGCGCTCGATTTCCCCTTTCTTTAACTCGTTGAGCTTTAAGTGGTAGTAGTAGCAGTAGGCAGACGTGTTCTCCAATTCTCCGTGTCACTGTCCACCTTCGATTTCCTTCACCTACGCGACGATTACTTTTTCCCAGTTTTGCTCAGTTTTCTCACGTTTTCTCCTCGTTTTGGTTAGTCGGGACGTTTGGTTAGTTCCTCGTGCGGGACGAAGTGATACGATGCGATTAGAAGCGAATTTAGTTTCTTCCGTTTCGGTGGCGTTTGCTCGTCGGAAAGTGGCTCCTGGACGCACGATCGCTTCGCGGTGATAAGCCAAGTATGTTAATGCGTAGTCGCAACGTGAACACGTGAAGAGGCTTGTTATCGTTTCGAAACCACTTTGCGTGTAGTTGCGCAATATCTGGCAGGAGTTTCGATCGCGATTTATGAACATGACCGAGCAAATTTTCTTCGTACCCCTTAACGAGCTTTTCCAATTTTTTTTATATTAAAGAAATATAAACTTTATTTATATATTTTTTTTCCACTCCGACGCAAGATTTACAATCTTTGACAGTACTTTTTATTTGGAGCGAAGTGACGCGTTAAGGGGTTAGCAAAAGAGAATCGCGTTTCACTGTGGAAAAGTGGCAAAATCGATACTCATGATAGATATGGAACGCGTGTTTGCGCATTATAAGCTATCCATTGCGGCGAGATAGAGGCGTGTTTATACAGAAGCTCCCTACCCATTTTGCGAAGGCTTGGAACGCGCGCGTTTTTGCGCCGCAGATTTGTTCGAAAGTTACTTTACAAGCGGATTATTACATACTTCGCCAAGAAACAAATACGTAGAATTAATGGAAACTCGTTACAAACAATGGTTCGATTATGCTGAATCATAGACGCACTATAATGCACCACGCAACGTACAGGAAATGTTAATTAATTGTTAATCGACGTCAAGATACATGTTAAGATGCTTGAAGAGTTACATAATAGATGTACGCAAATAGAGCAAAGGTATAGGTTTAAAATAAAAAAAGAAGACAATAAAGATAATTACCTCTGCTGAAGCAGGTACTGAGCCATTTGTATCTGACTGGGTAATCCGGTTATAGTGATAATGCGATCGTTACTGCCAGATAACGGTTCGTCTATAGTAATTCCAGCGCCGCTATCCGATCTGACTTTTCGAATTCTGGCGCCTCCCTTGCCGATAATGGCCCCAGCGAGCTATTAACAGAAAAAATATTGAAAATTACCCGTCATCCATCAATTTAACGGGCCATCAATGTGCAATTCTATTCTTTTTAATTCTACTTACGTCCTTAGGAATGGTGACTTGAGTGGTGGTCTTGTTTCCACCCATGTTGCCCTGATTTCCTTGATTGTTGCCACCCATGGGTGGGCCGCTCATTCCCGAGTTAGCGCCGCCACCCAAACCGTTTGGCGCGCCTCCTTGCATACCCCATCCATCACCTGTGTGAAACACAACGATCGTACGATGATAGATATCCTCTAAGCCGGAGCAAACGGTGCCGCTTGACACTCCGCCATTCACCCCATTTGTTCCAAACTTCTAGCCGAAGATTCACGAGCGGATTAAATTTAACCGCGGTGAAAATTACGAACGGTTCTTTACCAGTGGCCATTTGTAACGCAATTTCAGGCCATTCCGTACAACAATGTCGGCCAAATGCAACTTAATGCGCTGACCGTCACGCGAGTTTTATGTTTCGTCCTTGGGGCGCAGAAATAGATTGAAAGGTATCGATATTGCGCGTTACGACACTTCGCTTATCGTAATAATGCCGATTAGCGATAACCATCAGGAACGTCGGCCACCGGTGACCCTCGGCAACGTGCGGTGCAGTCAAACAGCAAAGTACAAACTTCCCTCTTTATCAAACTCTCTAGAAAGACAGTTCGCAACATTTAGAGTTCATCCTACGACGCAACTTCTCTTACCATTGTAATTTCCACTAGCGTATGGCGGCGGGCCACCCCTATTGCCTCCGTAGCCACCTCGCCCACCTTCGTATCCGCCACCTCCACCGCCTCCTCCGCGAGAATTACCTCCGTAGCCACGATCCGGTGGCCCGCCGGACATTCCACCGCCTCCGCTGCCACCACCGCGTGGTCCACCTCTTGGTGGTGGCGGAAAGCCGCGATTCATGTCGCCTGGCCCACCAGCACGGCTGTCGCGACGCGGTGGCATCCCACCGCCACCGCCACCACCGCCGCCACCGCCGCCGCCGCGGCCTCCAGGACCGCCGAAGCCGCCTCCTTTCCCTTGGCCACCATCACCCGTTCCATAACCACCGTAGTCGTCCGCATAGTAGTCGTCGAAGTTGTGCGGATCGTAAGGATTGTTCACGCCTTTCAGCGGAGACTGAAATAATCGAATAAAATGTTAAAAGGATCGCTTCTATCGATGGACGTTGTGGTAGTTGTTCGATTCGACGTGTGAAGGGTTTCAAGGTTCTTGGATTTGCAGAAGAATTGAAGAAGGGTCGTAACGAAAGCGAGAAGAATTGTTTCGCGTTTCTAATTTTGCTTCTTGCTAATCGATCAGCAACGAAATAAGCGACGATACTTACGGTTTTAATGGTGGCGATTAGCTCGCGAATACACTCGATGCAGGTATTCGGTTTGCCACAAATGCTGATCAGCCGGTCGGTACTGTGAGGACAGCAGTGCGAATAGATCTTGATCCTTGCTCCGGTCTTCTGTAATACAGAAAATGCATACGGTTAGAAAAAGGTAGATATATAATGTACATATGCGTTTTAACGATGCGAGTTCGTTTGCAAAATGACTCGTTTGAATGCATACAGTGATTAGGAAGAAAAGAGTTTGCAATGTATGTAAAGTAAATGTGATGTAAGCTGAAAGGTAAAGATTATAACAAACAATAACGATAATAAAATCGCTTCTTTGGAACAAAGAAGAAAATCGTAGAGTTTTGCGGGGGAGCAACGGGCAAAGAAAGTGAAACTTTAATCGCGACCGATCACGATTGTCGCGTTTCTTCGCTCGATAACTCGACGTCACGTCGTGCGATTCTGAGGCGCCAATGGTCGGATCGCGTGCTTCGAGTTGGTTAACAGTCGACCCCTTGTTTCTCGAGATTGTACTTTCAGAGACAGGGTCGGGTTAAAAGCGGTAAACGTAGCCATTTGGTCACCTTTAATCTATCCCTCTCCTTTTTCTCCAACAGAGGCGTTTTCATTTTTTCTCTCTCTCTCTCTCTCTCTCTACTAGAAACGCTTTAACGTAATTATCGTGCCAAGATCTCTGATTTCTCTTAGGAAAATGGGGGAGGTGTTGCAAGAAAGAAATAAAGAAATATCGTGCAACACAGCGGTAATTAAAATTAGCGATCGACTTCTGATCACACGAATCGTGACAAACCTCAGTTTGTCAGAGTACAACATTCGCAGAAGGTTTCGTCTCTTTGCGTTTTCTTTGCTTGATCCGCTCGGGAATACAACGCGGATATCGTTTGCAATGGGTTTGAAACAAAGTCGAATCGCGTGAGACAGCTTTGATGAAATTAACGCGATTATTCGCCGTGATAATCAGGGAGGATCGTAATGAAAGGAGAACCGGTGATTAGGAACGAACTGGCAGATGTAAAGATAATTGCATCCCTGTCGTTCGTGCTCATCTACCTTGATGGTCTTCAACGTCTGCCCTCTCCACTCGAATCTAACGAAGTGGAAAGCTTGACACTTTCCAGTCGTTCGATCTCGAATATATCTACTAATTACAATTGCCAAAATTTGCTGTTCCTCCTTGAAAATTGCTCGGCATTCCCGCGAGGACGAAAAGATCGGCGCGAGGCAATCCAATCAGCAGACACGTTCCCGGCAATGGATATTCGACATTGTGTGGAAATTGCACCGTTTAATTACACAGATCAAAGCGAATGGCGTCGTCCGCTTCCCTTGCATCCATCCATCCGTTTCCGAACGCAGACATCCGGTCACGTAGAACCGGATCGCTTTTACCGGAGACAGAATCTGTCTGAACACTCTCGACCCTTTGCCTCTCGATTCCACCTTGTTTCTATCGAAATATTAAATACTTCCGGTTTGCCAACTAACGCTTGCACTTTAAACTTTACACGTTGATTCTCACCGTGTGACGGCATACCACGATGCTTCCGCAATTCGACAGATTCGAATAACTTGACGAGCTTTATTGAAAGAATAAACGCAGATAATTTCACGATCGAACGATCGATCGACGAACAGAAATCGTACGAGCTCGACGTTCTGCTGTCAGAAATATCAACGATGAACAAAATCGAGCGTTGGTAGAATCTAGATTCTGGGAATTCAAGCCAAGGTAACTCGTAGACTAAAACGTGCAAAATTTGCATGTGCAAATGAGGCGTATAACAAAAATAACGAAAAAATCGATAACGGTGTAAGGACACTGATTTGGATATACAGGCACGATTTATGCTCCTTTCTGTCTAACGACAGAGACAAATTAACAAAGGATTACACTAATTAAATGGCCGGATACTGCAATGCAAGAAACATATAGCACCGTATGAGCGAAAACATTCCATTACTCGGAAAATCGTAATATAGAGAGCGACCGACAGAGTCTATTGTGCTCTTGGAGCGATTTGCTTTTGTTGCACGGTTCTCTCTATGGTGCAAATTTATATTTACTATTTCACGACTCCCCGGAGAAATAAACCGACGCCCGTGGGCATCGGTATTAAAACGAAACGGACATGATTTCGATAGTCACATGAAGAATTTATCGACCGATAACGCAGTTCTATTCTGTGTAAATGACTGCGCAAATGACGCATGAATTTTCATCGGATCATTATGCGTTCATAGAGTCTCGAACTTCGACACCGTAAGGAAAAAAGATTGTGCCAATTCAGTTGGTTTCTAGCTACGACGACGACTGTTTCGAAAATATTATCATCGGCGGAGCTCGAGGAACTCGTTAATAACGTCGGTCGACAAATTTTATGCAGGTAAGCCTCGATTATTCTGAATGCAAAGTAGTATTTAAGTTCTGATACTTTCGCTTTTTTGTCTTTTTTTTTTTTTTTTTTCGTCGAAGGTTTTCGCGGCAATCATTCAGATAGCATATAAATTTTCTACTTTGTAAGACTTTGGAAACACTTGAGACCTAGATCGACTAGATAGTCACGATGACACGGCGTTACCGGATCCTTTCACACAACCAAAGTAAAAAACAAAATATTGACGACTAAGCTCATGAATGTTTAAACGAGCGTAATCGGACGATCTTCGAATGTCGCGCGAAATATTCGTCTTTCTCCAAAAAATGTATCCGCTATAGGGTACCGTGAATATCATGAAACACGAGAATAGGAAGTCGCGTCAAATACGAACGTGCACGTGAAAGATGACCGAGAAACCGGCTTTCTCGAAGAAAAAAGAGGAATGTTCGCGTGGCCATTGACTTTAGTCGTAGACGATTGATGTCTCGCGCAGTGCCATTTCTTTTGCTCCCAGCGGAAGGATTACTTCGTGCAAGACATCTTTTAAACGGAAAATAAGAAAAGAAAACAATGTGAAATCTCCAATGACTCGGGAATCAATACGAGGTACGAACTTTAGCCGTTACCGAAGACACATAGTTTGATACTGGAACTGCAGCCTTCCGGTTCAGACACCAACGGTACCGCAATACGATTTTACAAAGATCGAGAAGACGATAGATTTCGTAAGGCTGACACTCGTGAAATCTCGACTCGACTACCCGATCAAAGTTTACAAATTCCGTCAAGGATATCGGTAAAATAAGTCTACGTATCGTAAACAGATAGGCAAAACATCAATGTCAACATTATTTTTACTTTTGCCTGATCTTTATCTTTATGTAGATAGGATTTAAAAAAAAAATAAAGTAATACCTTCGATTTGTTTTTTATTCTTCAGATATCAAGAATTTCCGGTGAGTAAAATTAAACAGAAAAATGTCAAAGGTCTACTCGGCGCAAGAGGTAGCGAAACACAACACGGCTAAGGATCTATGGATCGTGTATCAAGACGGCGTGTACGATATTACAAAATTTTTAAGCGAGCATCCAGGCGGGGAGGAAGTCTTGTTGAATTTAGGTGGACAAGACGCGACGATATGTTTCGACGACATTGGACACACCACCGAAGCTATACAACTTCGCGAGAACTATAAAATTGGAACGGTGGTCGGTAGCCTTTCCGGAGACGCGACATCTTCCCCAGGCACATCTTCCGGGGGTACGTTATCTATTTGTCATAATACTTTCAATTTTTATGTCATATAAAGAACAACAAAGAAAAAGGTCATGGAAGGTAAAAAAAAGAATGTTCTTTTTACTCATTCGTGCAGTATTTCTTACGTATGAAACTGTTGCTGGAAAAAATGACTAATCCTGACAGCACTGTTACGCGTTGCTCCGTTGTTCTGTTTGTATACGTGACACATTCGGTTAATACGCGTGCTTATCTTCATGGTTGTGTTGAGTGAAATAACCAGTCAAATTTTCTATACCGGTCATCCTTCCAGCAATGCGTTATCCACTATCTACAAGACATATATAATATTGGAAAACTGATAAGCAATAGAACTGCGACTAATGTACGAACCTCGTATTTCCGCATCTTAATTTCAATCGCAAATTATGTATCTATCTCGTTATTCTACACGGTCGAGTTAAAAAGTTAAAAACATTTAAAGAAATTTGAAAAATGTAAAAAGCATGTGATTTTATATAGCTATAAATTAATCTCTGTTCGCCAGGCGCGCAAGACACAATAGACGACGACACCTGGGAATACGAGCCACCGAAGCACGAACGGTCACCGTGGCTACCGGTGATGATCGCAGTTGCTGTTGTCGTCTATGCATCTATATTTTATTACTTCTGGTACTCGTAAAGGAAATAAAGTCAGCATAAATGCGCGAACTCGACGAATAAAACGATCATTCGTTTTTACGAGTGGGGGTTTCTGTTCGTTCTTTCTCTTCTCTTCTGTTTCCCAATGACACAGAAACCTGGCACGATAATGTATAATTAATATAGAATAAATGTATTTATTCATATCAAGGAAACGATAGGAGAAAGTGAATTTTTCTTGTAAATATCTTATCTAGCCGTTAAGAAACTTACCGAACCTGGTTCGAATCAATTCGTTCGAGTTTCGAAACACAACGCGAACTAAGCGCGTCGTATCTTGGTCGTTTCGTTTTTCAAACGCGGTAGGTCGAGACGTTTTCATTTAATTCCGATCGCAGTCTATTTTTCAATATTTAAAAATACATGCCCAATGAAATTATGTTCTCCAACGTCTGGCCAAGCTAGATTCAATCTTTTCCTCGATATTCTGGCACGTCGGCCGCGAGTTTAAATTAAAATTCGTGACACGGAAATTCAGTCGAACAAGATGTACTCCCGTATCCAGACACGCGATCAATAAAACAAGCTATTTTTTTATATCACATCCGCAGACTAGTATCGCGATAACCATTCACGCGAACCATCCCAGTAAACAGCGTCGTTTGTATATCTCGCTATTATATCGACCGGTTAAACGCGCGGAGCATAGTTGCAAAACGCGTAGAAAATTGACACAACGTTGAAGTCAATATTCACCGTAGAAATTATCTCGAGATAGCTACATAATCCCTGCATGGCATAGAAATTTCGTTGATGCAGCGTGATTCGCCAAACAATCGAGCAACCACGTCGGGCACGAGAGCCTCCTAGTCATCGTGACTGGCAGTTTTCAACTGACTGCAGCCGGCATTTTAGCCCGAGAATCCGTTTCGTTCTCGCGTTTCTCCAACATTCCAGTTTCGATGTTATAAAACTTTATGAAACATACGATACACACATGTAAAAAAAAAAAGAAGCAATCTATTTTTTTAAAACTTCGTTGCATACTCGTAACAAGCACATAATTGCAAAAGAGATTGAGCGGAAACTATCGCTTAAACAAGCGAGTTTTAAAGTGGAAACAAACGGACGGAATATTTGGAAAATTACTAGTTACCACGCGGTTCTTGTTACCATCCGCTCCTATTTCGTTTGCAAACGTAATTATATAGAGAATTTACAGAATTCACTACGTCCAATGCGTTCGTTTAATTAATTGGAGCAACGTGATTTCAATCCCTTCCCAACCTGGATCAATCTTTTACACGGATATATGGCTCCGTACAGTTCGTTCGAATAATACATTTTTCTCCTAAACGTAAATTGCAATTTTTCGATAAAAATCCAACGGATCGAACGTCGCGTCGGGAAACTATCGGAATCGGACGTTTCGTATGATATTCGTGCAACGATTCTCGCAGCGCAGCGAGGATAAGCCTAGAGTCGAAACGCTTTCAGAATAATTTAAGTATATGCGTGATGTTTTATTAATATAGACGCACGATAATCACAATGGATGCAGTTGCATTACATGGTCAGCGCGTACAGATCGCGCTGAGTGCAGTTCCAGCTGAGTGCAGTTGCATGCGACTAAAGTCGGTCTGCATGTTATAATGCGATCAATACACAAGGTGAGTTCGAATTTAGGCATGTCTCCACGGAACTGCTCGATTATCGATTCATGTTATTATTATTACTGCTTTATTTTTATGACGTGGAGCGTATAACGTACGCGTTATTATATAATCTATTAGCACGGCCATACATACGCGAAATGACATTCGATCAACAACGTTCGGTAGCTGCTGTTTTGAAAAATAAAACGGAAGATGTTACTCGACCAATGAATGGAAAGTAAACCAGGAACCTGTCCTACCCTTTTCTTACTCCATTTTCAAGAGTTTATTAGCCTCGTGCAGACTTACCACGAATATCATGAAAGGTCGTTCTGCTTTCGTTGCGAAGTAGCCTTCTCATAAAAACACCGCATAACGTCACATCATTATCTTTTTTTCACACGGAAAAAGTATGTAACGACTCATATTTTCATTGAGTACAAAGCGGAAAGAGTACATGTCCGCAGTTTACACAATAATGAGACATCAATATCGTCACGTGTTTTAAAGACGACTTAACATTGGTCGAGACGATTATTAAATCGGCTGTCGTTATGAATACTAATTTTATCAGTTGCTTCGTTTGTAAACTCTCGTAACTTACGATCTCGCAATCGGCCGTGATTCTCGGATCCTCCTTTGTTTTTTTCGAAACGCCGTATTTACTAGCGAAATTTTCATAGAGGATTTAATGGCGCGTTCGGTACACTCGTTAAGTTATTTTACGAATATCCTCAAATATTACGTCACGATGTGTGCATACTTCCCATACTTAAAATTCGTAGGACGGATAGAGTTGCTATAACTATCGACGAAATGAAACGGTAAAATCGATATACAAATAGGAAGATAACGTTTCCATCTTTTAACATATCATTTTTAATACGCATATATATTTGCGATACCTTTTCATTAATACGTAACGACACATCTTATAATTATAAAACGAACTTTTTGCTTCGTCCAATGACGTGCACGATGGATCGATCCTGACACGTCTATCGATTAGCAAAGTACATAATACCCGAGCAAAGCAAAATTTGCAGAACAGGATACGACCGATTAACGAGACCTCCATTAGCGTTTCTAACTAAGTCGTATAAATACAGCGTGGTACAAAAATAATGTTATTCAGGCCTTAAAAGTGGTAGAAAAATCTCTACGAACAACTGCGACTTATTTGCAAGAACGTCGTTCCTATAAGCTTCGAAGGCCTGTTATTGTCATTGAACATCGCCAAGAAAAAAGCATTTACGATTGCGTTCCTTTCGTGTCAATTTGTACAACGGACACGAACAACTTTAATATTAGGGCAATTTTAGGTTCGTCTAACAAACCATCGATCTATACACATAACGATGCCAAGAAGAAATATGGACCCATGCGAGCAATAATTTCTCCGACGTTGGGTTTCCACTTCTCTCCGTACAGCATGACAAAGCGAGAGAAGAGAGGAGATGGCGAACGAGTGGGAATCGAAGATGATAAGGGGCCCATGGTGGGGCAGCATCTAGAGGGGGCAAGGATAAAGCTACTACGAGCTGACCTGGTTGGCGGCAGTGTTTGTGCCGGTGCAGCGTCGTAAGCAAACTCGTCAGAGCGGATCGTTCGACCATCGTTCCTCCCTTTTCGTTCGACCGCGTTCTTTCCTCCGCACGTTTCTACCACAGAGAAGTAGAGAGAATACACAGAAGCACGTCACGCCGCGCTACGGGTCGCAGAGAATCGACCAAGGAATCCGACGATTTGGAGCAGTCGAGGCACGAGAAGCAGTAGCGACAAGCCGTGTTTCAGAGGCGAACAAACGTAAACGAGAAGGTACGTGGTCAGGTGTTCCGCTTCTAATAAACAAGGAACGCAGTTTCGACCTCGGGCATCAGCGAAGCAAGTGAACGAATAACGTGTGATGTTCGTGCGTCGCATGGAACCTTCGATTCCGGCCAGAACAGACATGGCCGACGTGGAAAAGAGGCGCTTCGATCGAGCGTCCCTCCTCGGTGACTGATCTGCCTGGACGACCGACCGATTTAAATTATTTCTTTCGAATACCTGTACTTTCGACAACCGATAAGCCTCTTTCGTACAGTGCGCTGCGTATTTTTCGTCGTTTTTACCGTTCGAATCTTCGCAATTACGTGTAATTTTGAATAAATAAAAAATAATCGATGACGCAGATCCTGAACGATCGAATGCCTTTAGAATTAGATCGACAGCCTGGTTTTATCAATGCTGCAAATAACTATTCCTGTATGCTTACAACGAAATAGTTTCTTGTGAATACAAAGAATGACGTAATTCACTGTGTTTTCAAGGTAACAGTTATTAGGACCTTCCATTGAGTGCGACTGACTACGAAGTCATCTTACTGGCACGTTCAACGAAAAATAAGGAAGTTCGACATGTAATTGCATCAAGGCTGATTAAATCGTTCGATCGATCACGCCACCGCTCGAATATTCGAGTCTCGTTGCCTCCGTTAGATTGATATTCACTTCGTAAAAATGTCGTCGTGATTAGTGATATCTCTTCATCAGCGGGCTCGTGGAAAGTTTTATACGATACTGTGTCGCTAGAAAAAGCAGAGAATCGTCGCTCGCGCCGATTGGGTAATCTGGATGACCTTCGCGCAATCATGGATGATGACGCCGAAAATCATATGCCTTCGTGCGAGTTAGAATCTGTTTCGCAACTGCTTCGAAAATATTTATATACTCTTCTATCTTTTTATATTCGCGAGAATACCGGAAAATTCTTGCCGCCGCAATTCATAGCTTTTTTCGCAAATTTCTGTTCCATATTTATGCATTCTTTAAAATGGCCCTCCTGAAACGACAATAATTGTAAATATCCCTTATCATATTGTCGAAGAAGTTGAAATGCAAAACAACTCTTTTGAATTAGGTCAAGACTATGACACCTCAGAAAGTTCAATTTGTAAATAATTGTCTCAACCGTATTTAACCGTAGATTTATCGACAATATTTTCGCTTCTTTCCTCGCGAGTCAAAACGAGATGAATGAGATTTGTCTGAAAATGACTGAATGAAATTTTACCACTTGACATCAGGTGCATAAATCATTTTCTAATCATCTTGAGATTCTAATCATCTTGAACTAGAATCGCGTTGTAATCAAAAGCATACTACAAGTTTTCTAAACACGAAATACGCGACGTATATAATATATTCGCAACTAACTCAGTTATCGATATTACAATTGTCATTATCTCTCTAGCATCGGTCGATCATTACGTAATGAAACGTTTCGCGAGACGTTTATCGTGTCGCGAGTACAAGAACAATCAACTCGACAAATAACGGACATCAAGCGAATGAGGGTACAAAGGACCTCGATAAAATCGTTATTGATTATCTGTCGAAAAAGAACGTTCTGCTGACTAACGAAACAAATGAGATATCGTAGCTCTATCGATCGAACATTTTATCAACGCGAAATTAACATTATCCGCTGGTGCCCTCGTTGTAAGACGCGTAATATCTGGCCAAATACGACGATCTCGCAGGTTGAAAAGTTCAAATTGTTATTCAACGTGACAAAGCATTATTTATTCCATCGTCCTCCAAAATTTGTACTTTCGATAATAACCGACGAATAAACATGACATGATGAATCTACATATTTTAACCACAAATTTTGTTATAATCTTTCCATATGAAACCTAAAACGAGTGTTGCTTAAATTTTATTGTGTAACCGTACTTTCGTATTATTACGAAAGCGATTGCAATTTTTCTAAATTTTGTGATACGTTGAAACGATGTGTAAATATAATCGATGAAGAAGATTATTCGTTATTCGATTGGCATGACAATAGGAATTCGTTTACGTTTCATCCATGCACCGTCTTTTGTTCGCTATTCACCGAAATGCATAAATATTTATCGCTTGTACTATACAGGAGTATATATAGGACATGACCCGAATCTGGAGCGCAACCATCTTTAGATACAACAAAACAATTATTGAAACTTCGACTCGCTAAATCTCCTCTCATAAATATTATTCATATTTACATTTCGCATATTATCTATCAACTATATTCACTGAATGCCGAACCTTATGCATCACTGTGCTACGTAATACAGTTTCTTCTGATAATTCTTTCACCGACAAGATTAATCGCATGAACTATTAATTCCTGCTTGAAACATGAGAGGAATCTCATAAATAGTCGACTGCTGTCTTTCTCTCTCCCTCTCTTTCTTCTCAAACAAACAAAAAAAAATAACATTAATCTTTTCTATCGCGTTATTCCATTCCATCCGGTATGTATCTGCTGTAACTTTCAAATAATTAAACTAATCTATTCTGTAATTTCAGAATTCTTGCTGTAATTGAAGATTTCCATCGAAAGCATGAGTAAACAGTATACGAGGAGCGAAGTTGCTAGTCTCAACTGCAAGGATAAGACGCTGATAATCATACACGACAATGTGTACGATGTGACGACGTTTTTAAACGAGCATCCAGGTGGCGAGGAGGTTCTATTGGATCACGGTGGCAAAGACGCTTCCGAGGACTTCGACGACGTGGGTCACTCTAAAGATGCGTTGGATTTAATGAAGACTTACAAGGTCGGCGAATTGGTCGAGGCAGAAAAAAGTGGCAGCACGCCTAAGCAGACGTGGCCGTCGGGTTACTCGAAAGATGGCCAGGACAAACAGAATCAAGGAATATCGCCTATGCTGTGGGTGGGTGGCCTGGTCGTCGTAATGGCCATCGCGTACTTCGTGTACTTATAATTTCGATAGATAAAATACGTGTTCTACTACGAAGAAAAAAAACGAGAGTGCTAGAGGAAATCGCCGTTCCGCGTTAACGTGTATATGAGACTACTGTGACTATCTTCTTTCTTTTCGATTTTCTTTGTATCGTTACACGTCGCTGCGTTACAACGTTCGAATGCTGAGTGAGGTTGAATAGAATTCTGCAATGTATTTAAGCAAACTTGTCCCGTCCAACTCTTGTAACCGATGGACCTAACAATGAAGCGCAAGAATGTTATCTATACCAAGGATTTTGGATTTCTACTTGTAAAATAGAATAGAAATAAGCCCACGTAATTTCCCCACGAATCGTTTTCAATGTTCCTCTTTAAATCGTTTTTCTGTTATCTTTTATGCGCATGTTTTAAAGAAATAAATCCCATTTTTCTACACACGCTTCTAATTCACGAATTTCCAACTTTTCTATCAACTTTTCTCGTTTAATTCCATCAAACTCGTTTTCTACATCGGATCACCCCATCGACGCCACGGTAAACGAACGGTCCTTTTCATATTTTATCGCAGCGAATGAAGGAAAAATTACAAATCAATCGTATTTGAAATCTGCACCGGGCAATGAGATGGCGTTTGAACCTGCGTTGAAACCGCAGATTCCTCTCGACCAAGATAATCGTTAAATCGACGTCGTTTCTCAGCGAACTGTAGCGAAGAAGCCCGTCGGGCATTTGCATTCGAATGCCTCGCATTACAAAAGCCTCGTTACAAGTTTTCAATGAGAGGAAGAGCAGGGATAGCAATGCGATCAGATCGATCGGACTTCCTTTCATTTCGCTGGATCTCGAAAAGACATTCGTCCGTCTCTCTACCTCTTGCTATATTGCCCGTCGAAAATTCACTGATTCCTGTAACTCCATCGAGGCGAAAACAAATCGAAGCATGCGGATCACGTAGCGCTAGTGTAAATTAAGCTCTCGTCGATTCCACGACCGATCACGCTCCATTTGACTGCCTAAATCGTTTAACTCTTCGCGGCGATTTTAATTCGCTGCGGAAACTCAATATATCGAGGCTGGAAATTCATAGCTTCTCTGCTCTTTTGTTTTTTAATTGAATAGTGAGACGCGATTATATGGTTCCATCAATTTTCATAAGGTGATTGATGAAAATCGTTGGCCAAATTCATTTAAACAAGAATGTTAATTTTCATCGATATATAATTTCCTGTACGGATCGTTTCGACCTTATTATTCTCCCGAGGAGCTGGCAAACAAAGGCGATGAATAATTCGCTATACTAATTGGGAGAAAATCAAAGGTATTAACGAAGCGAACCGACTGTCGGTGTCGACTGAAGCGAGAGAATTTAACAATGCGAAAAAGGTCGAAAAGGGGATGGAATATCGGAGGGCAGACAAGAATGACCTAAGGATGGCTAGTCTTTTGCGCGTGTTTTAACCAAATGGGCAATTTTTACTTGGATAAATGTATTTGAAAAATCGTAAATGTTTTATTAGATATAAAGATACCTTATCGCGTCAGGTCAAACGAGTATCGGTCGATAAGGTTAGATAAATCGTAATCGTATAATTCTATTCTTATTTTCTATCGATCATGCGCAACGTTATGAAATTATTTAAACAACCGTTGTCTCTTATCGTCTCTTACTCCTATTTTATATTTTAATAACGGAAATAACCTGCTTATATTTGTAGTATTTGTTCCCTAACTTCGATATCCGAGCCGATCTTCGATATGCAATTGCAACAATCAATCGGATTATATCATCGACGTCTTTAACCTGTGACAGGAAAATTCGAAGAATTCAATAATCTCTTGTCCGAACGAGCCAATAAATCTGTCTGAAGGATCGGCCTCGGAAAAAAAATCAAGCCAATATTCTCGAGCATTATTGTTTCCAATGGCTTCTTCTTACTTGCAAACGAAATTCAAGGAGATTAAGAAGCCACTTTATTTTCCGAATCGATGTCAAGCTGTCCGGAATCGACAACATAGCCGAGATACCTTGCTGCGTCAGTGAAGAATTCTTCGCGAGTGACAAATGATCGAAAGATATTATTAAATATTCCGTCGTTATCCGAGGAAAGCCACTTAATCGACATGAGACGAGAACCGTTGCGGTTTCCGATCGATTTGCCTCGTTTCAAACCCCTGAACTTATTCCTCGAGTATCCTTATTTTTCTTCCTGATTCCTTCCCCTTCGTGTTTACCATCATCGTTATCTTCGCCATTCGCCAGCCGCCTCTAATATATTCAGGGTAATTCAATTACTTATTATAACCTATACAATCTTCCGGTCTCACAGAGACACGCAATTGTTGCCTTTTGCCCTGCTCGTCGTCGTTACGGCTACCTTTGTTCCGCTCGTCATCGTTACAGTTATACTTTTCCCTCGTACATAACAGGCGCCTAAAGAATGCCCCGATAGTAACACGCAAGTATTCTTTAAGCAAATTCAAGAAATGATTCTAACAAGACTGATCTATACGAGGAAATATTAGATCGTGCGATAAATTCGTTCGCATTTCCTCGAAGGCGAACGTCAAAGGCCTTTTTGCGTTACGCTTCTTACAAAAGATTTTGTTAACGAACGGCGTATGTATTATTTTCTTCTACTATTCCATGTAAATGGATTAATGCAACGCCTTTACCTCATCGCCTCACAAATTTTCTTCATTTATCAAAAAAGTCCTGATATTACCTTCTTTAAACATTTCAACGAAAAGGATACGTTTAACACTTCAAGAAGCAAAGGGCGAGGAATTCACGAGCAAAACCAGGATCGACCACAAGCCAGCAGAATAGACTCCTTACGTAACAACGATCCCTTGTTCCTCGACCTCAATCGCAAAAAGAAAGAAGCGACGGAGAGGGTGGGCGGAAGAGTGTGGTCGAGGAGCGGCCGCCAAGCAGCACAGGAGGCAGATGGTGGCCGCCGCACGGGAAGGATGTACGGTTTTCCACATATGTCAACCGGTCATCCAAGCCTGTACACCGCAAACCGCGTCCTATCGGAAGAAAGCGAGCTCTTCGAGACGAAACGGAGCGGAAGTCACGCTCGTGACGATCGGCAGTACTTTCTGCAGAAAGAAGTGCAGGACGCTGGCCGCGAATCGGTTAACGATCGCGCGAGAATTCGACAATTAGCGTCAACGGCGAACACGCATCGATGCGCGCCACAGGTGAGAAGTTTCTACGAGCGTGTGCGGTTATTCACGCATCAAAGACCGCGGTAATTGGGCGAAAGCGAGCTCCTAATGCTTCAGCTTGCCACTCTGATGACTTTGCGGAGTTTATCGGACACTAGTTGGGACTTTAGCGATGTTCGATCGCTAATCACCGAGAGTTAATCGATTTAAAATGAAGTAAGTACTGTCTCGTTCTCTGGGTTCGAAGATCTCAATTATCTCACTTTACCGTTGGAAAATCGAGTTTTAAACGATAAGTTTGCCATCGAGGAGAAAGGAACAAGATCGAGGCAGGAATTCTTTCGTACGTTTGAATTAATCTGAGATTCCCTTTTACTCCGATTTTAAGGGGAAATGGCTTGATACGAGTGCCGACGACGATCGGTCAACAAGGACGAGCGGGGAAAATAGTCGAGTAATTCTGTCATTTCTCGTAACGCGAAGAGAACGTGGAAGATACGAAAGGAGACAAACCGGGACTATGTAATAACAAGTTTTCAAAGGTTTCCTCTATCGTCTGTTTCTTTCGCCTCTGCTATACCTTCTGATATTTCATTCGCTATGTCGAGAAATATTTTTCCAACTTTTTTTCATTTCTTCCGTTTTTCTCGTAGTCGTAACGAAGCATCGTTCCTAGGAGAAATAAATTCGATCGGTAGCGGGTTGTAAAATAGTTTACGGTTATTGTCCGGCCCGACCACGCGAAAAAACGTGCAATTTTCCTCCTTTCATTCCGTCACGAATTCGCGAATTTTTTTCAAACGCAAAAGAAAAACGAATTTCGCATTTCATTCCTTGTATACTAGAATAGAAGCAATTTTAATCCTATAAACCAGTTCCTCGTAGAAACGTTCTTTGACAAAATACTCTCTTTTCTTTCGGATAAATTACTCTATTGCTAATAGATAAATCTGCCACGAAAGATTTCATTAACGCCAACTTTGCCGCCCAATTTCCCATCTATATCTCGATAACGAATGGAAGGAGCGAGCGAGTCCGGTAAAATTTCACGGCACGCCTCGTCGCCCGAAGGAAATTTTCTCGTGGACAGTCTAATATCGCTAAAAGCTTTTTAATAAACAGTCGTACATCGGTGCGGCTGGTTGGTTGCGTAAGAATACGGGCTCGTGCAGGGACTGCTTTCTCATGAGAATCTCTCCCTCTTTCTCTTCCGTTCCTCCTTTTGGGGCAGTGAGACGAAGGCGATGTGGAGCATTCAATGGAAAACTTCTGTCGGAGGAACGCGGAAACGAGCGAAGTAAGAGAAGGAATTTAGGGGAAATACGCGAAAGAATCGAGGGATGATAGAAATGGAATTAAAAGGGAAGAAGTGAGCCAAAAATAAGCGGAACGAAGAAAAGAATGTGAACAGGATTAAAGCGGGAGTATTGTCAGAGACACTGCAGGATCTTGATGGAAGAAATGTTGAGCTAGTAATAAAATGAAAAAGAGAATAAGACGGCTGAGGAATTGTCGTGGAGGAGATGTAGCGAAAACAAGAGAAATAAATAATGGAGCAGTTGCGGAAAGAAAAGGAAGTGCAGCGTGGAGGAAGAAATTGAAAACGACGGCAAGAAAAATAGAGTGGCAAAGTGGAGCTGGATGAACTAATGCGAAACGCAGCGTGGGACATACCTACGGAACTCAGCAATAAACCCAAGAAAAGAAGACAGACGTGTGTGTAGTGAAGATTACGAAAAGAAAAAAAGAAAAAAAGAAAAAAAAAGAAAAGATGGAGGTGAAAAGAAAAAACAGACTACGAGTCACAGTTTCTGAAATAATTTTCGATAAAACAGAAATTAAAGGCGACGCCATGGAACAGAGTGGAATTAAAGAAACATTTACCAAGGAACAAACAAACAAACAAGGAAGAACAACGTGGAAAAAGAAACTCAACGGCCAGAGGAAATAAGCAACGGTCAAATAAAATCAAAAAAGATCGGAATGAAAGTACGCATCCAAAGTTTACCTTTCGCTAACAATCGCTGACAGGGGGCTTGTATGAGGCGGGGGAGTTGAAACAACGTATGAAAATGCGAAAAACCGGAGGAAGACGGCCGCTGTTTATTTTACGGAGTAGCTCAAACATACGATATTGTCCCCGACAAAGTGGTTCTGTTTTCACGTTTTCGCTATTTCTTCCATCTCCTGACGACCTTTTCCCAAACTATCCGCGTCTGTTTTTAGTTTTCTATTCCTACCATCCCCCTACCCTCCCCGGTTCCACCAACTTCTCTGCGAAAAGCATAAATTACCGTCAAGAATTATGACGAAATGACACGCGAGATCTCGTTCGCTTATCTCTCGACTCTGCGTCACCCCTCGTCGAGAGAAGGAGAAAGAAGAAATAGAGGGTGGCGACTGTGATCCGACTCTCACGTGAGCATTTTTACGTTCGTCACCGCGCGACCTCGCGTCTCGCGCGGGGCATATTACGTAATTACCGAAGGGAAACGTCGACCAACAACGGCGATCTCGAGATTACGCCACCCTCGCTGTTATTTCGCGCGTGAAAACGTGACCCGAGCGGCGATGAAAAGGAGAACGAGTCGGACAAGTAATTGAAACGTACCCCCATGAATCGGTCTCATTTTTAGTATAATTTTAATTTCGTCCTCGTGTGACTGGAGGAAAGGCGCAGATTTAAAAGATAGTTTAGTTTATATAAATTTAAGACGGTTTGATTTAATTTAATTTAACTTTAATTTTCGACTAACGGTTCATGGAACGAATTCGATAAATACAGCGTCGTCAATTCGGGGTACGGATGCCGATATTGAGGTGCTGAGTGGGTTAAACTACGACTTGCGAAATATATCGGTGAAGGTACAAATAACATAGGAACGAAGATAATGGAGTAAGTTACAGTGTAAGTAAAACTTACAGTGGAAGAGTTTCAAGAGTTCTAGGAATTTGCAAATGCACGGGAATAAGATTGAAAGGCGGCGAGTTTCAGAAATTGCGCACGGCAATGTAAATTCTGGAAAAGTTGGTGAAAAAACACGCGGGTTGGAAACTGGAGCGTTTCCGTCCGAGCAGGAAACCGATAATAGCATCGAAGGACCTCCCCTGCAAAGCTTGGTCGTTAAAGGAATGATTTCGCTCGTTTTCTCGGCGCTTTGGCTGGAAATAGCAGGAATTCGTGGTTAGTCACTTGTCCAACTTGTATTTTCCGTTTTGTACACGGAGTCGGACACTTACGTCTAATTCGCTGCGATGGTAGCAATAAGGCGTATTACGTGGTTAAATCTGATCATCACAGCGCAAATTTAGAAGATGAACTAAACGATACATTGGCAAGGGTTGATTTAAAAATACATGCTTTCCTTCTAAATTGTTCAAAATTGAAATTAATCTCGAATCGTATAATTCGTATTTAAAAACGAATGAATTGAAACTAATCGAAAGTGACGCGATGACACGAACATGTCGAAGCAAAGAGAGTTCGCAATTATATGAACGTATCGAACTAATTATCCACGACATAGAAAGAATGATTTTCTCAATTAAAACGTGTTTATCTCGCGCAACTTTCCCGATTGATGCACCGGTAAGCATCGGATCTGAGAAACAATATCTCAAAGTGTCTGTTTCTTCCCCTTTAATTTCTCACTGGTGAACTGAAACGACGCAAAACACATAGAAATAAAAAATGAAAAATATACAACAACGCTATGTAACAAGGACAAAGCAAAAGGATTATTACGCCCGCATGCTGCTCGCAATCTATCGATTATCAAAAATCGACAAAGAACGAAATTGTAAAAATTGAAGAAAGCGCGTACCTATGATCTCCGAAAAATCCCAAAAAATTGGAAAATCCAGCATGCATCGTCGTAGAGGGAACGTCACGTTTTTTAGAAAACACCAAGGCGAATGATCGCGGCGACGCAAGAGATCCATTTGATCGGCAAGAGGAACGAGACTCGAGGGAAGAAAGAGGGCCCCCGGAGGACGAACTCGAGGATCCTCACGCGTGGACGATCGACCGGGAACTGAAAAGGCAGAGGGTTCGAAGGACTGTCATGCGCCCCTGATTCCGTTTCGGCCGCTGTTCAGACTCCACCCACCTTCATTCATTCACGAACGGAATTACCAGCCGCTGCTTTTCATTATTCCGGGTCTTACCGTGCAGCTTTGCATCGTGACCCGAACCGTACCCCCGGGAAAAGGGAAAGTTGCGCGGCCTGTTCGAATGTGCCGGTCGCCGGTCGGGAAAGAGGAGGGAAGGGGACGTTTCCGACAGAGCCGTAATTTTCAAAATCTCTTCACCTGGAAAATTCAACCCTTGGTCGTAACTTTTTTTTAACGATTCTCATTGGAAATTTTTCTAGAGACGTTTTTAATTTTCCCTCGAGTCGATCGTAGCGTAGATTTGTTTATCTGTGAATTTGTTATTGCTAAATAAAGCTACATATTATACGCTTTGATTATGGACGTAAGTAAAAGTAAAACAAGTACATGTCAGAAAGTGTAAATAACAAGAAGGTATCGTCTCTTGGAAGTAGGTAAAACAAATATGACTGAAGAATGCAGTATAGCACTATTATAGCGAGCCAAGGTTGAGCAGCTTGGAGAAGCTATTATAACTCGACTGCGTTATTCGATAATAGTCGGACTGCGATCATGCTATATACCCTCAGGTTTGAGATTACCACTTTGAATTTAAGCAATCTCAAATAAATTTCTCATCCAACGTCGAACTATCTAATTAAACCATCGCCTCGGAGAAAATTATTCAGAAAACCCTGCACGATTCTAGAAGATGGTCTAGATAAATCATCGGCTCGATAAAGAACCAGATACGAACGAAAGAAGATAAAATAGATAGGAAAATGGAGAAAAGGGAATATTTGTAGAATGATACGCTTCCCAGGGTAAAAAGGCAACCGGAGGAAATCGGAAAGAGAAGGAGGCCGCACGTGAAAAGCTCCTGTTGCCTCGTGTCACGACGTCCGGGCAAGGCAGCTGCACCTGGTGTGGCAGCTGTTAGAAACCGTCCGTTACCTGGTTCGCTAGCACCTGTTTGGATTGCGTGCTGCGTGGACCTTCGAGAACTGCCCATAGCAACACATGGCGCCGAGCACCAAAGAACACCAGGAAGACCCTAAAGTCTGACTATTGGAGAAACGACTGAGAAAATAGATAAATTCTCATTTTGCACTCTTTATCTCACGTATACGAGTCATTCGCAAATCAAAGTGATCAATTCCATTTTCTAAAAATTTCTTCATTTTAATATTAGAGTATACGATTTCCATTACTTTCAACCGAATCGTATTTTTCTATCGTTGGAAAATTTCGTTAAACTTCGAAAGAATGTGAAAGAATCATTGTTACAAACGATCTGTCGTTTCAGTGCTAAGTACACTAAACATTTTCTTAACGCGATATCGAGATATAAAAGACTCAGAACCCTAGCAGAGACAGTTTTTCAGAAACCGAACGATCTCGATGGACTTGACGATCGGTTTGGTTCGTTAATGGCTCGTACAAAGTAAATCAGATTTCTATGGCTGTTTTCGCTCGATAACTCGATACTCTCTCGTGTCTCTTTTACAGGAGAGTTCCAAATTTGCAAACGTTGTTAGAATTATCTTAAAATGTTACCCATGCGCGCGGCATTAATTCAATTCTCGTCTATAGAGTCGCATCGAAGTTTTCGACGAAGCAATGTATCAAATACCACAAATTGGCGCTGAAATGGCTCCAGCTACAACAACATCGAAGCAACGAAACTCAATCTCGATGAATTATTTTCTTCTCAAAAGAGAATCTCAGCTCATCTGTAAACTTTTTAAAGTCTGCTTTTCTGCAGAGTGTGTATTCTTTCGGAAGAATTCGAGAAAAATCGACGTGACTATGTCCGTGTAGACAGTCATGGGTAACGGATAATAATAAAGGCATCGCGTGTGCATAATTATCTAGGGTATTTTCTTGGAATTAATTTCGAGCTTCGCGAGGGAAGAGCTTTTTTACCCTTCTGGCTGCTACCCCCTGCCGTGCCGCGCAGTTATTTAGGAAGCACGAGAACTTCGTCGCCGCTGACGAAAGAAGGGTTAAAAAGAAACGCGTCGCGCCGCGTTGTGACCCGGAATTCCACGGTTTTTGCGTCGCAGACTTCGTGGGATTTAAAGCTACAAGCTTTTTCGACGTTAAGCGTTCATGCAACTTGCATGTACAATATTATAAAGTCTCGTGCATCGCATTCGACAATGTATAATCCGCTATATGCTAATACGCGACAAGAAAATCGGAGATACACGAGTTACCATTGCGAAAACCAAAAAAAGAAAAGCCACCAATTTTTATCGATGATTCAGACAATAGCTTTATATTTTATATTATAAAGGAAATGATATTTTTAAATAATATTTTATGTACGACTAAATTCACTCGTTAAATCTTTTAATGACATCGTTTCATTTTTTCCTTTTTTTTTTTAAGTTACATCATGATTAAAAAATGCGGATAAAAATGAGTTACGTGCTACGACACACGATGAGGTTTCAAGCGACTACGTTAGATGGCACGATTGTTATCGATCTAGCTTCTCGCTACTCTCTACAAATTCGTCTCTTTACATTTCGTAGTAGAAAAGCTGCTACTTTTACAATAATAATGTTATCAATTAATAAAATGTCAAGTAATTTAGACACGTGGAAAAAGAATTTACCGAGTTTTTTTTACAGACACTACACACTAATTCGCTCAATTATTGCTACATTGTGACGTCTATTTCGCTGATTTCATTCTCGATCACGAGTAACATGTTCCTCATTGATAATCAAGCAAGCTAATCGATACGTCACGCGAATAACTGGTGAGTGAATTACGCGATCGTTGTTATCTATGAAAAATCGCTTACGTAAGGCTTCGGGCAGCTCCGAACGACAAAAGTTCGTGGTCACGTTCCCCGAGACCTATCATTATCAACAACAAACTATGGTCACGTAAAAATGATCGATGTTAGTACATATCCGCGTTTAAAGGTTTCCTCTGTATTCCCGAACGATCATCAGTTACACATTACCATTCTGTCGCAGGAAAACGAAGAGTTTCATCATAACGTTTTTCATTGTATCGCTCGCCGTTCATGCCAATTATCGCGTCAATCTACCTTCGCGTCATGGAATTTTTTCCTCGTGTCTTGTGGAGTACCTATTACAGCGTCAACTTTATATTTCGAGCATTCGTTTCCAAACAGGCTCTCTCAATCAAGAAATACGTCATGTATCGCAATTTGAGGAAACAGGGCGTGTAAACGTCTGGTAGAGATAGGAGAGAGCGAAAAGTTTTAATACGACCGCGCAATCGGCGAGAGTCAATTCGTCCTTGCCGGTTAACGAACCCTAAACCAGAAGGGAAATACACTTTTTCAGAACGCGTCGCCGTAATTGAGCGAAGAGAAGAGGGCAAAACAGGGGTGAATGAGTGTAATTACGAGCGGGCGAGCCGATTCGAGCGGCTTTCGAATGAGAAAACCGGACGGTGACGGTGGCGACGACCAACCACCGTAACTTTGTAAACCTGTTTAACGTTCGAAGGAACATCCTGGAAATACCAAACCGCTCTTAACCAAAATGTTAACCACGGCGCAATTAACAGAGCGCATTTCCTCGCACGTTTAATTAGAACTTTTCAACCTAAAAGGATACGTTCAAAAATATCCAACGTCGCACGTAGTATCTCCAATTGTAGCTACGAAAGGCGAAACTTAACACGTTGACTTGGTGGTCACTCAGAACCGATACACTTGCGATCGAGGCAATGTCTGTCGTGGACGATCAACGATATCGAAAGACAATCGAAGCGTTTAAATTAAAATAATAATTGTATTTGTAGAATGCTCGGTAATTTTAATGACCCAATAAATTTATATATAAATAAGGTGTATATTAGGTAAACTGTCGGCTATAAGTATTAGAACTTTATATTTATTGGAGAGCTGAAATTTTACTTTGCTTGATACTTTACATTACGAAGCACAAGCGATGCGAATGAAACCACAGATTCATAAAATAAGTAGAATATAAAGCAGTGAAAAGCATTGGATTTGTACTAAATATCTACAGATGTTCCAGTACTTATGATTGACAGTGTACATAGATAAATACAATAGAACTTCGTTCATATGAACCTGTCAGGGGACAAGTTGGTTCGTATGAGTTTTTCTCATATAATAAGAGTTCGTCTGTTTCTTCCCACCACCTATAATTTTTCGTTTAGTTAATAGAAGTTCGGTTCTTATTTAGTTCAGTATTCGTATAAGAGGATTCCACGAAACATTTGCTCTTAAATACATAATAATGTTGCGAAGTTGTATCGACTGCGAAGCATAAGAGTGTGTCGCACAACGACGTGTCCCACACCTTACATCTTATTGTTAGATGTTCCTATAAGTGGATTAACGCTCGGCGGTGGTTCAGATAAGGAGTTGAGCTAAAGTTCATATAACCAGACGCCATTAAAATTTCATCCGTAGAAATGAATTTCGTATAAACGAAGTTCCACCGTATTACAATTACGTGATGAGGGAATACGCAACAGAATTCTACAGAAAAAAAATATAAAATTTGCATATCGATGTTAACACGTTGAGATAACAAGATCGATCGGTAAATACCATGTAAGTTATATTCGAAGAGATAACACAAAGCATATAGAAGATGCTTATGAAAGCAAAAGACACAAACGAGGTGCTCCAATCTGCTCACCTGTACTCCAAGTAAGAAGTAACAAGGGATTCCAAGCGCGTCCCGTATCAAGAAATTAGGGGAAGCATAGAGGATAGATAACGTAGCGTGAACAAGTCGGTTTTATTGCTTCCAACGGGAAACATCCGGCACCAGGATCATGGAAGTATTACAATAAACGAGACACGTCTCTCGAGTAGAAATACGCGAAATATTGCACGCGCTAAGGACGCTCGAGAGTATCGAAATAACGTTGCTGTTGACAAAAGGAGAGAGAGAAGGGAGAGAAAGAAGGAGGGAGAGAGAAGCACGACGATAATGTGGCGGTAGAAAAGGGAATGCGGAAACAGAGCAGAAAACAAGAAAAACGGATCAGAAAACTGCGAGGTCATTAAACCTAGGATTAAGTTGACGCTCAAAAGCCTGACACTTAAGGTTTCCTTTGCTCATTTCGAAATTCGAAGAACTTCGTTTCCTCGTCTGCTACAAGCGTTCTTTCGTATTCGTAGAAATCTTGAATAACGGATGTAAAGTTGGATAGAAAAAATCGATGAAATCGTCGCTCTCTTCCGAAAGCCGATCAAACAAAACGATTTGACTTTATATTCACGCTTTTATCCTTTCGTCGACAGCGTTATTCGCAACAGCTCTTCCTATCGTTTTCCACGTGTGCGATTTTTCCCGACAAATTAATTTTTTACTGTGATTTTAATTCCGCACGAAAGATGTTGAACGAACGTTACTTTCCTCGACGGAAAATTCAAACAATCATCGTTAGAGAATGTATCAAGATTGACGTAGTACCGGAGGAAGGAAAAGCGAGAGAAGCCGACAAAGCTCGAACGAAGAAAAGTTGCAGCCGTCGAGTGGGCCAGAACAAAAGGTCTGCATCGGTTGCTTTTACCTCTTGTGAACGTGAAAACGTAACGAGCCACTTGGCCACGTTGCATATTCCATCGCCTGGATATCCGGACCCGTTGTTACGTAAAATCTGGTCGCAGTTCCCTTAATTAAAAGCGGCTCAATTGTCGTTTCCGACCGGCTTATTTATCAACTTTAACCTGTGTTGGCCTTAAAAGATCCAATCTGTCCTGAGATCCTTTACAGATACTCTACTTCAAAATCGTTGTTCATTTGGTTACACGAAGATGAAGTTTTCCAAGGGAATAGAGAGGAGAGGATGGTTTCAGTGGAGAACGGTGGTTTCTTCATTTTCCTCGATCCGAAGAGACGACCTCGCGACTCAAGAAGGAGGAAAACGACAGGAAACGCTGACTAATTTCCTCATTATCTCGGTGAACGGCAAATTTCAGATTTATTAACTGTGCTTGTGCAATAGACTGTGCGAATCGAGGCGGACCAGCGCGGAATCGGTCACGGAAATAATGATTTAATGTGGCTAATCTAAATCCTAATCCATTCGCAAGACCTAATTTTCTTTAGTGGAATAGCCTTCCCCAACCTTATGTTTCTTGCGTAAGTTAACCGGTTAACCGCGTTCAACGTGTATACGCGTCAATGCAAAACTTTATTTCGGCGCGGTTGTATATACTCGTCGTGTGCAATAAAAAATTACCACTCATTAGGAAAACTCAAAATTTTAGTAAAAAGTAATATAAATGACGTTTAGTGGTATGTTTCCTTTATACTTCCAGTAAACCTATTATGTATTTTATAAAAGAAAAATTCGATTATTTGATTATTCTCTTTGGTACGTATATCGGCTAATTCCCGAATTATTTTATGTTTTATACCAACTGCAACATTGAAAGCAAATCCACTTCGAGGACATGCCGTTTGCTCGAAAAATGAAATCCGTACGGAGTGACATTACTGACGCTCGACCTACGAACTGCCACTTTGTGCGATACCTTGATTTGAAAAATACCACGCTGAAATCAACTGAATTTCTTAAATCTATTTTCTTCAATTTTTCTTGTTTATAAATTTTATTACTTTTTGGCAATTTTTAAGCTTTCAGCAACCACGGCTTTTTCAACAACGAATTGTTAATTTCTTATCGAATAAGAATGTAATGCTTCCCCGTTTTGCTTTACTTTTTTCATAAAATTTATAATAGGAACATTTGCCCTACGTTCGACGTGTATACTCGTCATTGTTTCGTTTCACTTGCGTATCCCGCGACGGATTTTCGAAACTAAATTCCACAGTTAACAGGTTAATCCTTCGCAGTATCTTTGAAACTCGTCTGAATGTTGATTCAAAACCAGAATATCATACGGAAACGAATATCGATGTGAAAGCAAACGAAATACCAATCGAAGACACGTATCCAAAAATAACGAAAACGGAAGTGGTTTTAGAGCGTTCCAATGCTCACACGTAAACGGCTCGCTGTCCGAGCATTAATAAGGAGGAGATCGCGTAAAGACCTCGAAGACGGTTAAATTCGTCGGACGAGCACGGTACAGAGGCCTTGGCACGGAGTTGTACGTGACAATCGTAAAACCGATGTAGTCCCGCTTGTATAGCGTTAATAGCGTATGAACATTTCTGACTCACCTCACGAAGCTCCTTGATCTTTAGCCCTCCCTTGCCGATTATGCATCCAGCTTGGCTCTGATGGACCAACATGCGCACGTCGATCTCGTCGCTGCCGTGTCGGGATCCATTCTGAAACCATTTCCAAGATTAACTCTCCCATCCTGTTAAGTTACGGACGTGAAATTCTCTTTGAAAGCATTCTAACTGATACTATGTGCTTACTATGCAAGCATGAATTATGTCTGTTTTTTATCGCTTTCTTTTTTTGTGTCTTCGTTTACTCGTTTCTTTGCTTGGAACGATATACTTTGTATATTTATAATAACAGGGACTTTTAACTTGTACTATAAAAATTATACTGTGCACACATTCGAGTACAATATAAGGACTTATGGTAATAGCTGTTTTTAAAATAGTTGGTAAATATTTATTGCACTGTACGTTTTCTACGCAACACTGAACCATTGTTTTTATCACTGATTGCTAATTAGATATACCGATCGTTTTTCTACGATGTGTACAGGGTGTTCCATGCAAGTGACAAAAAATTGAAAAACGTACTGTGGGGTAAGACATCATTGGTAAGACATTATCTACATTTTCTACAATTCTGTAAGCTGGAACAGTATACTAATTAGCACCCTCTATATCGTCGTAACAATTAGAGGACAATTTGTTGAAACAAAGTTAAGGTAGATACTGTCGATGGTTCGAAAATCGATCGATCAAGGTGCTAATAGTTACTGAACCAGCCTTCGTATGATCTAACTATACTGGATTAACAATCTACTAAAGTAAGAAAAACATGTGAAAAGTCTCACGATTGAGTCATTTCTTTTCCCGTGTGATCCTCTTCTGGTAGCAACACTCACCTCCTCGAGATTAGGTACGACCTCGTTCAATACTTGAAGAACGGTGGGCAGATCCGAGCTGATAGTAAGCACCCTAGAATCAAAAACACTCTAACAATTATTCCGATCCTCCGTACCGACCATTACGATATTACGTGCTACACACGTTTGTTCTTCCTCGTCGAATCGTGTCGGCGAAATTTCACCCCCTTCCGTAGAAAATTAGCCGCGGAAATGTGCGAGCTGTGCTCGAGGGAACTCGAACACGAACCGAAATCCCGGACCAATCAATTTTAGAAACCCTTCTCGTAGTCCAAAATGTATATATTTTCTTTCCTCCATTTCCATCTACTTTTCGAAATAATTTCGTTCTTCGCGTTATTGATCGCTTTATTTCACTCCTAAATCTTCCTAATTTTGATTCTTCCGACCATAAAATTTCTTTAGTTTCATCCACGAGCGAAATTCGCGTGGCGCGTCTGCCGCCGTCTCATTCACAAACGATCGACTGCCTCTCGTCTCTTTTGAACGGACTGATTGACTAAACGAAATGTGGAGAGAGCCAGGACGGAAAATATCGCTTCGATAGCTACAAGAGAACTTGCCGGCGTTCCTTTCAAAACAAACACGGAACTTCTGAAACGTCGTCCAACACAAATCAATCTGGTCCTCTCCGTCTGTTCCCGCTTTCTTTCCGTTCGCTCTTTTTAATGATCTGCTATTGACATCGCGAGAAATTGCCAGGAGTCGCGTCTCGTTTCCCTTTTCGGTCTACGTCGCGAATGGAACGCGTTATTTTAACGATAAAACGCGCCAAGTTGCGCAACAAAATTAACGATTCTCCCCGAAGCGGGAAACTTTATGAAACTCGTGATGATTTTCGAAAAGTTCTGATGTTTCTCATCCGACTGATATCGCTATCGATATGGAGAAAACGAGACGGATTTTATTCATCTGCCATACAATTTCCAGCTATTTCATCGCGTTCCAAAGCAGAATGGCATCGTATTTTCCGATCATAGGCCAGCAGCTTTTCACGCTATGCCATTCGATCGATCGTCGAGGCTCGAATAACTTTGTGGAAGAACAAGAGGCTTGCCGAAAGTCGGAATTCCACGCGAGCACCGTTTCACGCGACTTAGTTCCTTCGCTTCGTGGAAGAAAATGTGTTTCGTTCGACACGATTCGATTAGTCGCGACACAATAATATATTCCAATTTCGAGGTAGTGCTTGAGTGAAACTGGAATCTGCGTACGTATCGACTGAATCAATCGCTCGCGGGTTTGTTTTCTTAGAAAAATCGAAATCGACCGGATGGTGAGTAAATTCTCTGTCAGAACGGAAATTCGATTAACGTTCGACGTGAAGTTACTGAGATTAGAGATTTTAATGTTCGTTTAGAAGAAGCTCGAGGAAAGTCAAGGTTTTCTGTTATTCGACGAAAATACAATATAAGCTCACTGTAAGTACGAGCGATGTTATAGTATCCGTTAGCGATCGACGACGCTAAATCACTAGTAACAGTCCTTTCGAGTCAAGAATTTACTGACCATCCTAGTATATAATTGAAAACAAACAGTAAAAAAAAAAAAAAGAAAAAGAAAAATAGACTCTTTGAACTCTATTTTAAAATTCTGTACGCTAAATATTATATCGTTCATTTGACATATTTTTCTACTGCTATTATTCTTTGTCTGTGCACTCTTTTCGATCCTTCTTCAACAAAACCGAAGCTTTCGAGATCGCTGTTCTATGCGTTAGGCATGTCGCAAGACCAAAAGCTACCAGCTTTCTCTTACGAATGGCGTTCTTTCGATGTTCTATCGCGTGATTATTTGTTAATGTTAACCATCGATTGGTAGGGTGGAGTTAGAACGAGCACAACTATATATACTTGTCGGAAGCTGAAATTTCTCCTATTTTTCTTATTTTAGTTGAAATGTGAATGCACGTTAATCTTCTTCAGACGAGCAAAATGAATTGAATCAAAACGACGTTTGCTTTTTTTTTTTTTAATTCTTAGCGACGTACAATTTAATAAAAAATTAATCCAATGTTAGTACTAGTAGTCACACGCCCGATGAGAAAGGAAGTGAAACGATGCAGAATGAATCATGCGTGCAGGGCAAGTCGTACCTGAACGTCATCTAGACTTCGCAACCTAACAAAAAGGAAAAGAAAAAGAAATACATTTCAGAAAGATCGAGAATACCTAAGAACACGAATTTATCTATCGATCTATCACTTAATTTATCGAGAGAAAGACAAAGAGTGGAGAACTGTAGCATTAAGATTCATCGAAACTTTTCCTTTGTCAGTAGTTTCCATCGACAATCGAAGCACAGGTATACGCACGACTTGTCTCCATCGCGTGACTCGACTTGTATCGTACAGCTGGTATTTTTTTCTCTCTTTCCGTCGAATTGATCCCACCCTACCAATTATAGGAACAGAACTAACGTTCACCCTACTAGTCGAGGGTTAATCATGCGCTTTTCTCCTATATATAACAGGCGCCGTCTCGCGATCACCAGACACGAGATCGTTCGATACTATATAACACGGTCGCGAGGGTACGGTTTTGTTAGCCAGCGCCGTCTGAGACCGTGAAAACGGCCATCATCAGCTATTTCTCACCCTAGACGCGCTTTTCGCCCGTTTCTTTAACAATCACACACAATCGTCGATAGTTACGAACCGGAGAACCGTGTGCGTTCGTTTTGTTCGTTTCGACGAACATATCGGTCGAAAGTCATCGCCTCGAAAACGAAAGCTGATCGATGGATATCTCAGCTTCTCTATGAAACTAAAAGCTTCTCTAAGAACAAAAAAAAAAGAAAAAAAAAGAAAAAAATAGATAAACAAAAAGAGGAACTACATTTTGTCTGGCGAAAAAAAGCTTTGATCGCTAGATTTTGACCGTGAATAAGATCTATGTGCATCGATCGATGGATAGAGTGAAAAATTGTGTTAGCCGGTCTTTCCATTAAAACCTGTTACACCTACCGGACCAAAGGAAAAAAGAGAGTTGTCCCTTTCTTTCGGAACTGTTTGGGATCGAAATATATTCCTGTTTGATCAATCTGCAATGAACGCGTACAGGTGCGGACAGTCTAACTCTAGCTAATTGGGTCCAATTGAATTTCGGACTCGTATCTTTCATCTTGCGATCTTCCGAATCGTTTATGTTTATGAGACGAGACTCGAGAGTGGTAGAAATCGAATGCCATTCGATTAGTTTAAATACCGTTCGATTATCATTTGTATTATATCTGGCATAATCTTACGATAAATTTCTATGATAACGTTAACGATATCGTTGTTGAATTTTACGTTGATTATTTACCGGCCGTAGAGATACAATAAAATCAATTATGCAAGCGCCGTATGCATTCTAAAACGAGGAAGGTTTGGGTTCGGTTAATAATTCCGCTGGTCTATGTGCCACGAGGCTGTCAATGTGCATTTTAAAGCGGCGTTAATATTCCTCGATCATAAATAATTAATGATTACTTGTCACTGTGGAAATTATGGATGCGATATTCGACTAGTAATCGTAGTTCGCGATAGCCGAGCTATGTTGAATTATAAACGAAAATAGGCTCTACTTTACATAAATCAGATACCAAAGTTGCTAAGAAATTACTACAAATTTCCGAAAGAAAAGAAAAAAAAAGAAAAAAATAAGAAAGGGAGGAAAACGTATATTTCTAAACGTATTTCGGTTAGATTGATCGGCCTTTAAGTTAATATATTTATAAAAAATATTCGGATCGCGAATAGAAGAGCATTTAAATCAGTTTGAAGGATATTTACGAAGACGACTAAACGATAAAAATAATCTACAGCCGTAGCACGTGACGTCCTGGAACGAGAAAGAGACCAATAAACATCATTTCCACGAAACTGGCAGTATAAATCATAATTACTTGCAATTTCCAACGAAAAAAAATGACGTAACTACTTCATAACTACTTTAATCGATTCCTAAGACGCATAGATTTCGCATTTTAAAAGCGAACTTTGATTATAAACCTTGACCGAAGTCTAAAGTCTTTTAAAAACACATTCGATGTGTCTACCAATCTCGTAAATTGCCTCGTATTTCACACTCAATCGTATTAATAACGCTTGTTAAGTACGTTGGCTGCGAATGGAAAATAATCAGGTATAAGCCGCGTTCGTTAAATCCCATAAGCGTAAATCTCGCAGTATCTTGACCCATTCGTTGCTGACTCACGACAAAAATATATTTAGGATAAGAAAAAATTCATCGATCTCTAATAAAATCTAGACGGCAGTCCCGCCGAACGATTTACACCTAAGGGAGCGCCTAAAGTGCCTTCGACGAGCACCCAAGTGTGTACCAAAGCGAGTCCAGCAACAAAAGGGTTGCGATCAAGGTCGAGACTAGACACGGGTCACAGCAGATCGGTAATGACTTTCGACTCGCGGACAATTCGTTAATCATGCCGGCAAATCTCTGCCAGGACGATGATGGTCAGTGGTGCGTTGATCAGTGGGACGTACCTAAAAAGTAAGCGTGACATATCGACGTTAAGCGTGGAATCGGCAGATTTACCGCCTCGTTCCACGGATTAGCATCCGTGTTAGCCACAAAAATTAGAGATAAAGAAAGGAGAGAAAGGAAAAGAGAGACGTTTTCCGCGCACGCGAGACGATCAAAAACGAACAAAACAGAGACAGACCAGAAAAAAAAACAGAACAAAAAACAGAGAGAGAGAGAGAGATAGAGAGAAAGAGAGAGACTGCACCAGAGACACAGAGATGACATTAGATTGGAGGAATAGGTGAAAGGTGAGAATAAGAAAGGTTTCGTACGCGTGTCGGGATGATTGCAAACCGACTGTGTTTCGTTGCTTCTTGGATAAAAGCAGAAAAACGATGCTGCGTGTCCTCGCGTCTCCTTCATTGGAGAACTTGTTCGTCGTCGTGACGAATCTTGCCTTGAATTCGCAGAAGCAGGACAAACTTTTAGCTAGAGAATCTGTTATTCCTCTAATACCGTTTGTACGCGCTAAGAACGCATTTGCTCTGGATGTTCTTCTATCGTTTGTAACGTCGCAACTCTCGGTGGCTAGGCGTCGCTCGTAGGTATCAATACAGAATTCCTAACGAGAACGAAGGAGAAGGAAGACGGACAGAAGCGGCAAGGCTAACAAAGAAGCAAGAAGCGCGAGGAGTACTGCTCCCTCCCCTCTCGATGGACCTTCAATTTACTCTGCTTGATCGCAACAACGAAAGCTTCGAAGGCTACCGTGGATGCAAAGACAGAAAGAGACAGACGTAGTAGAATTCAGGATACGAAGACAGAGGAAGAATATCTAAATGGGATGGAAAAGGACGGAGGACATGCAACCGCAGGTGATGGCAGGTGCAGTCACGAGAAACGTGTGCTCGGTTTATCGCGCGTGTTCCTCGTTCGAAAGCTCGCGCAGACTCGGCTCTTCGCTCTTGGGCGATGAATCATCGCGCAACGATGTCGGAGACGCTGGTCGAGGACACGTACAAGGCTGAGAGAGGAGCAGACAAGGAGACGAACGAAGAAGGAACGAACGGATACAGGCGATTCGGACAAAAAGGCAGAGGCGAGAAAGAAGGGTAAAAGAGATACTGGTACACTAAAGACTGTGTAGTAGAGAAACGTGGACAAAGAGTATTACAGAGAAAGAAGAAAGGAAAGAAAGAAGTAGAAAGTGATGGTGAAAAAAGACAGACAGACAGACAAGCAGAAAAGAAAAGAATCATCAACAGAGAGAACGTCGTTGTCGTTCGACTTTAAAAACAGCACAGCGATCCACGTGTCGCTGTCATTTAGGTATTTTTGTAATTAGAGACAAAGAAAAATAAGACATTAAGTAGTGGTGTTGGTCATTACCGTTCGGGTCCGGGGCAATCGGGTACAATGATTGAGGCTTTGTACTGTCGGGCCGTGGTGGTTGGTGGTTGGTTCATTGGTGGTTGGTTGGTGGTTGTTGTCGATTGTTGGTAGGGTGGTCCATTTGCCGATCGAGTCAGGGTCCGTCGTTCCGGGCAGGGCAACGGCAGGGCAACGGCAGGGCAACACCAGGGGGGCAACGCCGGGGTTGGGGCGGGGCCAGGGCACAAATCATCAACCAAGTTAGACATCACGTCTTTCACGGCTGGATTAATTTTCGCGGCTTAATCTTCTAACCCCTTGTCTCTTTCCATTCTACTTTACGGGTTGCGTGAATTGTTCGTGCAACCCCCATTCCACCCCGAAATTCTGTTTTTCCCCGTGACTATTACGATTGCTTCCTTTTTCGAGTCGCGCGATCGATCGGAGAAATATTTGCAAGGTACAATGTGTGGTATTATATGTTCTATTAACGTACGTTTCTCGTAAACTCTGCTAGTTGGAAATGGCGACGGTCCGATGAAAATTCTAGCCACGCTAATGGAGAATGAAATCGGTAAGAAAAATGATTTACAAGTGACTGTGAGGACGCTCTTGCCGTCTTCGACGGAAAACACAAGAAAATACAACCCCATTGTCCGCAGCGGATCAACGCCCATTATTTCCACGTTGCTGTAAATATTCTGAAAACGGCATTCATTGCCATACCTCACCCCCTTCCCCTTCCCATCGTTCTTTCCCTCTTTCAGCAGTTAATTGACGCCGGCTGAACCTCGAGGCCGATTCTCGCGGCATTTCAATTGCTAACGAAGTCGCTTAAGCGTGGCTAATTAGAGGAAGTTTTAATAATTAACATGCAATTTCGCGAAGAACTCCGGTCTTCCTCCTTTGAGCTCTATAAGCCACCACGTACTCGAATTATGAATCGGCTGGTCGGCGTGTTTTATCACGATCGTGACAAGTGTTAATCCCTTGACTGGAGATTAGTCGTTTTCTCTGACGAATTTAATCCAGCCCTAGGCGACAGGACATTCTCTGATTATTCATCAACCCTTTGCATAACTTCGTTTGTACACTAAACTTTAATGAGAAGCAAGCTTCGTCTTCTTATCGTACCTACTAAACTAAGCGTGTCACGCTTCCGACTTTCGTCCAATCTTCTTCGTTTAATGGACTTTAAAAAAGAAGATTCCTAACCCACTAGTGGGGCGAAAGTACCACCCAATGAAACGATCGCTTGCAAATATTTCTCCGTCCACGCCAACTTGGCGAAATTTTTCTCCTCGAGGTCCTCGTCGACCAGCTTCAACCGGCCGACGTAGTTCGAGCATAAGATTCCCTCGTTCGTTTTAAACGAGGGATACACGCTGCAGGGAACTCGTCGCGAAAGGGGACGCAACCAGCGGCGCAACATCGAGCGGACGGTAAAAATGTTCCCCGGCGAAACACGATTATCCCCCGAGATTTTTCTTTCTCTCGCTCCTCGGATTATATACCTCCTGGCCTTCCACCTTTCGGGTCACGCAGAAAGCCGCGTCATCTACGAAACTCGACGAACACGCGAGCTCAGAAGCGAACGAACCGCCTCTGGCACGATTGTACGTACGACCAGGGACAAGATCGAGTGGGGATGGCTGGTTCGCGGTTGGTTAATTTCGCGTTTACTTCATTGCCGCTCAGAATTATTTACTAAGATGACGTTTTTTTATGGGCTGCTCGTTCGATTCTTTCGAGCAAAACGAATACGACGACTGAGAAGCTTCGTGTGCGTTCCTACGAGATACTGGATAAAACTGCAACTAACGAGAGATAAGCAGTTAAGCAATAATTAAGAGTTTCTTACAGATTCCTCCGTGATCGTTCGCTACATTCTTTGTCCGTTCTTGAAGAGATAAACCAACATGCATAATTCTCAGGTCCCGACTTTTAAATCGATCGAACGCATTCGCTGTGTCGAATCCACTCTATTTTGTCCCTGAGTCTGCGAGTTCTCAACGTTTTCACGTTTTATCGTGTGAAACTGATTCGCTGGTATTGGTTGCTCTTCGTATTTAAAAAGGCACGCGCAAAGACATACTAATGAATCGTGTATACGACGACGGTTTGCTCGATTTTTACAGATCGTTCGTTCGGACCTATTCGCTCGATAAGAATGATCGAAACGCGAGCTTCAAGTACGACGATATTCGAGCTCTCGTTTAACTGCTGCTTCGCGCGAAAACCAGCAACCTACCGTACGAACGATCGCTGCAAACGCTTGCAATCGTTGTAATTTCGTTATCTGCGATTCGTGAAACTGTTGAGGGGCTGGCTTCTTCGATTTATCGCGCGCTATGCAACACTAAGTTGCGAACCTTTGCTTCGTCGTGTCCCTCCGATGTTCTGGTTCGTGCGGGGTGAGTCTCGTCGGCGTCTCAAGGTCGGTGGAAAAAACACCGAGGCGAACAATCGGTGTTGCGCAAGAAATCGATCGAGAAACTCGTGAGTGTAATGCCTGTTACGTGCTCGACCGAACCGAACGATCGTGGGTCGTAATTAACAGATTGAAATTCAAATTTAGATATGAAAATAATCCTGCTCAAATAAATTATTATACGAGCAATTAAACTACCAATCGTATTTTACTTTTGCTTGGGAATTCTAGCGGATCGCCAACAGAGTTGAGTTTAGTTTTGAAATAAGCTTTCGAATGAGATTTACACCGTATTGCAATGTATTCGTTCCGATTCATTAGCACCGTTAATTAATCCTTTCGAGATGAGATCGAAAGGGTTGGATCAGAAGGCGTGTGCAACAGGCTTTACTCGAGTCGCATCTTTAATCGATCGTTCAGGGTCGGCTGCGGTTTCACGCCCACGCGCTTTTCTCGGACCACGAGACGCGCAAAGTCGTTTTCCAAAAACGGTCGAGAACAGGGAAACAAATGATCGTGTCGGTCAAGCGAACGCAAATTTTGCGGGAAACGAAGGGAACTTTCCAGTTGAAGAAATAAAATGCGTGATGAAGATATTTCGTACGTGTGTGTGTATGTATGTATATACTGCATATCTTTTCTGTCGTATGTGTTAAAAAGGAACGGTTTCAAAGCCTTCTAAACAAAATAATAATAATGATAATGATAATAATAACAGTCTGCTAGATTGGCTAATAAAAAACGGGCTGCTACGCTCGAGAAAAAGAGACAGAGAGAGAAAGAGAGAGAGAGAGAGAAAACGCTGTACCTCGGAGCTAACACGATTCTCGTTTGCACACACGTTGCAGAAATACACTCATCGGAGCCTCCCTAAACATTCCAGCTAATCGGAGAACTCGATCGATCGACGATAGTCACATGGTCGCCTCTAGAACTTCGCACGAGAGATTAGTTAACGAGAACGGAGCAAGAAGCTCGTGAAAATACGATGATTCTCCGCCGAAAATCAAACATTTGATTAACTAAGACTATCCGAAATTATATATCCGCCACGGTTATTTCTTCGTTGAAAATTCGTTCTCACGATCTTCTTGTCTAACATCTTATCTCTTTTCTTTCCAATCGTTTACTCGGCTTCTTCTGTCTCTCGTACTTGTCCCCCGAAACACGGACGAACGATAGAGAGAACAAGATCGAGGGGAACGGAATCGACGGAAACGGAAGAAGCAACGGCTTACCTGACTTCTCAGTTTGGTGATATTCTGGCCACCTTTGCCGATTATCGAACCGGCTACCTGTAACATACAATCGTTTCTTCCATAAGAACTGTCCTTTTAATTCGATATCAAAGCGAAGAATCTCTCGAAAAAATATACTTCGAGCTACCTTCTGTCAATATTTAACACAGATCGATCCTGCAATATAATCCTGTAATATTGCAATATCGACCACGTACGACCAGCAACATAGCCAATGGCCACAAGTATCGACTACATTATAGATCGTGTACGGGCACGTTTTTACGCGACCAATTCTTTCATGGAATCTCGCGTCAAATAAAATCGAGTATGCTGACTCAAGTTCTCGGCCTCGACACACAGCTACGGGGGATGGAGCAGACGCATGCTCCAATTTCGTTCGTCTCGCGCGATTTTTGTGGGAACGGCCGCGAATCGAACCACGGAGAAGGTCGATCGTTTCTTGATCGGTTGAATGCGCGCCGCTGGCCACGTTCCAGCGATTAACGACGATAAGTTACAACCGCGAGCCGATTGCAACACAGCACGGGCGGAAAACGCAGCGCGCGATAATTACGTTCTCTCCGCGATGGTGAATGAGATCACTCTCGAAAGGAGCGATCCATCGATCGACCCTGACACCGACAGCCGTTTTCGCGGAGTCTTCGATCGCGTGTCTCGGTCGGGCCGCAATCGACATTGTACTCGATCGTTGGTGCGCGACCGATCTCGAGCCGCGATCGAACACAACGAGAACGAAATCGACCTGACTGCCGGTGAAATTGACAGGAGATAAATGCAGTCACCAAATGAGCTGCTCCTTTGTACCTCGATCCCCTGCTGGGATGCACGTTTCCCCTTTCTTCGAGATGCAATCTCGGTTTATTAAGACGCGAGATATTGCACGGTGAATTTCGATATGGAACGTGATATTCAACATAGTTTCCTTTTATGTCTCTCTGTTGTGTGTCAAGACTTTTTCTTCCGACTAGTCACAAAGCTTAATATCATTTAAAACGACGATGTTTCGAAAACAAATGACCAAGAAACGTAGAATTGAAGCAATCGTGAATTTTCGTGTTAAAGAAATACAGGATGGTTGGCATACTGGTGGTAAAAGCGGAAAGGGGGTGATTCTACGCGAAAAAGGAAGTCGAAAATATAGAATAACAATTTTTCGTTTGAGGCTTTGTTTTCGAGAAAATCGAGAAAATCGACTCGGTACGCGTGCGGTACGTTATAACGGATATCACTGTAGATCGTTGTCTCGATGGAAAAATTAAAAAAAAAAATTTTTTATTCTATGTTTTCGACTTCTCTTTTCACGTAGAATCACCACCTTTCCGCTTGTACCACCAGTTACCAACCACCCTGTATACAAGTAGAAATTTTTAAGTGTTTTAACGATTAACTTAATATTAAATATATTTGCAAGCAAAGTAGTGAAAAATATTTGGTCGTTCTCACTTACACCAAACGTACCTTTTAAGCTTTTTATAAGGAATTCTAAGATTGCAAACGTCTCAGATATTCCGGAAAGAATTTCAAAATTTCCGTCTAACTGCGAGGTATCCCGTCAAGATTTCGTGAATTTTCCCGGAGGAAAGAAAGCGGAAGGAAATCCGATAGCGGTTCGCCGAGCGCAGCGACAATGACCGGAAGAACTCAGCGTTCCGCGATTGCGAACGTGCCGACACCAAGTTACAACACGGTATGGCAAGCCGCTTTTACTTCGCCAACGATGTGTACGCGATCGCGAACAGACCGCTGGAAAATTGTACACGTGGGAAAATAAAACTTGGCAACATCCAGATGCATCGCCAAGCCTTATCTGGTCGTAAGAATCACGACTGCAAAGACGTATCTTACGCGATCTTATTTGGAAATTCAACTGTGAAGAATATTTGGCGGAAAAGCGTATTGTTCTCAACCGCATTGCATACTTTTCATTTGTCGCAGTGAAAGGTAAAAGTGAAAGTTTCTTCTAAAATAATTTCTTTCCAATCCTCGTTACAAACGTTGTCGCCACTTTCGAGATTCTCCTTCCTTCTTCCCTTCCTCCTATTTTCATGACAGTGTATTTCTTTTTATCCGAGATGTATTCTGAAGTTTAATTACGAGCGTCCATATCTTTCCCACTGTTACGAATGCATAGTCTCTTGGATTATTTGGTAATTCTATTTATATTACATCAGCGTAATAAAAATTCATGTATACTACGAAAATGAATTCAATCCGCAATTACTGCTTAACGAAGACACGAATACTTTTCTACTTCGCAATAGCGACGGATTTATAATAAACCGACGGGAAAATCAACACTAGTACTACAACACCTGTCAAAATGACTGGTTTTTATAATTTTATTTGAAAATTTCCACTTCGTGTTACATTTTCTTCCTGCAGTGATGCAATGACCTATGTAGCGACAACTAAAGGAACGATACAATAAATTTTACTTTCTTGCTATTCATTCAAAATCAAAATAATTTTGTATCGTGGCTATATACAGTGTCTAAATGACTGGTACATGTTAAAGCGTAAAAGAGTCCTACAATTTGTCTACCGATCCCGAATTAACCAGTTTCCTCGTTTTGTACAACTTTTTATACGTTTTTAGTATTTTTACTACGTATCGTTCGATATGAAGGTATCAATTATCAGAAAAATTCCAGATCGATCATGATGCTGACGCTAGAACATACCAGTCAAAATGACTGCTTTTTACCATTTTTATAAATGTGCCAACCCTCATGCAGAGATCATAGTCGCAAATGGATTAACAATATCAAAAATGTACTACATAACATGGAATCCCTTTTGTAAAAAAAAGTAATAAATCGATAAATATAAAAATATGTAATTATTACGTATTTTTTAAAAACCAGTCATTTCGACCGATTTCGGTAGAAATAGCTTCGCTTTAACTGTCGGTGATTCTACTGTTAATTATACGTCGATATCGCTTAAAGACGATGGCCTTCGAAATTTTGTCGAAATCAGAAATTTGAAAGTACTCAAAGCGAAGTCTCTTTAAAAAAGTAGAAAGTACATTACGTAGTTTCTCTCGACTATTTACGTAATCGTTCGCTTCGATTCGCGGATACTAAAATATCGACTTTCATAGAAGATCGGATGATCGATTCATCGACTCAGGTTCGACTTGAAAACTGGTTTCGCAAGATGCGATTTGAAACCGATAAAATCTTACCTTGCTGGGGATCAGAAGACGAAGCTCATCGTCACCCTGTCTGTAACGCTTGTGAGGACTTGTCGGTCCCCCTGAACCTGTCATAGTGCCCGCATCAGCTTCTCTCTTCATTATTTCTGCAACAAAAATATCGATCGACTGTTTAGTACATCACCATTGCGTTATAAATTGTCACACATACGCAAAACAATTGATCGTACCACGAATAAGTTTTCGAAAAATTCATTTTCCCGATATTAATCGTAAAAGCATGTGCTTACGAAACATAAACAGGCTGAAAAAGCAGAAGATTACAACGTCGAATGCTAATTGTACACTGAATATTCCAATATCTCGAGTTAAAACGTAGAAATCCTTATCGCGATTGAAAGAAAAAAATCCTGTCGCAAAAAATTAAATATTAATCGGGGACAGAGTTTCACACACTTTTAAAACCAACGTTGCAACGTTCGAAGCTAAGGAGTTAATTCTTACCTACTTCTGGTGTGATTGCATTACCTCGGATAATATAACAAAAACTAGCGAAGCGATTCAAGACCGGACGTACGTCACGTGCCCGAATTCACCCCCCGACCGAGAGAAATCATGTTCCCCCTCGATTTTCAGCCACGCACGCGTTCCGGAAACAACAGCGGCGACGCGGACCGCAATTCGTAATAAACCTATAAACATGCTTCGTATTCGCGTAACCGTTTGTTTGCGGGGGGCTGAACGCTATGTAATTCACTGTCCGTTAAATCGGCTCGGTCGGTTTAATGACGTGGATAGCACGGGAAATCGATGTAACTCGGACACATTCGCGATTAAACGACCAAACTATCCCTGAATTTGTTCCACGTTCGTCAACCTTGAACAGTTGGACGTAACAGGTTCGCTGTATAGGTAGTTTCCGCGTGTGCAACGTATCTGGTATTCCTCGTTAAGTAGACCAAAGACCACGATTACGTTAATGTTTTATTTATATACACGCACTTTTTTTCTTCTTTTAATTTATGTTATTCGCTGTTCCTCAGCAATGCGATTATAAAAAGCTATTCCACGGATTTATAACATATTTCTCCTTCTGTCGATATCTCACAATTTTTTAATGTTTAAAAAAGTTGAAGTATTTGTATCATTATGATTGACCTGTAGCTTTTTCAGATCATCGCTATCTTTATTGTTTTTCTGATTTACTTAGCAGGCCTCTATAACGTATCTATTATCGTAATGCGTACATTTTTTCTACGTTATTTTCCGACACAGTTTTGCGTCATATAGTATAGTGAATAATTAATTATTCCACATAATTCACGATGCGACAGAGAATAAATGTATTTCAGAAATAAGACGAGGAAACAAGTGGCAAGACAGAAACTTCTCACACCGATCAAAGTATGCGAAAATCTCGCACAAAAACACGGATCAGTTACAACGGATTTATATCGCGACCAGCGCTATTAATTCGGCCAAAGCAAACGATATTTCCTTTCCGCGTGCCGTGGAATGCTTGAAGCGCGCGAGTCCCTGAGTCACCGAGATTCATGACACGATTAGGGCTTCGAAATTGCTTCCTTCCGATCGCCGCGAGCGTCGTATTACCAGCGATAAACCAGAAAAATCTCGCAATTCTGGCAATCGAGAGTACATCAGATTTCTGTCGCTGGCAAACGAAATTCCTTCTGCCTCCGTGGAATTAGCTTCTTTGGCTATGAAATAATAAAACTCGCGAGAATCGAGCGGAACAGTGATATCGAATGAAAGTAGGTCTTCTTCTTTGTCTTGCGTTTTAAAGAAATGCGAAGGCACAAGGAGAAGTTCAAGAACGTAGCATGGGACGAGGACGATAAAAACAGAATACGTAGAACGAAAGGCGAGACTAGTTCCAAAGTTGAAGAATAATAAAGTTTTGCATAGTCTCTCTTCTGCTTATCGATGCCAAGCATACTTTAATAAAAGTCAACGCCGTATGACATCATACAGAGATGTTTGACTCTGCTCATCCTCTTTGCTGGCAAATTCCAAAAAATATGACGAATTTCAGATATGTTATCGAGTTGCGCGCATCGATTTCCACGAAATGTATTTCAGCATAGACAGCGAATATATCTCCGCAAAATATCATAACCTCGGGACGATACTATCGTATAAAACATATGAAACTCTATATCGATAATGCGTTGTATTGCACAGTTTTAGTAAATAATGCTATACACTTTCTATCGAAAAGCAAACTCGTGCATTCTACTATTCACAAAAAATAATTGAAACGAACAAACCGAAATCGTCATAAGTCGCCATTTTTACGACGAACACAGTGTGGAAATTGAAAAAAAAAGCGAAGAAACGTCGGGAGAAGGAACGAATGGACAGGACGAATCGATAGTCGACCGGTCGACACGCGACGTTAATAATTTACCGGGGCGATTCGTAGGCGAAGGGTGACCAGCGGCCCGTGCGCGCGATTCGTCGTTTCGATTTCATTGCGGTGATGGGAAGAGACGACGGGAAAAGCGCAAAAGGAACAGGAGGCGGTGGCGTTCGTTCGCGGCTCGTTAAAGAATCACGAGGCACGAAACCTGCGTCACGGAAACCGGCTTGAGCAACAGAATACGCAATCGTTAACGATCGCATCGTTAAAGAACACTAACGGACCTTTCAATTTTGTATATCGTGGAACGTTAACGACAGTGACGTTGCACACTGTTGACAATTTCCAAAAATAAAGCTCATGTTTCGGGTTTAATCCGACTGACGATTTTCCAAGCAGGAAACATGCATTCAAGTGACTATTGATTATACGGGACTGCGGATAAATATCGTGATCGATGCGACTACAAATAGAGAAGCGTTCGTCGAAAATAACAATTTCAAAACCAACGACGTGACTAAAAGCCACGAACGATTTTGAAAAGCTACGGACTTTGAGCAGATGTAACGATTTCGAAAGCAAAGAGACGTAGAAGATTAAAAAATTACCTGGCTGAAAGGATCCGCAACGATAGGCTCGCGAGATTCATGTTTCGTAACTAATAAATTATTTAATAAACCGATTTCTCGATAGAAATTCATATAAGCCGATTGTAAATTTCTTACTTTGCTATAAATGAAGTTGCAAATATGTATCTGAATCGAGGAAATCGTAGGTCCGATCGGAGTTAAAAATTGCGATGGTATTGAACAATTTGAACCAAGTCATTCGATGAGATTAAAATACTCCAGGGAACGCTGGCACTTTGTTTCCTTTCTTTATATTTTCCAGCGTGTTCGAGGAATGATGAATATTAATGTCTGCGATTCTTCGCGGCGAATTCGTTCGCTTTGACAATGTTGTTTGCCAGCCACGGTCCCGTTGTCGTGTGAATTTTTCGTTAAAAACACGGAGGCAATTTCCTGCGCTGTCGAACAGCCGGAAACATTTTCGTCCACGCGATAACTCGATCAATTCCCGCCGTCTCGCGTGATGCATTCGATCTCGACGAGCCATTCGATCAAACGATTTCAATCCCCTTCGTGGAAACGATCGGAAAAGAACGCGAGTATGAAATATCGCTGTTGGTTCTCTTTAAGGAACACTCGTGTATCTCCTACTGTGAATTTTTCCTAAATGGAACGACTTTTAAGCTGCCCGTTAACACGAAAGTCGCGAGGAAATACACGGCACTGGAGTTACGTGGTGTGACCGATCATGGACCGCTCGTTTCTCCTAACTACAAGATTTATTTTTACTAGCGCCATCGTGTTTTCAACAAACAAGCAGCGTGCGTGACCAGACCGTGTCGTGACACGAACTCGAAAAGACCTCCTACGCTTCTGGTCGTCCGACCATTATCGTAAGGGTGGAACAGGGGGTGGATCAGTCGATCGTTGTGCACGAGGGGCCAAGCGAATGATAAAATAATGGGTCGTGGGTAATTTCCACGTAACGCGTCGATTCCGAAGCACGTTTGAATTTGCCAACATATTTTTCAAATAAAAAATATACGAATTAATTCGAGAAAAAAGAAAATAAGTTAAGTTTAATAAATGCCGGTATCTATCTCGCTTTACGATCACAGTGTGTATTCGATAGAAGAGAAAGTCGATTACACGCAGTGCCAATCGATACAATATTTATCAATTATTCAGCAAAAACTCGGTTTATCGGCCTCATTTTAGCGACACGTGCCGTCCGCTCGACCATGGAAAGCCAAAAAGAAAGAATAAAGGGGAAAAAGACAGAGAGGGAAAGAACGTGAAGAGAAAGGGATGAGAAGGGGCGCCATAGAGTCTGCAACGAGGGTAGCGTGAGGCGCCGAAGAGTCCACTGCCGGCAGCACTGCATCGACTAACTAGTCCATAACCAGTCCGCACGCCACTCCAAAGGGTTGCTGGTCTGATATATAGGGGCACAGGATGGAGGGCATCAAAGCCAGGTCGAAGGGGAGACCGCAATTAGGAACTGGGAGCAGCTTAAACTCGCTAAACCTGACGCGGGAATTTGAACTTGATGAACTTTCGACGGGTCTATGAAACGCAACCGCATGTATAGCATAATATCTGCGATTTATACAGGGTGAAGTGAAAGTGATGTGTAACCCTGAGTTTAGATTCTTGTGAGAGGGAATTATCAGAGTTTTACCCGCCAACTTGAAGTTTCAAACTGTTTGATACATTTTCAGTACGGATGTACCGTAAATTGTAGCACAAGCTGAAAAGGATGCGGTTTCGCGAAACCACACGTGTTACGCAAAAGTAAATTGAACAATGTAAAATGACAAATTCTCGATATTTTATTTTTTCTGATTTTTATTTCTCTAGTTAAATTACAAATTATTGAAAATTCTCGTTCCCTTTCGTGTCAAATAAATTGTTACTTGTCGTATTAAAGAAACATGAACCGATGATAACGCGTGCCGAGCTTTCACTTTTTCAAACGAATATGATATTTTGCCTGAAGGTAATTATACTTTCGTTGTTTGAACGAAGCAACTATTTCACGCAAACCCGCAAATATCAGCCAACGAATCCTCGTTGCAAGTCAAACGCACCTGCATTTAATCTCTTCAGCACGAGCGTTGACCGCAGTCGACGTACATCGAATAAGTATGTAAATCATTTGGACAGAAGGTACGAAAGATAAAAAAATCATTATATAATGAAATTTTGAGAAAACACGGCATAATTTTTATCATTATTTTTGTTATTACTTAAAATATTATTCCACGTTTTCCGTAATGTGTTATTCCAAACGACTGCAACGATTCGCGTTATTCTATTCATCGGAAGAAGCGCTCTGCAATCGTTCTATAAATTCAATAGAATAAACGAACGACGATTATATAGGTCAAACGCAAAGAATCGATTTCTCAAACGAACTTCGTTCGTGCGCCGGGATGCTTCGAGAAACGAAGTCAAGTGGATCGATAGTCAAAGGAATAGGTGGAAAGGGAAGGGGCAATATTATTAAATCAGAACAGAACCGAAATATTCCAATTTCCGCGAAAGTTGCACGATAGTGGCGTTCAAGAGGAAGGAGAATCCATGGTACGCGCGGATCGAGAGCCGTCTCTTGTCGCGGTAATTGCACTCCTAGTAGTTACGCGGTCCAAGTAATTATTTCGACGTGGCGTAGACGACGGATATCCGAGATAATTGCAGCCAGCGCGACAATGATATCGCGCCCCAAAATTGCTCGGTGCCAGTAAAATATGATGTTTGCATGTCGTGCTTCTCTCCCTTTTCTCCCGCTTTCTCCGTCTTCCTGGCGAACCTTGTGTGCCACGGAACCACCCTCCGGCAGATGCTAACAGCCTGATAACCGGCTGTCCTTTTTTCAGCTTTTTCGAACGTTACAACAGAACTACGAGAGACACGATTCGTTTGAATATTCGTGGAAACGGAATAGACTGGGAAAAGTAGGCTTGGAAACATTTTCAAACACGCCTAGTTTCCAAGCATTTTGTCGGAAGAAACGTTAAGGACTTCTGCACACCAGATGTTGACTCTGCAGGTTCGCATCCACTATGTAGCTAGTCTGAGACATAGATCTCTTCTCGGTGATGTTTATTACGTATGAGATTTCTTGGAACGAATTTCGAAAATGTGGATAGTATTACTATATCGAATGGGAAATAGAGAACAAGAAGAGGAAATAAGGGAAACAAGGTTGATCGTGGCTGGATTTATCGAATCGAAGTCGAAATGGGACGGCTCTTCTCACGATTCTATGCCGGCTTAACCGGGTCAACGAACAACAAGCGGGCGACATCGCACTAATGCCAATTAAACGAATAAACTTAATTGGTTACGTCGACCTGTTATTTATGTAACGAGAAAAAAAACTGAGTTTTGCTTTTAATCAACGAGATGAAAATACGCCATCGCTAAACTCAATTCTCGACTAAACGCTAGTTCCGCCCGTAATTTATTTAAAGAAAAAACTACATCTTTCGTTGACTCTCGGTAAAGAGCCACGATTGCACGTTAACGTTGAAATAACCACGATTCCTCTCTTCCATGCGTTTACCTTGCCCGAGTGAACCAACTGTTAAACTTATTACCTTCTTCCCGATTTCCCTGACAATTTGCATCTTAGAGGAGAATAATTGCATGCTAATTTTCCTCGCAACCGCCGACATAAATTATCTATCCTCTTAAGGACCGCCAAAAATTCTCCCTCGAGCAGAATCCTCTGGCGCAATAATCCATGGAAATGCTTAAAACGACCGAATACCGGATACAAACGACGTCAACGACGTGCAAACCGACACTGTCCAAAAAAATCAAGGAAATGGGGGAAAAAGAGGAGTCGTGGAAAATGTGGCAATTACCAGCAGACTGTGGCCATATATTGAACACAGGAGGGACTATAAATTCAAGATGTCCCGACGAAAGAAACTTGTTTACCGTTTTTACCACAGTTCCTCGTCTGTCTCATCCACGTTTATCCACCTCCAAACCCTGGCAACGATTCCCACGGGATTTTCCTTGTAATTTGGTAAACCACTCTCTACCCGTTATATTTACTCTCAGTTGAGCCAACCTTGCCTCGCATGTCGAGAATATGTAATCTTGTTCATGTTATGAACTTCGTCCGACGTTAGTATCGTTTGTCGACACCGTAAAAATTGAACACGTTTATGTGCACTTTATAGATCGATAAACAAAGTCCAAATTCTTTTCACGCTATTAACGCTAGAATTACGGGAGTAATGAAACTGACTATTTCCTAATCGTTCGTAGAAATTTTGTAAATACATTCTTGGCAATTCTCCGCGATTCTTTTTACAAGTACACTGCCGGCTATAAATTATTAGGATAATTATTAAGGATATATTTAAAACACAGCTAATGCTTCCCGCTGCTTTTATATCATAATCGCTCCATTATAAATCTATTCCTTATCTGTATAATATAAATACACATTAATTTAATCGGGTCGTAGGTATTTTCTAGTAGAAAATAAAATAACATTCGTTAGAATATTAGAGAAACGTTTGTTCGTGAATAGGTTTTAAATACCGTTAGTACATTCTCGTTGAATGATTTATATCCCAGAAATACAAGAATGCGAAGTGTTTCTGATTTGAAATCCGCATAATTTCATTGCAAATGATTCGATTTGTATCAAAATTATACGAGAGCCATTCCATCGACGTAAACCACTTTCTGATTGAACGTGCGAGATTCTCGCAAAGCGGATTGCGAGAAGAGAAGGAGAATAACAGGGAGACGCGTGTAATATTCGAAGTGGCGGACGAGGATCGAAGGGACGCTGGCAGGTGAGATTACCGGCTTCGGCTGAGACTAAACGGAGTTGGCTTAGAAATTCGACGCTTGACGTCACGCTTTCCATCGGCTTCTTTAAATAGAGTGATCAATGATATCGCTGATTGGACGGCTGAGTCTTTGCTCCAAATACCGGACGAACAGCTTGAGCTTTGCTCAGTGTGTATGAAAATGCAGCACGCAATTACGGGCGTGTATAAATTGGAAATTTGTCCACTCTTACGTGTCGAGTATTTCATATTACGTTGCATAAGAACGTGCGTCGGACAAAAGGAGAAATAAGAGAACGATGTGGGACGAGACAAAAAAGTGTTCGCTTGTCTAGCACGAACTCAATGAGAAAACATTTACATACTCGACGATAACAGAGTCACGTTGAATTTCATTCGTTTCGAGGAACTTAAAAATCCATTCAACGTCTGTTGCTTGGGGAGTTATGTCAGTGGTGATAAGAAATTACAGACTGCGCATTACCGCGTGTCTACGTATCTCGCATAGACGCCAACAGTGTCGTTTCTCTCTTTGCCGCTTATCGAATAACTCGTCAGAAACAAATAAAGTTCTGTCGATATTCGTTCGTTTGGATTCCCCGTCAAACAGAGAACAATCGAAGAGGAATCCATCGCCCTCGCAATTGTGTTTCTGCTTGCAAAGTAAACGGAGAAGATAGAGTGCAGAAATTTGTCGAGGTCAGAAATTTTACAGAAATGCTCGCTTAGAGCGACAAATGATAAAAGAACGGTCGAAAGGACGCAAGAACAAAAAAAAAAGAATGCTACGCGGAAGAATCGAGCAAATAGAAAAAGAGAGATCGAGGGACGATGGAAAACGTGCTAACAGCTGAAATCGGTCGAATCAACGGAATTTCTTGTTGGTTTCGAGGAAAGAGAATGGTTTAAAGCAGATCGGGAGAGGCATCGGGGACTCGCACTTTCCGAGCAAATACCGACAGTTATGTCAACAGACAGGCGCGTTAACGCTTGTTAAATGTTTGAGAACGTTTATGCAGCCAGGCAATAAAAGGCGAACCGGTTGTCGGTGCATCGGTGATAATGCAACGGAAGGCTACTGCGGCAAAAACAGACCTGGCACACGCGAACCAATCAAAAGACTCTGCGGGAGTTTTGCGCTGGAATCTGATCGATTTGCCCTCTTCCGATAAATGGAAATGAAAGAAAGAAGGTCGATGGACTGGCTGAGAAAAACCAGTTTGTCACAAGAGCCCAAAGATTCCTTTCACCCGACGAAGAATGAATCGAAAAGCCGGAAAAAAAAGACTTTGGACATTGCTATGTAGCTTGCCCTGGAGTTCTCGCTATTGTGGAAACGTGATTTCGTTGAATGAGTGAAGAATATCAGGAAAGAAAACGATAGAGGTGCAAATGATAATATTTGGCGTGGAGAGGTGCGAAAGAAGAATGTTTGGACGGAGCGTTTGAGATTATCGTGTAAACGAAAAATTGACGGCTACCAAAAGTTTGGAGTAGACGTGCAAATAGTTGTAAAAAGACAAAAATTGGAAATCAAGAGTCGGCAAACGAATCAAACTCTTTCGTCTTCGACGCAATACACCTACGTTACGTGATAGAGAAGAATTTGGATGAACGAATTCCACAATTAGACTACTACATCACCGGCATAAACGTTCGTTAATATCAATGTAGAAGAGACTATTCAACGTGTTAACGAGTCTTGGTTCAGCGAATCACTACAAGACAAGATTCGAGCAACTATGCTTTGTGAGGCCACCGTTAATTTCTACGACCAAGGGAAGACATCTCGCCGAGCTTTCATCCATTTATCGTAGTCGCGTATGAAGACGTTCGTTGAATAGTTCCCACACTTCCTCGCGCTCCGAAATTAGCCGACGCATTCACGAAATATCGCCCGTTTGCTCAAACGCGTTGTCGCGTCGTTCAATAATTTCCTAATTAAACGTAGAATATATCAATTCTTGTATCGCAGAAAATCTGTATAGCGACTTCCATAAGAAGCTATCGCGATTCACGCAATTAAACATCTCTGAGCAAGATTTCTATTCATTTACTCGCGGAATAAACGCATCGATGATTACTGCGCGAAAAATGTAAAGCGAAAAAGAGAATTAGTTGCGTTAAAAGAGCACCATATGGGTTACAAATCTTTAAACAGATATAACGTAGAGAACAGAAAACAAATTTATTTTGTTTGTAAGACAATATCCGATATATTCGATGCCTATAAGGACAATAATATAGACAATATCTATAAGGAAGCTAAAAAGAAATAAAAAGAACAAAAATATTTCTTAAAAATTTGATTAAACGTCTTAATTTCTTCGCAGGCGCAAAGTTCCGCTGGAGCCACTTTGTCGAGCGCATATCTTTCTCGTACGTATCACACGTAACCATAGAGTCAGTCATCGCCGCACGAATATTCGATACAGCCACTCCACGTCCTCGCGCAGATTATTCGTGTAAATGGGATTGTTCAGCGAGCCAGCAATTTACAACCGAGCGAGCAAGTAATCGCCGATTCCTTCCCGCTCCTTCCGATATCCTGGCTCACGTTCATCCTTTTCCCGGTTTGTACTAGCTGAGAAGGCCGGTCAGGATTATTTCGTACTTTCCTCCGTCCTACCGCTACAGCCAGAATCGATTATTTCTGAATGAAATATCGTGATTCGAGTAGCGGCATTCAACGAACCTAGTGTCTGTTTCACTCGACCAAGCGAATACAAGCTTCTAAGTGGGATTCACGAACTTTGAGAACACGTTTACCAACAGATTTCGCATTTAGCTGCTATTTCGTACGAGTTTGCGAATACTCGAAATCTTCGCGCAAACGATGATTCGTGTTAGTTAAAAATTCTCTTATTTAACGACGTGTACAAACAACAATCTTCCAAAGTTAAAACGTATATTTTCTTTTCTTTCCTCTCCTCTTTTTTGGGGAGGTGGCGACTATTGGAAGAGAATTTTATCGATGAAATGACAAATCCGAGCACAGGGCAGATATATCGATGCGATCTCCGGTGACTTTGGTTAGAACTCCGATTATATATCGTTATCGAGGTTGAAATGTCATCTACGAAGCTAACGCAAACGGTATTATCGCGTCTCTAATCGCATGAGCACAAGGACGATGTAAGCAAACAGGTATATCTGTGTGTCGATGACGAAACATGGAAAAAAGCAGCGATCGATGATATAGACACGAGTGATTCAACGTTCACTGCACGGTAGAAGCAGCATTCTCTGAATAAATGAAAAATTCTTAGGTAATACACGACTAGATAAAGCTTACACCTGCAGAATGAATTATAGCACAAGAACGAAGGGAAGCTGAACGTTCACTATCTTCAACCTTCTGCAATGTCGTGTAACTTAGGAACTATATATTATCTTATTATTGCACTATTCTCTTAACGCCAGTCCATTTATTTGCGGCAATGGTTAATTTCTAGACTTCGTATTGAAATAAAAAGGCTACGATTAATTGTAATTTTTCTACTCGTGAGAAGAACGAACATAGCAATTGTAAAGGATAAAAGTAAAAAGCTTCCAAGATCTCAATGACATCGGATGAGCATCCACCTACTGTAACAATATACACAAATGGGGTACAAATCCTGACCGAATGTATAGGCCAAACTCTGTCATCAACAATGATGTCTAAGACAATCGAGGATGTGCACAATGGGGACAATCTTGAAAAATCTCAAGAAAAATTCCCCTGATGAAAGAATAGAATAGCATAAGAGAGGACAACGACACAAAAGCATCAAAATCTTTTTAAGAATTGACGAGTGCGTAGCCAGCGACTGCTACTCTAATTTTGTCCAGCTTCGCGATGAACTTCGAACAAAACAGAAATCGATATAGCCTGTAGAGTGCGCGTTTGACGACTTAATTATTTCCATGCGACAAGCGTCTGTAACGACGATTTTTCATCTGTCAGCATCCATCCACATTTCCTAGTTCGCGACGGTCCAGCTCCGAAATTAGACTCTATGAAACCGGACCAACCGGAAATTCGTTCCCTGGCATGATCGAGTCACGACTAACTGAGTGGAAATATTTGCAATAGACTAATAGCTGTTGGCATTAAAAGAGCCCGATTTTGTCATAAATTGTACAAGAAAGCAAAAGAAGACTAGTGAAAAATAAAATACATATATCGATGCGAAGTAAAAATCGTTTTATTTATTTGCAACGATCGTTGGAAGTCCGCCTCGAGTTACACAGAATTTGTTTGTAAAAAAACAGGAGATAAATAGACAATAAATAAATAACTATTTTCTTTGATGCTCTTCTTTATTCCCTGAGCAATGTTTGAAATTGCTTACTGTAAGAACTGCGTCAAAACACGATGTAGACATGACTGCGGTAGACATGACGCATTGACACGTCATAGATGCGGTAATTTGTGGACTCTGATGCATACTCCTTGCATGATTTCACGGTTTCGTTTTAAAAAAAACATCGCCGTTCTAACTGACGTTTCCTTTGGAATAATCTGTCTCAATGTCACGAAGGAAATCTAAAGAAATTAACGCGGCACAAAACACAGACATTTACGTAATTCTTGTCGCCTGTGTGCATCATGAAAAGGTGTGATACGGAATACTTCAAGTTTTCAATAGATAAAAATGCAAGACGTATCGTTACATCAAAGTAAAGACGCAATGCTTCAAAGACTCCAAGTTTCCACGTACCACGTAACAGCGTCTTGGTTTTATATCGTACAAAGATGTAGGCATAAAAAGACACAGTGCTACGATTTAAAGAACGTATAAGTTAACGTATGTAACTCTAAAGTAGGATACTCCAAATATACTTTTACTCGAACGTGGTGTCTACATATTTTCGTAAAATTGTAATTTGTAATTGTAATTTTCGATTTCGTTGTTTTCGCACCACCCGGTACTTTTACTTTCAACCTTAGTTACTTGTCTCAGAGGTAAGTCCGGCGCGGAAAAGGAGGCTAGCGACGAAGCACGATCACCGGAAACCTTTCAACGACGAAGCCGCCCTCGAAAAAGTTACGCTTTCGAGGGCAGGCGCGTTCCTCAGTTCCGTTGCTGAGAAAACCGCGCAGACTGTGTCGATGTCTCGAGTCGATGCACCTGAGATTACGTTAACGGTACGATCGATTTGTATAAACAACACCGCGAAACCATCGAGTACGCTACCGCTCGCGTTCTTTGACCCTGCGTCGAGAACCCTCGAACGCATAGCACGTCGAGAAGGGTCTTTTATCCGTACGCTAACCCTTCCCCTACCCGCGGCATTCCACGCTTAGCCTTAGACTCGAGAAAGAGGATCGGAAGAGAAGACGAAGCAAAGCTGCTACGAGCATGCTCTCGCTACCAAGGTGTAACGTCCTGGTACACCAGTCTGACCACTCTTCCGCTCCCTTTGCCCTCCATACCCTGCCTCCTTTCTTCTTCCTTGAGCCTTCGTTTCGCCTCCTTCCAACTCGACCGACTGTCTTCGCGAAACTTCAAAACTAGCGTTGTCGCTTAGCGAAACGTGTAGCGGATATGTTTCACATCGAAGTACGTAACGTTTAATGTAAAATTTATCGCACGAACTCTTATCCTCGATAAGTAGTAGATGAGAAAAGAAAATGAAGAAGATGTCGTTAACGCAATTTCTTGTCAATTTTACGACTATCTATGTAAATAACTAAATGGAATTTTCCAACTTGGCGATGTGTAACGAACAGGCACGCTCGTTAGCACAAAACAGTTGTCATCTCGAAACACGCGTGTCTCCTCGATAGGTGTGTCAAAACGAAAACTACCGCGTTACAAAAATACCACGAGTGGGTTGAGCTCGCGGCCGATTTGAATTTCATTCAGCTCGACCTCGGTCACGTTTGTTTGCGTTCGCGTAGCACGAGAAATGGCCACGACGTAACAGGCCGTTCACGACTATTCACGAGGAACGAGTTTCCACGTCGAATCGGCCTGCCAGTCACTGACGAACCCTTTTGTGGTAGAACGTCTGATTCGTGCATGGAATTTCACGATTATTGCTTCGAGGCGTACTGCGTTCAGCTGTATCGCGAATACATAACAAATAGGAATATCAAACTAGTAGATAACGCGCAGGATGCAGCGTACAATCGGTTCTCTAAACTTAGACCAGTGATAAAACGTCTGCAACAAACCGCAAGTCTTTTATCGCTTTCTTAAACGGAATGTAAAATTCTAAATTCGCGTTCACTGCGCACATATTTTGTTTCACCATTATCGTTCCGTAATAATTCCTTAATAATGTTATTTGTAACCGCTACAAACAATAACGTTTCTATCTTTCATTTACAGAATTCAATCGCGTTCGACTGTACCGATTTTCGAAATAAAAAGGAACGAACTAGAATAAAATGTTACACCCGATAAGATAATTTGCCCTCGTGATAAATTTTAGGATTAGACTCTGATGATTTGATCTCGAATAACTTGCCTACTCCGAACGAGGTTTATTTCAAGATCGTTATTCGGAATTAACAATCGTTCGTACAATGGAACGCAGTATTCAATCATAAAGAGTTCGTTTAATCGGACGTTCGTCCAAGCCATCGACACAAACCTGCGCTGCAAAAGGGAGTGGAGAAAGAAGGACATGAAATGCAACCGATCCTCGTTCTTTTTCAGGCTAACCGTATACGGTTCCTGCTTATGACCGCATATAAATCGTCGACGACGATCTCTCGCGAGTTGAAACAGAACGAGGCCGGTCGTCGCCGATTGTCGTCACTGAATTCCTTCAGCCGCGTGTTTCGCATGCGAAATGAAGCGCGGTTGCATTCTTGCCGCGTCGATGCAAAACTGTTACTCACCAATAACGATGTTCGCCGCAGTTGCCTCCGGAATGGATCGGCAGTAAACCCTGCACAGACAAAAAAAGACAAGCGTCGTTTTAATCCACGTCCCTGTTGCTAGAACCCACTGTACGCGAATCAATTCCTTCAGCCTTCTCCTCTCCTTTTTTTCGCCGACTGCACCACACTACGTACGCGCGTTTAAGGCGTACAGTGATACAGGGTACTCGAGTTTGCGTTAAAATCGTACAGCTGTCGACAGAAATAAGATAGAGCGATGAGCAAGGTTAAAGTTAGAACGTTACGGAATAAGAGAAGAATAAGGAAAAGTATGACGAACGAGTTTTGAAAATCTATATCGAATTTGACGATTTTTAAGAAGATTGCCGTTTATCCGTCACGATGTATGGGTTTTGACAATGGCAACTCCGTTAAAAGATGTCGAAATTAATATAGATTTTCAAAACCTGTTCGTGACACGTTTCTCTATATTTTTCCCTTATTCTACTGCTACGTAATTTAGCCTTAACCTCGAGCAAAATTCATCGCTCTATCTTATTTCTATGGAAAATTCTACACGATTTTGACAGAATCTTGAGCACATTATCCCACTGTGCGGCGCATGGAACGCTTGCTTTGTTGCCTACTGACGTAATACTACGTTCTTTCATCGGTGAAAGTCGCGGTTTCTTCACGTAGTAGTACGTCCCTTTCGCGATGATTGAAAATTCGAATTCTCCTCACTGACGATTCACTCGCGACCTAATTCCAAGCGTACTGATTTTCCCCTGTGCAAAACGCTTTACTGACCATTGACGTAGTTGCACGATCTCTCGTGAAATGCAATTGAAATTGATCGACGATCGACTAACTAACGACACACCGGGGTTCACATAGTTTTCACGGTGCTTCGCGCATCTATGTAAATTCTGCGCAATCTATTTCGGACACGATCGCGAACGTCACTGGCCACTGTTTCTAAGCGTCGAACGCGGGCTTCTTCGGCAGGAATATCACACGCCGGTAGGTCAGCAAAACGTTCGAGCATCCGCGCGTCTCTCCCGTTACGCAATTATTCGTAACTCGATCGACTCGTCCGTCGATCGGGCCCAAGGCGCTTCCTCGATGCCTTGAGACTTCTCAGCGATATCGAGATCTAGAGCTCGGTCGTACACTAATGACCGATGTCACACTGATCACAGTTCTCCACCAACAAAACACACCAACACGTGCACGACTGCTAATTAATCCGCCAATCCGACAAGATGTTGTGAACGAGCAAGGTCGTCACGGCGCGTGTTCCTCTCTGCTCGTTCTCTCGTCAACACCGGCAAATTAATACTCTGCCCGAAACGCGACAGAACAAACTGCGTCCGTCCCAATTTCCAAGTTCGAGCGGAGAACACCGTCAAGGTCGAAATACCTCGGACCAAAACGAGGGGAAGAGAGAAAGAGATAGAGATAGAGAGAGAAAGCGGTAAGAGAGAAATCGAGCTAGGTCATGGCCAGAGTTGGCAGTACCTTGAATATCCTTCGATCTTCTGCGACCTCGTGGCACGACCAAGGATCCAAGAGAAACGAGGATACGTGGAGAGTTGGTACGGATAAGGACCTATGCTAGATGGAAGACAGAACACGAGTAACTTTGCAAAGTGGTGAGCCCGCTTCTTCCAACGAGTAGTTGTCTACTTCTCCTCTGAGTCCCCCCTTCCTCCTACTCTTAAACCATCTCTTTCTCTTCCATTGCCTCCTTCTGCCTCTTCCTTCATCGTGCAGAGGCACGAGTCAGTTTGGTGGGGGGCTCGGATCACGAGGGGGGAGCCTCGTAAGAGAGAGAAAGAGAGAGAAAGGGGGAGAGAGAGAGAGAAAGAGAGAGGGAGAGATATCGAAGAAAGACGGAGCAAATAGCAGAATGTGTGTAAGAGGGCGGGAGGAGGTTTGGAGAACGAACGAAAACGCACATGTGTGTACGTAAGTGCACTCGGCTGCGAGGCTACGACATGAACGAATAATCCGGATGCATCCGAGGGACGGTTGGAGGGCTAGGAGGGGAACGAAGTCAATGAACGACTTCACCGCAATCGCCACGCGGCGAGAGAATTTCACGGTTGCGAGCTTCTCTCACCCTCTCGCTGTTTTCATCCGACTACCATGTCCCTCTTGCTTTTCCTACGCTCGTTTTTTCGTTTTACGACATTATTTTTCCCCCCCTCTAATATTGTTCCTTTTTTTTTTTACCAGTGGATCACGTAAACAAGCTGGTGCTTCTTTCTTTGCGTTTATTCGCCAGAAAAAATATATTTAAAAAAAGACAAGCTATTCTCAAACCATAGAAACTTCCTTGAAGTGTCGCTGTGACACTTTTCGAAATAGTCCATGACATCCGACGTCTGAAGACGTTCAAAATGTCGATTACTATCGCAGACGCAGACTGGTAGAAGATAATCCAACTTTAAGTTTCGAAACCTTACTTTTATGTCATCCATTCGCGCTAGGCGCTTTCATTTACAGTCAGGAAATTCTTTGCATATTGCGCGACAAGCATATTTCACGAAATTCATGTGCCTCTGCTACACCTGTATCGATGGAACATCGGTAAAATTGAAGCAGAAAGATTTTCTTTTGGTCCTAGACCCGAGTGAACATGCGGAAACAACGTTAACACTGATACTGTTTCCCAACGGGAGAGACGCAAGTTGGCGAGAAACGGCAGGAGCTCGTTACCAAATGAACTCGCTCGAAATTTCGAAATTAAATTTAAATCTCATTCAACTTTATCGTTCACAGCGAGTCGCGGATGTTGCAACAGCAGGCACCGAAAATACGCTCTCTCGCCCACTCAGCCACGAAAACGTTAATGCCGGCTGTTCGCGGGCACACGAGTTCAGAAATTATCCGAAACCGTCTTTAGGACCACTGAATAATTTATCCGGCCCGCTATCGACCCGCCATGTCCGGGGCCAACTTTTAATTGCGTCTACCGAAACGATGCGCTTTTCGAAATTTAATCTATCAACTGCTAATGAACCCAGCCAAATAACGAAATACTTGAAAAATGTAATTGATCCAATTAATCATGCGAATTCGTCAAGTTTTTACCTGGATAGTCTCGTGCACGCGTATAAGTGAAACGTACGCCTCGACACATACCTTTGTTAAACACGCAATATATACACGCTGTCCAAACCTAAGTATCCGAGCCATTTGAAAATTAACCAGCAACAGGATTCCCTGAATATTTCCGTCGGCACGTTAAACGAAATTAATCATTCACTGTGAAAGCTCGTTTCTGCCATTAACGTTGTTGGCTAATTACTTTCCACGAGTTGCAACCACCTAGTCTACCTTGTGGGTACCAGCGTAACTAAAGGACCACCTGGAATATGAGAACCACGTCCTTTCAACAAGCATACACGTGCATCGTGCCTGAGACAATGGCTCTTCGTGCTAGTCGAGGAAATTCTCTGGCAGCTGACTAGGCGATCTTTTCCCCGAGCATTCTGGTGGTAGCGGTGAATCGACCAAGAACACGCAAGAATATCCGATAGCAACGCGGAAAACTGGCTCGTTGCGGCACTTTGGCTACCACCGCACAACGACGCCGAAAAAATGTAGGCCGCGCAAACGATATCATAGCCGGCTGGCTGTCGGCTGGATCGTCGCGAAATTCGCGACCAACCGATAATCGATCAGCCTGGCTAGATATGAAACACGAAACGTGACTCATAGCTTCTTATCGAACCAACATTGTCGCTAGTGGGGACGACTTTTTTTATCCATATCGACTGCTTGCCTGTCATTTCTTAGCGAAGCGAGAAACGCGTATAAAGTAATTGGCGCTACGATACAAAAATTTGTCCAATTTCGAACAAGAGTATAGGAAGTTAGGAGAAATAGCAATTGAAATTTATATCTCGGATAGCCATCGCGAAAAGGGAAATAGTCCCAACACCGTATCGCCTAACATCCGCTTTCCTTCGATCGATCAAACAATTTTGTCCGATGAACAGAGAGCCGAGTAAACCGATCGATAAACGGAAAACAAATTCTTTCCTATCGAGATCGTCCGAACGAAGAGGACGTTCCAACGAGCCCCCTAAAACCACCACGCATCGCTCACCACTCACCAGGAACGTTAACGAAACGAATCCATCCTCCCATTTAATTTCTCGACCACGTCGATGCAAAAGAAACGACAAATCCGATTTCACGTTTCCACGATACATGTCTATCTCTTGACTCGTGGTAAAAAAAAATGTCCACCGAATTAGATCATCGGAAATCGTCGACGTATTGTCTCTAACGACTAAAAGGTTTCTCAGTCCTACTTTCCATGGAAAAGCAATCGGAAGCGAAAATGAGAACGAGAAGACCGCAGATTTCGAGACGTACCTTTTGCGTACGCTGCTTCACCGCGCGTTCCCGTGTTCCTGATGGAGTTTCGCCGTTGCTGGATACGTCCCGGGCCCGATGGCCGCGTGCACAGCCGTTTGTGCACGTTCACACGTTCACAGAGTGTTACACGCGTAACGGTTCGCACGATGCGTGACATGCGTGTGTCGCGCGTATGACGTGGCGTGTGTGCGGAAGTATATTGATCAGCTGATGGTCGGGTGGATACTGGGCTACCTCGCAGAATTCACCATATTGTTGCGTCAGCGCGCACGCGCCGAGCCCTCGCTTTCGTCCCTTCGTTCACCCTTTTCGTGCCTCCTCAACCCCTCCGCTCGTTACCCCTGCCAGGCCGTGGTGGCATGCCGCGTTTCTTCGACTTTCGTTCAATGAAAAATCTCGAGAAAAAGGAGCAAGATGCCGAGAGGGTCAACGAGCAACTCTGACGGAAGTACGAAGAAATAAATTCGCGATATAAAGATCAAGCACCGTCAGCTTTCGACGACGAAACGAAACATCGAGCTTGAAACACGAAACGAAAGAGTTGCTGGTTGCGTAATTGAACGTTGATTCTTGCGTATAGGGTTAAATTACATATCGAGTGCTTCCGAGTATTTTCATCGGTGAATTTTCACCAGGTGTGTCAATATTTATCTAAAACAGCCAATGACATACCACAGCTCTTTTATGTATAATTTACGAAATAATAATACTGATAATGTGATTAAGTCGTAGATCGTAAACTTCTCTTTCACTGTTTTAAGGCTCAATTTTTAAACTTTATTCGACGTAAATTTTCTGTAAAGAATTTCCAGAGGTTGCGTAGATGTGAAATTCGAAGATGCGGAAATTTATCGGAGAAAGGCGCCAGTATAGTATGTACTATGTCATATCTATGACGCTTTCTAAATCTGCGAAAGCTTGAGCACTGGCTGCGTTTTACACCGCTTGGAATCGCTTAGGAAATCGCGTTCCCCTTATGGCGTAGTTAAACTCTCCTTAAATACACACCTGTACCAACTCGTAATAGCTAATAAGTCGTCCAAGGCAAACAAAGATCTTTTTATTCCCCGGAAGAAAACAGATAAGACGATGTAGATTCTATGTGAAACTTACTATTCGATGCTTTATTTGATAAATTTCTATCGGACGAACGCATCCGATTTTTATTTTTCTTAGGAGGAAAAGTCGGAATGTCCACAGGCTCGGTCGAGTCTGAGTTCGTCGGTATCTAGCAGCGAACAAACTTTTCATTTCATTAGAGACGTTCCTCGATATACATATACATACTGCTACAAAACTAGTTTCACCTCGAAGTGAATCGCATTATAAACTTAACGCGACTGTTCCCTCTCACTTGCAATGGAAAGATTTTCATTTCCTACAGTTTTCCGTCCTAACCGAAGCAAATTTTTCAATAATTCCAAACAAATCATAGCTCGCCGGTTAATTCGTCGATGACATGAAAGCGAAGTTTATGCAACTCGAGTATTAAATTCCTATTTGTTCAGCTCTCGCTAGGTCCCAGGGAAATTACTTTCTCTTGAAAAATTCATTTCACTCGACACGAAGGTCAGGAAATTTAAAACCATACAACTATTAGACTTCTCTTCGACCAGATATTATTCGTAACGTTTGCTTTCCCTCCATCTTTGCGAACGCGCGTACTTGAGTTTCGTTTGCTCGCGAAGAATTTCCACAGACGAGATTCGATAAGGGAATTACTTACTCGGTGACAGCCGAAAGGTTAACGAGATAATTCTATCCTCTCTGAAGCCAGTGGAACTTCCAAGCGACACGAGTTCATAACCTACTTTCATCTTAACTTCGCGTTTCTGTTTAACCGGACAATATTGCTCGAGGTTTAAGCGATAATCATTTATGGAACGAATCGAAACTGCCGATTGTAGTACAGAAGCAAGTAACTCGAAGAATTGGATAAACTCTGACGATCGTTATTTTTAAATACTTTAATCGGCAGGCTTTAAAAGTGCAGATTAGTTGAAACTTCAAACACCAGTAGATTTCGTCATTTCGTTTACAACGGATACTCGACGCTTCTCGAGATATTTACGATTAAATTCAATCACACTTTAACGCAAATGAATCTTTAAAATTGCGAAAAACAATATGTCTCATTTCAATGGTGTACATACTTTTAACAAAACGATGAAATGTAGCAGCGTTCAAAGTCTAACTAGGTCAGTGACCAAAATATCTTGCAGTTGTCTTATTAGAGAAACGATAAATCAATTAGAAAAATTGCTCATTAATCTACGCGTATCCCTCGAGTGCGTATATTTCACCGATTAGATACGTCTTCCATGTATTGTTTATTAAGCACGAAACCGTCACTGATTAGTGAAATCTTCAAATACGAGCATATGAAAGCCAAATGTCTGACATCACGGGGAAGAAAGCGTGTCTACGTTCAATGATCCTCGAAAGAAGAAAAAGAACTGGCCTTTTCCGCCGACGGTGACTCATCTGCCGGGAAAATATTCGTCGAACGAACTTGTGACACAAATCCACGATCAAAGAGTCTCGTTAACAACAAACGTACATACGTGCGCCGATGTCGGCTACGTTGAATATTCGGAGCCCGAGGATCGGAATTGTGTTAACCATCCGCTGTTTTCCTTTCACATTCAAATTACTCTGGCCAAGCTTCGTTACGAGAATCGTTTCATCGTCTACGTACGTACCACGTGAATAATAGTCCTGGATTGTTCCGAAAAACAGACAATTTTATACGATTGAAGAATCAACGTTTGTTTCGTTGCTAAAGCTTTGTTGTATCGACAAAAGAAAGAGTTGTAGCCTTTACAAAGCGATAGTTCCCTGCTACGAGGAAATAAAGATTTCTAAGTCCAAAAATTGCTCACCTTTGTAACCGTTAGAGAAAGAGCTTTATGATACGAAGAACGTGACAAATATTCCGCCATTTTCTCACAGATACGTACAGGAATAGCGAATCGTTCGAAGATTCGAGGAAAACTATGGCGGAATGAAGGCGAAACGAAACAAACTCGTAAAGCCGCCAGCGAGAAGGGAGCCGGCCTCGGTTGTTATTTCATGGTTGGAACTCGTGCTAGGATTCACAGTCACGCACCGTGATTCGCCTCTTGATTCACGGGGAAAGAAACGGAAAGCATTGTTTCACTCTCGCGCCGAAACTGGTTCGCCCCGTTTCGTGTTACGACGGATTGGATCGCAGTGCGACACGCACCTCGCTCGAAATCGCTGAACGCGCGTTCCTCTGTTAATTACCTTCTGCTACAGATCTGCCACAGCATTTAACTTTTGCTCTGACAAGAGAAATTACCGAGCAACCGGTTCCTCGAAAAATAAACAGGATTTCAGAAACGGTGTTACGAAGCTTTGTAAACGAGGATTTTTGAAAGCCTCCATTTATCCGTAGAGGCATCTTGCAATTGGACGAATCGATCGAATTATCGCGTTCGTCAACCCTCCAATATTAAACCTAACGCGACGCTTCTAACCACTAATTATAAAGGAATTATATTGCGAATGAAATATTTATTCAACCGAAGAAGTCATTGGCTCTTTTGAAATTCCAGCGTGCTCCAAACTTTTGAGCGGAAGTGTATTTATATTCTGACTGGTTCTAAACCATCTCCGATGGTTCGACTTCCGAAGGTTGACGTACGAACGAAGATACCGTGGTCTGGAGAAACGAAAAATTGGAAAATTTGATAATGGAGATGGCGGCGAAACCATTGGTTGCCAATCGCGTTTCGACTTTCCATCGACGAATATTTGCAATTGGGTCCCGGGGCACATTTCCGCGCTTTTCCTTTCTCGGGTTTCCACGCGAGAGCCGCTAGTTTCGAAATGCTCGTTTGCCGATCACGTAAAGATAACGTGTCCGTTAGTCGAGCCTCGCAACCTGCATTCGAATGAACAGAAAAATGAGAGCCACGTCGGGAGATAACGGCCGCCGCCTCTTCTGCGTTGTTCCTCTTTCACGTGCAATAACGTATTCTCACGGAGGCCAGACGAATGAATGGAATGGTTAGAAAGTTCATTTGCAACTTTTGCATTTTTTAAAGTAGCCGTGATTCTTCTCCGTGGAAGAACCTTCTTCTTAACTCTTTGTTCTCGCGATCGTCGATGATTTTCCCGTCAAATTCGACGCTAGAGTGACCAGTTGGAACGACGCGTTTCTCAGGAAAATGAAAAATAATTATCTTCCAGCCTTAATAATTTTGTCTATGCTGTTGCTAATGTCAATGGACAAATATATCGGACATTTTATTCCTTAAGGTAATTTTTAGTTAGGGCCAGGATTATATTTTGAAAATTTTATCTTGTATGGCCTGCGTATACAAATAATAGCGAAGAACTTGTGAACGTGAAAAAGTTGAAAACCTCTGGTCGAAACAATAGAGACGTTAATCGTTCTTATCGAGGGATCAGCATGAATGAGGAAGAGTGCGAAACCGGCGCGTAATTAACAATTAAAGAGATACGTGTCTCTGGCGTGGTTGCAACTGGCACTCGTTTGCAATCTTCGAAGAGCCAGAGAAGACAGCCTTTCGCGTATCGTTTGAGACACGAATTTAATTAACCATCGCACAGGCAAATTACCGTGGTCGTCGTTTTTCAATTACACGCGATTCCTCGTAATTCGATCTATCTTTCGACGAGTGATACAAGCAGAGAAGGAACGCGTCTTCTTTTTGGTAAATATTTTGTCAATTAAGATTGCGCGTTATCTACAGAATTATTATCACGCATTCGTTGAAACTGTTTATAATTATAAGAACTGATTCTAGGAACTCACCTGGTTGAGCAACTGCCTACGCTTCACTCTCACGTCCTTCTTGCAACTCACACCTTCTGGAACAAACGTAACAGTATGTTAAAACTTTATAACTACTCTTCAAGCTATGTATTAACTACTTATTCGATAAATTAGTAATTAGCCAAACGATAAATGCACTTTCAGATACAACTGATCTTAAGCTTAGTGCATAACAATATCCTCTTCCCAAAAGCATCACGAAACATATTCCATTGTTAAAAAAATTTTCCCAATCTGGAAAAGATGTTGCCAAATAATCGTGACAACTACTAATTTGCTAAACCAATAAACTGTTAAACTAATGAATAAGATTTTAAACATCTTCCCCTAAATTTCTAATTTGATGGTCCAAACCTTTTAACTCGTACGGGATAATAAATCGTAAAACGACACAACTATTTCCACCGTTTCGATATATGTAGTTACTGAAAGAGAACGCTGCCAATCCTAACTGTGGAGGGTTACTCGAGTGCTACGGAAGAACGACAAGGAGCAAAAACACCGTGCGTCGTTTTTCGTTCGGCCCGCGAAACTTCTTGGCGCCAAAACACCGATCTGTCTACGCGGACAGAAGATTGCGACGGTGCACGATAATGAGATAACTTAATTTTCCTCGGGCAAACACATAGATCAGCGCGTGTCTCGAGAGGAGTTGTCCGGTGTGTAAAATACGCGCTCGACCGATGAAAAGCGTGTTAGAGCGGCGCGGCGGGGAGAGCACGCTTGTAATTCACTTTGCCGAGAGTCTGATCTGGCAGCGAGGGCACGTTCTTTTCCACTAGGCTAGGACAGTTCGCGTGCCTGATCGAAACGTCGATGAATAGTTAAACAAACTCGACGATTTTCGGCAGATTCTTCGCTTACATAACATTCTTCGATACTACTCTATTTTCTTTTTTTTCGCTCGTATTCCGTGGAAAAAGCCGAGATAGTAGACAGGCGAGGTTCGATTCGATCCATCCGATTCTATTCGCGGATCGAAGCTCGCGTGATTCTCTCAAATTCAAAGAAATTCGAAGGCTCTTTCTGCGGTTGAGAAGCGGAATCGTCTATCGTTTCGTTTCTTTTTTTTTTTTTTTTTAATTTTATTTTATTTTCGCTGAAAAATTAGAACGAACGATTCGTTTCACGATTCATCGTTCCGAATTGTAATATAACGTTATTTACCTGGCTTCCACTTGAGAATTAACATCCGGTAAGTTGCTAATTGCGTGCATGATCAATAGGAAAGTCATTTATAGTTGCATTTACACAATGTGACTAGCTGTTATACACAAGTAAGTAAGACTAAACGCACTGCACGATAAGTATAATTTACCGCTAATTCTGTCATATTCCAAAGCATAAATAATTTTAATCGGAAGAAGAATTCGTGACTGTAAGCTAAAAAGGAGGGTAACGTTACTGGCAGAATAATCCGTTAAAAAATCAAACGAAAGACAGAATTTACAGAATTGACAAATTAAAATCTAATTCCAAACACAAAGAGAAACGATTAAAAAGAAAGGAACCCGTATGCGATCATAAAAGTAAATCCAGCACGAGAGCCACGTCGATCCACCCAACTACCAAGGAGACGCAATGTTGTATGCACGGAACGAGCATCTCCGATGCACAAGCGGATCTCGAGGAACAGCGGACAGGAAAAGAAGCCCGCTTCACCCCTCCGGTTACCCAGCCAACGAGTCACAAAATTGGACGACTCGTTGAAATTCGTCGGTGGAGAACAATCCGTAAGCCATGGAGCTATGTGCCAGCGTACCGTGGAAATACAGGGACCGGTGGAACAATGGGTGCAGGATAACAAAGGGGCCTAGACAAAGCTGTGTGAGTCTCAAAGAGACCTGGCAAGGAGTGCTACGCGGAAAAAATTGACTTCCAGTCGAAAACGGTACCGCCCGGCTAGGCATAGTCGAGCAACCAACTAAGACGGACCACTGCGACAACGAGGAAAAGCTAGTAGTAGCAGAGTACTTGGTGAGTGACTTGGAGTGTGCAAGAATCTACGCGAACACGCCGTGTAACCAGGCGAGCTGGTGTTTTGCTCAAGTGCGCAAGATGAAAGCGTGAAAGAGAGAGCCTTACACAAGAGACACAGGCAGAGACCTGACAGAAAGAATCCAAATCCAAAGTTGAACGACGACAAGGACGACGACGTCGATGACGAGAAGAAGAAGTCATCGACGACACGACCGACGAAGCAGCTCCCTGCCTTCTATGGAACTGTGGACGATGCTGTCTGCTCGATGTCTCGACGTTGGTTTGTGGGTCCGAGCGGCCTCGAACTGGTCTCTTATCCCTGGTATCGCCCAATCAAAAAACCGGCAGCACACCGTACGCCGATTGGTCGACTACGGCCACCGTGAACACTGTAATTGGTCAATCGGTCCGAGTCACCCATGGTTACCGTTTGCCTCAACAATATCTACGGTCGATATCACCACCTTGACTACCCTGCCGCGCGCGTTACCTTCTCTCCCTTACGCTTACCGCTACCGCCTCACTTACCCCTTGCCCCTTTCACGCACACACGCCGCGATTAGCGCCTATAACCTCGGGCCAGAATTCTCGAGGGCAACCGCTTCTTCTTCTTTTACACTACCACCCTCCAGAGACGTCGAACTCCCAACTGTCGCGACCCCCTGCGAACAGGGCACTTTTTAGACATTTTCGCCGGTGAAACATCCAGTTTTGGACAGTTTCAGAGGTATACAGAGCTATTTGGAACGATGTTACACAGTCATTGAGAGAAAATTTGGTTCACGCGATCTTCTGGGTTAATCGAAATAAATCTTTGACCGTTTCCGAGAAATCTCATTCTCTGTGACATAAGATCACCATGAACACGAAATGCAAAGATACGAAATGCACTCCTTGATCGCTGACTATGGACGGTGGATAAGTGCATTGAAATTCGACCGTGTTCGCGTGATAAATTATCCCTTGATAGCAGTCAGCCGAATCCATGACCATGAACCGTCGTTCTATATCCGAGCGCCAACTATTTTCGACCGTCTGGGTGATCTTACTGAGCAAGGTTCTTACGATTCGTGAGTCGAAAATCCCTATGGAGCCATTTGTCACGGAGGATGGAAAAACGTTCGCTTTGGGCTTCATCAAAATCCACTCAGACCTCGAGGCAGGGACAGTTACCTGTGGCTATTTCGTTATCGTTCGTGTCATAATGGATCTTCCGATTCATCGATTAGAAACGAAAGTGGCGGAATCGTTTCTCGAAAAGAGTTAGTTGAATTTGCAAATATGGAACCCGGTACGCTTCGAATTCTATGATATTCGAGACGAGCTCGCCGTGTTGAGAAGTTAAAGAAAGAAGAAAAGCAAGTGTCTTTAATTAAAAATGTCACTCACTTAGGCCACTTCCACCCGATCCTCGGTATATATTAATACGAATTCTTATTTCAAACGGAAAAATTGAAATCTCCGCTACGGACTCGATCTGCAGAGTACAAACACAATCCAGCGATTGAATTCCCAATTACGACAGAATGAGATTCCAATTACCAATAATCGCGGTGTAGAGAAATTCGATACCGGTGCGGAGGCGGATCTTCCTTAATCAAACAGCATCGTTTCTCGTAGTAACCGAAGAAAAAGGACATTCGATTAACTTGCATTCGTTTAAAGACAAAGTAGAATCTACGAATTCAAAACAAGATGCACCGAAGAATAATAATTTAATAAATAATAATTTTTAATAAATAAGGCAAAGCGTTAAAGATTCTGTATCTGCTGAATAGATTAATTTCGCAGTTCATGAAAATACGGCGAAACGTAGACGCGTGTAAGTTCGACGAATACACAGAATAGTAAATCCCTATTTTTAAATCGGATCGCATCCCGACAACAAGTTTTTCACGCGACGCTTGCACGAAATCGCGTTACCGTCTTCGAGAAGGTCCGTGAAAAATTACGAGATTAATTGCGCCACGGCTGGAGTTGACCGTAAAAGCGACGTCTCGACTTTCAACGGCGCATTTTTCAGCAAGGAAGAAACGATCCTGAGAAGAAATCGCGGAAGTAAACCACGAAGGGATAACAATGCGATGGAAGAGCAACCAGACCAGAGGCTGATGACCGGAAAAGGGTGAACGAACGGAAATCACGAGTAACTTCTGAGAGAAAGGGATGAGTTGCGGAACAGAGATAAAGAAAGAGAAAGGCGTAGAAATAGAAGGACGAAAAAAAAGGTGCAAGCAAGAATGCGGAGAAGAATCTATCGTTAGTTCGGTCGGTTTACCCTACCGTGGGCGTAAAACGTCAGAAAAAATGTCAATGACGCGTTTTATCGTCACGGAAGTGGCAAGTTGCGATTTCACGCGCCTATGACTCTGCTACAAAAAAAAAAGAGGAGCGATCTATTTGAATCAATCAAAGAACAAGTTATAAAAATCATAATGTACAGTTGACAACAGGTTTTAAATGCTTTAATTTGCCATTAAAATGCAGAGAACTTCTCAGCAACGACGTATATCTGTTCCATGTCCGTATCATTTAAAGCTTCGTTATAGTAAAAACTAACAAGTGTCGTATTTCATCGGGAACGTTATCTCGATCTCGCGTCTCGTACAACGCGAGAGAAGAAACCTCGCGAAAGAAAATTGCTGCCAGAACCGATGATACAACGATGACACACAACAGCAACGCATATGGGAAACAGAGATCGCGAGTGGATAGTAGTTTTCGCATGGAGCGTGAAGTTATACATAGCAGCAGGAAGACGAACAGGTCTATTGTCCTGCGTGGAGTCCATCCTCGTCCTGTAAAGCCACGAGAGCCGGTTCTCCGGAGTCGAAAAAAATACTGGTTACACGCGAGGGTGGGGACGAATTGACAGAGAAGAAATAGTGGCCGCGGTTACCTCTCTGCTCTCGTGGCTAGTCCAAGGAAAACCGTTCACAGAGAATCTCTCTCACGGCCCGAGGGTATCCATCGACCGCAGAATCGTACGATTGCGAACTGGAGTGAGAGAGAAGTAAAGGATAGCTCCACTATTCTGTTCTCGCGGTTTTGTTCCTTTATTACCGGTTATTGTATTTACTTTGCGTGTCTTTCGATACACCTAGGAATGTCATGCTTATGAAATCATCCGAGTTATTCGCTGGATGTCCAAAAAGAGCAAGGTAATGATTGGAAGAAGTCTTAGCGGGTATCTTTGATAAGGCGAAAAAAGTCTAGAGAGATTGCCAAGGATAACGCAAAACACCGAGAATATTTTAACGACGAGATATTCTCAATTTGTTATCCAGTTTGAAAAATGCAAAGCGAGCAGTTCGTTGCTCGATTCGACTATTCTTCGGTCCGTTAACTTATGGTATTTGTTATATTCCAAAATCGTTTCTAGCGAATATAAAAATGGAAATTATAAATATATCGAAGAGCAAGGAAAAATTTGTATTATCTTATTTATATCAATGGCCACGATACAGCGTATCAAGATCTAATTGCTGTACAGGAGTATTCGATGTATAAGTCAATTCCTTCCCCTGTTTTTCCCGATCATTTCACGAAAGAGCCCTCATTCGCTAATCGCATTTTCATCATGCCCGAAAAGTTAACCAACCGAACACTGTACAGAGTTTAAGTCAATTTCCTAGGTACATTCCGGCGATCCTTGGCACCGCGAATCTTACGTCGCTCCACCCCTGACACTCTCGACCTCCATTTTCTTCGGCGCCCCTAATTCTCTTTCTCGAGAGAGCATTAATCGTCGGAGGTTTCGAAGCAAAAGCTACACACAGATTCCAAAGTAATTTCCTCGAAGCTTTCGTGGCTCTTATCCCACCCAATTTTTCCCTCCGAGCTACCCTGCCGTCTCCGGGATCTACTTCTTACTCACCTCTTCCAATCGTCTCACGAAACACCGGCGATCATTAACCGAATTTCCATCGATCGAGACCCTGCGTTTCCCTCCTTTTTCGTCCAACTATCGATGTTTCGTATAGCCAAGCATAGAACAATCGAGAGTTCCACACACACCCTCTCTCTCTCTCTCTCTCTCTCTCTCTCTCTCAACCTCGATGAAATAACACAGCCGTAGTTGTAGGATCGAGGGTGGAAAGTAGAGAACGGTTATGGTAGTCGAGTCTATTCGTGGTATCAATATTTTACGGGAGCACGTTCCTCCATCGATCGCAGCTTCTCTGCATAATTAATCGCGCTTCATCCGTCCGCTCTCGCCACCCCACTCTCTCCCTCTATGACTTCGTTCTTTTCTTTTTCCTCGGTGTACGCCGCGGCGAATCTTACGAATCGAATTCGCGACAGCGAGTTAAATGGATTTCGATCGAATCTAGAGACTCCCCGAAAGGCCCGCAACCGTCGCACCCCTGCGCGACCGCGGGAACATCGACGCGGTGACTTCCAACGGAACGGGGAATAATAGAAGATAACCACTTTTATAGAACTTAAATTCGCTTTGCGTCGTTGCAAATGCATAAGCTATCGTAGAGGCCGTGGGAAGTTCCTTCGCGTTACATTTTCAAGTATTACAAAGTAAAGCGGTTACGAGAGTTCGTCCCCTCGATGATCGATGCAATTAGAACAAGAACGTTCTTCGAGTTTTCGATAACTTTGATATTATTATCGTCGTACTATTTTTCTATTCGAAATTATACGAAGGATATAAATTGAAAGATAGAGGGGTGGATGAGGGTGTTTAAAAGAAATCGACAGGCAGAAGCAGGAAGGAAGTCGTAAGTCGATTGGGAAACGTGACACAGGAAGAAAGTGCTGATCGAAAGGATGTAGGAAGGCGTTTCGCAAGCCCAAGTTCAATATTTAAACGTGGATAACCCAAAGGGGGATGCACAGACTCTAAAGGTCTTCCTGGAGGAGTGATGCTACCGAACGAAAAGCAATGAATAAATTGGATTCTCGGATTCGATCGTTCCAGGATTCGAGTGCGGCCCGATCGATCCAACTACAGCAATTCTATTTTGTACCAACCACGTTGATTTCTCTTGCAAATAGCCTCGTATGCCTTTCCGTTGTTCTTATCCGCCGTTTTATAAAAAGATACGCGACCTTCGTTATCAACGTACAATATCAAAAATTCGGACAAATTTACCTATGAGAAAATTACCTAAGTACTATAATATCGAGATCTGTAATTTCGCGATACGCTCGTGGTTTACCCCATTTACGAACCAGCCATTAACTAACACGATCATGAAAGCCTTTCCTTTCCCATCGTTGACGAAAATGGCACGTGTAGCGTTTCGCGAAAAGGGGGAAGGTTCTTCAATGGTAATCGAGTCGCTTGGTCGAAGAAAGGGTAGAGGAATAAAAAAAAAAAAGAAAAAAGAAAAAATGAAACCCTTCAATATTAAATTAGAAGAAATAAAGAGGGATCTCTGGCGGGTTATCCCTCTGACGTTAGATTACCACCTTTCGGTCTGGCCGGCACTCGAGAGTACGTGAACTCTTGCGGAGCATGCAACACGCTGCAAACTAATTGCACGGCGGGAAAAAAAGGAGAGAGAGCCAGCAGGTCCGAATATGGCGACACGAGGGTTTGAATACAGAGGGAACTTGCATACCGGTCGGAATAAAGACGGAGAAATGATAAAACAAGGTGAAGGAGAAAGGAGAAGAGAGACAAGTAAGAATGGCAAACTACTGTGGGACGATGCATCTGTCCAAGCATATTTGATATCCGCCTTTTCCTTCCACTGCTACCTCCTCCTCCTTCGCCCGCTCTTCCTTTTCCACCCCCGTCTATGCAACCCCTCCTCACCTGGCATTCTCTCTGTTTCGAGCACCTCCCTTCTCTCCCGTATCCACGACATACAGCCAACCGTTCTTAAGTCCGCGTCACTCTGTCGCGAAATTTTCCCCAAGGCGGAGGGCAGTTATAGAAATGCATCGGGGGTAATTTTAAAGGAGGGTTTAGCGCGGGGAGGAACGACCCTGCGCACAGGCAACTCGCGTATCAACGATGGAGAACGCGAGGGAAAACTTCGACTAATTTTCTTTCCGTTGGAAATCGAACGGAATCGAGCAGAAAATTGCGTCTCAGACGATTCAAACGCACAATTCTCTTCCTACGATCCTTTTATCCGTTTCCTTTGTTCCGAATACGATATTCGTTTCACTTGAAAAATATTTCCTGCATTTACATTCCAGCGACGCCTGCAATGTTACAATTTGATTCGATGACGGATAAGCGATCCATTGTAGACAACCAACCAGTAATTAGGGAAACACAAAGGAAGAAGATGATGTAGGCTCAAAATGCCTACTAAATGTTCGCGTGGCTCGATCGATACCACGGACAATACGTGGATGTCGCGTAATGACGCCGGGTCTACGCGTTTGTATAACATAACATTGCGAACAGTTGTGTGTTATCGAAATTACGCTAAGTGCCAGAGGAACATTTCGAGCGAATCTATTAATGATGAATTAGATGAAACGCGGGCTTCCATTGCCCGTTATCGGCGCAGCGACGCGCAATCACGAGAAACGAGTCGCGATAAGCCCTCTGGTTGATTCGAGGAACGAAACAACAACAAAGCAGCGAATCAATGGTCGAACAACAATGAAACATGTTATCCGTGATTGTGTGAACATCGGATTGAACCAATCTATTGCTAACCACTTCGCGGTAATAAACTGTGACTTTTGCATCTTTCAAACTGTTTACCTTGACAATACCACACATAAAATGATGTCTGTAATTGGAAAACGTACTTTTCTTGTCGATCCTACTTTTGATGTTAAAAAAAGTAATATTAGCGTAAAACTGAAGCGAAAAACCACGCTCGTCGAAAACGGTTCTTCCGTAATCTTCTCAAACTTGAACAATTTTTTAACGATCGATATTTTGAAATCATCCTCAGAATGTAACGATCGCAGAAATTGTGACAAGGAAAATTTTTCTTCAGACCTTCGTTAATGAAAATACCTCATTAAGCAAAGTAGGATACGAACGATCAGTGAAAAAACGATACGTGAGAACCAGTTGAATATGATTTTCTACCCCACCTGTCTGTTTGAGAACGTATCGGCTCATTAATAAACAGCAACCTATAAACATCCCGTAAATCAAACGCGCGTCGACGTCGGTTATTACTCAAGAGATCGCCCCGTTCTCCGGTGAAACGATTCATTCGCTGCCACAGTTCGCTCGTTACCATTACGAAATGGCTAACAGCAAAACATTCTTTCCACGGCATACGTATCACCATTTTCATCCTGTGTCCGCGGGATTGTAGCCGGGGATTACCTAACGCGATAGATTCGAACGCAACGCGTCCCTGACCATTTTTCTGCGCAATATTTTGCTGCCACCCAGGCGTACACCTATGCGTCCGAGTTATCCATCCTCCCACGCGGCCATTTTTTGCACACCCGCGGGAGTAAAGGATTCCCCAAAGCGTAGCAAGTTAAATTTCATCTCAAAAATATGCCAGCACGTGCGAATTTTCTCGTAGTCAGCAAAGTTTCAAAATTTCTCAATTTAAAGATGATACACTTCCCTAGGGCGTGTAAAAGCAGATAGAGCTTGCGATTTTTTCATTTCTTTCTTTTTTTTTTCATACGTAAGTAAAAAATGGAAGTTCAGATTTTTGTTCGGATAATATTAATGTAATTTCTAGTTGTACTTTCAAATTTTGTAAAAGGTAAACGTTATACATTTTTTTCTGCTGGAACATGAATAGTTAATAATCTTCTTCTTTCTCCTCAAAATTTAAAGCAAATTGGACGCGTGCTTCCCCGAGATTTTATGGCGTAATCACAGTAATTTTTAGTTTTCTGATAATTCGGGGATATTACTACATACGTATAAATACCTGTTAACCAGCGTGACTTAAATTCTATATAAAGTAGCAAATATCACGTACCATATTATTCCTTTTATATTCTTTTTTTTTACGTATAAATTTCTGAACATTTCCTATGCATCTCATATTGTTCGCGTAACAAAATAATACAGTTAAGGATTAAATTTGAACGCGATTCGTTTCTCGTTGCAGAATTTAATGCGAGTAACCTATGAGGGTTGAATTCGCTAATTTAACCGGGACATAATAACGAAGGACTCATCTCGCGCAACATAGACAAACAGATTCATAGTTGTACAAATCTCCGCGAGCTTCTAACGCTTAACCCCGTGATTAAGGGTGGAATTAAGAGTATTTGCAAGTAGGTCTGACAGAATGCGCAGGAATCCCTAAGCGAGGAGTATGAAAATGGGATTAGCCAGACAAGTTGAGTAGAAATTTTGAGATACGATTTCAGGGCCACGAAATTTTAACGAGGACGATTACAGGGGAACAAAGATGAAGAAAAATGAACCGGTATTGCGTGGAACGTGGATAGGCGTGGCAAACATTTTAACAAGGACGTGCCGGTTAACGAGCGGCTCAATTAATATCGATATGAGTGCAGGATGACCTGAAACCGTGTGATTCGCTTGGTTGACGAGCAACACCACCCACGTCCTTCGTGTCCACTTGCACAGCCTACGATCCATTGCACCATAACCAAACCTTGGGTGGAGAACCTAATTAAAATCGAAGACGAACAGACAGATGTGTGACAAAATTTATCACTTTACTGCTTGGTAATTTCTAGCGATGGAAATCGATTCACGCTTTCCTTCTACACAAAAATTTATTGACTCTTTACCTTATATTACAATATTAATACTAATAAAAATTGATACTAATTCGACAAAGACAGATTGTAATGGCATTCTATATAAACTTGAATTTTAGTTTCGACTCTTCGCATTGAGAATTAATTTGAAAATTAATTTTTAATTAATCGGAAAAGTAATTTTGTGTGTGTGTGTGTATATATATACCGAATACTAACGCAGACGAAAAGAAGATTATAAGATAAAGGGTTATCAGATCCAATTTGTCTAACGCAATCATAAAAACAGGGCATACAAATTTTCGTCATTAGCCAAAAGTGTCGTATCTACAAATCGAATCGTGTGGGAGATTACGCGAAGAGATTGAACAGGATATATCGGGACCAAATGTTCGTTATTCGTATACGATAAACTCTGGCTATTCCAGTCGTAGTATTCGCTTGAACAACGTCTATCAGAACGGACAAACACGAGCAAAATACAAATATAAATTGAACACATTGTAAAAGCGTCAGGTGTTGAAAAGCGTGGAACATAAGGGGCGCAGCAGCCGAGGGAACGAAAAGGCGAAAAAACGCAGAGGAGGAGCCTATGCCATTGTATAGCTGAGTCGTGGCGAGTCGATTCGATTCGTTTCGCAGGGAACTGATCGTTTAATGTAACATTAAGACCCGCTGGAAACAAGCAGACAGACGGAAGGGCGTTTCTGTTGCGAGGACAGCGACGAACCGCACGCCATTCTCAATAATTCAACGAACCTTCCATCTTCCACGACGAGTCTCATTGCTATCGTGTCCTCTTTACGAGCAAGAGATGTGCTCGAAAAGGGCCAATATTCTGGGAGGGGTAAAACTATGGATAAGACATCGAGAATATGGTGCACAATGCCAACCGGAAACACCGGAAACTTCGAATTACGTGAACAAACGGACGAAGGGTCTATCGAGAGGAAGAAATTTTGATGAAACGGGAAACGATGTGACAGTTGAACGGAGATATAGTAACTGTTGGATATACAAGTTATCGATTCACCGGATATTTATATTGGCCGGATTGGATTGGTTTAATAAGCGTTCGAAAGAATATTAAATTTATTTCGAACCTGGACAGCTTGTACGATGGACTAAACCTTCGAATCGGTCGATAACTATATGAAAAGAGAAAAATTTCCCGAGGTTGTTGGATACCCCAGGGTCAGGGTGATCGACGATATATAACAAGACGATAAATGAATGTTCGCCACGGGCCAAAAGGATTACTCGAACCGGACGAACGAGTCACGATCTCGATGATAGAAAGAGGAGCCTTGAATCAGGCTTACCGACCGATTTACGAGCCATCTTTACGTCCACCTCGAACGTTCGCACCTTTGGTTTAATCGATAGTCGATACGAAGAACGCTACTCGCCTAAAAATATCAGAAAACAACGAAAGTATCGATGAGAATGGAGTCGATCAACGAAAGGGAAAGAACATTTTCCCAAAAAGCAGGCCAATGTGACGGAAAGAATTAAAGTTTATGCACGAGAATAAGCGGGGAGACGTTCTATCGTGGTCAGATCGATAACACGAAGAGCCTGAGGATGGTGGAATTATTGCAAAGTCAGGATACTTCTGGTCGGATGCGCCGCTGGGCGTTCAAGTGAGATCGACGATCCAAAAGTGGCACGGAAAGGCTTAAAAGACACTCGCTGCACAACCGACCTAAATTCTGAGAACACGTAGGGGTAACTATTAGTCTTTCTTTTTCTACACATACGAAAAGAGTAGCGTAAAATCAATCTGTAGAATTTTATGCACTTGTTCATTCCACACTACTGTTTATCGTTTGTAAATATTTAAACACCCGCTGCGTGTCAATTAAAAGTTACGATTTATGAGGGTTGAAAAACGTTTCTCCATTGTTAATTCTCTATCCCTTGCTGTAGAGCCGCGATCAGATATTACGCTAAATTTAAGACGAGACAAGGAATATACCGTAACGAACAACCGGTGCTTCATAAAATTTGCATAAACTTTCAGAATTTGAACAGACCCACATAGATATTTCAATCCTTCTACTATTCCGATATTTAACACACACATATAAAATCATTTATGCGAGATGTGTTCGCAGAATCAAATTTCGCTTACCTTCGATTATTATATTATATTAACTAACATCAACGATTGTTTCGTTGAAATAAGATCAGAGGGAAAAATTAGAACAACGAGTATCGCTTGAAATATATTTTATATATTTGTAAGAACTTAGACGTGCCAAAATATTATCTAGGGACGATTGTCTGCTCGAAAAGACAGTAAAAATTCTCTGTTCGCAAAAGACGTTAAAACAAATACGGGAACCGCATCTGACAATTAAGAAACTTTGCATTTACAATTCAAGAGATCCTTAACAGAATATTTCTGAATATCCTTCTGAGTTAATCAACCTCGATACTTTATTATTCGACATAGGAGGATGTGTTTCATTGCGAAACAAAAGAGAAAAAGCGGGTGTAATTGTGCAGCAGCTGGGATAGGCAAAAGGGCAGAAGGAATTAAAATCAGCCGGCTAGAACACGCATGCGAATCCGTGGCCTCATTCCCGTCGATTGACTCTGGCATTTAAATGGAAATCCCAGGGTGTATACGATAACTATGTATCGAGGATCTTTTCGCGAGTTCGAGAATTCTGCATCTACGCTATACGTCGAATTGTACATAGGAAAACGTAGCTTCTTCTCCGATCGAATATACAGGGTGGTTGGTAACTGGTGGTACAAGCGGAAAGGGGGTGATTCTACGCGAAAAAAGAAGTCGAAAATATAGAATAAAAATTTTTCGTTCGAGGCTTTGTTTTCGAGAAAATCGACTTTGAATTTTCGCTCGGTACACGTGCACTTTATCGCGTCTCGTTATAACGAATCTCACTGTAGATCGTTGTCTCGATGGAAAAATTAAAAAAAAAATTTTTTATTCTATATTTTCGACTTCTTTTTCGCGTAGAATCATCCCCTTTCCGCTTGTACCGCCAGTTACCAACCACCCTGTATAATCAGATAGAAGGAAAAATCAAGCTCTGCAATGCTACACCTGTACACTATATCAAAGGTAGAATAACAAAAAAAACAGTTTTATTACACTACCGTTTGAGAGTATTTGTTTATTTCTAACAAAATGTAATTTAATTCCATAATTCCATAAAGCAAATATTCGTCCTGTTTTCTCCGCTCGATAGTATAATAAAAACACAAGTTTATGCTAAATACAACCTAATAGAAATACCGAGGATCGTTTTATCCCTTTGCTACAGCCAGCTATAAAATTTAGTTTTAGAAGTTAATACTTAGCTAAAAAAGATCACAGTATCTGTAAAGGTATTATGAAGCGTTTTTGTTGTTTAAATTCGTTATTCTTAACTCGTTTGATTGTCAGGCTATACCTAAATAAGAAACATCCGATTTAGAAAGAAATCAGATATTTGATTTTTAAACTGAGAATCGCATGTCGCCGAGGCGATCGCGTGTAACGTAGAGAGAAATTTAAACAAGCACCGGGCAGTTTTCATTTGAAAACTCACGGCAGAGGGACTCTTGAGCCAGTCAGTTACTTATCCGCGCGAGACAACTAAAAACCCAGGGATAAACTAGCCCCCAGTGGAGCTTGTACACTTAGCTGGTAAATTAACTATGAAGATGACCCAATTGGGATACTCGCATTATCGCTCTGTGACTTCTAAACTCGACCAAAATCTTTACCAAATATCGACAGATCGATGCAACAGATATCTGCAGGATGCTATCGTCTCTCGTCGCTAAAATATAGATAGTATCAATATTTAAAAATAACGAAATCTTACGAGTTGAAATATAACTATTCCAAAACAAATATACTTCATGAAAAATCTTTCCTAGTTGCGCTTCAAGGGCTCGAAAAAGAGAAAAAAACAGTTACCGGTACGTCGAGTATGAAAATGAGACTCATCGTCGTATTCACGACGAATCTAAAATGGTCAGTGTGCCAAGATCATGCATAATGATCCCGAATTAACATTTGAAAGAGAATCTGCCACCAGTTGGGAACCAGCAGGAAAGGTCGATGCCAGTTACATTCTAAGTCAAAATACTTTCATTCAAGCCACGAAGATTCCCTGGCATCACAATGACCGGCTTGTCGAAATTATTGCCGGAGAACAGAGTATATCGTTAATAAAAGGCATTGTACACTCACTTTTAACCGCGAGCTACATATTGTGTGTACACATAACTATGACGTGAGATCCATGACTATTGCACATTGTTGGAATGCAGGAGAAGCGAATGGATCGAGTCGCATTGTAACAACGCACAATATCCTTATTAGGGGAGTGTACGGCGTTTGAGCTGGCAATTCTGCTCATATTCTGCTTGGAATTTACGTCATGCGTAATAATGTACACATTCCGTTGTTCTAAAAGCAGTGCCGTCAGCTTTGTGGATATAAAAGTGAACGAACTTCCTACAGTATTTCTATGACTGTACCAGCGATTTGAAAGTTTCTTCGTACCATCTTCATGAAGAAGGTGTTACATTTCTTCGAGGTTCGGTTTCTTACATTTCTTACATTCCGTGAAACGTTCGAGAAAAGAATTCTTGAAAAAAAAAGAGGAAAACGAGCATAATTAGGCAAAAAATAGGCTTCTTAATCTTAAAATAGGCTTTCATGTTCAACCATCAAAATTGCTCGCTCTGACTTTTAAGTTTAAACGAGGGCCAAGTGTTTTATAAATACAAAGTATCATTCTCATAAATTGATCTTATCTGTGACGTACGAGCCATGTGAAACTGGTTTTCTTGGTAGATCAAGAGCCGACACACTTACTTTTCTGCCAAGCCAATAATTATAAGAAATATAAGTGTAATACTACAAATATAACAAGTACGTATACCTATTAATTATGGTAGTAATATAAGAATTTTGCTATAGAATCTTTTCGACTCCTTTTTTTTTCGATAAAAACTTCTGACCTTTTTCTACGAATTGTTACTCCATCATGTAAAAGTGTTGTGTCTGGTATTTCGAAATCTCAATCGCCGGGAATATACCGCGGCGAACGTCAAAACGCTTGCAATTGCGACGCGTAGCGCGCGCGAGAGGGCAGCTGCAACTGTCCTCATTTCGCGATTGTTTCTCTATCCGCGATGACCTTGAACCTGCCATTGCACGACCTTGTCAACGGAGAAGCGATCCTCTCGCTTTCGTGGCAGCAAAACTTTCGCTTTCGCTTTCAGCCGCGTGCTCCTGCTGCCCACGTGTCCTTCTTAATATACGCACGAAAGAAAACGAGAACGAAAACGAGACTGCGTACCATCGTCGGATACTTATTAATCGCTTCCATGTGAAATTCACGTGTTGTCGGTAACGTCAGTTCAGACATCGTCTATATAAAAACGAACGTACGTAGCCCGAGAGTGGAATCTTAAATTTCCTGACGACGAATTTTGTTTCCTTTTTGGTCGATTTATGTTCTCAACGAGACAAGGATCAGGATATAGATGGTGAAACGCACGCTTGCCATTCAAAGCTGTTCCTTTTCATCTCATTCATCGATTCGAGAAACATGCCCAGACGGTCATTACTGTCGGAAACTTGGAGATTGTCGACAAGCAATTGTAAAAACCTCGCGCGTTTCAGTCGACTCGCTGTTTCTTGCATTTTTTTCTCGAAAAAGTTTCGTACCTGTTCGCTAATTAGTTTTAATTGCTCGCGTCAGACAACAAAGGTCGACGAGTTGAATCGAGTAAATCGTTCGTCGCCGTAACATTTTAATCGTGTCAGTTTCTTAGAAGAAATAAAATAAATTACGCGAAACCTGTTTTTCATGTATGTACGTAGTTTATAATGATTCATGAAAATTAATAATCGGAGTACCAAGAGTGTCTTGTAAGACGGTAGACACTTGATGAAACATTGGACTTCTCATGAAAGGTAAAACACGTACACACATTAGATTGGAAATCTGTAGTATCGAACAAACCACTATTCACGGCACCTGCTATACGATTCGACGTTGTTTCTACCTTGGAGAAATTCTTGTATATCGAGTGTTGTCAAAATTATCAATTACCGTCGAAATCGCGAAGAATATCTTGCTTCAAACAACATGTTTATTTTTACGAAAGAATCGCAACAATTTGTCTACTATGTCGATGATCAGGAAAATTCATTGAAACAATGGCGTTCAATCGAACGGTACGACAAACAATGTTTCAGACGGGAAAATAATCATAGTCCAGTCATATACTAATACCGACGCGTTCAACGACGGAACTTTATTACACTGTTGGATAGGGAAATTAATTAACGACGTGCAATCTAGCGGCAATAGAGAACGGAATCTTGTAAACAGGAAACCTAGCAAAAAGCCAATTTCACCAGAGAATCTCAAACAATTAATTCGATATCGTATTATCTTGGAATATAGCAAAGTATATTCGAAACAAGTGAAACTGTAAAAGTGTAAAACTGTAACACTAATTTAAAGAATGAACAAGACAGGATAATTGAGCAAACTGTTTTAGAGTTTCAGCTTTCGAATCTCAATGTTTCAGAATAAAAATATTCCATTATTCAGATACAAAGTCTGACATTGGGTTTGAACCGTCATAAAAAAGGGGAAGGGGGAGGGATACTTAACTCACTACACTAAACATTTCCGTTTGTACTATCTCTTCAATATCTTTTTTTACAATTTAAATAAGTTCTCAGAATCTAAGCTAATAACCTGAAACCTTCGTATCACGTTGTAGCTAACAATGAGTCTGAAACTGTCGTACAATGCTAACCAATTATTACGAATAATGACACACAGGAGAACGAAAGTATGCATTGTAGAATATATTCTGAAATGTGATCTCCTCTGTCCTTCCACGCGTCGCGATTCCCATGGGTGAGAAATGCACGGAACTCGCCGAATGCACAGCGCGAGCTGCGCGTAATTTGCAAGAGAGAACGTATCAACGAGATTCAGTCGGCGTGATCGCGACGAACTGTACACGCTGGATGCGATTCGACGGCATTCGCGAGCGGCAGGCCTAGATCAGCGACACCGCTGGCAATCGCTGCATTCCATCGTTGTAAAAGTACGTACACAACGGCTGCCTCCAAGGACTACTAGTAGCGAAGGAAGAGGTGGCCAGCAGTCGAAAAGGAAAACTGCGCGTGGCAGAGGGACGCACGAAGAATGCGCTTTCGCAATTTTCTTGGGCAATCGCGCAGCCACAGTGATCTTACGATTAAATATTCACGGGCGCGAGAGGAATTAAGTAAACAGGAGGAAGTTTCTTCTGTGCGAGGTTCGCGTCTCAAGAGGAAGACAGAGATTATTACATCGTGAACAGAAGCCAAAAGTTTTGCTCTGTTAGCAAACGAGGAGATTTTAAGATCAGGATCGTTTAGGTAGAAATGCAACATGCAATAACGATATATACGTATTTTCGAACGTACTGAGAAAGATTTTTCTACGCTAACATGTATCGTAATTAGTTCAGCTAATGACGTTTGATCGGTACTTGGATACTTGGTTGAATTACGTTTTAAATTTTAATATAGCGTCGAGCGATTTTTATACAAACTTTTTACTCGGTAATCACGGTAGCGTTACTAATGTGCGTGTTTGGAATAAAATTTCTTTAGAAAAAGCAGAAGTCGATCGAGTCTCTGCCACCCTCCAGTGAACAATCGTGTCGTCTTTATCACGGTCGGCTTACGAAACTAAATCGCAATTGACATTCTAAGCGACAATACATCTTCTCGGTAAAATTGCTAGTACCACTGAATAGTTTAAATCCGATCGAGGACGCGCATCATTAATGGAACGAAAAGCACCTGTTGTAGCACTTGATAATACATCTTTGCTCGACAGCTTATGAAAATTAACGTGTTGATACGCTTTAACCGCATATTCGTGAATTTCTCCTACCTTTTGATCTCATCCAGTTTCTTTAATAAATCTACATTTTTCTCTCTTTCTCTCTTCAAGGCAATCTCTGGATATAAAAATAGAACGTATGATTTGTTGCCTTTGGCACGACTCCAAAACAACTTTTTCCCCGTGAGAAGTTTCCAGTTCTGTCAGTGACACATGGGGTCTCTTTTTTCGTACGTATTGATTGAAAGATGAAGAGGAAAGGCGAGAAAATGTCGCGCAAATAGCGCAATGAACTTGGTTCTCGCTTAATAGCAAGAACCAAGTTAGCCCCGTGTTATTATTTGAATAGTTTTCAATCTAATCATTAACCATAGTGTGTACTTTTCTATTTTGAAAGATTGTTTATACTTGAAAAAATACAAAAGATTCATTATTAACATACGTAATGTGATCTAGAAAATTTTACGACCTATTTGTTTAAAGTCTCTTCGTTTATTGAAATGACAACAACGTTGATACAGAAATTCTAGGGTTGCAAGGGGAGTTAAAAAGAGATACATATTTCCTAATTATACCAGGTTCTCCGAAAATTCCATAATCGATGCAAATTAGTTAAGAACGTTAGAAAATTCCGATCGTCTGAATCGTATCCAGATTTCGTTTCACTAAGTCGATAGACAAAGCTTTGAATAACGTAATTCCGTAAGAACATCCGGTTACATAACGCTTGCCATTTCTACCATCATACTATATTGAAAAAAATACACATACACGTATGTACTCGCACAATCGTAATGTTCAGAGCTTTTATCCTCTCTCAATTGCTTTTAGCCGGTTACAAAACAACGATCGGCACGAATTCTCGCCAAACAAATTGGCTGTCCGCGGATCGATGAGATACAATTCGATTCAGCTCAACGCAATTCGACTAAGCAGCTGACCGTAAAACTCTTGCACGCTTTTGTGACGCGCCAAAAACGCCATGAAAATTGAAATATTTATTGAAACATCAGCGATGCAGCGACGAAAAATTGGCAAGTACTAAAAATTACAGCGCGAAACAACAATGACTGAATCGAATGATTAATCGAATTTAACAAAATGTCTCTAACCGATAAATATTTCCAATTAAATAAAAGATTTCCGAACCAATAACTTTTATAACGCAAATGATTTATGGGGGTCGATCATTTCCATAATGTAAAACATCTGTAAGAATCATTTAATATGAGATCATTTAATATATCTCTATAATTCAAAAATTTTATTTTGCGCCGATTATTTTACGGGGACGAGCTGAAATTTTTCAAGAGAAGGAACGAAACAGAAAGGCGACTAATCGTTTCAATGCCTTATCGGTATAAAACATCCAGCTGGATGTTTCCCATTAGAGCGCGGATGTGTGTCATTTACGCGTTTAACGCGCGCGCGAGTTTCACTTCACCTGGTCAAGTGTTTTCCTCGAACCACGTGGCTAACTGGAACGCCACGAAAGTCAGCGAATCGATGACATATTTTTGCGAACGAGTCGTTCGCGTATCCTCGCACGAGCTTCGACTGTACAGAAAAATTCTTTTCCACCAGACGACTACGTTGTCGAATAATGGATTTTCAATCTCTCGTTGGTCCTATTATTTCGCGAAGATCATCGCCATAGGCTGATCAAACGTGAAAGATGAAAAACGTCAAAGAATTCATAAAAAAAAAAATTGTTGAATATTTTACGACAGATACAAAGCCTGGAAATTTTTACGAACGACAAGTACGAGGCAGAAAGTTAATTTAGATGGAAAGTCGTTCCTGGGAAGTTTCGAAAGGATATAAAAATGGTTAAAAATTGGCGTTTCGAAAAATAGATTCGAATCTGAACCAATAGGAAATATACGAGTGTACTTTAGACTCCTTTGTAACGTTGTAACGTTGAAAATGTATAGTGATATCGAAGTGACATTAATCGACACAGGCAACCGCATACACTGTATGCACAGCCACAGGCGAATTGAAATATTTCATTTAAACGTGGCCACGAAAAAAAGCAAACAAAGAAATAAATTGCTCGATGGTGCCTTTGTAACGAACAACAAAAAAATGGAAAGAGAATAATTTATTTTATCTCACTCTGGAGCACCGTTACCAAACGTCACGATAAATCTTAAATCCAAAAAATTTACTACGTATATCGGCCGGAAAAAAGAAAGAGCTTTACGCGTTTCTATCGTTCAATTTTGTCAATCGATCAATGGTTTGATTCGGCGGCAAATCTTTTATAAATTCCATCGAACCATTTTGTCATGCATAGCCGATATCCAGACCAAGTTTCGCGGTTAAAAAGGAACGGATCGCGTTGGAAAATACATAAACAGCATCGCGATAACAGAGCGGGCAAAAATCGTATCGAGGTCAAAGTAGCTCGAGTTTTATGCAATTATGCTCTTTTATGCGATTAATCGAAACAATTAATTCGCGAGGCCACGCTATCGGCCCGTGTTCACGCGATTACTTCGATTCGTGTCTCCAACGTCGGAACAAATTAATCGGAAGCGCAGGGCCTATCTTTTGCGGATAAATTCTCATCGATTTACATCGAACCCGAATACGAATTTCATCAACGATAAAATTAATTGGCCCGAATTGGCGCGTGTGTACGACTATTCAAATTGATGGTCTTTGAATCTATCGCGGTACGATAATGAAGATGCAAAAGTACTCGAACGATTAATCATAATGGACAAAAGGCTCGGTCAGTTCGTCTGTAATTACATCAGTGTGCCGGATGACGTAGTGACTGCGTTTTGGACGAGATCAATAACGAGAACAGTTTGGCGAAAAACAGAGTGAGATAAGAGACGTAAAGACATTGCGAGAACTCGAATGTTTAAAAATCGAAATCTTCGATTTAAACAATTCGGATATCCCGATTCGAATTAGACAGAAAGGGATAAAGGATTGCTACAACATCTCGATCATCCGAAACAACGAAACGAAACCCCCGAGAGGAACAGACCCTACACGATTCGCCGCGCATGAGGTAATTTACACCACGATTACACCATAGGGTTACCAAATAGGCGCGCATTAAAAAGTAAGAGGGCGGGAACCACCGAAAATAATGAAACAGGGTAGTGCGCGGGGGTTGACCACGGGCATCCTCTTCTCCCTTTCTCATTGTTTTCCACGCGGGGACACACCGCGGTGCGTGTCGCGAGCACGCGTGCTCGCGTGACGATGGGCGTGCGTGTGAACTCACGCGGCCACCTCCGCGCCTCGTCGGTTTTCTCTCTCGATAACGCGTGTGCCAGCATTAATGTTTGCAGTCACAAGTTGGAAAGTTTTGTGATGGCAACCTCGAACGACCAGTTGCCAGGGCAACGGTTTGTTGTGCCATTGTGTCGAACCCCACCGGTAGAAATCCACCCCCAGCCGTCCACCACCCGTTCGCGAAGGATGTCCCTACCTGAACGCGACCTAACTCGGCTTGACCTAGCCCAAACTAGCTCGCTCCTATACTCCCACCACGCATCAGCCAATCAGGGGGTCGCGTTTCCCTTGGAACCTTCCTGGCAATTTCCCGTGGAACGTTCGATATCGCGCTCTATTCTCGAATTATGAATGATGCCTCGCTATATGTGTATATATATATATATATATATATATATATATATATATATATATATAGTCGAACACAGGAAGGGTACAAACACCGCTTACCATTCGTGACTCGGAGAAAGTGTTCGAGTGGAATGAGAAAACGAGAAGAGAAGAGAAGAAGAGGAGAAAGTGAAGACGACGGAGTAGGAGGATGGAAGGGTTGAAGGAAAAAGTAGATCAGCGGAGCGTTATGAGGGTCGTTTATAGATAGAGGGATTGTCTGAGATTTTGCGAATAGATCATCGACATCGAACGGCGACAGGATAACCCTTGGTATATATTTAGATTCTCGATCTCTTGAATATAACAATTTCTTTATTTACACATCTTATATCTTTGACGGTATCGTTTTATTTTCGTTACGAATAAATTACATCGTATTTAGATTCACAAGGATAAAATCGATCTAGCTAGGACTGATTCGCCTTCTATTAGTATCGGGATCGTTAAAGTTTCTAGCTAAGGGGTCACCTGATTAACTAATTGATGAAGCACAGCAGAGTTGCTCTCTAAACCTTACAGTTTCTTTGAATTTGTATATTATCAATACCTTAAAGACTTATACAATTTGTGAAAGATAGAATTTGTCTCGTTGAAGGAAATTTTCTATCCAAAAGCGTCACGATTGATGGATCTGAATTAACTAGCAAATTACAAAGGCAGGCGTGCGCATGAATCGAATATAATAGTACGATCGAATACTCGACAATGTAATCGGCAAATTAATTGCGGAACCTGGCAAACAACTGTCAGAAGCGGTTAGCGTCGTAAGAAAATAATAGGCATTAAAGCCGAAGTTCACGGTGGAACGATCAGAAGATACGCCAGTGAAGGGCAAGGAAATCGTGAATGCACGTGGGATTGTTCGATAACGAGCTGGTAGTATTAAGGAAATTGGCTGCATCGAATCCCTGATAATTGTTTTATGAATCTTATTAATAGATGAAATTCAATTCAGATGACTCAAATATAGAAGTTAATGTTGAGCTCGTTCTTAGCTTAAATTATCAAATATTTTTATTGTATACCTCGATATAATTCTTTGGTGATTAAAAAATAATTAACGCAATATAATTGATAAATGAAGCGATACTGCGATGATTGATCGATGACGCGACTAATAGAAATGAAAATAATTTTTCATTTGATGAAACAATGCTTGTATTAATCACTGATCGTGAATCAGAGTATCGTAATCGATAAAGAAGAGCTTTGCCTTTGCAATTAACATCTAGAAATTTTCAAACCTTATCGGCAATAAAATTCTATTACAAACTGTTTACGTAGTGGAAGCGCGAATAATATGAAACACTCGCAAAAATGAATAAAGTGTGTATATTAAGCAGCCCTTACTTGCTGTTAATTTTGATTTAGCATGGCGCCATCTACTTTTAGAGTCCAGCAGTACATATATCGTCGCATAAATATTTCTTGAATATAGCTCCGTATAAGCGCGATTCAACATCGATCCAATAAATTTTCATCTAACAGATTCTCGATTAAATCGAAACGCTAATCGTGTCATTACAACTTAAGAGAGCCACATTCGTCATACACAAAAACGTTAATCCCCGCTCTCGCCGGATAACATCGTTCCTGGTTCACAGAGGGAGTATGTTTCGTCGTAAAAACAACGTAAAAGCGATTTTAATTCCGCATGCCAGAGTTTTACACAATAAATCGATCGTTCACTTGTACCTCGAACCATTACTGCGTTCGTAAAATCACGATTCGCATATTACCTAACGATAACGCAAAATATTTCCGGAAAGTATTATGCAAGTAAACACGTGATACGCAAAAAGCAATTGTGTCGTTCGTTATGGAATATTTTTTTCCGTATATTACTACGCCCTGCGTTGAGTAACGAGTTAGATAACAAAGAATCGTTGATACGAATACTATAAAACTATGCTTTCAGTTTCAAGTTACACGATAAATAATCGCAAATCATTTGAAAATAATATTAATAAAAAATACGTGCATCCATTTAGGCGTTGTAATATAACGATACATGTATTGCGCAAAGTAGCAAGTACGATACGTAAAGTTTGTATTCTTATCAAGCGAGATAACGTTCGTGGAAATATTGATGCTCAGTTGCTTGGTTTCATTCAGTTGACTTGTCATTATATGACGCTGAAATATAGAAAAACTAATCGAATAAAAACCGGTATACAAACATCGCATCATATCCGCGCGTTTACGTTTCTGTAAGATACAAAATTCTAACTACGTGTTACACGCCTGGCCGCATGGCCGAAATTATTGACTTAGCTGTCGATTCAAAGCGTCTAAAAATTTTACGGCATAGGATTATCATTGAAAGACATCGAATTCGTTATCATATTCGATATATAACCTCAATGGTTTAATTAATACTCTAAATGGGTTTCTTCGTGAAATTGTTATAAATTACGAATTCGAATAAGGTTTGAACGATTATGCTACGACTTGACCACGCGTACGGAAGAGGGCTGACGCGCGAGGGTCAGAAACTAACCCCCAAAAAAATGTATACGTCGTCCCTCGAAGACGAATCACGCTCTGCTCGCATAATCGTGAAAGCATATGAAAATTACAGCACGAATGAAATAGCATTACACCATCATAAGATTTCCGACTTACCCAATGCGTAGAAGAACTCCAGAATTCGATAAACCGGATGAATTCTCACTCACAAACACGAAACTTAACAGCAATCGCGATACAATGGCGAACAGCGGGTGCGTAGCGAATACTGAGCTAATGCTCTCGCCATCTGTCGAGCGTTTCGCTAAGTTGTCGGCAACAAGGACGTTTTCTATTGGACCGTTTCGACCAATCAAGATATAGCATTGGTTTACGCGGGAATGCTTTGGCGGCACGCCGCCATATTGCAAAACCGTTCAAATTGTAAGTTGTTAGACACACTACTGAAAAGATGGACTGTAACAATCATAATATTGATCAATTATTATCATTCGGTAATACAAATTCATGTTTCTGTCTCTATTTTGTTCAATTTGTAATATCTTTTAATGTGACAAATTACGAAACTGATAAATAATGTAATATTTGTAAGTGGTATTGCAACATTGTGGAATTCAAGAAAGCCGGATTTCAGATCAATTATACCGAATGTACAAGGAGATAGACGATGTTGAATCAGAATTATTAGAATGCCAAAAAGAATGTGCAACTACCGAGATAGAAATATATAATGTGAATCAATTGAAAGATAAGGGGACATATGTATTGGAAAATGTGAAGAGAAGATACAATGACTTAGAGGAAGAATTAAAGGAAGTTCATTGTAATTACTTAAAATGCATTGAGAAGACAAACAATGAGACTATTCAACAGAAAATTGATTCATTAACATTGCAGAGAGATAATTTGAGAAGAGAATTAGAAGAATTAAATAAAGCAGCAGACGAAAATAATAAAAAAATAATGGCAGTGAAAAAGATGATTAAAATTCAAGAGGTATCCTTTATATATATATATATGTTGTATATATGTATATGTCCGATCGAATTTTCATATATATTTTTATTTACAGAAGAAAAATATGGCGCTAATACGAAGATTGAAAAAATTTCAGATAACGCCAGATTTAAATGATAGAGTAAATATGATCCTAACTGATCCCAGACTTACCAAACAAAAAAATTCTAATTAAAATAAATTCTGTACAATTAATAAAATATACATATACATTCTTCGTTGTTCATATCTCACAATATCCTTTGTGTAATATTTGTAATACTATTTCGTTATCATTAATGCTGCAGTAGTACGAAACATTTTTCTAACCATTCCCTTCTTTTTTTTAATGAATCTATCACATTTACTGACTTATTTAAGGATTGTATCATGCTGTCATTCATGGCCACTATATTTGATCTCTTTTCTGCAATTCTTTTCATTAGAATTGCGTTTTCTTGTTCCATCTCGTTTACTTGTTTTTCCAACAATGCGCTTTCTTCTTTAATTTTCTGCGCATCTAGTGAACGTAAATGTAAGGATACATTGCCCGGTGGTCTCCTAAAACGAAACATATTAATGATTAATCATTAATAATACATTACTGGTCAGACATCGCTAAGAATCCTAGCTTACCAAGTACCTTCGGTCACGGAAGAATTTGCGTCCGATAATTTCGCAACTTTTTCCAATCCTTCCCGCAAGGATCCTTCGTTTAATATATCTTCTAAATCGCCATTCATTTTATCGAGAAGCTCCGAGCACATTGCTCTATGCAACTTTTGCCCTATACTCGGCTTTGTCTTGAGAATTGTAAGAATCGTAAGAGCATCCACGAAAGCATCCTCGCTGAAAGATTTTTAAACTATTTAAATATTTTCATGAAAATCCAGTTGAAAGAGAATACAAATTTTATTTTGTTTAACTTTATTACATTTTCTTATGAATGTTGATAACTTTTTGTTAGACTCACTTAACATAATTGTAGTTACACATGCATAGAAACTATGTAATACTAGCTATATGTAACGTAACCGACAATGCATCTTGTTCATATTTTCGTATTTTATTTCGTGATTGATTTAATTAACGTGAGATCGGAATATAACAAATAAAATGTGAACACGCGTTGCATGTACAACAACTCGGGCGAGTAATATTCCTTTTATACCAACACCTGGCTAAATAAACGTGAATGAGTACGTTCAATGATCGTTGCGTGCATGTAGAGGTTCTACTATCGCTGGGATCAAATTTTTCTTTGTTTACCGTCCACAAAGACTCGCGCGATTGAATGGGGGAGAACCAGTATTCGGACGAGCCAATCCAGTTTTATAGTATTATAGTCGAAGCATACAATACTAACCCGTAATCGTTGCACAATTTCCGGAATTTTTTCATGTATTAATGTGATGATTAATGAGAAATCTTTTTCACACAATTATGAAAATGTAAAAACTGCGTGGTTTATCTTTATTAATATTTATATCCGATATATTATCTTTATTACATTTAATACAATGTAATTTTAAGAAAAATCCAATCATAAACTAATCATAAACATCTATAAACTAATCTTCAGGGAAATTTACAATTAACATATGATTTTTAGAATGACGTAACATATATTTTAAATATATTGTAAATTACATTTCTTATGAAAAGTGCAGGAAATTACTAACATAAAAACTACACCTTCGATTCTTCCGCTGATTTACGCGCACTCAATCAGGCCGGGACGGGTGCAATTTGATGTCAATACTACATATTTGCATTAGTCCTGACCTAATTGAATACGCTTCGTGGCATGTTCCTCCATCGTTGAATCTCGATTTCATCACGATTGATCTTCTCTTCGCTTCTATGAGGTCATCGAGAAAAAATGTTATCGCAACTTTTTATATCGTAAAGAGAGAATTACGCAATCGTTAAAAAAAATTACATAAACGATAGAAATAAACTAAAACGACGAAGAATGTAATTGTACAGAGAACACGTTCGTCACTGATTCATTCCAACGTGAAAATAACGGACAGGCAGAGGTACCCGTACGATCCCCACGACACGTACTGTACGAATGATAGAGCCGAACGATGGTGACCACATCAGGGAGGGACCAGGGACCCTTTGTTTCCTCGAACACTTCGTGGAATTCTTCGAAGGTCAACTGGTGTGTTGGGTTTCAAAGAGCGGTAGATTCTAGGAAGCGGGTACCGAAGGAAACTAATTTTGAAAATCGACCTGTCTCGCTCATAGAACCGTCAAACAGCAATGGGCAATTGTTGGGCCACGTGAACACCGACAAATTAACATGCGACGTCCAGAGAGGCCAATGACATCGAGTAACACCATCGCTCGTTTGGGTCATTGACGATCCCCCCTTTCCCTCCACCACCTCTTCTCTCCTTCTTCTACCGCTGATAAACGAAACATCAAGCTCTCTAAAACGTATTATATACAACGTCCTGATCTGCTCCCGCTGGTTATGTGTTCCCTTTGGCTTTCTTAATTAAAGAAGCATTCTTGACCGCAGTTCGTACTTGACACACTTACGTTGGCAGTACTGTTATCGTACAAACGTATATGAGAAAAACATAACCTGAAATTCAATGACAATCTGGCCTAGCCCGGATTTATACCATACAAATATTCCGTGCTTCATTTATTTTAGCTTAATACATAAATATTATTTATCAGAACATGTCATTTATGATATTTATTATGATATTTATTTCTTATGATATTTATTTCTTAGCTTCATTTTTAAAAATATATTCACAAGCTTAAATATCGTTTCACAATAATATTGTTTGAATATCTGTATTATCACAGTTGAGTTATTTATGCAATAACCAATGTACATATTATGCAATGTTATTGAAAACATATTGCCAACATGTATAACTTATAATTATAAAAAAATCTACAAAGAGATATTGATAAATACAGTAGAGATTTGTTTGAATATTAATTGGAGGCGCATGCGTCTACATATGTATATGTATAAAAGAACCGCGAACCCCAAGCTATGAAAGGCTGCATAACCTCTAAACATTAGATCCTTTCATAAATATAATATTGTAAATAATATATTCTATATAAATCGTAACAAATATTACCTGTCTATGTGTCTAAATTGACTAAAGTTACATCTTTGTTATCCGAAATAATTTACTTACCTCACTGATTCTGCGATGCGTTTAAAACTGTTTAAAATAGCTAGTCGAAATAAGAAAACATTGTTTGGATGTCCCTGTTCCTGATCCTCCGCCATTCTCGATCGAATTGTGTACAATCACAGAATCTTCGAATTTGAGTAACTGAACACTTCACCGAAAGCTGAATATAACGGTTCTTTCATTCTATAGAGTACGAACCAGTACTTTCGCGTCTCCTGAAACTGTTGGAAATAATTCAAATCGTCTAAAAGTATGTCGAGAACTTTGAAGTAGTTTGAAACGCTACGTATAGATGGCAGTTCTGTGCTTGACATCATCTTCACTTGAATGTTACCAACATCTCTCTACCAACATCAACATGTTTGTGTATGTGATTACTGATATTTAAATTTAGAAGAAAAAGTATTTCTTTCAAGAGAAAAAGGTATAAAATAATTAAACAATTACTGGATAGAGTATTACAGCTAATATTAAACTGCGTGTAATATTTTTCTTTTTAAATATTACTATTAAAGATATAGCATGTTATAATGTTCCAGGAATCAATTTTAGTAACCAATAATAAATCTAAATGTTACTCAACTAAAGTGAAAACTACTTCATGCGAACAAAACGAGCTGTAGGAATGGCAAAAGTCTATGACTAATAAGGACAGAATTGAAGATATACATACATGTATGTATAAGCAGATATAAGTAACTAACAATTAAAACAGATGCTGCGACGAGCCTCGCAATAACTTACTTAGATCTAATTAACATTCCTCTCAAATTAAACACGTATGTTACTCGAGTATCCTAATCACCTATATCAGTATTAATTAGATCTAACGTCAACTTTAATTAGCATGTCTTCCTTACTAGTGAAATCTACCAAATGATATGTCACGACAGAATTGTTATTTTCGATTTACAAAGATGCACGCTGATATATTCGGCTAACTAAAATAACAACATTCATTCTTTTTCATTTGTTAAAAACATAAAAATAATTATATCTGATATTTCAGACTCAATATAACCGCAAGTCAGACTCAGGTCCTAAACTTGCCATGTAAGAAGCATGATACTAACCGGTAGAACCGAAATTCACAATAGGTTAGATGCTTCGACGACACAGTCGCGCATCGTTCTGAGCTAGTGGTTCGAAGGGCTTGCTCTTATATTCCTCAGCTTCCAAGGCGAACAGGTCGTGAGTCCGGGTGTCGATATACAAACTACCAGACTAGAAATTGGATCATCTAACTCTATAGCTTGGGGCCAATGGTTTTCAGCTTCGTTACATGACTGCACCCCTACCTTCAGAGAATATCGGTGTTACAACCGTTCCGCTATATCTTCAACTTCAAAGGTCAACGTTGACGCTGGAAGAAGAGACGTTCGCTGTTACCGCAGATTCTCAAAGTAGCTCGCATTGAGTCGAACCGATGTGATGCGCCTCCGCTCCATTATGCAACCGGCCTGAACTATATTTTCTTTCCCCGTAGCCGTGAGCCAGCTCACGGAGAGAAGGCTCAGAGCGCTACCGTGGGCACCCATTCACTCGCTCACTCCGGAGACGACCGACCCTCTTAAATCGAGAAAACGGCATCTTCTCGACCAGTCTCGATCACATCGATCGCGATCGAGAAAGATCCCGGATCGAATGATCGCAATACGTTTTCAAATTCCATGGAACAGGATTTCATCCGTGGCGTTCTATAACAAAAGATGGCTTTACCAACGTCCCTTTGTTCTCTCGTTCCTTTTACTATCCTCATTCTGGTCAATTACATCGTTCGTCTTGGTCGTAGCCCGGAGGCAGTTAGGTAGATGGAGAAATGTTTAAATTTTATATGTTGCAGCGAACGCGAAACGATTATCATCACGATGATGCGCTCGGTATCCCGGATGAAAGTACTAGCACGTATTTTAAGAATTCCAATACGCAAGAATCATCCGTCAATTGCGTCAGGCTGCTGCATAGAATTGCGAGAAAATAGTTCGGACGCGGCGAACGTGTGTTCATCTACTTTGTCATCCTCCCTGTTATCATCGCTATACCACCCACGTGGTTGCGTCAGAAAGTACCAGAACTATCTAAACCGCAAATATTTCCTTCCTCCGTCGACCTCTGTGGCGTGGCTCTTTCGAAATGGTATCATCATCTATATAGCGAGATTGTAACAAAGCAAGGCTCAGGAGTCGATAGGAGGGAGGCATTATGCGTGCAATCCCTCCTATTCGAGATCATTATTCAATAACGACGTGTGAGCCGCTTCCGCAATTCGCGTTCGTGTCTTATTCTCTTAGAATTCGTACCGAGGAGAAAGTTGATTGGAATTGTCGTCTGATTATTCTGATTACGGGAATAGCATCGTGTCACTGGGGCACGAAATTGTTTCTCTTTACACATGCATATACCACGCTGTGTGCATAACTGCAATTAGCCAATCTATCAAACCTGTACGTTTCTTAATCCATTAAACTGCAACCTCTCCAGATGAACAAACAGTGATATTTCTGTTGCGCAGTGTACATTGAAATCTCAAATAGATAGATGTTGATGGATGTTTCGACGAGACAAAGGTTCCGATATTCTCACTAGACAAGACAGAATGACAATAAGGTCAACCCTTTCCCTAAAAAAAAGATACAAGCGCAACAATAAGGGAAAGGTTAAAAATCTTTTGTTTCTCTTGCAAAGTATCACGCAGTAGCACCATATTCGGGTTTTACAGGGAAGATCAGGTGTCTTGGAAAACGATGCAACATTAGATCGCTTATTACTTGACTAGGATCCCGTCTTCTCATGCACAATCCTTTTTTGGCGACAGCGCCCACTGTTGGAGTGCAGTTCTCGATGAAGCGTTTCGCCGATGAACCTCACCTCTGGCATAACACGAGCAGCAAGATAGATGAATGCGCGGATAGCGCGCCAAAGGGCTGGGTCTTCTCAAAGCGTATCGGTGTGTTCGGTGACTCGATCCGTTTAGAAAGCATTCTAGTCTTTCCGTGCCCAGGTATACATTGTCTCGAACGTTCGTGGTATCCTATTATCGAGACCCTGGCTCACGATTGCCCTGTTTTTTGCGAGAGCCGCACCCCTGCATCAGCTAATTCGAATTGCTAGCAATCTACCAATCCTATCGATCATCGAATCACGCTGATTTCTGTATTCTGTCCAACGTTCCTGTTCGATTCCCGGTATCTTTTTTCATCGGATCAGATCTGAAAGATCCGATGTTCCACGGATCGAATTTGTTACCAGCGATCGGTAGATAAGCGTATTAACCCTCATCCAAGTGTCAGCTGTGCCAGTTACTTGCCTGAAGCGAATTTGAAGAATTTAGTAGTCAACTAAACGTAACACGGATAGGGTCACTGGGTCTCCTTTGTGTGAAATTTCCTGAGAAATTCGAGGTCGTAAAGCTGGTGGAGCAAAAGCTGAACAAATAGATGAGAAATGCATGGGAAAGAGCGGCGTGATTTATAGTTTTCCGAAGAACTGAGTTTACTTATGCCGCAGTGCCAGTCGCGTTGTCGAACCATCAAAGCAAGTCCGTGAAAGCCACGGGACTATAAATCGATTTTAGAAATTAAAGAGTTTACATAACTACGAAGAGCATTCTGAGATAACTCGTTGGGGGAGTGAGATGGATTACCTCATCGATTCAGGAACTTTCTTTCACAAACGTTTATTATAAGCATCATAGGAAGAAAGTACGACCGATTACGCAAGACATTTCACTCACCCTTAGGCGATACACGTGTAGTAGAGTACATATTCGACACGATGTCAAAGCGATTGTATCGGAAGCATGCAATGTACAGTGTCGACTACTCCTAATCGATTCTCTCATTCGCTCTCTAGATTGGAATTACTTTGCAAATTCGCGCGTGTCTCAGTTTCAGTTCCATGTACAAACGCATTTTTTCTTTCGCGCGATTTTCTTCCCTCTTACGCTGCACTGCGCGGTGTACGCAGAGAGATGAACACATTCTCACGAGTAGCAATCATATCCACTAATACACGTTTCTCACCAATAACGCAACATCAATTAGCGTTTCTATACTGCGGTAATGAAGACTGTCTAGGGAAAGCTTTGTAATTATAAGCTCTGAAAGTAACTTCGTATAAAAGCGATAAAATACATCGTTGATCTATCGTTCGTGAGAAAGATCAAAGGGACCATTCGATAATGAAGTATACAGACAGCACAACAGGTCACTGAGGGGTTAATCGCAGCTGCTGTTCGTGAAGAAACCAAAAATCTCTCCCTGGCAAAGACTAAACCGATCTCCGCGCACATACGTCACTGCAAATCGACCCGGTAAAAGTGAATAGTCTGAAGTCTGAATAAGGAACTAAACTGTTCACGCTGGCCCGCTCCGAGGCAAAATCGAAGCGTCGCGCCGTAGACGAGAGAGGTAAAAGATGGTTATTGGGAAGCGATCACGTCGAGGCGTCTGCCTCAGAACGTGAGTACGGTGACCCGAGGGGAATCGTTAAGCGGAAAGTTACGTGCCGATCGGTAACACTAGAAACGATTTGGAGCGGCCTTTCGTGTATGTACACGCTCTCACATCTATATAAAATTACGTACCATCGGTACGGTTGATGCGCAACGCACCAAGTTGCGCAATGATCGCGCGCCGTTGCAGACCATGCGTTGCTCTCTATAAGCCATCCCGTCTATCGTGGATGATGATGATGACGTCGCGCGACCCCGTGTACACCGAGCAACGTCGAATACGAAATGACCGATATAATTACAAAGAGGGAACTCACGCATCTTAAATTGTAGTTGGACTTCGCAATCTGCGGCACAAGAAACATCACCGCGGTCATCTTCATCAAACATCACCACTTTTCGTCTTTCTTTCGTTTAAACGATTGTCTTTTACTAACCATAGTGTACCACCTCGTGGTATATAATCTTTCTTTTTTTACTAGCCACGTCGTCCGTCCCTTCGCTTACCTATACATCTTATACATACCAATCTCGGTTCACTTTCATGTCGACCCGATTAGCCGACCTTCAGGTCCGACGAGAGATGCCCGCCGATCTGTATCACCTGGCTTGCGTAATCACCCCTCATCCCACATCTCTCACCGAGGCTCATCTTGATCCGCCTTCTCCCTCGGTTTCCTTCTACTCTTCGTGCCTCCTAGAACTCTTTCTCCGTCGCTCATTCGTTAACCGAGTTCGCGAACTTCGTCGAGGGACGCGGCACCGGGTGTTCACCAGAGTCGATGCTGTTTCTGAGAGTCTTCCTCTTGGGTGGGAGGAAGACGATCCTCCAGCCTCGGATCGGTATATAAGCGCGGTTGCTTCGACCTGAATCTGCACAGACCAATTATTGCCATCGTTTGGCGATAGAACGTTCCATTGTGCGACCGGTATCATCGGGGAGGTTCGCTTTTCATACAAATCGAACGGTACATCAGCGAGATGAGATCGGTACGAGTCGCATTCGTCTATTTTCTCCCGCGCTAGGTGACACCTTCGAACGCTTCGCTTCCGGTTCTCGATTCTCCAAGTCGCGAGTCAGTGATGTCGAGCGTGAATTAGCGATCTATTCGATAAATTTTACCTATATACATCTCTTCACGTAATTCTTTTCAATATTAAGAAGGAAAAGGCTAATGTATAATTTCGTTCGTACGATTCCCTTTTAATATCGATTAGAGTCGGTGAAATAAGACATAGTGTGCTTAGGAAATCTTTTCAGTGACATTACCTACGAGAAAATCATATTTTATTCCGATTCTAAAATAATTTTGCAAACGTTTCAAATATTCTAAAGAATTGACTTGCATAGTACCTTCAACGGTTGAAGTTATTGACGACTATTTTAACAGCTCGCTGTCGCGTTGTTGGCCATCGTCGGTACGTGTCACGCCGCCCGACTAGACAATACTTACCTTCCTCCGGGCAATGCAGGCACCGCAGGAGGCGCAGGATTAATACAAGCTCCGAATCGTGGCCACGGTGGTCCAGGTGGTCCTGGGGGACCTGGTAGACCAGGTGGACCAGGCGGACCAGGTGGGCCGGGTGGACCGGGTGGACCTGGTGCACCAGGAGCATATGGCGGTGGTGGCGGAGGAGGTGGCGGTTTTGGTGGCGGCGGAGGTAATGGTGCGTTTGGTGGTGGAGGCGGAGGTGCCTACGGAGGACGTAAGTATTATTTCTTCATTTTATTTTCCAACTTATAACGTAGAAAAGATAGAAATATTATGTAGAAATAATAAGATAAAACTTTAGTAGAGCATTCAACGATAGATCGAATATTTGATAATATTTGATAATAATACGCGATAATTAAATCCAGTGAAATCGAGCGTATCGTACAATCGATTCTTGGATATGATCGAAATAATCAATTGCAGCAATCTTTTAATTTGTTTGCATGTAGTTTTCGAATACGTCTTTCCTCGTGTTTGCCAATTATCGTAGTTTTCTCCGTTCAATACTTCAAAGATGGTTTTCGATAAAGCGGACAGAATTATTGATCTTCCCATAATGAATTACCGTACTTTGCGCGAATACTGCGACTAAATTGCAGCTTATAATACTGTAATAATATAGTTAGTATCCCATGTTAGGCTTTAATGTCCCCTTACATGATGATATTAAGTTTTATTGAAAACATCATCGCCTCCTTATAGATGACTTTTCGAATTAAATCATCGCCGTAACTTTTTATTATCTAATCCTAATATCAGGTTACCGAGTGAAAGGCAATAATAATGATTCCATGCCTTTTGCGAAAAGATATTGCAATTACAGTCATTGAGTCAATACCATATTTGATCATATGAAATCATCGAAATAATAATACAAAGCATATAAGCAGTAAGTACCCTACTGTTATTTGTCAGTAAAATTTTTACTTTGCATAAGTAAGAAGCTCGAAGCTTTCGAGTTCTCTTATTTTCTTCTTTCTCGTGTCTCATCATTGATCTATGTAGGAGTACAACTTTTTGTTCTGGCGCATTACGCAACTAAGAGAAAACATGTACTTAACCAGAGTACTCGTTCAACACGTACCCTGGTGCTATATATTGTTTTTTTTTTTTCTCGTTAGTCCCGACTAAGACTATTACGTCTCGTCAGCGCAAACATTTCACACATCATTAAAATCATTATGGCCATAAAACTCGCGGAGAAAAACTTGTTGTAGCCGGAGAAAAAGTTAGACATAACAAATTACTCAATCACAGAAGGAATCGCCGAAACGTTTATCATAGTTCGTTTCGGTAACACGCGCGTAGAGAAAATCACTTGGATTATCGTGGAACAGTTGTGTCACGTTACATCAGACATACATTAGAAAAGGTAGAGAACCAAGAAGAGAGAGAAATCGCGCGCTATGAGAGACAGTTGGTTGGTCGGAGTTGCATCAAAATATGTAAAGTATGTCGTGAAACCGGGGCTCGTGTCACGGGGACGAAAGAAAAGTGAAAATCACGGTACTACGCGAAACGTCTAATCACTTTATCCCCCGAGGCGCTCCTTTAATGAAGACACACCAGCACGGTCTCAGTAACAGCGCTCTCGAATCTACGTATGATTTGACGGTGAGAATTCTCGCTGGATTGCGAAAATAAGAACACCAAAGCGTCTCGTGTGTGTCTCCTTTAGTACAACGCGTTGTCGCGACCGACCAAGTAATTAGGCCCCATTCAGTTACGAATTAATCTCGAGTGCGTTCGCGGATTTCACCTGATATGGCGCAACCCGGTGGATTGCGCGGATACAGTGATCGATAAAAAGTCGATTATATGCGGCAGAACAGGAGATGTGTTCTGTTCGAACCGCTTAAAATTCTGGCTAACTTCTTGCTAGCTTTTTTTTGTATTCGATGTACGACCGGTCGATTATCAACTTTCTCAGGGCTGCTTAAAAGTCAGTTGCATAGAAAGGGTACTCGAGTCGATCAAAGTCTGTGGCAATTCAGGTACTTTTATAACGATAAAGACTTTATACAAGTTAAATTACTTATGCGATATTTTCGAACATTTGTTTGAATTTATGCTTTAGCCGGTGGAGGCGGTGGTGGGCCAAGAGGAGGACCTGGAGGAGGCCAAGAGATACCTATCGTCTCGTTCAACAATCAGAATGCCGGTGATGGCAACTACCAATTCAGCTACGAAACAGGAAATGGTATCAGTGCGCAAGAAACGGGTCACCAGCAAGGTGAGATCAGGGCCATTCTTATTTCTCAACAGCGATATCCCTCGTGTTCCTTTTCTTCGCGGTTCGTCGCTATCATTTCTCACTGTTATGAATATTCCTATCCATCATCGTGCTCGGCCTCGAATCGTTCCGTTTACAATGGAACCGAACCGATGAACGCAATAGCACTGCAACTCCTAAAATGTGACTTCCATCTAACTTGTTCTCGGATCTTTACCTACCGCCAGTATTTTACTTGCAAAATAGAGATTTTCAAAATTGATAATATTTCGACATCTTTATGGAAGTTGTAAGTTGTTCGATGTTGTAAAACGTTAAGAAGATTCTGAAGAGATCGTACGAAAAAACCACAGGTATCTAAGTAATCACATGTCCTAATTTCGGCCAATTCAATTCGCGATGAGTGATTACCGAACAATGATCATTTCTAACAAGCTAGAAAGCCGCAAAAATACTCGATACGTGGTGCAATCCTGCCGAGCACCTGTTGCGTCAAGTATTCACGTGTTGTCTCGCTTTTCTAGGTAACGCGGAAGCGGTGAGCGGATCATACTCGTACACCGGACCTGATGGTGTACAGTATAGCATCAGCTACACCGCGGATGAAGAAGGTTTCCATCCCCAAGGCGCACATTTGCCAACACCACCTCCAATTCCACCAGAAATTCAACGAGGCGTCGAGTTAGCACTCGCGGCTGAGGCCAGAGGCGAAAATCAAGATACTTCCGGTGGTGGTGGTGGCGGTAATGGTGGCGGAGCCGGATATCCTTCAGGGGGTGGATACAGTGAGTTTCATCGATGATATTTTGTTTCGTGAATCTCTGAGTAGACGTTAGAACTATCTGAAGAAAGAAATTTAGAAAGAAAGCACTTTTTTATGATCGTGATAATTTAATTATTAAAATAATTTTGCGTATTTGTTTTGATTAAATTGATTTCTTTTTATTAATAGACGGAGGCGGTGGAGGTGGTGGTGGTGGCGCCGGCCGAGGAGGTGGCGGCGGTGGTGGACCTTATCAGGGTCCAAACTCGTACCAAACAAGCTCGGGCGGATACCATTATTAGACGACACCGCACAAGTCATTACGTATTACACGATCAATCTTGTTCCATTACAGTAATATCATTTAAAGGCGGACGTATGTACATAAGAATATATCGTTTATGTAACTTTCTTATTTATATAAAATGTGAGAACCTTATTTACGATGTTCTTTCTTTTTTCCTATATTAATATTCGAACTTTTCACTTTCCTTTTGACAATGTTGTCGTCATTGGCTCCTGTTCACGGGAAATATAATATTTATTCGACTTTTTAAGTATTATTTATTGATATAAATAAATATTATATTTCAAATTATAATAATTGCAATGAATAAATTACAATAATGTCAGCACAAGTCTTTAAAAATATTCTTTTGTGATTCAAACGTACATCTTGAAATAAATAACTTAATTAACATTTGCTATGTGTTTAAGATTCACAAACTACAACGTAAAACCATGTATTAGAAAAAAAATTAGATACATTTACATTTATTTAACTGAAAGACTTGTTAAAATATCTGACGGTATTTATACATTAGTGGTCTGAGTAGTGGAATCCACAGTAAGCGCTTTTGTCAATTCAGTTCCTCTAGCGAACTGAATGAAAAGTTGTTCTAATGTAGCTGACAAAACAGCATAATCATCGATACAACTATATTGCGCTTTTAAATCATTCATTGTATTATACATCTTCTCCCATGTCGTTTTAATATCACTCACATGATACGCGATAAGCCCCTGCGAATTGGAACATGAAATCAGTGAAGACTTATACAGAAATACATTTACAAATCTTCCACATTAGTTCAGAATTATTACCAAATTCTCATCCCTCAGTTCACACGTTAGAGAAGACTCTATAATACTTTTTATACTGCTGACATCATCGTCCGTTCGGCTGGGACTTAATTTAACGTGAATATCGTAACCAGCGCCGAATCGTTGCTTCAATTCCTGACTTGCACCGACGCAAACCAATTGACCTTTCACCATAATGACTAGTCTGTTGCACAAAGCTTCGCATTCTTCCATGCTATTACGGATATTTTTTTTATGCAAATATGGTTATATAATAATTTTAAGTAACATGCATTGTCAAGTTGGATAAAGTACCTGTGAGAAGTGAGTATAATAGCTTGTCCCATTGTTTGGCAGGTCTGGAGTATATTCCAGAGCGATCTTCTAGCTGCTGGATCGACTCCCGTAGTTGGTTCATCCAAAAGAACAAGAGTTGGATTTCCAATAAGTGCCATAGCAATGTTCAATCGTCGTTTATTCCCTCCGCTATAAGTACCGCTCGGTTGATGCATACAAGAATTTAAATCTAATATGACAAACACAATTGTAAATCTGCATGATGACTACTCGAAGTAAATTCAAAAAGCAGTTAGGTCTTACTAAGTCTATTAATCCATTTGTTAACTTCTAAATCCACTTTCGCTCTGGGAATACCGCGAAGCAATGCAAAAAGTCGCAAATGATCGAATGAATTCAAGGAATTGAGCAATGCATCAGTTTGTGGACAATATCCCATTTGAGCAAGATACTATGTGAAAAATTCATATATAATATATAGTAGAAATAGCAAAACTGGGAGGAATGCAAAAGAAATGATATATTACGTTTTTTCTATCAGTATGAATTTCTGATTTTCCTAAGTACATAGTTCCACTGTTTGGTATTTCTTCACCAGTCAACATTCTAAATGTGGTGCTCTTCCCAGCGCCATTAACGCCAAGCAATCCAAAGCATTCTCGTTGCTTCACACGGAAACTAATTTCCTGTACTGCCATCAACTTTCCGTAATATTTACTTAATTCATAAACTAAGAACAGGCTATCGTTGTTATTTGGGCTTTCTATGCAATTATTTTCGATAGTAGGAATTGTTTTAGTTGGTTCCTCGTTCATTTTCTTCGATGCACCTATCGATATAATGTAAATTTTCATTCAATTTCTCATCTCCATTTCTCTAAAAAAAATATTCGTAAAATACTATACCACGGTTTTGTAATTTTCTGATTTCTATTGCCACTGTATGCTTTTCCTTTTTCACTTGATCATCTTGTATATTGCATGGATCTCTTAAATTTTGACTGAATATTTTAGCATAGAATTTATGAGGTAATCGTTCCTCTAGAATAATAAGTATAGCAAAATACATTAACGGAGTGAGAGATAGGTATATAATGCAATTTTTTAAACTCATTTTAAAATCATAATCAGAGAAGTAAGAAAGCTGGTTCTTGCATACTCCATCTGCACAGTCCAAACCTAAGGAAAACTTCAATTATATTACATATCATTAACTTACAAATTTTATTAAAATAATTAATACATTCGTACCACAACAAATATCCGGAATACCCATGCAAACTACCTCTTGCAGTCGATTTGGTAATCGACGACATCTCGCATTTTGCAGAGCTATGATGAAGAAAGATAATTGACCATTAAATAGGCTTATGTGAGGCATCAGATAAAATATTCCTTTTTGGATAGAGTAAAGAATTTTCAACCATGGAAAACTACCAAGCACTTCCTGAAGGAGATAATGTAATAAAACTAGAATATTAAAAAAAAAAATATTAGCTTGTCCATTTCGTATTTTTCATTTCTTTACCATTCCATAGTGCAGTATAACTTACCCAATCCAATTGGTACAATAGATAAAATAGTTACTATAGTATTTCTCGATTTATTTATAAAACTGAAGATATACGATATAAATAAAGAATTTATGCCAAAAAGCAATAGCAATAATATCATTATCACTAAAAAAAAACAACAACAATATTATGAGATTCAATTCTTAGCACATGTAATAATTGTTAATATTGTATTATCTTACATATTTCTATCTTGTAGTATAATCGTATATCCAAAATAACATCCATAATATAAGATCCTATTATGATAATAAATATGGATACTGTAAGAACTAATAAATCGAAAGTAAACATAGTAAGCCAGTATGAAAAAGAGCTAATTCCCGTCATTCTCTGGAGTTGCTTTATTTTGCTTTCCATTTCCTGGAAAGGATGAATGATGAAAAGTGCAACAGTTGGAAAGAAGAAACAACAAAAGACCAATACTCTCGTTAGAGAATCGGTTTCTATCATGTATAGTGGTGTTGCAGATAAAGCACTTGGTAATTTCTGACTTGAAACACGAATAGAATATTCATCGCCAGCCACAGCTTTGATTAGCGCATTTGATAATAAATTTATAGTTAAGGGCATGCTATGAATTGCAATTCCAGAATAAAAACCATTAGCAAACAGGACATCATCAGAAATATTAAATTCTGCAGAGACAATGTAATTATTACGATACTCTGCAATATTTTCGACCGCCCTACCCAATAGGGCTTCTGTAACGCTTGTATTTTGTTTTACCTCTTCTGCAAATCCACCAAAATATTTGATTAAATTTGCGTACATCATGCCAGTAGTTTCATTTTTGGAAGAATACAGAACTTTTGGGTGTCTATATATATTAAGTTCTAATGGAAATATATTTGTTGAATCAGTAGGAGTATCATAACTTAAACCCATTAACACGACAGACAAAAGTGGCAAAAACAATATTAATAATGTGTTACTCAAATTTTTTTTAGTGTACGTCAATTTCTTGTGATATAATGCTAAAATTGATTGCATACATAAACTCCATCCTTCTACCTTTTGCGATGGAGGACAGAACAATTCGTTCAAATGTTTTCCATTGTCCTCATTTTTAATTACTTTTAAGAATACTTCTTCCAATGTGATGAGTGATACGCTAATCCCTGTAACTCCCAGATTTCTTTTCTGGCCTTCAACTTTATCCAAAGATTGCGGTAAAGTTTCAGTGTTCGGTACGCTTAAAACGATCTTTTCACTATCAACGCTTATTTGTTGCGTCCTTGGATCAAATTGATTTATAACTTTATCTGGACTGCACCATGATTTTGTTGACAAAGTAACTTCCATATGGCCGTAGCCATACTGTTTCTTCAAAAACATCGATGTGCCATAACATTTTAATCGTCCTCCATGTACAATGGCAATTCGATCTCCAAGTATGTCAGCCTCTTCCATATTATGTGTACTGATCAAAATCGTTTTTTTCCCTCTTATTTTTAATATAATATCCCATATATCTCTTCTAGTTTCAGGATCCATTCCCGACGTTGGTTCATCTAAAATTATAGTACTAGCATCACCAATAAGAGCCATCCCAAGACACAATCTCCTTTTTTGTCCTCCAGACAACGTGCTTGGGAGAACATCTCTTTTTTCATGCAGTTTTAACTTCTCAAGTAAGACATTAATATTTTGTTTGATTTCTTTCCTCTTTTTATTTACACCTTTCAGCTAAAACGCACATACACACTATTCAGTTTTTAAAAATTGTTTCTTACACTTACAATGTTACTTAATTTCAACTATACTTACTAGACCAAAAAATTCTAATTGCTCAAATACACTCAAATCGGGAAAAACCATATTTTCTTGAGGGCATAAACCCAAATCATTTCTAATAGATTGCAAATTTTTTACTATGTTTTGACCATTTATAAGAACTTTTCCTTCAGTTGCACTTATTACACCTATTATAAAATAATTGATTCAAAGAAATTAAATAAACACATTCAATACGAAAGTAAGTGAATTTTTACCTGTCAAAATAGACATGAGTGTAGTTTTCCCTGCCCCATTGTGTCCCAGTAAAGCAGTTATTTGTCCTTTATATAAATCCATTGAAATTCCCTTTAAAGCTTGGACTTTCTGTTATAGAATAATTATTATTAATCCAATCTAATTAAAGACAATAATAATAATAATTTATCAATTAAATTTAATAAGTTAGAAAACTTACTGATTTTCGTAAACAAATACTTTTATATGTTTTTTTAAGATTACGAATTTGAATTCCAGGAGTAAGTGCACCATTTACAACTGGTTCAAAATTTTCATTGTCTATATTTCCGTAATCAAAATCTTCTATATCATCATCAAAAGTTACTTTATTCTTCTTTAAATACTAAAAAATGTATTGTTATCATACATATATGCATCTCAAGAACAATTCTAATTATTCTAACAAAATAAAAATTTACCTTCAAAAAGTAAAGTGGATCTTTACAAACCCCATATTTTCCTGGGTGTATGGCATTAATATATATAGTAAGAATAAAATGTAAGAAAGCACCTATAATTGAGAAGATAAGTATAAATCCGATGCACCCAGTAGTATTATATTGCGTGTTTCCAACAACAAACATGTTTGACCATTGAATACCAGTTACTAAAAATTGCACATAATTAATATTTAGAAAATTGCAAGGCATTAAAAAATATTAAAAGTATTTTACACACATTGAGTCTCATATCCATTTACTTCTTCAAGGAATCTATATAGTAATATATTTGGGAACAATATTCCCAAATATGGTATTATTGAAAAGAATTCTTGCCTTATCAAATTTCCATGTAGTGAAAAAGAAGCAGTATAAATAATTGTTAATGTTGTTATCACAAAACGTGCTAAAAAAGATCCATTATATATTATAGTTATTTTTCATTTTTTTTTATTTAATATTTCTTCTAAAAGAACTTACGTTTTGAAAAATATGCAGCAATATGCATACCAAATGATATTAAATGACTTACATGCATTGTAAGTATTAGCCAAAATATAAAAGTATTACTATAATATAGGTATGGATCAACTTTCTCAGAAAATGTATTCTTAAATAATATTATCATTGGTACTATATAAAAAATACTGAATACAATGCCAGTGACCAACCAACTTAATAAATTCTGATATTCTTTCACCCCATTCATTGCCATCAGAACATTTACGCCAATGTACTTTTCCTTCGTTGCATAGTTTATTTCTACACAAAGTGGAATTAAGAAAGCAATGACTGCAAACATACATATCACCAGTCTTAATATTGTATCAGATTCATCTATTTTAATATAAGGTGGATAAGGCATTCTTTGTATTGACACCTAAAATGAATAGAACAAATAATGTAAGGTATTGATAGTGCTGATTACTTAATATTATATACATGTAATACCTTCCAATCCATTGAAGAATGTGATACTGTGCGATCTATCAAAGCTTCATCAACACACATTTGTAATGGTACAAATGGTATGGCATTTACATATAGAGCACGTGCATCATATGCAGGTTGATCAAACATATTTTGAAATAATACATTTGGAATTTTGAAAGGATGTCTGATTTTGTACTTTATATTAGTTGTATTATATTGCTCAAACACAAGTCCTAATACTTCCACACTAGGAGATTTGGCTTGTAATGTTGTGTAAGCATTGATCATATCATCTTCAGTTAAAAAACCAACTACATTTTCATATGAGAGTGTCATACATATTCTTATATCTTCCAAAATACTTTCTGTGTATGTATTGTGTGGTACATAATATAAAAATGTGTAATCTCTATTTATTACTGTTAACTGTTCTTTATTTTCTATAGGATAATATGTACTTCCATTGATTACACGAGGTGGTTGTACACTAAAATCTCTGACAGCTTGTATCAATACAAATAAAGCAATAGGTACTGAACATTGTAAAAATATTGTTGTTTTCCAATGTCTCTTCCTAACTATTAAATTTTTATATAAAAGCAAGCCAAAATTTCTGATGTTATTTCCCATTTTTAAATGTTAAATATCTACATTTTTTTAAAGATCTTTTATTTTAAATTAATCAATGACATAGTGCATATGCTTCGCATACATAATCGAATGAGTTATAGAATGTCATTGAAAGTTCATAAAAGTATCATAAATAAATTATCAGAATTGATGTATGAATCAGCATGTATACTAACAGAATACAACACCCTTTGCGATGTAACCTTGACTATGACGTTATTAAATAATGTTTTTTAAATACATATTTGGATAGATTTTTCTTTAATTTTTTACCAGAATTTTTTAAAGCTTAACTTCTTTATTTTTCTTTTGTAAGGTTGTCATAGTAATTGTATCTGAAAGGAATGACTATTATTACAAAATGACAATAATATTACTAATGATAAAGTAACATTAAGATGAAAGAGTAGTAATATTAAGAAAAAATAATATCAAGAACAATAAAATCAATCAAAAAAACACAATACATGTTACAATATTATTTGAAGAATCATGAAATCAATCCAACAATAAAATGCATTTTATGATAATTGTTTATTGAATCATTGTAAACATTATAAAATTTTAATTTCAAATTAAATCATCTTTTGATGAGATAGAAATATATGTATCTATTCAATGGAAACAATTGTATATAATAAATACCTTCCATGTCTCCAAAATGCTTTCCATTAAATCTAGAATAAATACTTTATAAAAATAGTAGTATCACTTTAAGCACTTTTACATATTACATATTTTTGTTAAGAATATGTTAACATAAGGAAACACAGTAATATCACATACGAAATGCAGTTACATGTCATTCATAAATATGTATATGTTACGGCGCTAGTTACGTTTAGAGTAGTCCATAGTTCCGCCACCAGATAATGCTTGCATATAGCATATTATCTTGTAAGATACAAAATAACGAATAAGTAACTGGCGTTGTTCTACACTTATGGTAGGATTCATGAAGATATGTAAGAGAAAAAACAGCCCTAAGGAATAGATATGCTGTCGTCACATTATGACGTACGTAATGCTGTTACGCGTAGTGAACTGTGTTTCTGGTATCGCAAAATCAAAACAGATGCATCTGGCTGTTAGCCAATAAATTATTGAGCGAGAGACACTTGAACATTGATTCACAAAAGACGTAAGTACGTTCGAATTTCTGTGCACAGTATGTATGCGTATAATTTTTTCGTTTATTTTAATTTAAAATTTAAAATGTGATATCACGATAAGATTAAAGAAGCAATAGGCTATTCGTTTTTGACGTTAACTCCTATTTAAGTAGTAAATAATTCGTGTATAAAATAAGATAAATAATTTAGGGAATTACGAAATACTTTTATTGAAATTTTGCTTGTTTAACGTACAACTTTCCGCAAGGTTAGATATCATGTACATATGTGCTTATAACGAATATTTTATCCCGCGCATAAATATATGAGACGCAGTTTATTTCGGTATTAAAATACATTATTTTAACAAATTTATGTATTTAAATAATGAAAATGTAACGAGATATTCTTACTAAAAATATTAAATTCTTTTTAACTTCTGTTTGGTGCTAAAAAATTGTTAATTATTTATTACGTAGTTTGCATGTTGTTTTTCTTTTCCTTTCTTTTTTTTTTTTAATAGACAATGCCATGGATTGCTGTTATTCCAGCAGAGATGGAAGTTCTACGACTGAGAAAGAGCTTTCGAACATCTGTAGTCCAGAGATGTTCGATAGCGATGATGAAGATGATAAAAAGAATAATGAACCACTATCAAATGAAGTACCAATAGTAGCTAGTCCTAAAAAGCCTTCCCAAGCTGATTTAGTTGCAAACTCTGATAACAATTTATTAGCCAAAATTAATAAACTCTTAAGTGGTGTACCGCCACCACCTAAACTTACAATTTGTAGAACAGATTGTTCAGAATTATTATTACGTATTTATGAAAATCAACATTTATTTTGGACACCATGTGTGCTACCAGAAAAATGTATAAAACAAAATTTAAATAAGGAATCCCCAGAACAGCAAAAAGAAAATATTAGTACAAATAATTATCAGCGTACCAAAAGCACATCTAGAAATTTAAGTACTGCTTTTGATGCTTGTGATCCACAATATCAAAGTAATATTAGTAATAATATAGATACAGTAGATTTAAAGAATACTTGCAGTGATAATTTTAGGATAAAGAAAGTAGTTCCTAATAATGAAAAAAGCATTATCAATGCTAGCGCAAGTGGAACAAAATTGTTAAATCCTGAGCAGCTACAAGTAACTGTAACTGAGAACAACATAAAAGATGAGTCTTTCATTGCTGCACCAAAACAATCATTACTCTACTACACTGTCAATGAGAAAGAAGTTGCCACTTTGTCATGGCCTGAAGCATATCATCATAAATTTCATGGAATACAGTGAGTGCATTAATATGCTTTTTACTTAAGTTTATAGCATACAGTATTTATGGGAAGGTATTTAATACTAGTTTTGATTTTAGTTATAACAGAAATAAAGCAGTTGAAGAATTTGAAGGCCTTACATCAAAATTATGTAATAGATATATAGGTGCTGAAACTCAGTCTACATGTACTGTATGGTTTTCTAAACCAGCACCAGGAAGTGCCAAAAAACGAAATCATTTAGCTAAACACAATAATGGACAAAGTCCAACAAAAAGATTAAGTCATTTGACGAGAAGACGAAAAATATTTTCCAGTGCGAATTTACAAGGCCTGGCGCTTAACAATAAAAGACTTGTAGTACTAAATATTAAGTATGTATTAAGCATGAAACATATTTCAGAAAAATTTTATTAATTTAAAATATAAAATTATTATTCTTTTTTTAATATAGGAAACCAACAGTTAAAAAAGGCAAAAGTCCACGGGGTAAGAGTCCACGTGGTAAAAGTCCGAGGGGAACTCCCAGGAGTTCAACAAAGAAAAAAGTAGCTCGACGGCTCGTTTTAGATGGACCTAGTCCGTTAAAGTCCAAAATTGAAATGTCTAAACGGGCGCTATTTCAAAGTCCTCCTCCTGAACGAGCTGGTCCAAGCAAGTTGCTTACAACTGGGTCAAATCCTCAAAGCATTAAACGTGCACTATTTACACAAAACACAAAGGAGAATGATTCGGAGAAAAGTCAGAAGGCAGCTATTGAACCAGAATCAAGGAAGAGGAAAAGCGAAGAAGAATTGGAAGGACCACAATGCAAATGGATAAAAAGTTTATCTTTCGACGGCTCGCACGAATTGCATAATACTACTATGCCTTCGTGGGAGAGACACTCATCTAGTGATATAATTGAAAAAGGCAAGTCCTTGAATGAAGGAAAATGCGAGCTTAGTGACACTCATAGAAAGGTATCTTTTTCTAAGCACTTTAAAGCATGTTCAAACAATTGTTTTTTATTATATAATATAATGTAAATACGTGTGTTTAGAAATTACTATGGGCGGTAGCGGAGGCTTTACGAGATAAGGGAATAGGTATGACTCATCCACAATTTAAACAGTATGCTACAAACTTAGCGCGAACCATTAAGAAACTTATGCCTGATCTCGAGAACAAGAATATTCCTCGCAAACCAGGGAGTACAAGTGATCGTATGTTAAAATTAGCAAAATATCACGTTTTGTTTGTAATTGATGCAAGAACAGCTGATTGACAATACTCATTGATCTATAAAAAAAAATTGACCTAACTTTGCATAAAGTATATTATTTATCACAGAAATATCAATGATCAAACATTGATGTTTGTATGTCGAGGTAGCATATGTATGAACAATGGATTTTATTTATCTGAATATAGTGAGATATTATATTGAAATGTATTATAACAAATCGCATGAAATATTAATGCGTGAACGTGTGACTGTTAGAACTATTTGTGGAATATTAAGATATTTTTTACTCCATAAACACAAACTGAGAGGTTGGTTTTAATATGCCTATTTTTTTTATTAGCGATAAAATAGTATGTATATATATATATATTTCACAACTTATAAATAATTAATAAAAGGTGCTTCTCTGAAACAAAACATAATTTGCAATTAGTAATTTTAGAAACAACGCATGTGTACATATATATCAATCATATCTAGCATATGGTTGTATCTAAAACGTTTAAGGGGGCGAGTAAAAAAATAAAGACTAATTGCATTGCATTCGCGATGCTTGTCAATTTCCCGTTTTTTATTCCGCGTTTTGGTGACCCACCCTTGCAATCACTTCATCCAGTATTTGCGTTAATTCCTTGTTTTCTTTAGTTTTCTGTTCAACCAATTCGGCCAATGAATTGCTCTTTAGCTCCGCCTTCCGTACCAACGCATGAAGTTTTACTGTTTCATCTTCATGCTGTTTTCGTATAGCATCCAGTTGGAAATTAGCTCTAAAATATTTTAAAAATATATAACTTGTTCCTTTCGTATTGAAATATTTCAACTTTTCTAAGTACTTACTTTTCAAGCTCGGTCTTAGCATGATTCTTCAATTGATCGTATCGTGTTTCCAAACCTTTTATTGTTTCCATGTTTTCTTGAATACCCTCCTTCAATACCGCCTCATTACTTTTATACACGGATACGAATCCTTTGAGCTTCTCGTACTTTTGATGAACATCATTGAAAGCAGCTTCTGTGTTGCTTAAATGAACATTTGTAGCTTGTAATTCCTCTTGGAGTTTTGCTTTCTCTTGTTCGAAATTCGTACGATCTCTTTCTCTCTCTGTAAGCAGTCGACTAATCGATTTTTCATACTCTTCGACTACGACCCTGAAATTAATATTTCGCGATTATTTACATATCAATACAATATTATATAGGTATTTACATTAACAACGGAGTATTATAGGACAGGGTACATAATGTGTTACAATCTGTTTTCTACAAGCCATTGCAAATATCAACTTGAAATTTTCAGGCTTTAAATGATGCAGAGGGAATAACATTTCAGGGTATAAGATATTGTGGGGGAGAGTGGAAAATACCTTACACAAGAGGAGTTCCATAAACGTGTAGAAAGATATCAAAGGAAATGTATTTTGCTTTGAAAATTATTTTTCAAATATGTCACCTGATTTAGCACCAGTTGACCTTTTTTATGGGGCTATGTAAAGGAGAAAATGATTGCAGCAGTGGCAACTATGAAAGAGGATATGAAAAAAGGAATTAACACTATAAATTCGTAACTTCAGAAATGTTAGATATTTAACAAAGCTATTATCACAAGAATAAACGTGTGTTTGGGAGTGAATGTACAACTGCCTGAACATCTAGTAAAATAATTTTCAAAGCAGAATACATTCCATGTATAAAGTATTTTCTGCTACAATTTCTTAACTATGCGAAATAAAAAAGAGCTTTAGATAAAAGTTATTAGGTTTGATAACATCTGTCCAAATATCAAAAAATTAATATGTCACTCCATTTAAAAAATGTGGGGGTAGTAATCTTTTCACCCTTGAGAAACTCTCCTCCTTAATTTCTTACACGCAAAAATATCAACCCTTCTGCATCATTTAACACCTGAAAATCTCAAGTTGACATCTGCAATGACTTTGGAGAAAATAGCTTGTAACACTTTATCTGCCCTATCCTGTGGAGATAACTTGGAATAACTTACGTCATTTGAGATTTACTCTTTATCTCCTGTGCCATTTGTGCTTGTAATTTGTTAATTTTTTCTTGAAAAGCATTCTTTTGCTTCTCTAATTCAGCTTCGTACTCTTTTTTTCGTTTCTCTAGTTCTTCTTCTAGCTGTAATACAGTTGTCCTTACTAATTCTAATTCCTTACTCATATTAATATCGGTAATAAGTGGAGTATCTGATTTTGATTCTTCTACAGGCTGTTCCTATATAACATAGGTATAAATATATATATTCACCTAATAACAATATTAGTAAAGACACGAATTATGATAAATTACAACGTACTTTGCTTGCCATTTTCTCTTGAAGTTCATCTGTTTTCTGCGTTATATTTGTACAAATAGGACTATAAAAAAGTAGCCTATCTATAGCTGCTATGGCAGGATTACGTTTAGGAGTATCAATATTCACTGGTATGCTTTCACTTTTGTCGTTTTGTTCCTCGTTTATGGATTGTACATTTCCTTGAGGTAACATACTAGTATTTGCTACCAATGGATCAAATTTTACATACAAGGACTCGCTTCTCAAACGATTGACAGTTTTCGAATTGCCGTGATTTATCAAAAAATCGAAGCTCGTAGGATCCTGGAAGACTGTGATATAAAATGACTATTAATAACTGTTCATTGACATAAAAAAAAATTTCCTATGAGAAACACTCACTTTCGGATGTCGCGCTAATGAAACAATGGGTTTCTTCTGAGAATTCCAATGAAGATTTACAAATATCATTGGCAACCTGTTCAGCAGCAGATTGCAGTTCTTCAAAATTCGGCTGTTCGATGTTCAACACAGTTAACGTGGTGCTCTGTCGTTGCGGTTTGAACTCCGTATACAGTTCCTCTTCCGGTACAGTCTCCGAAATCAAAGAAATATCCTCTAATATAATAGTGGTATCTAATTTCTTGTCAGAACACTGTTCCTCTATATTCTCGTTTTCATTTTCTTTTATCGAATTTATTAGATTTGTCTTTAGCAAATCATCTGTCCTCAGCAAATCATCTGCGTTCTGCAAATCGTCTACTTTCTTGTCAAAAGATTTATCTGATTGACTGGTTTCTACCTCTTCTTTTCTAGGAGTAATAGCATCTGTGTTCAAAGTATCTTCTTTTAACGAAGGAAGTTCAAGGTTATTAACAACACTTTCTGTTATTACTGTGTTCTTAATCTCTTGACAAATATTCGTAGCAGAATTTTCTTGAACCTCAGACGTTTTTGATCTCACGAAAGAAGTATCATCTAGACAAGTCTGTTGTTTGTCATTTATAACATTTACATAATCCTTTACATCATTGTTAGAAAAGTTCAATGAATTTGTCAAACTACTATTTGTATCTCGATTTTTATCTTGAATAGGACTTTTCACTGCGATTTGCGGAGATGAAATTACTGCTATGTTAGAATTATTCACAGGAGACAAAGTCCTTGCCAGTTGATTTTCTACATTGTTCTCATCTTCTCGAGCATCGCTTTCGCCCAACTTCGCCGAATCTGTACTGTTCAATAAAGAAGAAAGCGTTGGTACACTAGGCAACGATGTCTCTTCTGCATATTCCGTGAACACAGACGTCGAATTACATACGGAATTTACAGTATATGGTATAAAATTGAGAGACAAAGAATCAACTTCGCCCGAGCTATTCTCTGTCAAACTAGATTCCTTTTCCCTAGGAACATCTGCGACTTCTTTATTAGGTGACAAACACACAGTCGAATTTAAGTTAGGCTCCTCTGTGCAACGTGGCAGTGAAATCTCATCAACGCCATTTACGGAGCTATTACTCGTCTGATGATCATCGCTACTGTCATTACCCTTATTAGCAGAAGAGGATCTGCTTGTTATTCCCTCTAATCGTATAAAACTATTCCTCCTGTTTGATTCTATAATCGCTACGGGCAGAGGTTCCTTGATGCAAATGGTGTCTACGATAGGTATTTCTTTAATTTCCTCTGTAGAATTAGTCAGCGTTGAATTGTCATCGACAACTTGCACTATTTTCCGAGATTCAGTCAACGAAAACTCAGAGAGATCTTTGGTAATATCGACTGGTAGCTCGTCAGTGGCAGATGCGAATGTTTGATCCTGACTGAAGTCTTGAGAGTTTTGAAGAGTATTGTATGAATGATCGTCGTCCTCGCTATTTAAGTTTATCTGTGCACAACCGGCGATCAGCTCTCCTAAACCAGATATATTCGAGTCCACGTATGAATCGTCCAAAACCTGGTTGGGGCTCTGAGGCGTGGAATCTGCACAGATTCCACTACTGCTCTTTGTGCTTAAAGTACTGCTGAGACTTTGGAAACTGCTTGCCGAAGACAGACTCTCCGGAGCCGAGTAGGTGATCGATCCAACGTCGGCGAACTCACGAGCGAATCGAACCTTCACCTCATGCTCTGCACTTTTCGATGTAGAGTTGTCGCCGCCACTCTATGAAACAGAAAGAAGATATTATTAAGCAACAGAACAGAAATGTTACATCAATTAGAATTTATTTCTTTTTTTATTTTTCCAATTGCCATTTGTTTTACCAAAAATGCAAGTACAATTTCGAATGAAAGACGAATCAATAATCGAGCACAGATTCTAAAGACAACCTCTTTTGTTATTAAGAATCAGCGAAAGCTGTTGAGAGATTCAAGGACACCGATGAATTTCGATAACGACGCTGGGATTTTCCGAGCCGACCCTGAATACATTCAATTCCAGGCTTACATTCGCGTTAATTAATGAGAAATTTTCCGCTGCAGCGTACGCTCGAACGAGTCTAAAAAACCTATATCTGCCTCTGCCAATTCACAGGCGCGAGAAGTTCGCGTATAATTTGGCTTTCGACTAGTTAGACGCAAAATACCGGCGGCGTGGGCGATGGCGACGGCGATGGCGATGGTGGCAGCAACGTCCTTGCCGGGATCGCGGCAGCTCGATGAAGCAGTTTATTGATATATTCCATTTTCTAACGTAACAAATGTAGAATAAAGATGCGTGTTCAACGAGTAATCGTAGTCCACTGGCAAAATTCGCATCAGCTGATCTCTCGAGGCAAGGCTCGCGGATTTCTTTCAGAAATTGCGCAACTTCTTCGTCGCTGAGACTAATTATAAAATATACCAGCACGAAGAGAGGGAGATGGAGATTTTGTTTTGACCGATCTCGCGCCAGTCTTGTCCGCGAATCCATGCCAAGAACAGTTATGAGTGGACGGTGCTCGCGGCGAAAAAATACCTCGGTCTGTATCGCCTCGATCCTGTGATCGCGACTCGCGGTGAAAGATGGTGGCTGTCGAGACGTGGATACAACTGTGATCATATAAATTCAAGTCTAAATTTGAATCCAAGAGCGAGGATCTTCTGCGTGAAGTTTCTTACGATTCCATCATCTAAGAAGATGCATCGTTGGATTAAAAATTTCGGTGTTCCTCGCGAAGGAATTAAAACGAGTTATCCGAAGATAACCGAATTGCCTAATGTCTGTCTGATGTCTAATTGCCTCTAATCTATCGATTGTCTAACAGCGTATGTATCTATTTCTTACGCCTCGTTCAAATTATTCAAATCACTTGAATTTCATAGCCCGAACGAGCTTTTAAGTGGTCCATTGAAACGTCTTACGTGTCGTAGGAAATTTCTCAAAAAAATTGAAAATCCAACAAAGCGAGCGGTTTCGTTATTCGAGAGTTCGTGCAACTTGAACGCAATATTATTAGCGGATTTTTTTTTCTTTTTGTTAGAAAGCGGTGTTTTGAGAAGATTACCTTGAAGATGAAATTCCCCATGACTTCCCGAAGGGCCTCCACTTTCGGCTGTCACTGCTGGCCGATATGAGGCCATATTTACACGCGGGTTCACAGAACCCCACGTAGCGAACTTTCTTTCTTTCTCCCCGCCTATATATCCTCACCCCTGACACGTTTATTTCCGACGACACGGCGCATCTTTCGTTTATCATTTACCCTATTCGCGGTCTTGTGTATTTTTTCTTCGATTTCTCGTTTATAAGCGTCTTCCTTTCGTTCCACCCCTCTTGCCCCGAGAGAGGAAAGAAAGCTCACAGTGGAAAGGCTTATTTTCACCTTTTTATAGCCTCGAGCTAGTTTGATCGAAGATTGTAAAATCATTCGATTAAAAAGTTCGTATACGTGTTGTAATGTATTCGCCTCGAATACATTAGACGTACGATATTCACCGACTTGGAAGAATTCGCTAATTTAACGATATCTTACAGAGATATGGCCAACACTCGTCTCAATTATTAATGTGAAACCTCTCTCGATTCACTCTCTCGAGTTTACCCACTTTTTGCTCTAATAAAGTCGCCCAGGTTTTATCTGGAAGTTTTCACCGTAAGCTCTAATCCGAACAACGAGAGAAAATCGAACGAAGACGAATGATAAATTCGTCCTACTCGATTAAATTCACAAATCCAATTAATAAGACTCATCCGATTTCTGCGTTTAATTAAGACATCAGTCTGTTGCGTCTTGCTTCTGATTTGATTAAGTACGTGAAAACATATCGCGTTAGAACGACGGACAAACATTTTACGGGGAACAGATGCATTTAGAAAGTAGAATATGTAAATCGCGCACTAATATAACACGTTAACCATTATGGATTAGGCGTAGCTACTCTATAGCTCGTGTTATGCGCTTCTTCTTTCACAGAATACGTCATTAATTCCATGAATATTGATGGTGCTTTTTTAGTGCGTCTTGGTTTCTGTGGAAATTACATAATTGTTTACATTGCATATGGATTACATTTCTTAATGCATCGTTATCTAATTAATAATAAATTAAAATAAATAATAATAAGGTAAATGGTAACAAGATAATATAATATGTGTAGTAACGTTAATTAGTATAAATATGGATGTAGCGATAGACCACGTAATTAATTCTAGATAACTGAAATATAGTAATAAACGACTAAAGGGCGCAAAAAAAAAACCAATTGAAGGAACAAATAATCATCGCCACGTCAATTAAGGAGAAACATTCATAGTTTGATTTAGAAAAAAAGAAAAAAGTATGAAAATAATCTTGCTCGAAACTGAAAGATGATAAATCATAAGATGATAATCTGATAACCTTGAATAACAACGTATAATGTTTGACGAAGACTGATATACGCAACGTGGTGATTATCGTTTAACGACTGATTACATCTTTGGATGTCAATCAAAATTCTTTGAAAATAAATTGACAAGATGAACGACTTGACACGGAAAAATAAAATGCCACGCTAACAATTGAATTTGGGTCAGTTCACACTTCACACGCGAAACCTCTGTAAACCTTCGGAAGTATGTACGTACTTAATTTATCTTTAATCTTGAGAGGTTTGTAACATTCGTAGATATTTATTACATTGTTAAATAGCACAAATATGCTTCTGTTTATACGTACATCAGTTTACACAATTATTAATACTAAAACTAAAGAGCAATAAAAATAAGCAATTTGTAATTTTTTAGTAATTTGAATAATTTCTTGCAAATTGCTTGTTTATAATGTAAACTTGTTTTCTCCCTTGCAATTAGGTTTATATTTTTTCACGTATTTTCCATTTTCATTTCGTTGGTAAAAACTGTGTACGTTGCCATTATGTTATTGTTCAGTGTTATACAGGGTGGTTGGTAACTGGTGGTACAAGCGGAAAAAAGAAGTCGAAAATATAGAATAAATTTTACTTTAAAAAAATTTAAATTTTTTATACTTTAAATTTACATTACTAAATTTAATATAAATTTTATATATTATATATATTTTATAATATAATATAAATTTTTTTTAATTTTAATATAAATTTAGTAATATAAATTTAAAGTATAAAAAGTATAAAGTATTAAATTTTTATTAAATATTAAATACTTTAAATGTACATTAAATTTAAATTTATAATACTATAAATTTTTTTTTAGAAAAAATTTTTCGTTTGAGGCTTTGTTTTCGAGAAAATCGACTTTGAATTTTCGCTCGGTACACGTGCACTTTATCACGTCTCGTTATAACGGATCTCACTGTAGATCGTTGTCTCGATGGAAAAATTAAAAAAAAATTTTTATTCTATATTTTCGACTTCTTTTTTCGCGTAGAATCACCCCCTTTCCGCTTGTACCACCAGTTACCAACCACCCTGTATATAGTTGCTAAGTGTTATAAATTTTTGTTATCCAATTATGCCAATAGCGGCACACGATGATTTCTACATAGGATAGCTGATGAACAATGTGCTAAAATCTGCTGTCTGTTCGGAACATGCCTTTCGTGTTCTTGCCAATGCGCCACAAGGAAGTTCGATTACGGATTCGCGGGAAATCGATTTAAAACGTATAGAAACATTCAAAGACGATGGTCGCGTGATATTTGCAGAAATACTGAAACGTAGAAACGTCATTCTGATAAGCGTAGAAGCATTCTGAGACGTACTTTTTTAACGATGTAAACGATGTTATTTATACACGGTGATCCAACAATAACCACGCTTATTATTACAGACATGAAAAAAGGTCGATATTCGTCTTTTTTTTTTCTTCTTGCTTTAATAAAAGAGATGAGAGCAGGTGACAAACAATTTCGTTTCTTGTGAATCATTCTATACGTGAAACAACGTAATTTACAATCTTCACACTCGGATGCATCAAGATTGCCGGCAGCAATTACACGATTTCCTAACCGTATGAAATGATGAGGACATTTTCATGAACCGTGGCAAACTGTCAATTATTATTATACTGTAGGCGCTTTTACTCGTTAAACCTACGGTATAAAGTGAACGTGTTTGCTCGAGCTCACCGTACACGAAGCGTTCAAGCGAGTGAACCGATGCAATCACAATATGACAGGCAATTCCATTCGAAACTCGAGAGGCTCGTGCTCTCCTTATTCGGCGTATTCTTGACATCATCGAGACAACACATAGATACTATGACTATGACTCATTCCCATCTGGACGCGATGACAGAAAAAACCAGAGACATTTCTCTCCTGAGGGGTGTGTCTCTTTTTCTCTCTCTCATCCCTCTATCGTCGCTCCATTCTTTCGAGTACCGTCTTCGACATCGATTTCGATTTACAAGAAAACAGAACACAGTCTTTTGCTCAATAAACTCTGTCCAATAACATTCGATGGAAAACGGCGTGAAAAGTAAGAAACGTGAAACTAGGTCTAAGACAACGTATTGCCTTCTTGCGGTCTGCTCGTCTCCATCGGAAGGATTCGCCGGAAGACACTCACCGGACCTGACGATCAACGGAGGATACTTCTGGTCGAAATTCTAATATTAGCGCAGCGCATTCTCCAGTCGATACTCTAGACTCTAGACATCCACCACTACCACTGATCTCCTCGCGATGGCACGCGACACCATATCTGTAAGCGTGTGTACGTGTGAACGCACTACCACGAGCACGCGACGACAGAACACGATGATGCAAAATATAAGCGGCTCACCTTTCGAAAGATACGCGATTCTGACAATCTGTTGGAAACGTTTACGGCTAGAGCACGTTCGATATGGAATGAATCGTTTCTAGGTCGTAAAGGATGATCAACGACGTGAGAGTCATCGCCACCGTCTTGCCACGATGATACGCGTAACTAACACTTGCTACTTGTAGGCCGCTGTCGTAACGTCGAACCGCGCACACGCCGCACGGGCATTATGCTACAAAGATCACCAACTATGGAAGTGGTGGGACACGATTCCATGGCACCGAATGGTGCGACGGCGTGGCGCTATCTGGAGTAACGTATGAATACTTGTTAATCGAATTGTTCAATTGCTGAGTAGGTAAAAAGTGAGTAAGTTATCGATAGATTGAATTAATATACCTTTTGAATTACTTTGAACATTATGCTCAAGATTTTTTTCAACTCATTCAAAATGTATTAAGATTCGAGGTTCACAAATGGTCGAGACTTTCAATAATTTCAAGTCTCGAATCATGTTCGAAATGATTCAAATTTTCAAAGAATTTAACAAATTTCGAGTCACTCCAAAATGAAGAATCAAATCGTTATCGGACACGCGACTGTCAAACGAAACGGAGAAAGAAAAATGATACAGAGATTGAATAATATAAAATATCTTTGTTTTTGTGGCATATTACTAAAAGCTGGAAGTACTTCCTTGGAGTTGCAATTTCTATTTGAATGTGTGTACCTTATGATGTATGAATGATAACTATATTTTTAATCTTAACTGTATTTTAATCGGCACTTTCTCCTGGGCAGAAATAACTACGTATTAAGTCTGATTTGAATGCGAACGAGATCTTTGTGTATACTGAATAAAATTGGAAAATAAGGAAATATCGAAAGCTACATATTGACAAAATTGAAACATGGGGAGACCACATAAATAAAATCCTAATATAAAATACAATAAGTGTATCGAAATCCACGTTTCCTTAGGTAAAAATATAACCCAGAAGTACAATGCTTTTTTATAATAATCTAAAGAACCGGTTTCATCTTTGTAGTACTGATCGTGTGAATAAACCAGTTTCTGTTTCATGTACAAGAAAGAACATACTATAAGAATGTCAAGGTGCGTCTCAACTGGTATTCGTAAACAATTCGCAAATAGTATACGAAATGTTTTGTTGTCTAGAAGTTGTCTATCTCGTACTATACTGCTCCTGATCTATTCGCATAAGTACACATTGCCGATGATTCATAATGTATAAACATAAGCTAATAATCTTTACATATTTACAATTTTCTATAAATTTTAGTTAATCTTATTGTTTAAAATTTTTTATCTTTAATGACTAGCGATTGCACAACCTAAGAATTGGTATAAATTAATTGTAATAAAGTATTTAAATAATTGTTCGGGAACTATTCGTGAATTTATTGCGAAAAGTGTTCACTAACGGTTTATGAACATTTTGCGAATATTGTTTGCTAACATTCACATACAGTTTATCAATGAATAAGCGTCTCTAGATTAGTAACGTAACATACAAAAATATTAACTGTACTTTCCTTAATTAATCATTCAGCGCGCATGACAGATATTATATCTTTAAGCCAAGTAATGTACAGTTATATATAAGCCAGATATGTTCAAAATATTTTATATATGTATATACAAAATAATTGTACAAATTATGTGCGAGTATCTTTTTTACGCGCTGAAGAAAGATATTCCTACGCGGGAAGCAAAACTTATTTTCGTTTCAAGGTGCTCCTGGAGATTCAGGGTTTATTTATAGGGGACCTCTGGCACAACTGTTTGCAATAAAAACAGAGAGGAAAGATGACCGGGTTAAAAAAGGACATGATAAAACGATAAGAACGCGGGATATGCCAACTTAAAGTTCATTGTCATGCGCGTTGCAGGCGCGTTATCATTCACAAAAAGAGTATATAAATACCTTGCGACGAGAAGGTTGCACAGGCGGCGAATTATGAAGAGATGCAGTAATTTCTCGAAGCACAACTCGAGTTCCTTCGCGAACAGAACCACTCATATTCCTTGGACTTGACATCCTGATTTTCACAATTTTGATAACAAATTCGATGATAATTTCATTAAATGCATTCGTCGTTGCACCTTTGACGACTGCAAACACGACACGAAATTAAATTCAATTGTAAAACGTTTTGTACACAAATCAAAGGACACTAATAATTGAATGTTAGCATTCCCACTGCATGTTACTCGACGTTATCAGTAAAAGACGCGGCTTCTTTCAAGCATATATTCGTTTTAAATGTAAAGTTTATAGCACCCGAGTTTAGTATAATATTAAAATAAATAAACGACTTTGTTTCGTAGAAATTCCTCGTATACGTTCCTCGATATCGCCTTCGATACAACGTTTAGCACGCAACCGCTTTCTTAACGGCCGTCTAGCATTTGACAACTTGAATATGAACGTAACAACCAATCACAATGCATTATTGCGTTTCTAGAAAGAACACTGTGGCGCTACGTTACTATTTTTTACTGTCGATAATATCGATTCCGACATTCATCCTCGTAACTTGAATTCTTTATGAAATTATGTATGTATATCGTAATGAATTATTTTTTATTCTGATTGGATTATTTTATCTTCTTTGGAGAAAAGATTGGTAAAAGATTAATGATCAGATTTACAAATATTTATTGTCAAATTTTTCATACAAATGTATATAAACGGCCGCGTTTTATTACAAGGCAGTGTAAATTCATCACGAAATTTTTTAAATCTTATTTTAATAATTAATAGTCTTATATCGTCATCCGTGCATTCATGCTTATGCGCTCTCTCTCTCTCTCTCTCTCTCTCTCCTTTTTTTTTTATTATTAGTACTTCACAGTGTACATATACATAAAAATACATTCACCCGGCTTGATAACGCATTGTTATAATACGTTGCGTTAAAATAAAGCGTGATATATAAAAGAATACTATTCACAATATTTACCTCAGTACTAATAAAAACAGTTGTTTTTAAGGACACTTTTCGCAGGCACTAATATTGTTCAGAGATTTATGAAAATATTTGTTATTTTTAATTCTGCCTGTATTAATGTAATGTATTATCAAGATTCACTGCATGGATATAATCACAGAAGATAGCCATAGGCTTATGTGTAAGTTTACATTCCTCTACGTAAGGCACTTCTTTTAAACGTTTACAATAAAACAAATATATAATATTAAATAAATTCAGTATTACTATGGACACTACTACACAAAATGGTTAACACCTTGTACTGTAAGACTTACTATTACATGATAAATATCGTTGTTCCAGGACAACGTACTTCAATGGGGAACACCGTATTATTTACGATAATAGTACAGTATATCTTGTAATTACCGTGCACTCGTGCAATCCCGTATTTACTAGCACATTGTGCAACTTTACAAAAGGCAAAACTGTTCAAAGCAGTTAATATTTTCTGACATACATTAAAATCATTCACCAGCAGTTAGTAAACGAAATGCTGAATCAAAAACCATCAAGTATTTATAAATATTTAATTACGTATACGGATGTAACTGCGGTGGAGGACGCGACGGTGTGGTAGAATTTTTTTGACTACTAGATGGTGGAGTTAAAAGACCACTTTCATTTGGACTCTGTCTACCAGGTTCAGCATTAGAGTCAGATTCATTTGTATCAGTAGAAGGTATTTCATGTACTAATCGTTGCTGCGCCCTTTCTAGCATGTTTAAATCTACAACATGAGTCTGTATACGATGTGATTCATCCATTACAATATTAGGCACTGCTGCCTTAAGTCCAGATCCAGAATGAGACTCCACAGGTGTTATTGTAGACCTTAAAAGGCATTGAGAATGTTCTTCAGCAGTTGTCATTGCAAAGGGCGTAAGCCATTTGACACAGGGTGCAAGCTGCTCCCATGGAATGCGTGATACTCTTAAAGCACATTCCCTTCCTTGCGTATGATAGATAGCTGCTGCAGCTATGTGACTATAAGGGAACTTCAAACTTCCTTCATCCAATGTAGCTAAATCTAATAGTTGAGCCGCCTGAGAATATTGTAGACCTCCATATTGTGGGTAAATAAATGCATTTGGCCTTGACCAGTCGCCTGATTCAATTTGCATATAGATATTAAGCCAGCCAGGAGCAGTGACTGGGGATAAGTTCCACCCAAGGCCTTTTAAAATCACTAATTCTTTCCCTAAAATTTCTTCCTCTGTGCAAGCTCCATCAGTAACATATGCAAACTCTGCTATTTTGGGTGGATATATTTCTTCAACCTATAAAAAGATTATCGATTATTCATTTAAAACTAATAAATCGACAAGTAAAAAAAAAAGAAAAACAAATACATATACAAACCTTGGCAGCTATGAAAAGGCATGTAATGCCTATTAATTGCAATTGATTTTTGGGTACATTTTGATGAATGGACAAATATCTGTCTATATAATCCATTGCAAGATAATAAGTCTCTCTATGTAGTTTGTATACTTCACAAACTTCAATCAACCAATCTAACAAAATTGCCCGCATTCTTGGTTGTAATGTTGGATGCCTTTGGAACATTTGTGGATTTCTTTGAGTAATAGTCTTTTGATCTCCCAAACACATAAGAGACCAAACTTGAGAACCATCAGCCCATGGAAATGATGGTAATGGGCTAGGTCTATTTGATGTATTATTAGAAGATGATGGTGTTAAAAAGCATGTTGCAGTTCTTAATTCAGACCATGTGGCTGGCTCTTGTTGCTCTTTCAATGGAGATACTTGATGTGGTGTACATGAATTTTCTAAAGAATGTACTGTATGACATGATTCTGTATATGACACATGTGATAAAGCTGGTATTTTACTAGGCGGATATACATTTTCTGAATCTTCAGAAATTTCTGTTGCCCGTCTTTTACGTTTTAAAGTTTGTGTTACTACTTTTCCTCCTTGTAAATAAGTCTGTGATTTTTTCCCATGTAAACTGAATAAGGGAAGAGAATGATTTGTTATTGACATTATTGCAGCAATATCAAATTATATTAAACAAGCTTAATGTCTTTGTAAAGTAGATAAAAATATTTTTAGAAGGTAACAAAGAATTACGTCCTAATTAACGTCTAACATTTTTTTCAAGTTAAATATATTCCATAGAAATATTACAATTTAATAAGGTCATTTACAAAGTATTCATGAATCTATAGAATAAAAATCCAAGCATATATTATTCATATAATATTGTTACAGCTTTTAAAAAGCAGATACTGATTAAAGAAGGTTATACATGCATATTTCTTAAATTTTTTTAAATCAGAAAGCACAGGAAATTGTATAGATCAATCTAATTTATATCAAACAAATTTTAAATGCTTCTGACTAAATACAGAAAGAATTGTATGAAATTTTGAGACCAAATGGAAACTCGTTCGCTCACCTCGTCTGTGGCATTTTGCTTCGGAATTGTCGACGTGTTCAAAAAATATTTCGAACGGGAACAGGCCTTTTTAATATGGATATAAATTAGCCGGTATTTTAATTTAACGTCCGCTCAATTATTACAGTATACGCTCCGTAATTTAGCCAGGAAAATGCCGAAAAGTAAAAGAGCGCGCAAAGCTTACACGCACCCGATCGCCATAATGCACGTATACTTGGCTGCGTTTGATTCAATATTTTGTGTCATAACTTTTCATTTATAAAATGTTTCTTAGCACGAAAATTTCTTAAAGTCTTTTCTGATACAGTTTCAAGCTTCGAGATATCACAGAATAGTAATTCTTCAAAAAAATACGGGACGTGGAACTCGAAGCGCGGGAGACCAGCGCGCGAAACGATGACCAACCCCTGCTTGCAATATGCCACTGTCACGCCCTCTATATATATAACATAACCTCAAAGGGGGAAAAAAATCACAAATTTTCAGTAAACACTTTCTTTGAAGTCCTATCGTTTAATTTCAGTTCATAAACACTATTAATTTCATGTACATGCATTGAATTTAAGGACTATACGAACGCAGTGCAACGTTGGCGTCCTCTGACAGACGCCCTGTTCATGTCACGCTTTTACAAGGTAAAATGTTGTAAAAGTTTGTAAAAAAACACTGTTCGTTAACCAGGAGAACTATATTTTACTCAAACAACGCGATACAGTCGTTCGAAAACATTAAATATTGTATACAAGCGATGCATAAATCCAAGGAGTCACAGCACCCACACGTTCTGCGCATCTGTTTCCCGCTCGATTTTACCACAACTTTTTCGAAGAATATGAGAAAATATTATCACACTTAAACACACTGTATACGCTTAAACTAAACAGGTACATAATCGTGCGGAAACGAGTATATACATATAAAATAACACTTTTGATTCACAAACTGAAGTTTACGTGTTGCTTTCGCGGGAACGCCAAACCTGTGGTCACCGGTAGTGTATTTGAGGCGCTGCTGTGCAATGGTATACATGATTCCTATTGGTCGCAACGAAGAGCACAGCTGGCGCTCAGCTGATCTGCTGTACACATACAAATGTGACTAATGCACGCATATACTTACGCCTTGACCACGCGGGAAATGTACGCGCGTAAATTGCTTTCCCTCTAAGGAGAAGTCATGAATCATAGAAATAAGAATAAAAGATATTTTGCCACGTATCACTTTTCCGTAGATATCATAAATCAATAATTTCGATATATGTCTTTACATATTCTACTTAATTGAATTTAAAATGTTTAATTTACATTTTGATGCGAAAAAAATTTTTTATTATAATAACATATCTATGAATTGACGTACACTGTTAATATCAATGTGTGTATCTAATTGTCTATTTGAATGTAGCAATATGATCGCAGACGATATAGCACAGAAGATAGAGCATAGATCTAACATTTTATAAAATTTTGTACAACTGAAATACCGATCTCACAAAAAGTTAGTTGTTTTGCGCCATCTACGATTTAGAATAGTTATATCTGAGATTATATTCAGCCACAAACGAAATACAAAATAGATCTATCATCCAATGGATTTTTTGTCTTACATGTCTGGGACTTCAAGGCCCCTTTACCATGTTGATCATTTCCAACATTACCAATTCAACACAGAGTATGATTACAACTTTACTAGCGGTTGATAGCCTTTTTCCAGGTGCTTATCTATTCTATGTCCCTCTAAAATTGAAAATAAAATTTCTGTCTAAAAGAAAGAAAAAAATTCTAATGATATGATATTAACTGTAGAACATTGATTAAATTATTAGTCTATTTCTGTAAGTATGTAATATTCAATTTCCCGTATCTCTTCTGTATTTATGATCATACTTAATTTTAATTCTAGCCATTATTAGTCCCGTTATCTTGTTTCTGTTGAATTGAAAATGATCCAGAAATAATAAGTGCGATAGAATGATAAATATGATTATTATTTTTTGTCTGGTTCTTTTTTATCAACTGAGTATTATAATTTCTAGTAACAACAGCAACTAATGTATGGCGCTCTATTTGCATGTGTAATCCTACGAATCAGTGAGTTGTCTACTCTAAACATTTTCATTGTCGTACTTATATTTTTATATATTTTTCATTAATTTTATGATATATGAAGGAATAATTAAAATATATTTTATACTACAATTAAACATAACAAATCTATATTTTTGATTTTTTAATCATTCAATAATAAGTATTTTTAAATATTTCAATTTATTACAATTCTAAATAGCTATAACTTTGTAGTGTTCTCGAAATAAGATAGAATTAATATCAAATTTATCTATATTTAAAATAATATCTTATTCTTGGCCATATGTTTTCTCTCTCTCTTTTTTCGGCTATCTCTCTCTTTTTATTGATATATTAATATATAGCATTAAAATTATACATTTAGGCATGGGTTCCATGTTCATAGAATCCGACACTGCGCTTGGTAGAGAATGTTGATAATCAGTTGGCAATCCTCCGTGATAGTGTCATCGTACCATGGGGTACTTGACCGAGGTAGACAGCCCTGGTTTTCTGGAAATCGTCAGTGGTCCGGTGCCATTAAACACGTTATATGTGTATTGCAATTTGATCCCGTAGCGCTGGGTCAGAAAGTAAGTTATACGAATTCCTGGGCATTCGGGTCTCTGCAGGTGGGTCACCAGGGTTTCTTTTTACATTCGGTCTCTTCGGTGTCGTAGCAATTCCTTCTCCGTTTCGTCGTTTGCATAACATCTAAGACCTGTCATACTGAACGTTTCAGAAAGATAATCTTTGCTAATATTGTTTCGCTAACTTTAGTTACGTATGTAACTAAAATTTCCCTACTTCATCTGTTCGTTTCTTTCGTTTTATGATCGACTAGTCTTCAAACTCAATATCGAGACAAAGATTTCACTTATATTTCGCCAACAACTACTTTTTTTAATCTGAAGTTTTTTTTATTATGTAGTTTATTCAATCAAAAAATTATAATAATTACTTTTATAGGACGTAAATGTACGTGAGCTTTTAAAAGGTGATGCAGGGCATAATGCCAGTTAAAACAAAATCTCGTGTTCCTGAAAATATGGGTATCACAGGTGGTTTGGTAGATGCCAGAGATAAGCAAGTGTTAAAGGAAGCAGTAGAAGCAGTTGTTAACAGCTTTGCTAAGCATACTCAAGGCTATGGAAGAGGTATTACTATTTCTTTTTTTATTCAATATTAAATTTGTTATATATTATTTCATTTTTTCTTATAGTAAATGTGGTAGAAGCTTTGCAAGAGTTTTGGCAAATGAAACAAAGTAGAGGAACAGAGCTAAGAAACGGAGCATTAGTTATTTATGAATCTGTACCTGGTACCAGTCCACCTTATGTATGTTATGTTACTCTCCCTGGCGGATCTTGCTTTGGTAGTTTTCAAAATTGCCCCACTAAAGCTGAAGCTCGTAGATCAGCAGCAAAAATTGCTTTAATGAATTCTGTTTTCAATGAACATCCAGCACGTAAGATAACAGATGATTTCATAGAGAAAGCTGTTGCAGAAGCAAGAGCTAGCTTTGCTAAGCCCTCTGCAACTTCCAACAGTGTTGGCAATCAAACACAGGTATGTTCTTAATTTTGTTCTTTGAGTATATCTATTATTTATGGGAATTATATTAAATGAATTGTTTAATTTTTAGGGAAATGGAGATGAGAAAGAAGATCCAAATACAGGTATAGGTGCATTTCGTTTTATGTTGGAATGCAACCGTGGGAGAACAATGTTAGAATTTCAAGAATTAATGACGGTCTTCCAATTACTTCATTGGAATGGGTCTTTGAAAGCAATGAGAGAAAGGCAATGTAGCAGACAAGAAGTAGTTGCTCATTACAGTCACCGAGCTTTAGATGATGATATGCGTAGTCAAATGGCGCTAGATTGGGTAGCAAGAGAACATGAAAGCGGTGGCGGCGTTGTTGCTATGGAGTTGGCATTGGCTGAAAGAGAACTTGAAGCAGCACGTTTAGCTGGAAGAGAACTTAGATTTCCTAAAGAAAAAAAGGATATATTAATGCTTGCACATGCTCAAGTATGCCCTCAGTGATTTTTACAAAGTGATCGTGCAATTTACATGCAAAAAGAGATACGACACTGGTTTTGCAAAAGCTGGTATTAGGGGAATATTTTTAATGACATACAATGTCACTATATTGTGAAGTGCTTTATTGTTGTCTAGCATTGAGACACATAATCAATTCCGTCCTTTTTATGAAGTATTTTTGGTGATAATAGAATATTAATGGAATTATAAACTTAATGTATTTTTAAGAATACCTTAAACGCGTGACTACTATTTTAAACTGCGATAAAAAAACACGCGCAGGACAAACCATTCAAATCAAAATTAATTATTAATTGTATATAGATATATTTCGATACAAAATCTTGTCTTCCGTTACAACCTTATGTCTCTTTCGCCTCATAATCATAGTATTACATATGTTCGACATATAGCGAGAATGCTTGGTGATGTATTGCTTGCCTGAGGAATATAAAAGAAATATGAATGGTTTTTTATCAAAACATCAATTCATATGTTTATCATTTATGAAATCATCATTCTATGTTATACATTTACATGATATTTACAAAACGGGCAGATTTGCTGTACTTAAGTAGTTATATACATGATATAAATTGTTTTAAAAATATTTTATTACTATTTTTAGATATCGATAAATACATGTTTTAATAAAATCTCATAATTTTAAGCACATGTGTTGTTTAACCCTAATATCAAGGTTGATTAGTAACTTCAGTGACAGCTTCTTTCAAGGATAATTTTGTGCTTTCGGCTTCTGCTTCTTCTTCTTGCATTGGATGAGATAATACCTTGTCTATAATTCCAAATTCCTTTGCCTCAGTAGGACTCATGAAATTATCTCTTTCCATACAACGTTCTGTAAAATTATAATGTACTAAAAACATTTAATTAACATGATTTTACAAATTCACATACCTATTTTTTCCAGGTCTAAGCCTGTATGCTTGACATATAAATGATTGATTTGCTTTTTAAGCTTCAATATTTCTAGGGCTTGTATTTGTATATCAGTAGCTTGGCCAGACACACCTCCTGATGGCTGATGTGTCATAATTCTTGCATTAGGCAATGAATGACGCATACCCTTTGTTCCTGCAGCTAATAATAAACTTGCCATTGAACATGCTTGTCCTACACACCATGTTGCAACAGGAGGTAAAACATATTGCATAGTATCATAAATACCAAGCCCAGCTGTTACACTTCCACCAGGTGAATTAATATACATATGAATTGGATTTTTACTATTTTCTGATTGAAGAAATAAGAGTTGAGCTATCACTACAGAGGACACATTATCTGTAATCTATAAAATGATATAATTTCTTTTATTTTTTACTTAAAAAAATTAATGAGAAATCATAAATTCTAGAAGAGTTTAAATGTAAATGGATTAGAAGGAACAAGGTACACACCGGGCCCATTAAACAAATAATCCTTTCTTTTAAGAGACGTGAGTAAATATCATATGCACGTTCTCCTCTTCCACTCTGTTCTACGACTACAGGTATAAAATTTAGGTACCTACTGCATACTTTCTGACCAGACCCCTGCAAATTTAGAAATATTCAGCCTTAATTATGAAAATGTAATAGTACTACTAGACCAAATTTTTGAAAATTTAAAAACAAAAAATTAAATATTGTCATACTAAAATACTTACAAAAATTTGTAGTAAATTATTTACTTTTTTTAACAACATTTTGATAATTTCACGTTTATTATTTTCATTAAATTCGGATATATATTACTGCAAACAATATTTTACATAACAAACTAATAAGCAGTCTGAGAGATCTTTGTTAAGAAACTAAAGAATAAAACATAACCTAAATAAAAAATTTGTTATTACGATTGATTAAACGACATGAAAAAAGTCTCTTCATTAATACAGTTGCATCATTTGTATCACGGTTAAAATAAGATAATCCAAATACTTCATTTTTCATACTATTGGTTTTGGCTGTTGTAGGTTATATTTTATTTCTTTTAATTTAACTTTCTTTATATAAGGAAATATTTAATATATTTCATTTTTTATCTTCAAGTCTCTATTCGAACAAACCAGTTAATCCAGTTACAAAGAATTTTTTTATAAAATGGCTGTCGAAACTAACTTGTCCTAAGTGCAACGTAAACAGGGCATTTCTTTATACAGTGTGTTTTATTCATTTGCATTATGACAAGTATCGTAGAATTGATTAACTGATTGCGCATAAAATATTACGTTTATAATATACGATTAAAATAACTTTATATATATATATTATACAATTAATTAAAAACATGTGAACGGTCTTTAATGTTTTTGTTATACGCACGGTCGTATATAATTGTGGTTATGTAACGTTAAGTTTGTTGTGTGCATTAATGTAGCCAGTTTAACTAAGGAGAGTACAGCAGAAAAGCGAAGTTTAACATTTAAATAATTTATGAATTATTGCAAATTTCTATTTGTAATATTGTCATCATATGACAGTTTCATTGAAACCCATTGGTTAGTAAAATCGATTTTACTTTATTTCAGTTAAGGTTAACTCTATGTTTGAACGTAGAAATCTTATCTTTTTAAATTACGAAATTTATATATACATGCAAAAATATTTTTACAGAGCAACAATGAATATATATTCATTATTCAGGACTACCTGTCAAACAATAAAATTTATGGCTCCAAAACTATCATCAATGGAACCATTCACAAAAATTATACATCGTAATATGCATCATATATGTGATAAACAATATTCAAATAATTTGTCAAATATGTATATGAACAAAATTAGTTCAATATTACTGCAACCATCACTACCAATGTATAATATCATATGTGGTTTGAAAATGAAGACTGTATTAAAACGAAGATGTAGACATTGCCTATTAATGTGGAGAAATGATAGGGCATACATAAAATGTAAGGTAAAACCAAAGCATAATCAAGTGGAAAGGAAGAAAAAGGAATATAAAACATGGATATTGACACATGCTTCACAAAGTAAAGTAAGGGAATGGTAGAGTATTATATACAAAAGGTAACATTTGAATTGTACTTTAAAATAAAATCATTTTAAGATAAAAATTCATATTTATTTAATTTATATTTCTCATGACAATAAATTTCTCATCGTTATGTGTTTTATATATGACACTGTACATTAATAATATGCAAGTATAATTTTATTTAAGTGCCTATATAGTATTTATATTATATTATTTTGAAAATTGTACTTAGCATCTGTACACACTGGATGCTGAAAAAAATAATATTGTTACTTTTTATTCGTTTTTGTATTATATTATGTTCATTGGTAAAAACTATATCTTACTATAAGGGGGACAGGTAAAAGTACAGATATTACGTAATGTTGTATATGGATGATATTTATTATAATAACTTGCAAAACCTCTAGGCATTGTGGGCACAAAGGGAAGAATAGTGGAATAACAAACCTGTTAACATATTACTTTACTATTGGAAAATATTTTATAATTATAAGTATATATTTTTAAAAAAAACATACCGTATTAGAATTAGTAGGAAAGGTTGGTAAAATTAGTTGACAACCTGTTAATGGTTTACTTGAAGGTGAAGGTGCAGTTTGCATTTTATTATAGTATTATTATAGTATTTATTAGAGTATAATATTAATAATATTATTATGGTATTAATAATATATATAAGTATTAATTTTATTAAATACCCTGTTTATAACAGGCTATTTTAATATTAGAATTTTTTTGATTAATTTTACGTATGATTTTAACAAGTATCCCAAAGTATACACAAAATCAGAAAATTGATCGTCGTGTTTTACCATTGTCATTTGTTTTGAGTTTCATTTTTTATTTAAAATCTGAACTATACAGTCTGTGCCGAATATCATTGTATGATAGATTGTACATAAACAGATTACAATAAAAAAAAAGTAGACACAAATTTTCGTTTTCGACAATATTTTATTATAATATGTATCTTATTTTGTATAATTACATTCATTTTAATTGAAATTAAAAATAAAAAGTTGTCAAAGAAGATATTTTGGTAAGGGAAAAGTAAAGATTATCATGTTTGAATTATTAACATTGATTTCATCCCATTTATCTAGTATTTTACTGTTCGTGATTTCTCTCCATTTGTCTGTATGTACAGAAGAGATTCCACCTGACCAAGCCTGGAAATGTTTTAACATTTTATACAATTTTATCTTTTCATAATTAAAAAAAGGTGTAGAAAGAATATATCATTAGATAAGATTCTGATAGAAACCTTTTCACAATGTAGTGCCCATGCGTAAATCATTTTGTTTTCCATTTTTTTGCATACTTTCTGTAATTTTTTCAAAATCTTTATTGCGTTACTTTTCTGCGATTTTATCATCCAATAATAAGCTTTCAGCAACATATATCTATAGTAATACCAAATATTTCACTTCAATATTATAATTCAGTCATTTAGAATTGAAGCTGTTAATAAATATTAAAGTATACCTGGGAATTACGATTTCAACAATTTTGCTCATTTTCTTTGTATCTTTAAATATGCTTTTAATCTCCATCATAGTAATAGCTGCATCAGCATTTCGACTATTTAGTTTATGCACTATGCAGATGATGCTTTAATAAATTCCCAAGAATTTTGCAATAAATGCTTTTAAACTTTGAAGTAAAAAGATATATACCATAAAGAATTAGTAGGCCTTCGAGCTTTTTTAAAGCAGTAATTGTTGCTGCAACTATATGTTCATCCATTATGTTAATGCTCTCCACGTTTCTACCGCTCCATACTTTCGCAGCTTCCCATTCTTCAGTTCTAATACACCTTAGAGACAAATGTTACCAATTTTTGTTTTGATGTTAATGATATATTTTTCAGTTTTTTATAAAAATTAAGACGAAAATTTATGAGTAGATACCATAGCCACATTGACGTGAAATATCGTCTTTCTGCTTCTGGATCATGTAAACTGATCATTTGTTCGCCTTCCTGAAGAAAGTACTGTTCACAAGCTTGGAAAGGAAGAATCGTTAATCCAGTATCTAAATGGACGTCAGCGCAAAGTGCATAATACCAAGTACGTCCAGATTTGTCAAAATTATGATGAGATATAAACTCTATAATTATATAGAATATTTACGAAATTTTTCAAAGGTATCAACAATTATAATTAGGTAGTTTATTACCTAATTCCCTTAATTGAGTAACTACTTCCGGATGTCGGCAAGAGATCATCAGCAAATGAATTAATCGTGGTAGTACCACCAGCTTCAAGAATGTGGATCCGATCGCACTGGCCATCCTACTACAAATGAAACCGATTTGAATAGCTTTTGAGATCTGTCCCCTTATCCAGCGAGAAAAGAATATTCCTGTGTAAAGTTGGACGATCACATTCAGTTCTTGAGCTTCAAGTGTTTCTCTGCTTTCGTTGCAAATATTGATAGCTCTTTGTTCCAAATATGGAACTATATATCTGTAGAATAGTATAAAAGTTTCGTCATAATATCGAATGTTCGATCATAATCTGAAAATTCTCACCTGTCTTGATACATATGTGCTGTGATTAGCATGTTGGTGAACGATGTACAGAGAATGTATAAATCTTTGTTAGATTCCAAAGCTGCGTTCAAACCCCACATTGCTGCTAAGCGAGCGTGTTTCTTCATCCCTTTAAACTATATAAAACAGTATAAGTGTGTTTTACGTTCACATAATTTCAATTCAGTCAATTACCCTGAAGAGTTCGAACATTTGCGCCAAGCATTCTGATAATTGTTTAGTATAATCCACATTGTCTCCTTCGAGACTGTTTAGCAGCTCTGTCTTCTTGGGACATATCAATTTTATTTTTAAGTTCATCAATTGCGTGAGCGAGCTCAGATCGATCATCATTTCTAGCTTTGGAAATCTGTATCCTAAATTTTTCAATGCCATTTTGAGAGATCCTTCGGCTTCGAAAATGGAACCGCTTTCAAGAAAACATTGTCCTTGAAGAGTCTGTATCTTCGCAGTGAGATAGGGTAAAAGAACTATTTCGTCTTCGTTCGATTCGAATAGCTTCAAGTATTAGATGTGTTGGATTACATAAATATTAAACTTTTAGAACAGAAATTTGTATACCTTCACTAGGACAGTTTCGCTTTCTGATAGAAGCTTTCGAGCTTGAGGTATATTACAATTCATCAAGCAAATTTCTGCAAATTCTAGAAGAGCAGTGAGCGTCTTTTCAATATTCCCTGAAATGTTATGTTTTAATCACGTTATGTTTAATCGTAATTACTAATTGGACGAGTTATGATTAAGAATAATACTTACCAATGCCACGACAATGGTCGAGTATTTGAGTATAGACTGTCATCAGTATCAGTTCACACAGGCAGTTAGAAAAATCTACATCTGAAAACGTTACCGTCGGTTTCCTTTCCACACGTCGAAATAGGTTCAGGCAAGAAAGTAATTCCTTTTTCTCTATTACTTAATGTTATTATCAGTGTTACTCGAGAAGAAATTATCGAAAGTTGATAGGGTTTTTCAAAACTTTTCAATTTACTTTTTTTGTCTTCCTTGTTAACAGCCTCATCGTTATAATCCAGTTCAAACATTTCATCGATGTCTGTCATTTTTTTCTTTCTATCTTCTTTGTTTGATGTTTTCCCCAATAATTTTGCGAATTGACCCTCTCCGCAAGAAACACAACGTCTTGTATAGTGTTGCAAATATTTCAATGCCTGGTTGTGTAATTCTATCTTCTGATTTTCCGTAAGCAATCTTCATGAATATTTTATTAATATTATGTGATTGTTTTTTTAATATTAATAATTATCTTGTAATTAATTAAATTAGTACTGATAAGTGGTGTCACGAAACATTGACATCTTAAATCTCATCAAGCCGCAGGAAGCATATCTTGGCAAATCTACCAGTTCATCTAAGAAAATACATCTCTGCAGTAGTCAAGTCAAGTCATCAAGTCAATTTACATATATGTGTAACTTTATACATTTCCCTTAACTGCTTTCGTTCTTGATTGCAATTAATACCTGGAATAGTGAGACCAATGCACTTGCAGAATACGTCCATCTCTGAATTAGGATTTCGCATATTTTTTATAAATACTATAGGGCCCGCATTTTTGGAGAAGTCCCCAATTGCACAGCCGAAGACTCGTATTTCAAAGAGTTTCGTAACAGCTAATAAGTCGTACAGTTCTAGATGATCAGGTAAACATTATCATATCGCAAATAATAAACGTGTTTTACCAAGTCCGATTTCTCTTTTAGCAGTGATGGACATTAAACTTTCTAGCATATGTCTATTCACCGTTTCCCCGATCACTGAAGCACATTTCAAGAGAAGTTGATCAAGAGGTGTCAACGAATCGTAAAGCTTCAATATCATAGCTAACGTAACAAGATATTTCATGTTATTTATCAATATGATATTATTCTGGTGGATTAGTATTTCTTTTTACCATCCATCGTAATTTCAGAATCCACGTCTTCATACATGAAGTTCTCAGCAATGTTACAAATCGCGATTATGGTTTCCTCATTGTCGATACTCAAATGTGGTTTCTTTAGAGTCATCATGTCTTCCTCCAACAACGATATCACGCTGTCCTGAAGTAAAGTATTGTTATCATCTCATGTAAAAGATTGGTAAGAACGTACTTTGAAGCTCGCTCTGTACATCTGCCATTTGTCTTTTCGATAATCAGGACTAGATCCGTCTCTTTCCATTACGCTTGAAATAAATCTGATTTTAAATTCCGCGGGATTAGTACTTATTCATAACATTTGTATAAGTATATGTTTTCGAGTAAACCTTTCCAACATAGATACAGGAGGTAACACATAGCCCTTTATATTTGCTTCCCTTTTCGTTATATTTACTATCTCTAAACCACCGACTTGGAGAAGACTCACTAAATAACTCTCGATCCAGCCAGGATTCCCGAAGCTTCTTTCTTGTATCAGTCTTTAGAAAAATTGAGACAAGATCAGTGACAGAATTTTGTCAAATCTGCAAGTTTATTCAATTTACTTTTCCAATTCTGCAGGTAAACCATTTACATTAAGTATCTGACACGCTAAGCCAGCATGGTACCACTTGTCTATTCCAATCAATTCAATTACCTTTTAACGAACAATTCAAGTCTTCATTGTTATTCGATTCATATTCGAAAGAAGCAAATAAATAAGTACCTTCGCTCTGTGCAAAAAATTTAAATATAACGGAAAGTCTGTGTTCAATTTCCGACCAATAGTCAGTGCAAAGAATATTTTGTCTCTTTTTGTAAGGACATCGAAGATTTCCAAAGACTCCCGATCGACATATTCCGCATCATCGATGATCACCACCCACAATTCTTCGAAGCAGCCTTTCATTAATTTCAATAGGAACTTTCTTAAAAGTTTTTGTTTGTCCATATCAGTGAGAGCGTTATAACGATGAGTGATAGAGAAATGCACATTGAAGGGTTGATTAAAAACACACAGGTAGTACGTGTGCTTCATTTTGCCCAGTCGTAAAAGCAGTTTGTCTTCGCGCTCTTTTCGCGTAGAAGTGCGGGTGAAACCAAGAGGCATTGAAAATAATAAATGTACCAAGTTGTACGGGGCCTACTCTAAGAGATAAATCACATTTCTTTGCCGTTTACATTTAAATTTCACTCTGTTTCATATTAAAAATATCTTATCGATGAAATGTTAATACTGATGATTATTGATTAAATTCTAAAATTTTATAGCAATTGAAAAGGTCAACCTTGTTATCCTCTGCTTGTAAAGAAATGTAATTATAGCGCGTTTCCACTGGAATGTTTTGCGTAAATTCATCTAATAACCTTGTCTTTCCTATTCGTGGGTCGCCTCTTTGTGGATACGATGGTTGAAAAATGTATATTATTCGATAGAATGTTTTAACTATAATGGCGAAATAATAAGGATAAGTACTTTATGATAAGTGTATTATATTTTGGTCGTGCGCCACGGTTTTTTTTAGTCCTCTTGGAATATTCTAAGAGTCTCATTAGCATCCTTCTAAAAATTTTAAGTTCCTCGGTTCGACCAAGTAAAGGATACTTACTGAAAACTATGTCTGATACAATGTACCTAATGAATTAGACATGAATTCAATAATCTTGTTCCCAGAATGTTAATATAAAATAAATGTTAATACCAGGAATAGAATTACTTTGGTTGTTCCTGAAATTCATATATCGGTCCGATATTGGTGATTCCTTTTAAGTATCTTGGTTCTTGTAAAATGAAGTGCCTCGCCTCTAAGTGAGAATTGAGGAAACTTTCTCGATCGCAGACCACCTAGCAATTCTTTGTTTTTCCTTTTCCTTCGGTGAATTAACATTTGGTTATACACTAACTCTCACCTTGTCTCTATACGCAACCATAAGCCTCGCAGCCTTGTTCACTGATATTCCAATCACGGTGTATTCTCTCCGTAAAATGTGCCCTACGACTCCACAGTATGTCACTCCCGTTGTCACGCCTACCGTTACAGATTTCACATTTTCTATCGCTATGAGATTCGATCGTAACTTCGACGCGCATCTTAAACCGATTTGCGATTCTAGTTCATGTTTGTCGCCTCGTAAACCGAACACACAAAGGAACATTAAGTCCTTGTCGAAGAGGGACGTCTTGTTCACGCATCCGTGCATCCCATCGACGATCCTTCAGTCGAAAAGTCGTAGGAAGATTGATCGATAAAATAGATCACAGCCCGACGAGAAGGAAATAGGCTTACTTGCACACTAGTTTATAAGCAAAGTTCACTAAGGCAATTAATTGTTTTTTGCCTACGTTGGAAGTGATTACATTGATAAAGAGAATCACCACCTGTCTCATTTCGGTCAGATATTCCAATGGTTCGTCCATTTCGGTAGACCGAATGACTGGTCTCAGCATGTAGCTTCGTAAAGCTTCTTTCAAACAAGCTTGTGCTGCCTTTATAACTTTAGGCCGTACTAAAAACATTATATTTTTAAGCACCGAATTTTTTTTCGGAATATGACAGTCTGTTCTGCTTACAGCTGTAATCGACTTGCTTAAATTTTCCACTCTCGTAAGTCGTACCAGTTATATTCATCATCACCATCTTAGATTCAGGATCCATTCTGGGAATTATCGTCGAATCATAAAAATCCGGCTCATATTCGTTGTCTTCGTCTATGTGAAGTATGAAAGATATATTTTTTTGATTTCATAAAACTTTTACGAAAGACTTGGACGACAAAGATATATTTGAATTTTAACACTACCATCTGTACTGATGATTGATTCGTCAACTTTAGCTTGATACCACATGCTCGTGCAAGATATAATAAGTGTGTGTATACCATCTGGAAGCGTTTCATGGACATATTCGTTTGGATTAGCCCACTGCCAGCTACTAGGAGCCACTAGGATATCGCCTCCTCTAATAAAATTAATATAAAAATTATAAATCACTAACGTAAGTTTTCTCTGATTACCGGCAAAGGCCTTCGGCGAATTTCACATCCCACACTGGTGTACCGGTGATAATATAGTGTGACATGGATTCGGGATCTCCGATAGATGTGAAGTATGTCTTTCCAGAAGCAATAGCTAATTTTACTATAAAAATATTAGAAACCTGTTGTAAATTGCGAATGCTCGAATGTTCAATAATAATAATAATCAGAGATATCTTTTTCTCATTGAACAAACCCTTAAGAGTCACTCCAACTTCAGTATCATAGGACCCAAAATGTTTCTGAATGATGCAAGCAGTTTGCATCGCTGCTATGGCCAAGTCTCGCATCATCATTCCTTCATGGAGCTTCCACATCACGATAAACGCATCTCCAGAAAATTTCAATACGTCACCATTGTGGGAAAGTATTTCTTGTACCATAGCACCGATGTAACTGTTCAAGGTTTCTGTCAGTTTCGAAGGTCCGCCTTTTCCGGTTTTAGTGTATTTCTCAGCGAGGTCTGTAAAACCTTTATCAGGAATATCTTTACGTTATTAACTGCTTGATTATTAATCCAAATTTTATATTCACATGTTTCTGCAAATTTTTTTTTATTTAGAATGGAATCGTCTTCGTGTTATACCTGATATGTCACCAAGCATTAAAGTGGTGTAGTACATTCTGGTATTATAATCGTCATAGTGATCCAGAATTTCATCCGGACACATCGAAGCGAATATTTTCGTGTGATGCTCGAGTCTTAATTGCTCTGATTTTAACTCACTCTCCTCGGAATGGTCCACGAATTTCCTTTTTAGCGTGAACACTTGGATATATGTTAATTACTTTTTAGACTTTATTAAAATAATTATTTAATAATATTAAATTCTAATTACATTAACTTACCATCTATGTTTAGTTTTTTACGAATTTCTCTTCGCGCAATTCTAGCAGGATTGTACACAATTTGGTTATTCATATTTTATCCCTAACAAAATGTATTCTGATTTAATTTATTATTTATAGGTTTGATTTATTAGAAGAAATAACGTTACCCTAAGCGATCTTCTTTTATTGGGCAACTTCAGTACAGTCACAGATTTATATTATATTCTCCATCACTACTTTGATTCTTTAAATTTATGTCCTCATTTATCAAAGTGGCTGCTATATCGTAATAGACTCGCCTATTACAAGGTTTAAGAGATATAATGCTACTTTGTTTTCTTTCATAAGTGTATTTATTCAATTCAATGCCAGGTCTATAATCAAAGTCTCGGAGTAGGGGGTCAGCGTTTAACAATGAATACACTTCCCGTGACAATAGACAATATGTGTTTATTTAATAGTCTCGCTATATAGATACTTAATATGACTTGTCGTTCTAACAGATCGCTGCCTACAACGTGACGGCCGAATTTTATTGTGCCTGGCCCTACTAGTTCCTTATTGTGCTTGAATCTATGATGGGTCGACGTCATTTTTGGTTTACTTAATTACATCTTTCTCTCTTTCTTTCTGTCTCTCTCTCTCTATTTTTCTTTCTTTCCCTTTCTCTCTTTCTTTTTCTCTCCCTTTCTCTCTCTCTCTTTCTCTCTCTCTCTCTCTCTCTTTCGTTCATTCCTCACACCGTCGGCTGCCAACTGACAAATTGGATTATACTCGCTATTTCTTTAAGACGTCGCGACACACGAAATCGAGTTTCACGAATGTAGGAATTCCTTTTTGCGTGATCTCTAAGAAATTAATTACTTCTTCCCTATTGATCTGTTTCTTTTTCTCCGTGTTTCTTTTTTTTTTTCATGCTGTTTTCACGCAACACATATTAATGTCTGTAACATGATCGATGAACACATTAGTCTTACGTTGTGTGTATGACGTAGTTATCTCTTTGAAAATGTAGATTTATCATTTTTACAAGTGATACGTACACGTAAAACGAAATAGCAATATCATTACATGTATATAGTTTTGTAAACGATTACCATTAATCAGCAACTACACTGCTTACTCGTGAAAGATAAAGAAAGGAAATTATATGTACAGATTTCTTCGCAATCAATATGTCGACTTCGATGCCGTTCATCTATTGAGATACCAAAAGGACAATGTTACAAAATTTCACCAACTGCAAATCTGTGTTGTGTGTGTAGTTACCGGTTAATCGGTATTTTCCCTAAATAATACAGGAATTATTGGGAAATGAACGCTGCAACAACCGCAAAAAGTTTTCTTAGTCGATTTTTCCCACGATGTATTATGTTTGCGTTTCGTTTTTATACGTGACACTGCTTGAAACGTTAGTCAAGGGACCTCGATCTAATCGAGTGTCGCGATATTATCTCATCTTGAATGCGTTACATCGATTAAACGCGCATGCGATTAATTGTACATCGACGGCGGATACATTAAAAAAAATGTCTTTTTTTTTTGTTCTTTACGTTTCCCTAGTACAGCGACGAATCCATGTAAATTCATGCGCTGTTTGCCCGTTACTTCATTCTTTTCTAATATTCTTTTCTTTCTTTCTTTTTTTTTTTTATTGGAAAAATCCTCTTCGTCTGCGATGGAGACTCGGGAGATTCAACGAAAACAACGTATACGTGCCCACCCGCGGTAACATATATGTTTGTATATATTAATAGTCATATTTATATATGGTGCTTCGATCTTTGATATAATGTAGACGCCGGTTCGCATAGGCAAGTATACGCGAGTTCTTTGAAACCAGCTTACGAAAAGCTATACCGAAAAATGTCTTCAGTTTTTCATATCCTTCAGGAAAACCTTCGAATTCTCGTCCTTAATAGATATACTAATTGTAAATTGTTTGAACTTTGGTTAGATGGTTCGTGTAAAAGCGTTTTGAGGCATGAACGTGTAGAATTTCCTTGCCTATGCTTTATCATTTTTTGGTCGCTTTACGTTATTCAGTGCCTTTATAGCGTTTTAGAATGTGCAAAAAACGACGTCTCGCACGCAGAACGAAGGCTAACGGGCCATGACACCTTTTTGAAGCGGTGTAACGAAGAAATTCAGACAGACGGGAACGCGCGCAAGAGATTTTTCATTCCACATTTTACACTGTTTTTTTTTTCTTTTTTCTTGCTTTTTACGACAAACGTGACTCGTTATATAATGGCACACAGCATGGCAGTTGCAACAATGTACTTCAATAAACGGTTTACTTTTTTTCTTCTTTTTTTTTAAATAACTTATATTAGCTTACTCGATAAACTTATTCTAGCCTCGTCGTTTTTCTCTTATCCCAGGGCGATCCGTGTCGATCGAGGACTCCTATCACGTGCTCGAGAGAAACAAACGCAGAAAGAAATGGCACTACGAAAGGATCCCTCGATCTCTGTCGATCATCGGTTCGCTCGGTTAATTAAGCGTCGTATAGACTAGGCTTAACACGACTCGTCTCGTTCTCACCGGTGTTTCTCGCTCGTTTCACTCGTCTCTCACGTGTTTATTTCACACTCACGCATTATTATCGTTCTCTTAGGTATGTACACACGGTCGAAAATCGTATTGCGTGTTTTAATTAATGATCGAACTCGAACGTTAATCGGTGTTCGATACTCGATTCCCTTCACCGTTTCGCTGCATCGCCGTAGTTTTCTTTTTACTTCATTTTCGTTTCCCCTTTCCCTCTCATTTTACTTCTCGCATCCTCTCTGTCGCTGATATCAGCTGTTTTTCGCTTAACGATTAAACACGTAGAAATTGGAGAATAAAAAAAGGGGGCGGGAGGAGCGACGCCGTCGCAGCGTTGTTTCCCGTGAGATTCGCGGCCTGCATTTATTTTTCTGATAATTATTTTGCCAATTGCGCAACCCACTGGCAAGGAAATCGATCGAAATTTTTTTATCGGTGAAATTTTTAATAGATATATGGCCGCGATTCCAACGCGAGTCGATTACGCCGCAACGACTTTCCTTACGCAATATTCACATAAAAACGTTTTTTCATCGTAGATATTAAACAGTCGAGTCGAAAAATAATATCGAGACGGCCTCGTTCACGTGCTCACACGATACTCGCTCTCCTCGCGTTGCATTTTCGCTCGTGTTCCACGGAACAGTCTCAGCTTAGGATCACTCGAGTGCGGCACGAACGATTCAAGCTGCAGGGCTGGTAGGTAGCCCTGCTCGCTCAGATTCTTGTCCTATAGCAATTCCTCGCTGGGCAATCTGTCGATCCGTTACTTGGTTTCAAGAAACCCTTAAGTTTCTATTTCCTACTTTTAGAAACATAGATTTTAATGTAGTTAATTATGAGTTCTAAAGATTCGTATCGCCTAACGAGCTATCAAGTTGTATGATTTCGAAGTTTGGCCATCTTTCATTCAAGTAGAGTATACGTTTCTAAGAATAATCTAAAAGGAATTATTAAATTTGTCCTAGCGTTTCCAAATAAAGGGTTAGTTTCATCTTGTTACTGATTCCTCTTTCAAGTTCGAAGATGGGAGAAAGTAACGAAACTCGCTCTTCCTAGTATTCGTATTTGAAGCCGCATTTCGTTATACGTCGTTTTTAAAGAGATTTTAATAGCGTTAATCGTATTATTAGCGAGAATCCCGACGCACTGGTCGAGAAATTCTGCTCGTCACATTCGTCAGTCGTTCTTTTTATATCTTTCGTTAAATACTCAATGTATCTCGGAGGACAGACTATTTTTAAATAGAACGTTGTAATATCGAAGCTTTTCGCCGCATTCGCCTGTTCATTTATTCGTTAAACAGTCTTAAAATTCAAGATAATTAATCAATTATTAAAGCGGGATTACATCCTACGGTTACAAACTTTTTTAAAATCTCTAATAAAGACGATACGATGATAAATGTCAAAGTGATTGTTTTATTACTGATTGAAGTGATTAGTTTAATATTTCGGACAATAAAGAGTGCCAGTAAGAAGATCTTTAAGATTCGAAAACTTGCTCTCAGGCCATCTCAATTCTCGAGCGATCGAAAGAAAGACTTCTTTTATTTGTTTGCTCACCAATACACACACATACAGACACGCATACACACACACATGCATACAAAACGCAGTCATTCCACGTTAACAATTGTGTCAATTAACGATAATATTAATTTTTTTCTGCTTAGCTATATATATATATTATTATTATTATATATATATATATAATATGTATAATGTAACACGATGATATAGGCTTGATATGACGGTGGCACACGTTTACTAACCTTTATTCCTTTTCTTCTCTCTTTTCCTGTCCTTCTCTCGACTCGATAATTCGGAGAACATAGATCAGAACCGAAGAACGAAAACCCTCTGAAATAATCTCGAGCTATCGTTATGTAAGAGCTTCGAATAAGAATATTTCGCGCTTAGAAAATTAGGATTCACAGAAACGAAGTAGATCAGGTAAGAAGTAAGTGTCTTTGATTATCATTATTGGTTGGCTTGGTCAGTTTCGTCGTCGTTCGATTGTCTGGATTAAATTTCCCTTAGAATGTCTCAATAAATTTTACCAGAGAGTCTTCGCCCTCGCTTATTTTTTAAAGAAATTTTAACGTTTACCTTTCATCATGTTCGTTGAATTGTTCCATTTCGATCGAATATACTTTAAAGAATTAAAAAACTACGATTCTGCCAGCGTCTAATGAGTAAGAGCGCCGACGATTTTAACGGACGCATAGGAAACGAATTAAGAGACTGCGTGCTCCATACGCTAGTCTTACGCTATTTAATAACGCTCGAGCCGAGAGGGAAAGTAGGATATTCCTCCGACTGGATGCAAGTCGGTGACCAAAATTCCAACGCCGTTTTTCCGATTGCACAGGGCAGAGAAGCCGTTCGATGAGGTATTGCTGCGCGTTTAATTCTCGCTTATAATGTCGTTCTCGACGATTGTCTGCCCTGTTTACGATCCGATGCCCATCGATTCCAACGTGATCTAGCTTCTAGGTCAGTAGAATTCGCGCGAGTGTTAAGTCTTTCGAAAGGATGGTTCGTTTTGTTTGAAAGGTTCGCGTCAGAGATCGAACGGGAAAAAGGTGTGTCGTGTATTAGCAACGAGAAAGAGCGTTTTATCGACGAATCAAAGAGAGCATCTTTTTAAAGTATTAACGATAAAATTTTACACTTTCAACATGTCACTTAACTCTTCGTACGGCAGACACGACGATATATGTATACTTCATTTATATATAATATGTATACGCGGCGAGCGGACACTGGACGAAAAATGCGCCGTTCGTATTTTTAATCATTCATGAAATTTCCTTTCCCCTCGAAGCTCGAAACGACGAACTTCATCCATGTGATAGCTCGCAGATTTTTCGTTCAATTCGCAACACGATGGCCTGGGATGTTCGACTCGAAGAAAGAATCGCACGTTCGCAGCGAAACGTTTCACTTATCGTCCGTCTCTATCGGCTTGGTTAACGCATTAACGCTTTTTCTAGCGAAGATTTTACACGGTTTCGTTGGACGTGCTCTTGCTTCCTTTGCTGGTCGCGTGTCCCTTCGTTCCCGCGCGAAATCGCGGCCCGGTATACAATAATCATGCATCTGGCGTTAGCATTCGTAGGTTAGACTGTGTTAAATGCTCGACAAATTCGTTTAACGAGATATAACTATGTGTACACATAATACAGGTAACTCTAGACTAGCTGTATGCTTGGGAATGGGTACAGAACCAGCGGGGACCACAAGTGGGCGCGCTATTTTTTTTTTTTTTTTGTCATCATGAGCAGGGCTATCGGAGAAACATCGACACACGACTATGTACAAACGATTCGTTTCTAGTTTCTCTGTCCTTTTTAGTGCCTCGGGTTTTATACTCCTTTCTTAGCTCTCCTGTTCAGTGCTGTACCAAATAAGTCGCTGAAAATTCTTACTCGCTGCATGCCGAGAAAAAATACTCTCTCGAGAACGGATCCTGCGAAATTGTGACGATCGCGACGATTATCATAACGCGTTACGAACACACGGACGACGTACGCTCGCGTCCAACAACTTCGGTCCATCGTTTTCTCGTCGAACGTAGTTTATGATAATCATCGGGGATCATCGAGTTGACTACCTGAATTCACGAAGGGCTTAGTGCCTCGACTTCGTTCCGGAAACAGTGACTTTAACCGGTGTCTCTTCGACACGCGTCCCTTCTTCAAAAAAAGGGCACGCCTCTGATCTCCTTCCTTCGTCTAGACAATCGTTGTAGCCCTACATGTGTCCTGGATGCGTTTTTCGACGACGCACGAAGAAAACGCTCGATGATTTCGTACCAATTGTATATTTCCTTTGGTTTCGTGGATGCGATCGAGCATTATTTTTGGAACTAGTAGTACAGAATAATAAATGGTAATAGTGGTTCATTTTAACAATTTTTCGATAGAAGATAGAGTCTGAAGTAAAATCGACGCGTTTCATTCGATCAACACACCGTTAGGCTTTCTATTTGAAGCTCGATTAGATATCGGTGCAACTTGCTTTCATATAGACTATTTTCAGAGACAAACTTATTTTTAAAGGAGCGATAGTCATTTTTATTCGATGCTCCTTTTAACTGGTTTGAGAAAAAAAGGAAAGAAAATTAAATAATTAAGCCATAACGTTAGCTTAAACTGATGAACTTTCAAGAGTTGCAACAATATCTAAAAGACGTAGAAGACGAAACAGTGTAAAGAAGAATAAGTATAAACTGGAGGGATCCAGATTTTTGTAAAACAAATCGTAAACATACTTCACACGAAATTGCTATAAATGCTCTAAATCTCATCTATAGATATACGTATCTACTCGTGACTATTTACACGTGTAAAGATCTCATAACAATATTCAATAAATATCGTTCTATCGGTCGACGAACGAAGGCTTTCCAACAATTTCCATAAATATTTGCACGACTGTCAACATAAAATAGACGAATAAATGGGGCTGAGAAACTATATGGAAGTCGTTCATGCGTTAACAGTTCTCTAAACGCATTACCATAATCGTAGCTCGGTTAACATACCAATGACGCATTTATAATAGTATTCTACAACTGTATACATACGTTCGTAGAGTAATTCACGATTAATATGTACATTACACCCTCTGTAACGATGCCATAAATTATCTATCACACGATACACACGTAGTCCAGTCGATGAAAGTTTTGATTCTACGAACCTAGAAGAAAATCTCTCGTTTAACTCGTGCTCGATTTTTCACGATCAATATTTTCTACAGGTTGTCTACAGCGTTGAAGATTCGGAACGATAGATCTACGAATCCTCCGATGGGAGAGAAAAGTGCGTTTTTTTCGTGCGTCCGAATTTTCTTTTACTTCGTTCTTCCTCTGTTTCTTTTTTCGTTTTTTAATCTTTGCATCGCAAGATCATCGAGCATGCACGAAACGTTCGTTTATTGTCATCTTGAAAGCTAATCAGCGCCACGACTCGAATTTCCCTTTCAGTCGCCCTCGTGTATTCCATTAAACCTCGAAACAATATCGGCCCATTCGCATACGTCATTGCTTCAATGGAAGTTCGCAGGTTATCGCTCGTACTGCGTATTTTATTTTCGTTCTTAACTATATCTTCGATCTAACTATATCTTCTGTTCCGTTCTTTTTTATTTTCTTTTGTTTTTTACTCGTTCGTTACTATCTTTTTATTTTCGGTTTCCTTCAACTAGAGTTCTAGCGCTCGTTATACAACGACGATCTTTGGACACCGTGACGTAAAATCCAAAAAAATAGAAAGGAGTGAAACTGTTCGTATGCTCGTTTTCTCTTTCGATCGATTGCTCTTTTCTGCGGCAGTGGGAAAATATTAATGACAGAAGGGGGTACGATGCTCGCAGAGTTGATCGACAAGTAACTTCCTATAGCATTAAATTCGTTCCTCCTAATTATTAACGGACAAGTATACGTCAAGTTTTTTAAATTAATATCGAAAGGGTGATTCTATTTTCCTTTACTGTCTGTCTTTTCTCTTTGATATTCAAATTATAGTCACCTGTCCAAAGGATGAAATACGTTCTGCTACCCTTACGTCGTGTTCACCTTCTCTAATATCATTTTATTTCTATATAGAGCAAAAATGATAAAAATCTAAGTCCGAACGAAACTCGACGTCGTAATTATAAAAAAATTAATGTCAACCAATCAACAAACATATATTATTCGTATCAGAAACAGAGCATCCACGGATGATTCTGGGACATGCAATCAACTCATCTACTGGAAAACTACCTAAATACTATCGTAACAAGTGTAGCCGATCTTCCATTGACGCCCTGTTTCGTTTTATCGTTTAATGAGCAAACACCTCTGAAAAAATCCGTTGAGCTTCGTAAAACATAACTTCTGCACTTTGACGCATCGCTCGCTACATCGAAACGATACAAATTACGAACACGCGCGTTCTTTTTAGTGACGCTTCCGATCGATCGAACATGTTATTTCATCGATCGATCTTGCCTTATATTCTGGAAAATCCAGGCAAAAGTGTAGCCACGTATAATTTAATTCGATAAAACTGATCGTGAGCTACCAGTGCCCCATTGAACGATCCTCCTTGGCCGATTCCTTGGAATTGTAGCAAGGGCAACGTGGACGATGGTACTGTGGATGAAAGTGATGGATGACGATAATGATGATTATGATGATCGTGATGATAATAAATGATGAATGATGAACGACACGGGGATGCTGTCTGTTGTATTGTCGCTGTCGATGTCGATGAGGTATCTTGGTTGCCTGTTTGCCGATTTTTTGCTTTTTCTCTAAGGCTCTAGAAATGCTCTAGATGGCTTCTACGGTTGCGTGTGTGTGTGCACGTGACAACATCGAAGAAACGAAGAAGATCGATAGCGTTTCCGCTTTCTACATTCGTTACGATTGTACGTGGCCTGGTCTACTTATCTGCTATCCTGTTGGTGGCTCTTGGCCGCCAGCTCTCGTTTGCTTCTCGATTCCAATTCCTTCGATGTCTTCTTTCTGCGGGGAAATAACGCGACAACTTCGTGGAGAATCCTTCTACAGTGTTCTTGGGTTAACGTTTCGGTAATTCTAACTACGGTAATTTAGGCACTCTTGTTTTCACTTCTATCGGCTACTATGACGATGAACTTGTGCTATCGTGTTTATCAAACTATGTGAAGTAACTAATAATAAAAAGAAACTCACGAATCAGCACAACTGTCGCCGTTCGTCGTAGCCGGTCTTGGGGAATTTGAATCACTGCGACGACCGTCCGATGTTTCTTCTTCGTCGTCGTCGGATGTTTCCAAAATCTTCGTGAGTAGTTGTAGCGTTCCCTCTGAACAAAATGGGCTAGATTCCACCGATAATTCGATGCTTTCTTCATCCTACAACACAAATTTTCATCCCTCGTTGAAAATACACCTTTTTTTATTCCAATCAGTCATCAAGAACTAGAAAGTACCTCTTTCTTCAATTTCTCCAATAATCTCTTCTTATCTGCTTTCAGTTGATCCGCCTGCTCGGATTGAGCAACAGTTTTTAGCCCTGAAAGTTCTAGCAGAGCCAAGTGTGCGTCTTTCTCGGAGACTGCTGCTTTCAGAGCTTCTCGTCTGTCGACAAAATAATTGTATAAAGACCGTTAATAAGAACACGTCGCTTTTCGAAATTGCTTACTTCATTTGACGAAGGTCTTCGAGTTGCATGGTTCTCTCTTCGGTAAAACTTCTAAGTTTCTTCTCGTATTTGTGCAGTTTCGAAAGAAGGGGTTGACAAGTAATGCACTTTAACGCTGAAGCGGATTGCATCGAGGCAATTCTTTGTTCCAGCTTAGCTATCTGGAAGAGAAAAGCAACAAATTACGATCATGATTTATTTTTACAAAGCGCTTCACTCAAATGCCTTAGTCTTCTTTACCCTTTGAAGAGCTTCCTTCTTCATTTTCTCCTCGTTTTGTAATTTTCTTTCGCTGTCGCTTGTAATGACAACGCTTTCGCGAAGAGCTTCGCTGAGCTCCTCGATCCTGTTCCTTTTCTCCGTCAATTCTTTCGAAAATTGTCGTTCCTTGTCTTCCTTCTCCTTGATCACATTTACCAGTTCCTCAATTTGCTCCAAATCGATCCTTTCGCTGAAGGCTCTTTCGAGGGAGTCTACTTCATCCTCCAATTGTTGAATCCTCTCATCCCTCACTCTGATTTCTTCCTTTAGAACCCCGATATCGTCGTATTCACTTAGTTCTTTTTTCAGAGTAGCTACCTGTTTTTCGAGTTTCGTTATTTCTTCTTTATTTTCGACGATCTGCTGTTCGCATTCCTGAACCTTGTTATCCTTCTCAAATATGGCAAGCTCCATCTTCCTCATCTTTTGTTCCGTTTCAAGCACCTCTGCGCATTGGATCGCTTGAGCGCAAGGAGGATCGTCTGGTTTCATAGTCGCCCCTTCCTCTTCATGGTCCTTTTGTGTTTCTTTTCCTGCAAATTGGAACTCGGTTAATAATTGACTGTGATTATTAAACCAGGATTGAGGACGTTCAGAAAAGACAAAGAACGAAGGATCAGGATTAATATTAGGATTTTGAAACAATCTTACCTCGATGGTTTTCTTCGACTTTCAACAGTTCCTTTTCCAAATACCCAACTCGACTTTGCAACTGATCGATTCTGCACTCACGATCTTGTAACTTTCTTTTCAACACATCCACGTTGTGCTTCCTCACGTACTCTTCTAACTGCGTGACCATCTCCTCCAATTCGATAACTCTTTCCTGATTGATTCTAGATTCTCTATTCTCGCCGTTCTTTTGAATCCACCTCTCCAATTCCTGAATTCGTCTATTCCCAGCGGTCACTTGACAACGAAGATCATGCAGCTCTTTTACATCGGGATTCTGCTTCAGAAAGTCCTCGAACTCAGCCACAGTGTCCTCCAGTTCCTCTATTCTTCTCGATTTCCTCTCGATTACAACCTCTAGATCTCGTACGCTTTCGGTATCTGCGTGTTCCCTGAGGAAATTCTCCAGGGACTCCATTTCTTGCTCCAACTCAACGATTCGTCGGTTCTTCGTTTCAATTTCTAATTTCCAGGTCTCGTCGTTATCTTGTACTTTAGGTTCGTTGTCTTTGCATTTTTTTGATTCCACCCTCGAACACTTGAGGGTTTTTATTTCGTCTTCCAGCTGCGATATGCGTTCGTTCTTCACCTCCATCTCCTTCCTCCAGGTCTCTTTCTCTTCCGTTAGTTCATCCGTCAATTTCAAGTTTTGGGTGCATTCGTTGTCACTGTTCTTCACGCTTTTACAGACTGCCAGTTGATCCTTCAGTTCGGCAATTTTTTGGTTCTTCAGTTCCAACTCCTTCTTCCAGCTCTCGTTATCCTCCAAACTAAAGTTCTTAGCGTCCTTCATCTTCTTCGAACAAGCAAATTGCTCCTTTAGCAATTTCTCCAGGGAGGATGCCTTCAGTTCTAGTTCCGATATTCGCCGGTCTTTCGTTTCCAGCTCCATTTTCTTAGATTCCTCGCGTTCCCTGGCGTTTTGGAGAGCGGTTCCAGAGGTTGCTGGCTGTTGTGTGCGTGCATCGGTGCGCGTGGACGTTGCGACAGGCGTTGTGGTGCGTGTGCGAAGGCAACGGGTGTGAACGTAAAGAAAAATTGAACGAAAAGGGTAGGTGAACGGTCGTAGGGGAGTTGGGGAAAAACACGGTGATTTTTGACCCGTGTTTATCGAAATGTTTCGTACTGCACGACGTAAGGGTGCGTCTCCGAATGGCTGCGAACGTGCCATTTGACTTCCTCTCTCTCTCTCTCTCTCGTTCTCTCTAGTGATCTCTCTCGTTCTTTTTCTCCTCTCTCGGTTTTTTCTTATTTTTTTCCTTTTTTTCTATCTCGTCGCTTTCGTCGAAGCCATCGTCTCTCATGGCATGACGATGTGGAAAGTCAGCCTCTGAAAGATCTCTCCTCTGTTTCTTTTAATTTCTCTGCTCGCCGTTCTCTGCCTCGGCCTTACACCATTCACATGCTTTCTTTTTATGTATATATTTATATTTATATATCTACATACGTATATCTCTGTCGTGTACGTGTATATACACATGTACAGTACATGCGTTTGTCCATTCTCCAGCGTGATATGTATATACATATATTCATGTTACATATATATGTACATACACGATCGCATCGTTAATAATTAATTAACATTAATCGCTCGCTCTCTCATCACCTTTACATTAATATTTATATTTATATATATATATATATATCTATATTTATTGTTATTATCGTCAATATCTTCCCGCTATCAATTATTAAATATGTTAACAATGGTCGCAGCGTTACGTAAAATAATTATATATCTTGACAAGTGTGTTTGTCAATGGCGAATCAGTACGATCTCCTTTCGTTCGATTAGTTTCGTATAATAAGTTCGTGTACTTGTAAAGTTCGCTTAATATGCAAATTGTACTAAAAAGAACGGAGAAGGCGTCCCCAACGAAAATCGACCTTAGAACAAGCTTTTTAGGAATCCGGTGGGACCCGCCTGTATTTTTTATATATTTTTGTCAGTTTTATTTTGTCCCGTGATTTCCGTGTTCGGTTTCGAGAGATTTTTTTTTTTGTTTTTTTTTTCAATTCGTCATTCGGAAACGCAAGTTCGTTTCGCACGAAAACAGATCGAAATGTATGGGCACGGGCCACAATATGTAAACAATAATGGACGATCAAATACAGAGAAAAAACAACCAGGACGATCAAGCAAGCAAACACACAGATCGTAACGTGTACGTGCCGTGTCCAGGGTCAGCGTGAAAATTTAAAAAGGACAACTGATTAGTCACAATCCCATCGATATTAATTTTTAAATGCGATTGGAGCAGCGCAAAGAAACTGCGTTAGTAGAAAATCTATAGAGATCATTCTTTGCGCGGTTAAAAGTAATTTCTAATAATTCAAAACTAATTAAGTAAGATTAATATCGTTCTATAGTTAAAATATACGATTTTTTTTAATATAAGAAATGGAGTAAGATAAATTTGCTTACTGACCTCTTGTTGCTGTGCAGTTGCGGCTTGTTTCAACTTGGCTTGTGCGGCTTTGAGTGCACTGCGAACAAAATTGTATCGTTAGTGACATACTGTACGAGCATTTGAATTTTTATGCCTGATACTGACTCTTGAAGTTCTCTGATTTGTCTCTCCTTGGCATTCTGCTCTTCCTGAGTCATCTGCATCAGGTGCAGTAACCTTTCCGTCTCGGCTGAGCTTCTGGTCGACTCTTCTTTCGCCTTTTCCAGCTCCTTCTCGGAATTTTCGAGAGCCTTCTGCATTTCCGCCAACCTCTTGTCCGGCGACCCACCGCTCTATACAAAGAAGAAAGTGAACTTGAAAAAATTAGCAAGCGATATCGATCTTCTTTTTTGGAATCTATTTATCGCGCGAGAACAAGACCGGATGTAATTTCAATAAACAACTGATCTATCAAGTTACTCTTTGTAACTGCTGCTCCAACTGATCCATCTTCGCTTTCCGTTTCTTTAGGTCCTGGTCGAGACCTTGGAGCGTCCTCTCCTTCTCCTCTATCGTTCTAGCTTTCTGATCTACGGACTTCGCTCGTTCTTCCATCTGCTTTCTCTGTTCTTCCACTTGGCGTCTCTGCTCCTCCAATTGTCTTCTCTCTTGAGTAGTATCGATACCAGCCTTCGCGGCGCCAGCTTGGAGTTTCTTGTTCGCCTCGTGCAAGTCCACCTGCGTCGAAACAAACGTTGTAAACTTTCGTTCTTCCCCGTTTACGAGACGCTACAGCTAGGCAAATGAAAGCCGTTTCGCTCATAGCCGCGACCATTACGTCTAAACGTGCACTCTGATTTTTTCTATACTTTTCAGATGCGTTTTTCTTTTGGTATCTTTGGTTGGTGTAAATTGATTTAATTTCGAATACGGTCATCATGGTCACGGCTTTCGTAAATGAGTGATGCATGGAAACGCAATTAAAAAACAAGTCAGACGCGCAGATGAGAAGAAATTCGCAATTCCTCGTATATCTAGTGACGTTCATAGCGAAGTATAATATGTACAGAATACTTATAAAAAACATATGCGTCGAGATAAAAAATGTCTCGAGGTGAACGTACGTACAAAACGTGCGGAACGCATTCTGTGTGCATTGCTCGTGATTCATTCTCCAGCCTGTACAAAATAATCGTGAATCGCAGACACAAGGCTTGATTCTCGTGGTCATTCGTCGCATCTTACAAAAACGAAGTAACCATTTTCTATCTCTGGCATCTCGAATACAGTGGCATGCTCCCAAAACGAAACAAAAATTAAGGAAACGAAAAAGTGATACTCGTAATAAGGTTGCTCATCGTTGCGATGTCGAACGCGCAACAAAATTACAGCAGTAACAGTAACCAGCCAAATGAATCGGCGAATGAGAGGATCGTTGTGATATTAACTGCAAGTTTCTGATCATTTAGAAAGAAGGAACAATTCCTTTTTTTCGTATCGCTTCGATCGTCTCGTCGCTGATGCTGGTGATAACAATAACAAACATAACGATAAAAATCGGCATAACGGAAAAGAAAGAGCAATGGTCGCGTATGGCTGTGCTTGAGAGTAATCGCAAATGGTTTTGGGGGAAACGATTTCGTGGAGAAACGAGGGGTTCATAGAGGTAGGTTAAAAAAATTCGAGGAGAATGATAATGATGAAGGCGATGTTGCGCTTCGCTGTGAAGTGTGACGGACGCCCCGAGATATACATGTACGCAACATAAGATGAGAAAGATTGTGCGGGTGCATCGTGGTTTGGTTTTTTTCCGATTTCGTTTGTATACGTATATATATATCTTATTTATATGTATATATATATATACACGATATCGTTCGATCGTTATCGTTCTGTTACATATGCATAATATTTGATATATGATTTGACTTTTTTTTTGTTTGTTATTTGCGGCGTGTATATGAGCTGTGGGCGAGTTTCTGCTTCGTCGACGACGAAGGCAGAGGCTGCGGTTGAAATGAGAAGACATAGAGAGACGAGGAGGCGCGATGACGTGTCGGCAGCCAGTCGACAACGATCAGCCAACGGTATACATAGGCAGAGACATAGTGCAGGCATTATATGGTGCGGATGTAGGCTGTAGTAGTGTAGGTTAGCGCGCGAGCGAGTGCAGGTCGTGCTGCTGCTAACCTGATATTTGTGCAGTTCCTGGCACAGCTTTTCGAGCTGTTCCTGGAACCGCTCGCGCTCGACGCCTGCCTGCTTAACGTTCTCTTGCGCGCGCTCGAGCTCCTTTTTCAACCTGGCGACCTCCTGGCCGTTTTGTTGCGGATGCTGTTGCTGCTGCTGTAGCTGTTGTTGTTGCTGCTGCATCGTCACCTGCATCTGCTGGATCTGCTGTTGTTGAGCGTGTAGCTGCCTCTCGGTGTTCTGGATACGTTTTTGTAGCTCAGCAGCCTGCCTCTCGGCCGCGTCCGCTCGTTGTTTCTCCGTCTCGCATAGCTTCCTCCATTGTTCGAGCTGTGCCTCGTTCACGCCACCGGCAGCCGCGCTCGTATCCCTCGAGACGATCTGCTTCTGAAGTTCTTGCACGCGTTTCTCGGCCTGATCGGCCCTCTGTCGTTCCTTCGTCTGGGCCTGAGTCAGGTTTTGCACCTGCTGGCTCAGCCGATGAACCTCTCGCATCTGCGCCTCGAGGGCCTCCTTCGCGGCTCTATCCGGCGTCTGCGCGTGTACCCTCTGTTGCTGCATCTGCTGCAACCGGCGAACCTCCTCGCGTTGACGCTCGAGCTCCGCTTCGTTCGTGTTCAATTCCTGCTGGAAGTTGACCAGCATCTCCTGCGATTTCTCTAGCTGTATCACCAATTGATCGCGTTCCACTTGCAGCTGTTTCGCCTCCGCCTCGAGCTTTTCCTTCACCTTCTCGATCTTCTCCGAGTGTTTCTCTCGATTCTCGAGGATCGCGGCCATCTTGTCGCGTTCCCGTTGAGCGAGCTGCAGCTCGTGCTGTAAATGAGCTATCTCCTCGCTGCCAGCGATTTGTTGTTGCTGCTGTTGTTGTTGCTGCTGCTGTTGCACCCGTCTCAGTTCCTGCCTGAGTGCCTCCCGTTCGTCCCTGAGCAGCTGCATCTCCGCGGCTAGCCGTTCGAGCTCCTTCTTGTTCGCCTCTGCGGCCTCCTGATACTTGGCCGTCTGCATGTGCGTCTTCTCGAGTTCCTTGGCCAGTCTGCCCGCTTCGAGCTCCACCTGATCGCGCGCGACGATCGCCTTGTCGAGGCTGGCGCGCAGCCGTTCGACCTCGATGCTCGCGCTCTCCGATCTGGTCTTACCCTCGGTTTGCATCAGTCTCTCGAGCCGTACAATCTCGACGCGGAGCTTCTCGTTGTCCGCCTCCAGGGCGTCCGCTCTCGCCTTCACCTTGTCGTGACGATCGCGTATCTTCTCGGTTTCGATTCTAGCGCGTTCGATCTCGCCGCGATTCCGCTCCTGCGCCGCAGTCGCCTTGTTGGTCTCCTCGCGCGCCCGCTCGAGCTGAAGCTGCGTCTCGTGCAGCTTCGCCTCGAGCTCGGCGTTGCCCGACTGCGTCCTCTTCAGCTCCGACTCACGGCCCTCCAGGCGTTCGCGCAGCTTGTCCACCTCCTGTTGTAGCCTACTACCCTCGCTTTGCCACTTCTCTTGCTCGTACTGGTATTTACCTCGCACCCCTTCCGCACGTTCCAGATCGGCGCGCAGCCTCGAGGCGTCCTGCTCGGCCTTCCTCGCGCGTTCAAGTTCCGCCAACGCCTTCTCCAGCCGATCGCGGAGCCGCTCCACCTCCAGCTTCGCCCACTCGTGTTCCTCCTTCTGCCGTTCTTGGCTTTCTTGATATTTGCCGAACCTGGTCGCGTACCTCTCGCACTCTTCGCGCGCGCTCTCAGCCTCCACTCGCAGCCGCTCCGTCTCCGCTTGCGCCTTCCTCACTTCGGCTTGCTGCCTGTCGTGTTTCTCGTACATCTTTTCTATCTCCAGCTGCATTCGTGCTAACTCCTCCTGCGTCTTATCTGTCGCCGCCTGAGCCTTGGTCAACTGGGAGTGAGCGCGCTCCAATTCGAAACTGATCCTCTCGTTGTCAGCTACAAGTTTCTCTCTTTCGTTTTGTAACCTGCGTAGCTCGATCTGCGATTTCTCGTAACGTTCCCGTACCATTTCCAGATCCACCGCTAACCTATCTAGATCTTCCTTCGATTTCTCTTCGTGTTCCTTCGTGCGACCTAATTGGAGAGCCGCTCGATCGTACATCTCTTGCACGCGGGCCAATTCCTCTTGGGCTTTCCTTGCTTCGTCGCGACTCTTCGATGCCAACATCTGTTGCTTTTCCGCCTCGAGCTCTAGCCTGTCTTTGTCAGCTTCCATCACTTCGATGCGATTTTGCAGCCGATACACCTCGCTCTGGGCTCTGTCGAAATCATAATAAGATTTTTCGTGATCGATCGTCGCTCTTATCGAACGGAAAATCACGATCGCTCACCTGTCGTACTTTTCCAGCATCTTCTCGAACTCCTTGTTCGCGTTCTCCCGTTCCTCGTGAGCCTTGTTCATCGAGTATTGTGCTTTCTCCAGTTTCTCCTTCAGGATTTCGATTTCAGTCATAGCGTCGTCTCGTTCAAGCTACGTTACAATGATCAATTTTATACAATTTTATAACGAGATACAACTTTGTAATTAAATACAATTTTATGCAATTTCGTTGCTCTCTCTCTTTCTCTCTTTCTCTCCCGACATTAATTGTCCTTGATGACCTACAAGAAAAATCAGGCTACTTACGGTTAACTTCTGGTGAGAATTGTGAGCCTTCTCCCATCTCTCTTTAACTAATTCGAGTTCCGATAGTACGTTCTCCTTGTCCCGTTGCATTTTCGCTATTTGATTCTGTAGGAACTCTATCCTCTCGTGCAGTTTCTCTGTTTCTTCCTGAAAGTTGTCCCTCTCCTTCTGTAGTCGTTGCATTATCATCTGGATGTAAAAGGATACTTTTACTAATGCTACCCGTCTTCGTGGTGGATACTTTAGTCAAATATGATACGCGACCATGTTTCTGTTATCACCTTCTCTTACCTGAGCTTTCTCGTACTTATCCTGCAACCGGTCAACTTCCAATTGAATCGTTTCCCGTTCTTTTTGCATCCTTGTCGATTGGCCGAGCGCTTTGTCCAGTTGACTTTGCAAGTTTTCGAAATCGTAGTTCTGCTTTTCCTTTTCCATTTGCATCTATATGGAATCGAATCGTTCCACCGTAACTTTTCTAGTCTCTATCTTAAGTCTGTGTTTACGTTTTACGAGCTACTCAGGGGCCAAATTAATTAACTCCAATTGATTTTCCTTTTTTAATATTTCAAAGTGGTTTACCCTCTCAATTTCGATAAAGTTGCCTAGTTTAGCTTCTATGTGATTTACATAAAATATTCAACTTTTTAAATATTAACTTAGTAATTTCCAGAAAAGTTGTTTCGCGTAACAGAGGTAAATTTACACGTGAAAACTGTAGGTAAATTCTCTTTCACTTACCCTGCGAATTTCCGTTTGCGTTTTATCCAATTTCTCTTGAAGCTTGTCCACTTCACTTTGCGTTTTGTCCAGTAGATTTTGCAATTTATCCTGTTGAAGTTGTGCCTTGCCCAGAGTAGCCTGTGTCCGTTCCAGTTCCTCTTGTGTTTTTTCAAGTTCCGCGATTGCCTTGTCCCGTTCTGAGTGCAGACGAGCCACCGAAGCCTGTGCTCGATCGTATTCATCTCGAAGACTCTCTTGTTCACCCTGAGCATTTTCCAATCTGGCCTTCAGTCTGTACACCTCACCTTGACTCTTTTCCACCTTTAAAAACCATAAAAAAGTTTTAACACTTTTTACATTTCATTCCATTCGGTTCGTCGAAGTATTTAAGACACGTTTAATCGTTTGTGTTGAATTTTCACCGGATAAACTCATCAGATATTCAAGCGATCGCCAGCTCAAGAATCTCATAATTCTACTTGCTTCGAGGTTTACGTCTACGAAATTAATCTCTAGAATTTCCCATCTTGTAATAGCTGCGTCGTTGGAGAAAATACATGCACGTCGTTATTAATATAGATTTAACGCGTTGCCTGTTCATCACGTTGCGTTAATTAAAATCAATTTCTCCTCTGCTTGCTGTAACCTACGTTCGTATCATTCGTGCTTATTAATGTTTCCACGTGAAGCGATGATTTATTATTATACAGGGATTAAATAAATACATCGACTCGAGTAATCAGTCCGAGGGAAAAAGCTCGACGACCTAAAGAAAAGCTCTAAAGAGAAATCTTTTCTGGAAGAGTCAATCATTCGAAATGGATCGAAACGAGGGGTAACGAGCAACCCCTACGGAAATTCTAGTCAGGTGTCTTCGATTGCACTCGAGTGTGAAGTTGCGTGCAATTTTCCGGCCACTTAGCCGGCAGTTTCATTACCGGTTCGTTTCGCGCCATCGACGAACATCGGGAACACCGGCGATGCCTGGGAAGAACGAAGGCGTGATTGGAAATTAGATTCGACTACCACAGCGTGTACGGATCGGGACCAGACTGTGGTGGCCTCGTGAATCGATCGCGATTAAAGGCGATTGTTCTTGCTTCTTGGAAGCGGAACAGGGCTGCCAAGTAGACTCGATCGTTCATTAATAGAGGCAAAACGACCAGCTACAGATTATGGGGATGGGAATCGTAGCCGGGGATACTTCGGTGGTTAATTGGTCGCAAGGCAGGTCCCTTGACGCGCGATCTTTTTATCGACTCGACTAGTTCATCGATTACTTGATTCAACGAAAAGTACCGTCAGCGGTGGAAGTGATTTCTGCGCGAGATTTGCGGATTCGTTTCGCTTCGAATCGATCATGTGGTTAGAAGGTTTGTTAAAGCATTCGTGACCGGTCACCGAGACGTTGAGTCATGCTATTGAGTCACGATACGTTTCCCCAATCGCCGGGGACTCAGCGGTTCGCTGATCTGCAGAAATTTACATTTCAATCAATTTTCGAACTGTTGCCAAGAAAGTCAATTCTGTTCAAGAAATGAATTCTAGGATGAGACAACAAAAGAGCGAAACGATTATTGGTTTCAAAATCAAGCGAATAAAATGTTTAAAAGAGTTCATTTATAAATAGAGAATAGAATATATTATTCTATATATCATTTTATAACTGTCAACTATTGGGGACAAGAACGTTTCTAATATGTGGAAACAGAGATGGTCAGCATTGGCTAATATATCTGAGACGCTCTGGCGAGATTGTAAAACTATTTTGGTAGCTGTAAAACCGTCTAAGTGGAGTAGAAGCGATATTTTACCTTTTCTTGCAGAGCAGCAGCTTCAGCCCTAGCTCTTTCGTTGTCAGCCTGCGTGACCCTGAGCTCAGCCTGAGCTCTCCTGAGTTCCGCGGCTGTCTTCTCGGCTCTTTCGGAGATCCTGTCCATTTCCTGAGAGGAATTCAGCGTGCTTCTGCCGTAAGTGCTCTGAGACCTTTCGAGATCGTGCCTGAGTCTTTCGTTTTCCAGTTCGAGCCTGGTCAGTCTCTGTTTGGCAGCCTCCCAGTCGGCTCCGCTACGACCAACCTCGGACGCAGCCTTGTCTAGTTCGGCTTTGCTCTTGCCGAGCTCCGACTGTGAACTTTCCAGCTTCGCTTCCAGTCGGTCTTTTTCTGCTTGTGCTCTTTCCAAACGGGCGCCCAATTTCTCAACCTGCCGTGAACAGAAACGGTCAGAAACTAACACTTGGACGATCTTTGGCTAAGGAACAACGCGAGAAAAGCGCACGAAGTGTTTTTTTGTTTTTGTTAGCAGAGGCAATGGTGGGAAGTTAAAGTTTCACAGAAGCTCGAGCTGCATTATTGATCGTATCGACTGAAACGATGCTAAACAAGGTGTACTTCGAACGCACTTAGAATTGGATACGTTCCTTATAAATTTGTAATCAATATACGATTTGGTCTAGTCCGGGCAAATTGATAGGGAAGAGGAATCGATTGGGAGACAAAAAGGTGTATTGTGTTACCACGAGGACTTACTTCGGACTCGAGAGCGTGTATTTTCATTTTGTACTCGGCGATTTCCCTCTCGTGTAATTCCCTTTCTTCCTGTTTCTCCTGTTCCGCCCGGTCCCTCTGTTCCCGTAATTGTGCCATTTGCTTCTCCTTATCTCCTATCGCCTCCTCGAGGCTACTGAGGGCACCTTCGCTGCTGCAGTGGTGCGCCTGCATTGCCGTTAAACGCGCCCTGGCCATGTCGACCTGGTTGTCCTTTTCCTTCAGCAGATCCTCTAGATTCTCGATCTGTAGTAACAACAACTTGGCCGTTAGAGGTTCTACTTTTCTTTCATTCCTTTCAGACGGATCGATCGAAATCGCGCAAAGTCTTAGACAGCGAGAAAATAAGTTGCGATGGAACAAGATGTTTTAAGAACCATACAGTTTTATTGGATCAAAGATGATCAGAGAGAATGTTAATTCGTGTGCAATTAATTTCAGTCAACGTGATTAGTGGTGTATTCTCTTAACCGTGTTAGGGATCCGCAGTTTACCATGCACAAACCATTAATATAATCGTAAATTCTTACTTACCTGCCATCTCGTATCATCGATCTTCACAGCCATTGTTCACGGCTCGACAAGACATTTACTCAATCAGACACTCGCGATACACAGCAACAAATAATCAACGGTCTCTATCGCGGTAGAAAAAAAAAACGGAATCGTGAAAACAAGCGTTCCGCGATGCGGAAACGAAAAAATGACAAAAAAATGGTAAAAATAACAAAATGGAAAGTAATTGTCAAGCGATGTTGTCTCTAGTCGACACATTGGTAATCAACGACAGCCTGATCGATCGTAGCTTTAACAGAAATAACGTACCTCTTTCAACTCTTCTCTTTATACATATTGGCTATCGTCGATCACCAACGACACGAACAAAACATAAATACATACAGGGGTGCGATTCGTGATGAAAGTGTTGGATAAAAGAAATAAAACAAGGCGATGCAACGTAACTTGTAAGTAGCTTTATTCGAACGGAACAAGGTACAAAATGAAAAATAAACGGGTGAAAAAGGAGCTTGTGCGAACTTAAAGATAACGGGGATGTCGGGGTTTTACGTACTACAGCCTTTACACAGCACGACTAAAGAAAATATTATTACAAAAAGTGTGTCGCGCGGGCGCGCGCACGCCTCACACTCATTCCAATCGACAGCAAGATTCACACTCATGCGCACTCCGCGGTCGCATCCTACGAATATTATACGCTAAGCGCGCGCTTCCTCTTTGTCATCTGGCTGGCTGATTAATTACCAGGCCAAAACTCCTTTTTAGTTCCGGTGGAATTAATCATTACCCGCCGAGGAATGAAAAGATCGGCCAGTGATCCGCGTTTCTCTCAAGACAACAAATCGATTTATAACGATACGATTGCATTACGTCTGATACCGTTAAACATCTATCAATTTTTGATTATACGAATTACACGATCTGCGACATTTCTAAAATTATGTTTCTGTAATTATGTTCCCTATGATCGTTTCGAGTTCAGTGGAATAGGGCGACGAATATCCTTGAATGAGATAAATTATACAAGTCTGTGCAAAACGAGAGTAATTGCGAGGATCGGTAATGGAGAAGATGAATACGCGTCGACGCGCGTTTTACTCGTAATTGAAACGGATCCGTGTAATCAATTAAGCTTTAATTTACACCGGGCGATCATTATCACCGTGTGTTTAGCCATTCTGTTCGGACAGAATGGACCGCCTCCCCTTTGAAACTATAATTCACGTCGCTTTGGAGACCATTCCTACTCGTTCTGCACAGACTTTTAATCTTAAAAAGGAAACGAACGAACGAAGCTCGTAAGCTTAAAAATTCGACGCGTTAAACCTTTGTAGTTGCTCCAAGATCTCTCCTTATCAACTTACAAAGGCAACGCCAAGGCGGAGACATATATAGAATGAAAAAAGAAAGAAGAGAAAGAAATAGTTTCAGGGTTACTCACCTTACGCTGAAGCACGTTAATCTTCCTGTCTTTGATGTCCATGTGATCCTTGAGCTCAGTCAGCTCGGTGTTCATACGATTGCGTTCCTGTTGCGCCTGCATCGCGGCCTGCGTCTTTTTCTCGATCATCCGGTTCTTCTCCTCGAGCCGCTGCCGCATTTCCTCCACCTGCACGCACGTAACCACGCACACGAGGTCATCGTACGAACGTGTGCAGGGGTGGGAACCACTTGGAACAGGAACGATTCAATCCGCATTGCACGGGCAACGTTCTGCACGCGACGTGAAAACGCTACCAATAGTCCAGCGGGCCGATTGGAGAGGGAACAGGAGGAGGGAAGCTTTGCACGACCCAGTTTCCTGCAGCCCTGTCCTTCCTTTCCCCTATAACGACCTCCCCGTAACGTCGATTTCCCCAGTTCCGACCTCCCCGTACATCGGGACCCCTTCAACGATCCCACCCTATATATGTCACTGCTGCATTTACTAGTCCATTTACTATTGCGTTTATTGTCACGTTTTCTAACGCGTTTACCAGTGTTTCGTAGGTATTCCGTATGTACCAACTTCCACGGGCGACGATTTTACAGAAGTCAAGGGGGAACCTGTTTAGAAGTTATATGGGTTTTATGCGCTTTAACTTTAAAACTCGTGATTTACGAAGCTGTAGAAAGTTTAAACTCGCCGCATTATTTTTCATTACGTGATAAACTTCTCGTAACTGTCCAATAAATTACATTGCATAGAGCAAGATCATCGTGCGAAATTGTCGATAGGAAAACTCTTCCTAAGAACTGATCGTTCGCTAGTCGCCTATGAAGGTTCGATAAAACTTCGTTCTCGAATGGAATCTTCGTAGAGAATTTATTGGGTCGTGCTAAGTTGGCTGGTAACTGCAGGATATCGCGATTGTTTGAATCGTTAACTCCATATAACTGGAATAGTTTGTTTGTGTGAGACAAAGATCGTCATCCGTTAGAATTTGTCGCTTTAGTCTGGAAGTGAGGATGCTAAACAGGAAGTTAGGACTGTCGTAAAGTAAGACACACCCGTCTTTATAAGTCTTAGTATACGTTCGTTCAGGCCATTGGGATAGAATTTATGCGTTCTATTACGATAAAGTCGAAAAATTTGATAAGAGTCGTTTTTCTTACGAACCTTATAATTATCGCTTTTTTTTAGGTTGCACGTGTCCTAATACTTATGAAGGAGGGTGTACGTGGAGTTAAAAAGAGTAAATGGCGTTGAAAATGGGCACTTACGTCAGCCTGCAGCATGTTGTAGTGCTCTTCCTTGGCGCAGAGCGACTCTTTGAGCACGGTGATGTGCCGTTGGTAATCCTGATGCTGCTCTTCGAGGGTTTTCATCTTGGCGGACATTGCGAGTAGTTCCTGATCCCTACGCTGCACTTCGGTCCGGAGCTCGTCCAGCTGCGAAAAAGAGTCGTCGTCCACGAGAGGATCAGTCCGTGCGACCCGGTTACGTCTCGAAACGACGACGAAACAACGAGCGACGGAGGCGTCTGGTCTGTCGTCTCTCCGTCGTGGCCGAGTACGACGACGATCAGCGGCCAACTTCCCTTCGATCGCTCGGTCGAAACGTAAATCGGCCGTGAAACGGGTCAGCCGTTTCGCCTTCCGTTCCGATCCGCCAACTTTTCGACTTGCTCAAATCGTTCTGACCAAACGGAGCCAGCCAGATCGTCACTGGCGGTCGTTGGTCTGGCTGGCTCGAAGTTTTATTCGAAAAATCGGCGCACACGGATTCCATCGAGTATTCGTTATATCCAATTGTTCATATCGCCTTGAATTTCATTCGAGACGATCAGTGTGCGAGAGACGGATAAAATATCAAATAGAAATTAGAGAATCTGTTCGAGGAGATGAGAAGTTCGCTGCTTCGTTCTCGGTTCATGAGCAAACAATTAGAGTAATGAGTGAACCTTTCGAGACATTCGTAGGACTGCGAATAGCTTGGTTCTGAAACAAAGCTCGGAACATCGTTTTCACCGGACAAGGTCTTCCCTTGTGTAGCGACTAAAAAGCTTCGAGACGTCTCTCGTTTTTAACTCACTCGGAGCCTGAATCGTTGGGTTCTTATTCTTGTCGTGTCAGCGATACGTCGTCGTACTCGGACAGGAATTCTTCATACTTAGCATGCAGCGATATCGAAACCAACGATACAAAGTTACAAACAAAGTGTATCCTGCGTGTACGAGAGATATACTTATTACGTGTTCGAACGAATGTCTTAGGGGGAACGTGATAGAATTCATGGGAATAATCGAGGCTGGAATAGTTGGAAGAAGAACTGGAACGTATTATGTATTGTGTCTCTCTCTTTATTATTCGTGTACGTACCTACTACGCTCGTCTGATCTACTCTGGTGTCGGCAGGCCGCGTGAGGATCCCTCGGCGAGATCTCCTCGTTACGAGATCCCGTCGCGGGATCGCAAGCAGAATCAACACAACTAAATGTTTTCTAACTAATCAACTAGCAGAGTACGCAGCGTGGAGGAGATATCGCGGTCCTCTCTGGCAGTATGGTCCTGTGATCGAAGTATATAAGACACTTAGGAAACTGAGAATAAGCAATTTCAAGAAAAAGACATCGAAGATCGATGCGTCCTCCGCATCTACGTATATAATTTCCACGAACACGTCCCTGCTGATCTATCAACTTATAGGTCATCTTACATCTCTAATCCCACGGGACGAATCCATTCGTTTGCCATATCCGTGACTTTTATGTGGGATTACTTCGATCAGAGGGTATCTCTCTAACCAGATGACGTGTACGCACGTATCTCAGCCCAAAGATAAAGCACCAGGGATCGAGGAATCGATGAAATCTATCGGTACGTTGACTGATAGCGATTCTATCGATGGATCGCGATCGAACCTCGATCCCCCCTCTCTCCAGCGTTCTATATATCGTGCTAAGATGGTGAAAAACAACAGGTCTACGTAGAGGCGAGCGATCGTGGCGATCGCTTTCGATCCGCGAAGCGGCGTCACGCATCGTCTCGGGTTCCTCGGTGTTTCTCAACGACGGCCACGAGCCGCAGAGGCAGACGTAAGGTTCTCTACGTTCACTATGTTCTACGATCGTCGTTTACGGCTGCACACATACGCACGTACGCGGGAAACTCGCGGGAAATTTTTCCTGCCTCGTCTCGTCGTCAACGAGGGAACGACGACGCGCATCGTTTCCGCGCGCGTTACGTGAACCATTGCGAACAGTCAGATCAACGACTCACACCAGAGAAAGGGACAGAAAGAGAGAAAGAAAGAGACAGTTCTCGGGGTGGCTGGCCAGTTTTCGAAAGAGGCTCGACCTTGTATAACTGTTCTATTATCGACGATGGGACGAGAAATATTCTGTTCCAATAGTTTACTCTCGAACGAAAGCTCGGATGGAAGAAAGTTGCAAGACCCGCGAAGGAAGAGGAGAAGTCGCAAAGCGAGAGAGAAAAATTTCCTTGGGGAATTCGATGTCAATTAAGAAACTAATTTCCAAGTTAGAGTAAGAGGATCGCTTGAAAACGTAGTTATACTTATTATCCATGATCGCGGTTTCAAATTTCACGGAAATTTGACGAGCACTTTTGCCGGTTATAAAAGTTTCGAGTTCCCTGGAAACTTACTGGCCACCCCAAACAGTAAGAGAACAGAAAGAGAGAGAGAGAGAGAGAGAGAGAGAGAAAGAGAGAGAGAGAGAGTGTATGTGTGTGAGAGAAAGTGTTACTACGGAACATCGAAACACTCCGTTACATAATACGGTAATCACGTAGATGGAAACGAAGGATAGGTGGTGGCTTGGAAGTGCTTCTTTGTCGGGTGAAGAATATCCTTACCTCCTCAGAAAGCTAGAATATCGGGGCACCACATTTAATAATGCTTCGCTCACCACGTAGGCCGCCCAACTCCGCCTTCCTCTTCTACTCATCGTTCTCAACCCTTTCGCTACGTAATCGATTACGTAAGAAAACCAAGAAATCTCTTCTTCATCTTTAATTACAATGTTCATCTGGTTTAAGAGAAATGTGAAAAGATTCTCAGTTATGTTCGATCGTATCGGAAGGGTTGCTGAAATATCACTGTCGTACGTTCCATTCAATTTTTGATCGTTTAATCAACGAACAAGAAAGTTTCCGCTCATCACGATCGAACGTGATCAGCTTTCGGTATCCGTTGATTTACTAGACCATTCTTATTCCGAGCACGTAGAAATTTATACGCCGTCCATCGTTAAACGCCGCAACGTTATTAACGATCGCGGCACGATTTATCGATGATCGTTACTTCGCCGGAAAAAGGAGTCGAACGAGTTCAGCGGAATTGAGGACCACCATCCATTGCTGACTTATGGCTAACTTAGTTCTAGCTTATCTGCTAATGTTATACCCTTATGATTATGCGGATGGTGAAAAGTGACGTTCGGTTTATCTGCGAATTTACGCTAAATAGTTGCAATTATTAATTATTAAAATCGTCTCGATCATTCTCGAAATCCTCTCGATACTTGACAAATACTCGGTCCATTTCTCTTCATCATAGGCTAGCTGGAAGTAGAACCAATATCGAATCTTGGGATAATTCAGCTTGTGAAATTTCTAAAGCGATCGAATCTTTAATTCTCTCGCAAAAAGATGAAGAGCAGGATTGAAATAAATCGAGTATCTAATCGCAGGTAAACCGAATTGATCCTTCGTGCTTATCTCCGCGTGTTATGAAGCTCGCGAACCAAGAAGGCTCGCGTTTAGGACGATCGTGATCTATGGTCGATGGTACGGTTACCTGATCGTAAATCGATCAACGAGACGACTGGCTAGATGATGAGAGATGCATCGAAGAGTAACGATACGTTGTCTGCGTGCATGCAGCATGCATCAAGGTACAAAGGACCGCTTCGAGTACTCGCATGCGCTTTCTAATAAACTGTCAGGATTCGTTGGCGAAAAAATCGTGACGCGAGAGCTAGAAAGATTGAAGCGGTGATCGGACACGAACAAACACGAACAAATTCGACCAAACGATCTACACGATCCGTACGCTGCGTACGCGATTTTATTCGAAATAGATTCGATTCCGTAAGATTGGATCGTCGATGATGAAACGAACGGTCCAATCGCTGGTGAATCTTTTCCAGCGATTTACGATCTACACAGGGGTTCTCTGTTATCGTTCAATATGATTTCTGACATTTCATTATTACTTGATCTTCTCACAAATTTCGATTGGTTTGTATATGATGATAAAGGTTGGAATACCGGGTACGCAGGATTTTCTATTGATAATATAGATAATACAAGAATATAGTGATCTTGAAAGATAATATTGGTTTTCACTTAAATATAGCGATATCAAGGAATCCCTGCGCAGATTAAAGTGCCTGAATAATTTGAATGATTGCTACCTCGCTTAAGCTGATACTAGCCGTGAAATTTTCTACTTAACTATGAATTACGATAGTGCAAGCTTTACTTTGCCTTCCAAAGATTGCTCGATCGTAAGAAAATGTTGAAAATTTTGAATCCTATAAGAAATAAAGTTGTTTATTCTGGGAGTAAGGATCTCTGTTCAAGCAACATTAAAAAAGCTTGCACCATTACAAGAGACGTACCTAAACGCGGTAGTGCTAAGAGTGGCAAGCAGTTGTCTACTTTGCCCTACACTCCCACGCATGCATCATGCCCGAACGATAGCTGTATTCGAACTCTACGCGACGAGAGAATGGCGAACGACGATGAACGTGTGATGAGAAATGCGATGATCGTGTCTGACGAGTCTTCTCTGTCACATGATTCCCACGATAAAGTAAACTGCCCGGTGACAATTTCCAAAATCGATTGATCTACCAATGAAATGATTCACCCTGATTGACCATGAACCCATACGGATGTTGACTACCGAACCGTTGAATTCGAACGAAATGTACTAGTGAAACGAATCGGCGATCGAGATGAAATGAACATGACACACGAATGTGCGAGTCTACTGGTGAGAAGTCGATGAATCGATGAGTAAAGATTGATGAAGGCGTGAGAATGACGAGATGATCGTTACCAACCGATCCTTTCCGTGGTCTTAATGTCTGTTCAGTGTGGTGACTGCGAGAAAACAAGTGAAACGAGTCAATGGCAAGGGTCAGCGGTGGCAGGCGAACAAATCGGTGATAATTCTACTGGTGGAACTACTGTCAAACAAGGGGATAAAAAGTGCAACAATCGTCAACAGGGCAGGTATCCAAGGTGTTTAGATGATTCCAAGGTCGCTTGCGGAGTGCAGATAGACTGAACCTGCAAATTCTTCGGTGACAGTTAAACGGTGATCCTTTGGGATGGGGTGAACACGATTCTACCATGAGTGAATCGATCGTTTTCGTGTGGGATGAGTGCGTGAAGGACTTGATGGTTGATGTCGAGCTCTCGTGGTTGGATTTCTGAACTACGGTGATAAAATAATTTTCCATGAAACGTGACGAGAGAGGTCGTATGAGAACGGCTGATATCTCTCGTGAATAAACATAATAGAATCGGACAGGGACAGGATTGAAGTTGTTGATCAGAGAACGATTGAACAGAATCATTCTTTCTTTCTCTCTGTTGTATTATTATTATTCTCTTTTATAATCCATGTAATCGGCATCAATTCGACGCTCGATCGTCACTGACCTGCACCCTTGACCTACTCTGTCTAAATCGCGGAGGAGACTGCGAATTACACATTGCCTCGAAGGTGCAAGGATACTGGCTTTCCTTTTGCTTTATGTCCTTTTATCTGGAACACGACATAGGAATTAAAGGGACGGAGAAAGGGAGGGATTCTTGAAAAGAATCAGGGGCAGAAACAAGACTAATGGCGTATAGTCTTAGGGTTCAAAGAACGGTACACGTTCGAACTTATTTAAGGTTTGTTCGATCTTTTTCTTTTTTTCTGTGACGTATTTGTTCGCTTTTTCTCCTGTGTAGTTTTTTGGCGATCCTTGCGTAGCACCGTTAGCCTCGAGGCTCTCAACGTCTCAAAGAGAATTGCTTCGCACAGGTACGAATATATAAAGAGAAGCGACAAGATGTCATAGAACGTGGAAACGAAATCATTTGCTTTCATCCGTTTTCGTATTTACTTTTTTTTCTATCGTTCTCTTTTTATGTCTATCTCGGCTAGCAGAGTTCCACAGACTGAACACGCGTGAACACGCTCTGGTTCTAGGCTCGATGTGGACCTTGCGAACGTAGAGTCGTCCGGCTTGGATACGTGAGATCGTGAAAACGTCGTCGAGGTGGAAGGATGTCCGGAGATCGGGGATGTCCTTGCGAGCAAACGTACGTCGATTTCCGGTTGTCACGGTTCCATCTTCGAGGGAAGGAAACATCAGGGGGGAAAAGGAAATTATCCCTGCGGGGCTAACCCGATTTTGAGGTCGTAGTAGAGCCAGCCCGACCACTGCGATTCTGAGGAGTTCAAAACGCCTGGTGCAGCCTATTCGATGCTCTAATTGCTGTGTAATCGAGCGTAAGATCGTTCATTGGGAACAGTGCTGTTCTCGTTTAAATTCGCACAGACGAGTTTCTTAATTTCTTAATAAGCGGCGAACCCTCAAACAGGGATACACTTACACCTAGATTAGAGTAGAAAAATAAAAGATTGTCGGAACTTGCGAACGCGCTGGAGAAATCGTGTTTCAGAGCGAGCGAATGCTGTGCAATCGATCAGGAAGAGAAGACGACGTGCACGAACGAGATCAGCTTCGAGAATCCACGTCTCCTCTGGCTTCTTTTGCTGGTTAATTTAGATTTTCGCGTGATCTATCGTGACTTAGTCACGATTTGGCTATACGCGTAACTTCTAAACGCGAAATTACACCAACAGCTCGGGGATCATAGTAGTCATGGGGGGCGGTCTTAAAACGCTCTCAGCTACGAAAATATATCGTTGGAAGCTTCTTCTCGTGTTACTCTTCCTCGTCTACGCACGCATTTTACACGCACGTTTTCAGCTTCTGCTTAAGCGCATGTGTGTCGTCATCGCACACACGTGGCTACACGTGCCACAAATCTACTTTATATTTCAGTGTCTCCTAGTGGAATCTGTTCGCGGAAACCGTACGTTTCTCCAATTAGTTTGGCGAAAAAGATTTCCATAATATTGGATTCTCAGGTGGACGATTCTTTTACAAAATTGACTAGTAGTTCGAAGAGATCGAAGAATGTATCTATTATCTTACGATTCTATGCTATCGGGAAATCGAGATTACATGTACTTTCAAACATTTCTTTCAAATGGAGAAAATTTGTTTCCAAATATATATGTATATGTATAATATATTTTTGACGACTTTAACGGTGTACTACAGGAACAGTTAGGTGCACTTTTGTACTCTGACTACGTTTAAGAATTTTTTAGGCGTTTCAATTTGCGTACCTAAAAATATGTCTTCTCCGAAAAATAGCCTTTTAATGATTCACCTTGTACGATTAACATATCGAGGATCGTCCATCCGACGAACCCTGTAAAATCTTTCTCTCAGAATAACTAATACGTGTACGGTGTACCACGAACGTAACACAGAAAATACATCCTCTTACGAATGTACAGAGACTCTAAACGTAATCGAAACAACACGTGTATCTTCTACGAAGACACTTCTCTAATTAATCAGGGACTGTACAACGTCAACGGTCTATAGATATTCTAGAATTCAACGACATATATTCATCCTCTAAGGCCTAGACATTAGGTACGCACAGTTGCTCTCGGGCTCTACACGTAGAAGCTACCGAATTGTGACTTTCTCATTGACTTTCTCTCACAGAATTGCCCGAGACCCATCTCGAAGTTCCCCTTGTCTCGCGCTTCCTCGACTTTCCTTGTTCCGCTTTTCCTTCGTACGATTCGCGGAAACAGGACTGCGTAAGACGATCCCAAGTCTAAGGGGAACGATCGCAGAGAGAAACGATGGAAGATCGATATATCGAGGATCGATGTTGATTGCAGAGACACGAGAGGAACGAGGTATGTATCGGGTTTTCCGTCGGTTCTTCTCGTAAATCTACGACTTCTTAAACAGGTACAATCGAGTCAAAAAATAGAAACTCTGCTGTTCTCGATAAGAAAGGGATCTCGGGAGGTAAAGAAAACAGGTACGCTAATGTGCCACGAGTGCACACGTACGATATATACGAGTCGATGAGAAGTAAAATGCTCCTTTTTCTATTCATTGTATCATTTTCGACAAAAAATGACCGACGAAAAGTATGGTCGCTGGGTGAGAGGATGCTCAGGAACGTCCTCCTCCCTTCGTGGGGAAACAAGTTTTACTCGTTGAAAAAACATTCCGCCTGTCGAAAAAAAGCATGGCCGCGAATAAAAGTAGAAAAAGTAAGCGTATCGTGTCTTAGACCAAACGTGGGGAATGCTCCCGCTCGAGATTTTAACGCGTTCTCGAGCCTTCCCTCGGGAATGTGTGCGGTTTCTATAAAACCTTTGTCAAAGTAAGTATCGCTCGACGAAACGGTGTATGTACACATCTCAGCGACTGTAGTCAGCGTGTCATCTTAACTCTCACGGACTCATATACACGTGGCACGCGTACGACGCGGCGTTCGAGAAGACAAGACGAAAGGAATCGAAAGATCCGCGGGACGTTACGACCTGACCGATTCGACTGACGATCATCACGTCACGCAGTTTCCTGGCTATGCGCGCTTTTCTTCGCCTTCCTTTCCTCTCTACGGACAGCTAGATACGGACACGTACACATGATTACATGCGCCTTCGCTTCACCGATCATACTTCCTCTTTCTCGCTACCATTCACTCGTTCTCTTTCTCTCTTTCCCTCTCACACAACACTCGCGCAAGCATCGATGACGATTTTTTCGACGTCTCGATTCCGAGTTTAATAACACAGCCGAATCTAAATTTCTCTTGGTTAATGTCGACTTCTTCGCACGATCGTTACGCACCTCCATCCTTGATTCGAGGAGAGTGGAGAAACAGACGCTCGATCTCCGTTTTCTCTCGGTGATTTTTTGATTCACAACGAGACGCAAAGTAGTAGCAGTAGTAGTAGTAGTAGCAGTAACAGTAGTAGTAGCAGTAGTAGTAGTAATAGTAGTAGTAGTAGCAGTAGTAGTAGTAGTAGTAGTAGTAGTAGTAGTAGTAGTAGTAGTGGTGGTGGTAGTAGTAGTAGTAGTAGTAGTAGTAGTAGTAGTAATAGTAGCAGTAGTAGTAATAGTAGTAATAGTAGTAGTAGTAGTAATGGTAGTAGTAATGGTAGTATATTGTGTAGTATCGTGAGCCTTTTCTCTCAATATACCTGTCGTAGATCGGATAGATCGGGTACTCACGCAGAGGAACCTGCGGCGTGCAAGGTCCGGCGTGACTCAACAGAGAGCAGAGAATCCAGAGTTCGATAGATCCCTAGACGGCGTCGTTCTTTTCGATCCGCACGTTGTTGATGAAGAAACTTACTTGCCGTTTGAAGTTCATGTCGTGCTTGTTGAAGGTGTGCGCGTGTAGAGCCAGTGCGCCCTGCGCCGCAGGCTCAATATGTTTCAAGTGTTGCTGCATTTGCTGCTGATGCTGCAACTGCAGCTGCTGTTGATGCTGCTGGTGTTGATGGAGATGATGCTGATAATGATGGGGATGATGATGAAGCTGATGGAGATGATGATCGGCGTAACGATCGGTATAGGGATTGACCACGCCGGTGGCAGCGCCCGACGAGATGCCGCCAAGGCACGAGGAACCGCCCCCACCGCCTCCGCCGCTCGTGGTCCCACCTGTCGAACCGGCAAGCAATGAACTGGTTAATGCCGAGGACGACGAGTGACCATACGGTACCAGCGAGGTCATCACGGACGGTCCCCTGGCCAAGGCCAACGTGCCGGGCTGCTGCGGACCACCCATGGCCGTTACCAATCCCTGCCGCACATGCGACTCGATACCTCCCGCGGTAACCTTATTTTGTTGTTGCTGTTGCGTCTGTTCCGTTATCGTTTGTTGCTGTACACTACAGCCCCCGCTACTACTAGGCACGGCGGTCGCTTTCAGCAACTGCTCCCTTAGTCTACCGCCGCATTCCTTAATACGCTGTAACTCGGCCTCGAGTAACGCCACCTCCTTCTCCAGGGTTTGTATGCGCGCGTCTTTTGTCTCCAAGATGGCCGTCAGGGTGGTGCTACCGGGCACGCCGCCTGGAACCGCCACGCTACCTCCGAGGACAGTACCGCCTGCACCTGATACGCTACCTAGCCCGACACCAGCACTTCCGCCCGCCACGGCTGCTCCGGATGACGCGGTCGACGCGTACGCCAGCTCCAGCTGCGTCTGCAGACTCTTCAGGCTCTCGTTCGTGGCTTTGAGCTCCTTTACAACACAAGCAATAGAGACACGGTTACACTCGTCGATGTTCCCTCATCTCGTGTCTCTCTAGCGAGCGTGCGAGGGACTTTTTTTGTATTTTTTTTTTTACTGCTACAGTTTTATTTTCTTGGTGTGATGTATGCGGTGGTTCGGTAGAAGAGATGTACTACGGTGGTTGAGTGCGGCTTCGCTAACACACGAAATCTGTCCCGTGAATCGTCGCCTTAGATCAATTAATTTTCGAGGGTGCAACTGCAACCACTGCGTGCGAGTTGTACGAATATTCCATCGAGGTCAATGTACTTGGAAGTATCTCTAATTTTTCATTGTAAACTATCGAATTTTCCTGTTATTTCCTTTCGGCGATTAATACCAACCATTATTCGCTCTATAAAGTATCGAAATTATGGAAATTGACATAGCCTAATTCCGACTAAGTACAGTCAGAATCTCTGACGACTTGATACTTTATTTTTACTTCTACGCTTAAAAAAAAAGTATAATCTTCATTTTGAATAGTAAATTTCGTTTCTTAGTAGACCAGTAATTCCAATTTCTTATATTATTGTCGCATGCAGTGGAGGAACCTGATATCGAATTCGTTCAAGGTCCTTTCATTTCCACACGGGACAGTCTCGAGGAAGCGGAAGTGGCACCGGCAGCGTCCCGGTTGACGAAAGAAAAGCGACGTTCCGCCGAGCTTCCTTCTTCTTTCGACACATCCAGCCGATCGTATCGCGCTCCTCCGAATGACCATGGGTCCTCTTATCGTTTCCCAACGTATAGTATTTTCTCTGATTCATCGACGTACAGTTGCTGTATTTATCCGGCGGGGCTACAAGGAGCACCACCGATCACCAATGACATCCATGATCGTCCACAAGGACCACAACGTTTTTTATTAATCGATCTCTCAAATATTTTCATTTTCATCTGATTTTCATCTGATCCACGATCGCAAGGTCACTTTATCAACCGAAGGCTTCTATCGTCTTTTCCAATTCTTTTTTTTTTTTTTTGTTACTTTTTTCGATTGTCTTTTCTCATCTCCGAGCCTTCGATCTTTCGATTGGATGCGAATTTTTGAATTCTCTTGTTCTTTCCACGATAGAAAGATCCTCTTGCGAACGCCGGGCGCCGCCGCAGTTCTTTCGCCCACCGCGACGTACGGCCGACATCGTTGTCCATATTTCTGCGCGCGGCGTTTCGACGACTCTCTTTCCCTTTCGTTCTTTGCCTCCTATCCTCTCAGTTATTGTTCGCCGATCGTTTAATCCCGAGGCGTCCTAATCGCGTACATTAAACTAACCAATGCAGCGATCGCGGCGCGAGCTTTATCGATCAGAGGATACTTTCGAAACGCGGCCACGTCGCATGGACAAGATGAGTACGAGCAATGCGTATCCACGACTCGTATTGATGGATGCTAACGGCACGTTCAGGTGCTATCAGACAACGGTGAATTCGATCTCTGCGCAAGAGCACTGTGAAGCTAAGTAGTGCCGAAAGAAAAGTGCTGGAAGGTTTCGCGTCTTTTTGGATCGATGATGGTGTGAGCGTGTTGGAGATGATCGCGATTCGTGGATACGCATTTCGGCGAGTATGTGGCCTGTATGTACGATGAATCCGTCGAGTGATTGCAAACAGATTCGTATTTACCTCGTTCAACGATCAGTGAGATTTATTTTTAAAGAGCGTACTCGTTCTTCTACCAATCGCGTAATTCTTTCGCGTATTATTTTTATTAAATAATTAATTAAATTAATCAAATCGATGATTAATTGTCGTACGTCGATGTTAAACGTTCGAATAATCTCGTGGAAACGTAGCTATTACAAAATAATGGTAGAGTAAGAAATTCGGCTTGCAACCACTCACAATGGACAAAACACAAGAGATATAAACGGTAGAGGATAAGACAGTAGATTACGCGAGGAGAATGAAGTCGTATTATCGCATGTCGCATCAGGTCGGTGCCAAACAGTCGCAAAGTCCTCCCTTGGGCCTGGGATCGGCTCGCCTTGACGCGACTTGACGACTTTCGGACCGTCCCGCTGCTCGTGCATCGATTACGACGAATGGCCATGATAGCGGTTAGTCGTGATGAGCAAGAACGTGTCTGAGATGTACAAGAACGAGAAGAGAGTATATAATATATAACTGGGTGGTAAAAACATACAGTGAGTCACAGCGGAGATGACCAGATCAAGAAATCAAGAGGAAAAATATATAATAGTGGTATATGTATCTTGTGGATGTACAGAGAAAGAAAAACGTGGTGCGTTTTTTATTCCTTTTAGAGAGAAAGTACGTGAATGTCGTGTAAGGAGGAAAAACATTCCGTAATCGTATTAAAATGTAATATATATATATATATATAGTGTAGCCATTCATTCGCGTGTGTATAATGTAAGTGTACATACACGAGATGAGTTACTCGATGGTAGAACGTGAAATATTTTGTAAAATATTGCCCCTCTGACAATATCGTGTCATGCTGTCGAAACCAAACTCGTTATCGCGAAAAATGTACAATGCGATTTTATGGTGCTTGAAAACTTTCCCTATGTTGGAACGATGTTATAGCGAAATTAAAAAATTCAAATTTCAAATATCGAAGAATTTGACAGATATTTCGTTGGATATTTCGTTAGCCACGAAGCAAATAAATCACAAAACTTTCTAGGTTCTACCGATGATCATTTTAACCGGTGCACACGTGACGTGAGAATGAACAGTAGCACATATCAAAGAAAATGATCGTATGAAAATGTTTCTCTTACGGGACGAATCAAAAGTCTCGCACGGCTCGATGCTATCCCTTGTCTTCCAGAGCTTCAGATCGTCAAAATCGAGTCGAGTGCCGTTTGGAATAAACGTTCGCTCCGTTCGAGGCTATCAATGCGACGATTCACCTCTCTCTCGTATGCATAACTTTATTCAATTTTTCAGTCTCTAGACTTTAATCGAAAGACGAGAAAAATATTGCAGCCATGGCTCTTGCACGGAGCATTTTTATTCTCTTTTCTATCCCATTTTCTAATTTTCGTTTTTTTTTTTTAAATATCCCTATATATAAC